>NC_051277.1:28673810-29354810 GCF_015220745.1 Sebastes umbrosus
ATTTCAATGCTGAGCGCCATAGATGACTCATGCCTTATTTAACAAGGCGGCCTCTCTGAACGAGTTCGGCTGGCAAAATAGATGAGGAGCTCTTGAGAAAATGAGCACAGAGGAAATGTAAAATGGAGGAGAGTCAGCGGGTTGTTATTCCCCCACCCCTCTTCCTGGCTTTTGGCAGAAGTAGACGCTGGCGCTCGCACCTCGCAGGGCGCTCTCTCTCTGAGGAGACTTCATTTTGTCCCCGCTGAATAGAAGGCTCCGGCCAAAATGACACGGAGGGAAATGCAATGTGACAGCAGCAGCAGCGGTGATGGGGGGAGGGAGGAGAGGGGAGGGGGGACTGGTGTGTATGGGGGTGGCGGTGTATGCATCGTAGAGATTTGAGGATCGTGTGTGTAGGGAGGCAGTGGGTAGAAAGTGTCATCTGTTTGTGTGCTGGATGATGCAAAAGTGTGAGTTAATTCCTGGTTACTTTTGTATTGGCATGTCTGTGCTTGCAGGTGTGTGTGTGTGTGTGTGTGTTTGGTTGAGGTAGAAAGTGTGTTTCGTTCTAGGTAAGCAGCACACAGTCTGTTTAAGTTCATGTTAGTTAGGGTCGGGGTAAGCCTCGGCATTCAAGATGAATGGGAAGGATAAGGGCAGCCCTTGATCAAGGGAATAGGATCCAGAGGTGGTCCAGCAGTGACAAGGTCTAAGGGTGTTTTCACACCTAACCTGTTTGGTTAAAACAAACTCATGTCCGTTTGCTCGGGTAGCACGGTTCATTTGTGAAAGCTGTCAATCGAACCCTAGTGTGGACCAAAGACCCTTTTGAAAAGGTGGGTCTTGGTACGCTTCCAAGTGAACTCCGGTGCGGTTCGTTTCGTGGTGTGAAAGCAAACAAACCAACCACAGGATAGTATGATAGCAGATACGTGATTTTAGCATTATTTCAAAAGCTAAACTACTAATAAATCACTCTTCTGATGGTGAATTCTGTTCAGGAAGCCATCTTATTGATCTGTATTTAAGGCCATGTGTAGAAGCACGTCAGCGTATGTTTTTTTTCCCCTGATTAATAGGTCAAAAGCTGTTAAAACTGCTGTGCTTGTATCCAACGGTGTACTTTGTCAGTTCATTAAGTCCATTAAAAAGTGTGTGACAGCGGTCCCATAGTAATAAGCCCCGAATCATTACTGTACAAGACGCCTCGTGGACATGTCTGTGCACTCCCCGACTTTGGCAGGGTTAAGGGTTCCCAATAGGATGCCAGGATTAGGGTTGACAATGTGTATGTATGTTACTTTTACATGTGTGTGCTTGCGTGCGTAAAAATGTACATGATGGATTGATGGTGTGCAAAAATGTGGTATGGCGTCTGTGTGTTAAGCTCATGTGTATTACAGACTGCACACAGTCTGCAGCTGTTTTCCTTTTAGATCATGGCAGAGTGAAGTTAATGTTTTCAATAAAGCCTGTGTGCTCTCTGATGGCAGAAAGTAACAGAGCGTAGGAGGCCGAGTCGACTATTTATTTGATACTAATGTTGGAGGGGAGTATTTTGGAGTGACCCAGAAGCCGTCCTTGGACAAACCCTCAGTCCACCTGACTGCATTTACTGCATTATTGGTAATCCCCACTCCCCCCGCCCCCTTCTGTGTTTCTATGTCACTTTCTGTCCTCTGAGTCGATGTCATTATGATTGTATTTTCGCAGGGTTAATACTCGACTAGATAACATATCCTTTTACAGGGGAGAAAGCTCAGGGGAGTTGCTGGAAAGAATGCATGGGAAGGATTAAGAAAGCTTTCTGAGGCTGACCATCTTTCCCTGGGCTTGATGTGGAGCTTACATGTCAGGCAGGAACTGGAATGATTTGTTGGCTTGCTCTGTGCCGCCTCAGCCATGCAGGTCATGCTGAAGGAATGCTCACACGTATAAGGCTGACGTTTCAGTTATCTCTCCAAAGCGATAAGCCAAAACATTCTCACTCCCACCTTGGCAAATACCGCTGCCTGGTCAGTGGCCCTTCGCTTGAAACTATGACGCTCTAGGTACCCCTCTAGTGTCAGTTTTGGACGTACCAGGGACGGCAAAACTACTCGGTTAGGTTTAGGAAAAGTACTTTACAAACTGGCATTAGTAAAGTATGTAAGTTACGTAACAAAACTACGGTAAAATCAGTCAACGTTGAATTGGTTTCACATGGGACACGAACAGCGGTCTCCTGGGGGAAAGTCTTGTGTCATGGTTTTACAAAACAAACCCATGATGATGTTCCTTCCTGTTACAACCCAGAATATCTCTGGTTTGTTGTATTGCATTTACTCTCATAACATATTATTCTTTTAACGTATTAACGACATTCTTAGAAACATAACAACAAATGATAAATATAACACCGGAAATGCCAACCGATAACCTTCAAAATAAAGGTTTCCACTTAATCTACATGAGACTTTACAAGGATGTGCAATGTCCTGATCACAATATAGCACAAAAAACATACCACTACTACATATAGATACGTAAGGCAGAAGGAAACGTAGGATACACTTCCATTTTTGAGGCACGAGCAGCAATGTAAGTCAAAATGTCTGAGCTTTCCAAGGTAAAGATAAGACAATGTGGGTTGACAGTTTGACCTGCGGGTTCAGACACAAATATCTACACATAGGGTATCCACTTAAGGTAATGTAAGGGAACGATGGTGGTGAAGGTTAAAACATGTATGTCATCACTAAATCGTAGTATAAGCACCCGCTTTAAATGTTATCAGCTGATTGAATGGGTGTTATCAGTGTTCATCATGGATATGGGTTAGAAGGGGCCTGCTAGCAGTAGGTTCAGAAGGCTGCTGTCTTCTATTCACATGGTTGATCACCAATACGAATATGAGAAGACAAAGTTAGGTGCCAACTTCTAGTGACGTAGTATAGAGAGCGAGAAAGTCCGCGAAATGAGGAGGTTTGGGTGTATAAGTTAAGGTACGTAACGTAACATAACGTAACGTAACATACATACATAAGTAAAAGACATACTTATTTTAACCCAAATCATGATCTTTTCCTAAACCCAAATATATATATACATTATATATATATACTTTTTTTCTAATTCATAACATTAACCATGTTTAAAACTTACAGCAACAGTTTCACTTTCACAAGATAAAGGTAGGTGCAGTTTGCCCCATCTGATGCATTAGAATGGTAGGGATAACAACTGATAACGGACATTTAATGGTCTTAAAACATTAAAAATGAGGTGAATAAGTTGGGATATGCTCCACCCAGACCTCAACACCCATACTTCCTGTTGCTGTCACTGAACATTACCAATTAACTCCTGCAGAATACTATAGTTGCATGTGAATGTGATTCACAGGAGACTGGTTGAACAAGCCTCAAGGCAATGTAACCTTGTCCACCTTTGCCGTCCCATATGAGGCCATTCAAGGCCCCATATACACGGTCAACATTAATTAAATTAGGTAAATTAAATTAATAAACCTTAGAAGGTAATCTACAAAATACATATTCACATCAATGTATCATTGCCATTTTGATTTTGAAAGTATTATTTGACGGTAACTTCTGTTAGATTTAATAATATCCGTATTTAAGATGAACTGTAAAGTATTTTTTTAGTCAGGCCTAATACTAACAATATTTCAGCAGATGTAACTTCATTAATGAGGGGAAATTACTCAGGGACTGAGGTGTTTTTTTTGTTTTTTTTCACTGCTGTAATAAATTGCCTGAGGCAAATCCTTGGAGGCAAGATGCCCAGACACACATTCTATTTCCTGCTTACACAAGGGTTTACCCACAACAAACTCATTTTAGGAAAAAAAAAAAAAAAAAAAAAAGAAGCTTTTCAGAATTAAAAGTTCTTACAAGCAACATCTGTTTCCTCGGTGTTACCTGGGGGTCTGGCGGTTTCAGGAAACACAATTACTTCCATCCCATAATTAACATGAGATTCTCATGGAATATTAACTACCTCAGCAAGTACAACAGACCTCATTAAGAGTGAGTTGTTGTGTAGTCTCACTCAACTTCGAGCCAAACTGATGATGTTATTGTCACAAACATGATCTGCATTTACTTATCGGTGATGCTCCGTTTGGATGTTTGAACGATCACCACAGCTGACCATGTCTGACCCAAGCAGACTGATATCTGATGTTGGTCAGATTCTGGGTTTGTTGGATAAATTAATCTGGGTCGCTAATCTAGAGACGCGTTACCACCAAGAAGTGCCTGGTAATTTTAGTCCTGGGACTTATTTTCAAGGAACTAAAAGGTTCTGCATGTGGTCGGTCTAAAGAGAGAGATGGAGTCTGACGACGGCTGCTGCTGGTCGCCGGGGTAAACACACTCTACAGTCTGCAGTTCAGTCTGTCCGTCCGTTTCATCTAAAAATCATGAACAAAAAACATAAAAAACCTTGGTTTGTCTCACTGCGACGACATTTACTGCTGCAGGAGGAAAGTGAAACTAAGAGCGTCCGTCTTCACAATAAATCATCCGTTGAGTGTTTGATGGTTATTTATTTGTGCTTTAGAATGTAACTGCCGTGAAACTATTCGGAAATTACTTTTTTTTCTGTCATTCTCAGCACCACCGTGCTCTCTCTCTCTTTTCTGCTGCTGGCCTCTCAGCTCGCTCGCTGATCTCTCTCTCTTTTTTTGGCTGGACCACAGAGGGCAGGTCAATGACTGACTGACTGTGCGGGGAACAGTCCGTTATGCAAATGAGGCTGTCTAGCGCGACACATCCGGCTCATGAAACTTGAGCAATCTAGTTCTAAAATGAAACGACATTCAGCAGTGACATCGCCTATTTCTCACTTAAAATGTTTTCAGAAGTAGATTTTGGTGGATTGTTTAGACGGAATAACAGAAAGTTTACGAGCAGGCTGCCATGTTGTTTCCTGTTTGAAAACCAGGTGACCAATCAGGTGCATTCCACGATAGGGTACGTCACCGCTTGAACGGCCAGTTGAGTGGAGCGGCGCGTCCCCTAGTGTCCTCGCCGGGCCTGGTGGACATGTACCGCTGGATTTAACATTATAGACATGACCACTGACTAGTTGTGTTTAGCCTACAAATTCACTGTTCAGTTTTTGAACTAAGTCAAAGTAAGTCAAGTTATTTGTATAATAGTAAAAAAATCATACTCTCCGGTACACAGGTACTTTGCTGCGTATGCATGCAGCACACTACGACATATGAACATGTACTTATTTTAATATGGTTTGGGCCATTGGCATGCAATATATATAGGGGCAAATTCACAAAGAATGGATTGAAGCTGCTGATAGCACCATGAATTGCATCATTTACAACCGTTATCTGCCCCGGCTCAAGGTCTGATTCACAAAAGATATTGCGCTAATTATGTTATAGCGCAAACACGCCTATGAAGTTTTACAGCTGAGTGCAATTAGCCTTTTTTTGTATATGATTGCAATTAGCCATGTGGCAAAGTATAAATGCACTTGAAGCCAATACGTCGTTGTGAGGGTTCAGAGTCGGACTCTGGCTCATTTTAACTTCTCTCCTTTCATTGTGCCCATATACGCCTCTGCACCGCAGAGCACACATATATGTGGATGGGTGAAATAATACATCATTAATGAGGAAAATATTAATAACATTCTTTTTGAGACACTTTGTTGAGTTGATTAAATACCTGCAGCGATCCCACCGCGGCAGAAACGATAAGCGTGTCTCCCCATTAAGAGAGACGATGTGCACATTTATGCACGAGGCGCAGCAGCGTGACTTCATTGATTATTTAAATCTAATGTAATGTAAATGTATTTTCACAAATGAAATGTAGAGGAGCTTTATTCCTTTATGTTTTCATGACACAACCGTCATTGCATCCTGTCACGCACCCCATAATAAATGAGCGCTTCAGTTACATCCAACTCTCTGAAAACGTTAATAATTTAACCGTAACTGCGTGTGATTATTAGCGCTGATCTTTGTGAATTAGACTGTTTTTGTAATGAGGCTCATTTGCATAGGAAGGTGGTGATTTTGCGCTAAATGTCTGCATATTACCTAATTTAAATATGTGCAAATAGCACAGGAGCACTGAGATGCTGTTTGCTTGGCAGCGCAGTTAGGGGGGCATGTCACACTTTGCGGTTGCTTTGAGAATTACACGGTTTTTGTCTTATTTTCACAGGTTTAACTGCCGCACGATCCTTTTGTGAATTTGCCCCATAATGTTTTAATAGGGGTGCAATGATTCAATTGCTACATTGACACATGGACTAGAAATTAAATCAACCCTGAACACTGGATCACATTCAAATTGAATGTGGGCTGCTAACTCCTCTGTCAGGATTGAAAGGCTAAAACTGCTAGTTTAGTATCACTACTAGATCTATTACTAGTACTGATGCCACTGACAGTTAAATTAATATTGTTACAACTGCCACAATTATTGCTAATGATAAAATGCTAAGAATGGTCAATTATTTTCTATTTTACTATTATCATTTTAGAGCATATATTCAAGCAAGATGCAGCATATTCAACACGTAAACAAATCTGTTTATTAAGACAGTCTCCCAATTGGCATCACTGTTTAACCCCTGTGCCTCACTTTAAATGGTAGCTCTGATGTAACTGCCAGGAAATTATATATTTACATTATTTTCCACTTGATTATGGTGCATTGATTTTGAGCAGTGTCAGATTAAAAAAAAAAAACATCAGTCCTGATCATAACTACCATACCAATATTCATTCATTTTCAGAATTTTAAACCTTTAAATGCCAGACTGTTTACGTAATGCTACTGTTGTTTTTCTGTGAGAAAAAAACTAAACATAGATATTGAATTATGTTCTGTTTGCTAAATGCTAGGGGGATTTTATTTTCACAGTCTGGCATGTCATTTATTAGCAACAACATTGATTTTTATGCATTATTTTGTGTGTGTAGGAATCCAGGAAAATAACATGTATTTGCCCCAAACACTCTCATGTCTTATGGAAACGTTTTACATTATACCAATACTTTTTCAAATGTCCCTCACTGTCTAAATATTGAATTTTAAACTTTTTGTCATTATGTCCGCAAGCCACTGAAAATATGTGGGTGAGGGCAAGATCCATCTTGGTGAACTTCACGTCTAGCTAGGAGGGAGGCAAAGGACAGGGAGTTGTTGATAACTCAAGTATGTATCCATCACTGTGTCACTGTTGAATGTGTAAATATATGATCGTTATTATTATATTTCTAGTATTTTCCAGTAGCAATGACTGACTGTGGTTTATATAACTAACAATCAAAAAGTTTGCTAGCTAATGGCTATTGAGGAAGTTATTTACATGGGCAACTAACTACTCAACTACAGCAGTGGATTTTTTTTATGTTAATTTTTTTGCATGATCACTCAGGAATGCACAAAACCAGTGATTACTTTTGGGGACCTGGGAGGCTTCAACCATCATATGAAATGGTAACTTTTTGAGAGATCTGCTGTGTCCCAGTTTCATACAACATACTAATTGTACACATCACATACTTCATACAGTCTTCATAGTGTTATTTGCTTAGTTTTGTACTAATAACAAAATATGCAATATGTGCACCATGGAAAAGCAATAACAGCTGTGACCAAAGAATGTCACTAGCTGTGTTTCCAGTCTCATATTTTTATGCACATTTTGAAGTATCATTACAAAAGCTGTACGGCAAAATTCAATACAACTTCCTCGACTGCACAAAAAAGTTTTTTATGCTCGCTTGAGGTGGTTTTTGGCCTTTGTCGAAACATCAACAGCCCACAACAAATAAGGGTTTAGTCTACATACTGACCGTTTTTAGTAGCCTGAACTTCATGTTGTCACTTTCCCAGTGTGAACACACTGCATAGTCCAAAACCTGACTGAGCTGACGGGCAGGTCAAGAGGTCAGGTACATGCACATTCCCAGCATAACCGAAAAAGCCAAGGGGCCTAGGCTCGTGGAGCGTTTCCAGAAAATACACAGAACCGGCCTGGGTATGTGTACTATCCCAGCAAACAGAGTGAGACTGACTGTGCCTGTTTAGGAAGCTTGAAATCTCAGCAGCCATTAATGGTAACATAATGGTCTCTTTGTGCCAGTAAAATACTACTGATTGGACCCCCAGTGCATATTTATTTATTTTACTCCCATACATTAAATATAACAAGCTGATAGCATGTTTGACCCACGCCGTATGGCACACATGTAGTATATTGTCTGAGCGTGACGGAGACTCACCTGTGTTCCTCACAACACAGCGGGTCACCCGGGTCAGAGTTTAGAGTCCAGACATGAAATCTATGGGCTTCCTGGGGCTGTAAATTCACTCTCTAACACATCCAGTTATCTCAAAGGCCAACCATTTAGACCCTCAGGTGTCGTAAATCTTGCTCTCCGGCTCCCCCAGGAAGCCAGACACCAGGATTACAATTCCACATCTATCGCTCACACTAAAGCCCCTAATTCCCTGTTACACAAAGCAGAAACAACCCTCCCTCACAAGTGCTCCAAAAAGTCATGGGATGAAAAAAAAAAAGTACTTTAGAAAGTATTTTGTAAAGAGGCCAACAGCCTGCAGTGCTTTGATGAATAGTATCTGCTGCAGCTCAGCTTCACGCATCATCTCAGTGGATCCTACTCAAAGCTGCTCCTGATGTGCCTATTAACACTGTGTTAATTACCAGCAATTAGCTCAGCCCCACACCTGACACACAACACTCAAGCTTTAAAACGCCTTGCTTACTGCTAGTGTAACTTGATATCTGTTAACTTATTTTCTTAAGTTGATTGATTTGTATGTTTTTTTTGTCATTTTATTGATCAATCTATTTCTTTGCTCATTTGAGTGAATATGAATTTAGTAAACATTGACCCATATCTTTATGTCCCATGTTTTCCCTTTCAGTGATGTTTCCTATCATGCTTATTTCAAGTGCAAAAGTTAATTAAAAGAAAATACAATATATATATATATATATTTGGGCGGGGGGCTGCTTTTTCACAACCCTTGGCGTCACTCTATTTTTTGCATCAAAACCACTATAGTTACCCTTGGCGTCACTTTAGGTTTAGGCAACAAAACCACTATAGTTAGGTTTAGGAAATAACTACATGGTTGGGCTTAAAACTACGTCTTGTTTTGAAGATCGATTCTGGCGTCAATAGGATCGACACAAAAAAAGGATCAGTTTCTCTCTTCTACACCCATTTATATTTTATCAAAGAGTAGAACTGTCTGTGCAAACAATGATCTGTTGTACCGTTTGCTTCTCACTGCTGTGTGATGTTATGTGCATTCAAACAACAAACGCATTGTGCATGCGCAGCGGCACACACCCAGACTAGTTACTCCAACAGACACAATGATGGCTGAAGAAAGAGGAGCATGTTTGGAGCTATTTCACAGCTGTGAGTGATGGTTGAGGGTAGTTTGTGCTTTTTTTTTTAAATTATCTGCATTAAAGAAGTTTTAAAACATTAATTATTCTAAACAAATAAATGTTTGCACTTTGTTTATTAAAAAAAAAATACTTTTTTGATTTTTGCATATTCAATTTACAATAAAAAAACATATTTTTGTTATTTGCCTTTAAAAAGTGTCCTGTTTTTTTGTATCATGCATGTGATAGATAAATAATAGTGGAACGCAACATGAAAGTTTTGATTATATAAGTATCGTATCGGTAACGACATTGACGTTTCTGGCCCTGTATTACTTGGTATCGGATCAAAATCAAATTTTGCGGTATTGCCCACTCTTACTTAAAACTACTATGTGTAATATTATTAACTTTGTTATAATGTTAAGCTAAGTAAGCTTAGCTTAACATAAAACATCTGTTTTGCTAACATATCAATGCTATTGAGCTAGCAATCAGCAATAACTTTAACTTAGAACAAACCTGGCCCGTTGCTTGGTCTCTTTGGTCCTTTTGGTAAAGCAGTTAGGTGTTGAACAGCTGTTAACCAGTTGCTGCCCATAGGTGGCGATTGTAAACAATACCCAGGTAAGATGGCGGACGGTTATCCCATTAGTTATGACATAATGTTGCATATACTGTTTTATATCTCTAAGTGTAATGCTGAATCAGTGGAATACTCTTTAACCACATCACACTACTTCCACCTTTGTCCATTACAAGCAAGACTTACACACCCACTGGAGGTACTGTATGCCATGGGTAAAAGTCAAAGTAGGTTATTTAAGGCATTTGTACAAATGGCTGATTTTGTTCTTGGTCAGTCCTTTTACCATTTTGTTGTTAATATCAACAACATCCCTGAGTGGAGATTAAGTGTTCCCTTGGTAGCGGTGCTATGCATATGCTAGTACTTCACCAGCTCTCATGGCTGGATTTAAATAAGCTGAACTAATAATAGTCTCTTTTGTTTCCAGTGGTACTGACGCCTAGAATGGATTTTTAGTCAATTATCCTCCTTCATCTTGTAGTGTTGTTCAAAGCAGATGGTAACTTTTAGGGCTGAGATGGCCACATTTGCACATATCCAGTGCCAATACTGTTTTTTTTCCTCATGTTTTAGACATCCGTTTTAAACCATCCTTTGCCCACACAATGAACACACCACATGCGCTTATAATGCATTTCCAATCACCCCACTAAAGAGATATCTAACCAGAGAAAAATAAGCCTCTGAACTTGACTTTCAGACTCATTCATGCACATAAACTGTAAGAGACTTTTACACAACCATTTCATTACTGCACCTGTTACAGGATAATTACAGACACACACACATGCACTCCTGCACACATTAGAACACCAGCCACACACACTCTCAAGGATAGCCACAGAAACAGATTTTTTATTCAGAAGGCAGCAGTAGAAGGAGGTTGCGAGGGAAACCATTGTTGAATGGCGTGCAGCGTTAGCGTGTTAGCGCTGGCTTCCTTGCCTCTAGGTATGGCTGGGATTTGAGATTTCGCCGGCGAGGTGCAAGCGGCTGAGAAGATAAGGCTGTAGAAAGCGACGCTCAGTGCTGGGGAATAGCAGGGATCAAGCTGAAGGGAGAAAACAGTCGGTGAGCTTGATCCTATTCTGCCTGTCCAGATGTGTGTGTGTGTGTGTGTTTTTTTCCTTCTTTTCCCTCCACTTCTTTCAGCTTCATATGAATGTCTGTGTTCGCTGTAGCCCCAGCACCAGATAGCCTTCCTTCACTGAAGCCCAAGAAATAATTAGACAAACCTCGGGGGGATTTGGAGAAGTGCAAAGAATAAATTGTTGGTTTTTGGAGTAAGATCGAAGAGGTGGATTATGTTTGCCAAGATGCACACGCAAACATACACAGACTGTAAAGGCGGAGAGCGGGCAGCAGAAACGTTTAAAGCTCCCCTGCAGACATGTTTTAAAGTACGTAAAATACTGTATGATTCATATTTTGTTTTGCACGGTTTTCAGTTCAATTCAATTTACTTTTAAATGCCCGTCAAATCATAACAGAAGTTTTCTCAAGGCGCTTTTCATATAGAGCAGGTGTAGACCGTACTCTAAGATTTAGAGAGCCAACAAGAAATCCCCCATGAGCATGCATTATTTTCCCATATAAAAAGAAAAAGAAAAACTCTAAAAAGGGTCTGGAAGCACATCCACTCTTTCTCCCTCACTGAGAAAATCTGGATCTGGCCTCGCCCCACCCACCATTGGCATGGATGCATTAAGAGAACTGGGTACAGCGTTGGAGGCGGGCCCCCGTTCATTCCTATGAAAGTTGCTCAGTGGCGCATGAAGACAAAATGGCTCGACTTCCGACTGGAAAAGTTCCCGGATCTCCCGGCGATCTTCCGCGTCCATTGGGCCCATGGAGCAGGCTTAGTAGCGTCCGCTCGGTCACATGGCTCGGTGACGAGGTCACAACGTCACGCTGTCGTCACGGCTTGCTAACTCCGCCACCCAGCCCTCGCTCCAGCCTCGGTCTGGGTCTCAGTCACATGAAGGGAAATTAAATTGTCCAATAATTTAATTTGACCCTAATGAAATGATTGGACGGGTTTATCACAGACCTGCGTCAGCGAACAGATATCGGATTTTTTTTTATCTTTGTTTTTGTCAGAGCATTTGATTCATTGATTGCAAATATAATAAAAAGATGTATTTGAACAGCCCTACCAACCCTACCTTTAACACATTCTACAGCGTGAAGTTAACTTGCTGTATTTGCGCAATGTCAGCAAAATGGGAAGAATGAAGAACAAATTGTACGTTCTTTTTGAAAACTTTTTATAACATTTTAAATTTAGCAGGAAACATGAGATACAGAACAAGAACAAGAGAGCGAGGCTGAGGTCATCAACTGAACAGACAAATACAAAGGTACAATTTATTAAACAGGGATTTCTGCGTAGACGACCATTATTATTAAAAGAAAAAACAGACACTGTTTAATGCTCTTTCTTAAAAACAGATTTTCCTTATTTCTCCTGAGACTAACAATCCAATTTCCTCCAGTAGAAGGCTATAAGTCATCTTTTTTTCCATGGAGCATAGCAATATGAAAAAGTCAAGTATAATGTAAAGATCTTTCAGGCCATAGATAACATTTTATACATACCTTTAAGTATATTAAGGCATTATCTCCCAATGAAACATCAACACAAACCCAGTTTGTCATACTGCATATTGTATTTTGACTTTGTAGTGCAAGCAGCCTTTTCATAATGTGATATATTGACTCCAGAAATAATTGAGGTTATTAAATTACCATCCAATTTCCTCCTAGTTACATGAAAACAGATCATGTGAGTGAGGGAGTCGCGGGTTATTACAGCAGGCTTCTGCACTTTCATACAGACATTAAAGGTCACAGTCATTACAGATCGCACAGATACCAGCCTGGATATAGGAAGAGTCAACACATGACAGGCTAATGATATTAACATCTCATGACGACGGGTATGAATGCTGAATTCAGGATCGGAAATTTAATTTATACATTTTTCACATGGAACCGCCAAGGCGCATTTGCACATTTGGATGTGAAAACACAAAATGCCCGCATAAAGATGCAGACTCTGTAACACACACACACATACACACACACACACACACACATACACAGAGAGAGAGAGAGAGAGTTTGGCACAACACAATATCCCATTTCATGGCTTGGCTGGGAAAAGCCTCCAAAACAGGCAATGTGTGAAAACTCAGCCTTTTCCACCTCACAAGCGTATCTGCTTGTGCATGTACTCTGAAATGTTTAACACCCCATGCAACAATGTAAATTGGACACCCTTTGGAGGTGGCAGAGGCAAGGGAAAGAATGTGGAGCGATGGATTTGAAGTGTGTGTGTGTGTGTGTTTGAGACCGAGAGGATGGGGTCAGGGATAAAGAACAGCAACAGGGTATTTACATACCAAAGGCAGCGACTGTAGTTCCAGTAAACAGTTTCTTTCTGTCTCCCTCAAGCCCTGTGGAGAAGACCCTGCGATTGTCGTCTTTTTTTTTCTTTTTTCCGCAGACACCTCACCTAATTGAGAGCCCTTTTTGGAAGGTTGAGGCCCGGCCATCCGGGAAGTGGCAACAGAATGTGAGCTTTCCTCCGAGGGGCATCCAAGCACCCTGAGGAGCCCCCCTGACAAGCCTGTAAGCCTCTCCTCAGACCCTGGCTGTCTGAATCTACCAATTACCACTTCCACCGTCTGCCCCTTCTCCCTTTTTTTTTTTTTCCATTTCCCTCCATTTATCCTCTTCATTCTATCCTCTCGCTACATCCTCTTTCTTCTTCGCTTCACCTTCTATTTCTGCATATGCCACCCCGCTTTCCGATTCTCCCTTTTTCCCCCTCCTGTTTTCTCTTTCATTTTGTATCTCCCATCCATATCCTCCCAATTTTCTTCCTCATTTTCTCTCATTGCCTCTGTTGTTTTCACCACACAGCTATCCGCCTGTTGTTGTGTGTGGGCGGCGGAGCCCCATCTGCACCCCATTAGGCTCTGAGACGGGGGCTTTTTGTGGCAACGCTAGGCGGGGACCGGTATGGCAATGACCTCCGTCAGTAGGGATTAAGGGGACGGAGCGCTGTAAACAGCTCCTGAAAAGAAAAGGACTCCACTTAGCTCACATCAGCGCCGGTGATTCAGCACTTAGAGTCAGACGGGTACATTGGCTTTATCAAAAATCAGATATTGGTCAGTCAGTGTCATCCACCGCGGAAAGAGTGGAGATTCATCTTGGAGCTCCTCCACCAGCCAGGGGAATCAATCTGGTGTAGTGTGGGTGGATTTTACTCAGCAGCTTCAGGAATGGCAGACTGCAAAAGCTGCCATGAAACCTGCCTCAGTCCGCCTTCAAGGACTACATCTACTTTGTGGGAGTTCTAAAAAACCCAGCCAAAAACCTGAGGCTAATATATAAACGCATTACTTATATTCCAATTTGTTTGCCATGTTATTTTATAATTTCTCTATTAAGTAAGATTGATCACAGCACAGACCAATATGCTGTGCATGCTGATTGTTTTTTGGACTTGACAACTTAACAAATCAATGAAAACTTAATAAACTCTTTATTAAATGCTAAAAGGAGACTTTACGGGGCTCGGAGAGTTCGTCATTCACTGGCGAGGTTGCCGACGTGGTTTTGAGGACACTTTGTGGTGATTAGTTGTTCCTGTAAAGTCATTGTCACAGGAAGAATTATGGCATCTTGATTTTTTTTGTGCCTTGAGCCTGGCCTCCATGTGCTGAGCAAGTAGTGGAATCAGAGGAAGATGAAATCAGAGGGCAGGAAAGAGAGAAATTGAGAAATATTCTGATCAGATTTGTTTTTTTCAAGGCCAGCACTGATATTTTGTGTTGACTGTAGGCTATTCAATACTCTTAAATCCAGCCCTTTTATATCAGAAACATAATGAAAAGTCTGAAGCCCTGCTGGGAGCCTGAAGAGGATGCATTATTCCAAAAAACAGGTGAAGAGCTTGGGCAGTGGGTAGTCCAGAGGTTAGAGAAGTGGACTAGTAGCCGAAGGTTGCCGGTTCAAATCCCTTGCCTGATGGCACCAAAATCTGGCAATATGACAGCTGGCAACCAGAGGGTTGTCGGGGTCCAGATCAGATGCAAGCTCCCACCATGGTGCCCCTCAGCCGTCTCCAGCTTAATGGCTGTGTGTTTGTGAATGGGGTGTTTGGATGGGTTAAATCAGTGGCTTCCAAATTTAGGGGGCCCAGAGTTATGGGGGGAGGGGGATTTCCCCATGGGGATTAGTAAAGTAGAATTATTTTAAGTTCTATTCTAATTTATAAACAAGGGTTTTTGGAAGAATTCATTAAAGAAACACAAAGAGGTCAACAGTGAGTCACTTCTAACAAAAACAAGGCATTAACAAAATATTCTTTACAGTGACATCACATACAGGAAACAATATAAATATATATATATATACTGTATATCGCAACCCCCCGTCAGTCTGCGACAGCACCGCCGCCTCAAACTGCCCAAGTCGTTGGACATAACTGTTGGCTCTCCTGATAGGCGTCATTCTGACTCTGTAAACGTCATTAGTCTATTCCCAGACTGTTTTACCTCTTCCTTTATCAGCTCCTCCGGCGCCGCCACCTCCACGTCAGCCTGCCTGGGCAAGAGACACACGTCAACTTGACATAATGAGTGTCAAGCTGCTGCAGTTGTGAAGGCTTCCATATAAAACAGGCACAGGTGTTTTGACATGTAATTCATCACCGGTGTGTGTCACCCTTTAATGTGTTAGATACCTTGGTTGTGTCCAAATTCACCCCCTCGTTCACTCATTCACCACTCCCTATTTAACAGATTTTACTAAATAATGATGAAAAATTTTAGATTCTGCATCCTGACTGATCAACATCCCTTTGCATCGTCACTGACAGCTGTAGCTGGACAACAGTATTTCTTTGCATCCATAAAATGTGACGAATTAAATTGTTGGATTACTACTTTTTTCGTCCCATCGTGGATTTTTGAAGGCACTATACAGCAGATATTTTTTTATACTCAGCCAATGAAAGAAATGTCACCTTAAGGTGGCACTTGCAATTGTGAATTTATTAGAAAAAAAATAGAAAATAGAAATGTTGTAACAATCCAGTCTATAGTCATGGATATAGCCAAAGATCAACCAATCAAATTGGCCTAGCCACACATTCTTTGGTGGCGTCGAGTCTCCCCTAATACTGAGAAAATTCAAATCTGCGACTCCCGCCCCCAATACACAGTAGAACATAAGCTTTTAAATATGTCCTTTTATTAACCCTGTCAATGGATATGTTTTGTTATTTCTTAATTTATTTCCGTTTGTTAAGGAAAACATACAGACATTTATGGACTTACTGAATGAACAAATTAATTAATCATCTTTATTTACATTGCGCTTTTTAAAGCCGAGCCATCCCTCAGACACATTGCAAACACACACTAAAACAATGTAAGTGTGCTGTAAAAAGCCTCCTTTAAGTAAATGCATTTATTCGTTGATAAACCTTACAGTGAAGATGTCAGTAAATAATAAAACAAAATGGAAAAACAGGAATAGGCATGCTTTTAAATATGAATTACTATTTACAGACTGTGTGGGCTGAAACGCAAAAGAAGCTTAATTCTCCTTCACTACATGTTTACAGTCAGGCAGGCAAACCCATTCAAATATGTATTAATTAAGATCAGTGAATATTGGCATTTGAATGTGCCAGGCGAACCAAATTTGGGCTTTTACAATTTATTTTTTTTCTCCAGGGGGGCATGCCTGCAGACCCCCCTAGATAGTAAGTAACTACATACCTAAATAGGTAACATTGGCTTAGTAGATAAGGCAATAAGTAGCGTTTCAGGTAACTGGACAGCATGATAACACTAAAAGCAAATAAAACTAGTAATACAAGCAGAATGTTCAATCAATCAAACAGATTATCATCAAGGTCAGTCATTGTGCGTCTGGTAAAATAATGGTACTAATGGAAAATGCATACAGCCATCCTTAGTCCCAGCTGCCACTATCAGACAAAGTCAATCTATACTCCACCATCTTGCCGTGCAGGAAACGCTGTGAATCCGGTTCATCTATCAAGCTGTAACTTCCCTCCTCAGTCACACCCCTCAGCTGCATCCTGCACCTGATCAACAACAGCTAACTGGCCTGCTCATTAGCTGGTGGCAGCCATCCTGTTTATGAACCAAAGTGACTGCCCAGCAGGATCTGCACACTGAACATTGATTGGATATATCTTTAGTGCATTTGTTTGGAAATGGGTTACTGTTTTTGCCAGTACACCACTAGTCCCCATACACCCCACCATGATCACTACTCCCTGGTCACTACCCATTACTGTGATTGTGGGTTTTTCTCTTTCTTTCATTGTGATAATTTCCTTTATCAGTACAGTCAGTGAGGCCAGACAATCTACTGAGGCACTGTTACAGTTGGCTACAGACATCGAGAGTAAAACCACGACAAAAAAAAAGTCCACTGAGAAAATAAAATTTTGCAATAAAATGTTACATTTGAACTAAGTCCATGGGACATTTTTTGGACTATTGGGGTTTGGGAATAATGGGCCGTCGGAACAATTGCATGACACCCTTGGGGGTCCTGACTGCGAAGTGGACTAGGGAACCAAAGACACTAATGTGATTAAATTGTGGACTGGAACTATATGATTTTAACACCTTCCAGTGAATCAGAAGCAAGTATTTTTTTTTTTATGAGCATGGTATAAGAGATGATTAATAAAAGCCGAATACCGCCCCTATACTGACTCATAATACATTGCACACTGCCTCTCCTCTCCTGTAGCCTACTGCCGCCTCCTTTCTTCTCTCCTCCCTCACAGCTCAGGTCGGCGCTGTGATGTTGGAGGTGTGCCACCATCTGATAGCCATCGTGTACTAATGACTTTTGAGTGTTTGGCTGATGTTATCATAATTGTCACCTTCTGCTCAGCCACTGGCCTCCACCACTCAGAGAGCGGTGAAACAGCAGCACTCTTAGAGGTTGTGTCTCAGACTGTCACTATTTTGTCAAAGCATGTACAGTGATGCAGACGGACAGGCAGCGTCGGCGTTATGGGCGGACCTTGGGGAGGGGGGGGTCCAGGCCCATCCAAAAAGGTCACTGTGCCCCCTCAGCTGAATTCTCTCCCTGACGGAAAAACAAATCTGAAATACTTTTACAGCTATAAGAAAAATTAAGTCATATCGTGGAAGAATTAACACTGGAATACCAAAATAAAGCACAACACAGTGATAATTAGCATTTAGTAAACAATTTTTTATTGTATTAGCCTATAAATAACAACACCCCTCTCCCTTGCCAATTAAAAACAACGACCATATCCACCCTGTATGAACAGCAATTAACAATCAATTATATTACAGGGTTGAACTTGTAGTATCGTTGCGTAGAGACGTCACGTTGGTGGCACTGATGTGGACATTTTCTCACCACGATTCTTTGTTTTGTCGACAAAGAAACATTGAAAATAACACAACAACTGCTTGTGATGGACACCGCAGACTCAGGTCTTGGATCACGTACTTAGAGTTGGGGGATGGAGTTGGGGGATGGAGTTGCGCTTTAGTGAGCGCAACAACGTGCTGGCCACTGCATTTAAAGGGCTGGATACAGACGGAGACATTTCTTTTGGATGCAACGGCAATAAAGCCATCAAGTACTTGACACATGCTGCAGTTATGGAATCATAGGCGCCTCAATAGGGGGCACAATGACACTTTTTGTTCCCCCCAATTTCAGGTGTTATTGTAATAAAGTGGTAACGTCTAAGCCAAGTATTAAGGTCTTAGAACGTTGGCGATCAACCATTGTATACAAATAATAATAATAATACTGTTATTTATGAAGTATCTTTAAAAAAAAAAAAGTTACAAAGTCTTTTACAATAAAAGTGTGATAAAAGTAATTAACATTCTTAACTCAAGCTCTAAGCTAAATAAAATCATATAAATAGCTACAACAATATACCATCAGTTAAGAAACAGCCACAAGATAAAAGTGAGTCTTAAGAAGAGATTTAAAAGAAGATACTGCCTGCCTTCAGGCAGGGACTTCCACAGCTGAGGGGCTCGGACAGCAAAAGCCCGGTCACCTTTGTTGACAAGTTTGGATTTTGGAACCACGGCGGCTCTGGGAGACAGACCTTCAATTAGCAGTTAGCCGTAGCAACTTGAATTCAGCCAGCACAAACAAACCCCAGCGCCGCGAGTCATAGCGCGCTGGTGGAGCGCTGGGTCTAACCTGTGTGACGGCAGCAACAGAAAGTTTGCTGATCCGGCGAAGAGTCCCCCCAAGGATCCGACAACATGGTGATGGGAATTTAAGTCGCTGGGGCTAACCATTACCTGAAGATCTGTCTCCCTCCTCCTGGCAAAGTGGTGGCGGGGATCATGATTCAAAAAAATAAGTTGCTTTCCGCGTTTTTGTCACTTTGGATTTAAAGTTAGTAGAACAGTTAACACCAAGATAGCTAATGTAAACTACAGGCCGACGACTCTCAGTTTATTCGATTGGCATATTGTTGCCCTGCTGTTGGTCAGTAGTTAACTGATGACTGTACATTTAGATTGTATGGACCCAGTAGTAGAGGTGAAATGCTGCTCCCTAGGGGAAAAAAACCCAATAAGAAGAAGTCTGAAGCAGAAGGTGTGACTCCAGCCTGTCAATCATTCATGGCCAATTACCAATTCAGCTACCACTATCAGACAGGTGGCTGTTTGGTGAAACCTGCTGGCTGCAGGTGGCAGCATCTGGAAACATCTGGTGATGTGAGGGTGAGTATGATTATGGCTGACTATTTTCCAAAGCATAACAGAGAATCGAGATTTATGTTGCTTTTTTTTTTAATCTACCTCAACTGCACAAACAACCAGGCCTTTATGTCAGACAAAGAGATGGCCCTTTGATTCTAATTTCCCCTGTTCTCTAAGCATATTTCATATTTTAGTAAGAAGCCTCTTTATCATTTGATCTGGTCCTGTTTCAATTTGCTGTTACAAACTCAACACATGCTCCATGTTTATCTGTTGTCTTCATACATCGAATATAGCGTACATTTCCACAACACTACAGCAACAGCCATGTCACACTCACACACTTTGTCATTTTTCGATTGCCGTTTTGTTACCTCTCAGGAGGGGAGAGAGAGAGAGAGAAACAGAGGGCTCGCCACTGGGCGCTCCAGACAGATGGAGCTTCCATATTTGTAAAGAGGGAAAGAAGTGTGAAAAAGAGAAAACTCAGGTTTAGAGATGTAAACTCAGTAGTGTAAGAAGTACTCAGATCATTTTTCTGAAGTAAACATACTAATACCACACTGTAAAAAGAATCCACTACAAGTAAAAGTCTTGCATTCTTCTTAAAGAGTTAATTGAGTGTAAGAAGTAGGATCATTTTCTCAAAACACAAAGGAACAATTTTTTTTTCTTTAGTTTTCACTGGACAGGAAGGGGATGAAAAAATGTAATATGAAAAGTAACTAAAGTTGTCATATAAAGTAGCAATGGAGTGAAAAGTACAACATTGCCTCTGAGATGTCAAGCTAATCTCATGGGAAGGCAAAGGCTATAACTAGCAAAACATTTTAAGGACATTCCACGTGTCATTATAACGCATTTTAGGCTTTTGGTGTGTCGTTTCATGCCACATTGATACCATGAAATGGTCATGGTTATGTTTAGGCAACAAAACCACTTAGTTAGATTTAGGAAAAACATCATGGCTGGGCTTAAAATATGTACGTAAACAACATAACATAAGTATGGAAAATATGTCACAGACGCCACAAGCGTAACATCAGAATAACACAACACTTTGGGACATGAACACTGGTTCTCACTTTTTATTCTACGTCACTAGCTCTAAGTGTAGTATAGTCATTCAGATGCGGTTACATTGCAGTCAGTACTACATTGCCTGAAATGACACGCCAAAATCAAGAACGGTGTTTGTTGTTGCACGCAAAATGACTTACAAATTCCTTGAGTCATTCATACGCCATTTGGTGTGACCGGGCTGGAGGTGTAGTGGAGTAGAAGTATGTTGTTCGTCTTACGGCTGCTCCCGTTAGGGATCATCACAGCGCATCATCTGAGAGAGGAGTAGAAGTATGAAGCTCCATATAATGGAAATACTCAAGTAAAGTACGTATACCTTGAATATGAATAAACATGAGTAAATGTACTTAGTTACATTCCACTATTTTGTAAAATGAAACTCACTACTTGCTCCAGGGGACGCAGCACAGCTGTAGGTTACTGTGTTGTCTTGTTCGTTTAGTACAGTTTGAAAATCTTATCAAAATCCACATAAGTGTTTATGATGTTTGTCAAACTTCAACTGGTTTATGAGTTTTATATTTCGGCAGCTGGCAGTACCAAATGTTTATTGTCTTGCAGTCATATCTGCCTCTCACTTTGTGTGAGTGTCCACAAGTGATGCCATATGTCCAGTAGCTGTGGCATTTTATCAGCCTGCTCAGTATGCAAGGCAGCTCTCCCCGAGCAACACAGCCCAGTGGATCCTATAATTCACCTGGCTGTGCTTTTAGAGACCTGGGAAAATACATCCATTTACAGACTAAAAGGCAATGGCTGCATTTCCATTTAGATTTATGGCTCATTCTCATTGATCAACATAGTTTACTACTGCACTCTGGAAAATAGAGGCATGGAGAAAGCAAGAAAAAAGAGGAAGAGGAGAGTTTGTTAAAGTAAACAGTGAGGCAGAAGCTGAGACACAATGTGAGAGAATTAGAGGAAACAAGAAAGAACAAAACAGTGGTTTGTGAAGAAAAGCGCGAGTTGTTTAGTGAGAAATGGCGAGGCTCTGTGTGGTTTTACAGATGCTTTGCAGTGTTCCTGACATAATGGTGCTGTAAATCCGTCGGCTCGTTCCATAGCACTCTTATCTTCACCAATTGATTGGGCCCACTACGGTTGCATGAAAGAGGCATAATGATGTATGGTGTCATCACAGTGACTGATGTGTTGTCCTTCACAACAAACAATCAACACTAGAAGCCAATATGGGTTGTTCCATGCGTGGTGATGTAAATCCAAAATGGCACTTAATGTTCAACAAGCGCAGTAAAAGTTCCCTTCAGGAAGGCTTCGCCAGCTATTTACAGCTCGGAAGTGAACAGAATTAGACCAGACAACTCTCACATATGACTGCATGGTACCGTGTAGCCAGACGGCAACCGCCGGTTCTGAAAAGTGAAGCTGATGTGGAAGGGTCTTAAACCTGCATTCTTCCTAATGGCCATCAGGGGGTGACTCCGATACAATTGTATAGAAGTCTATGAGAAAATTAACCTACTTCTCACTTGATTCATGACCTCAGTAAACATTGTAAACATAAGTTTATGGTCTCAATCGCTAGGTTCAAGTCTTCTTCAATACAGTATGATCATTTAGTAAAGCATGGTCCCATTTAAAAGCAAATAGACCATAAAGCAGGGTATGCTTTAGGGCGGGGCTACCTTGTGATTGACAGGTCTCTACCACTGCGTTGTCCCATCTGGTTGTTGTCCATTGACCTCTTTAACCTCAGTGTCAGTTGAAATATGGTACGGCGTCATCATCCACAGAGTAACACAGGATATCAGCAAGCTACAAAGTATTACAAACTGTCTCAAAATAGCATTACTGGCAGCATAACTACAATGGAAATAGGAGGGAGGGTAATGGACATTTTGTAGTACGGAGGGCAGAGCAGGGCGTCATAGTGTGGCATGACAAACACCCCATTTCTTCACCGCCATTTCTGCAAAACACTTTTCGGTGCGGTCCGCCCTGAATGCTGACGATGTCAGCTGAACTATTCCTGAACTAGACTGGGGCACCATTTCTACTACTGCCATCCAATGTAATTACAACTTTGGCTGACACCACTGTTATTATGTGAGCAGTTATATAGATACTCAAAGCGTTGTCCCAAACAGGCAAATCCAATTTCAGTCTTTCCATTTTACACCGGTTCTCCATTCTCTTAAAGGTCAGCACTGTTAAGATGGGATGGCTTCCGATTGGTCAGCGATGTGAATTTGCAGGTCAGAGTTCACCCAAAGTAGAACTCTAAGCAAAAGCATTGCCCAAATATACTTCACCCTCACAAGGAAATCTACCAATTGCATCAATTCCATTGGAATGAAAAGATTTCTTTACACAATTTCATTGTCATAAATGATGGTGTGACCAGGCCCATCTGATCCAGATTACTGTGGCAATAACGTCCAGCAAAACTCTTCCATCTCCTCTTATCCCATGTGCTCCCAGTTCAGCTGGGAGCTAGATATAATCACTCCACCGTGTCCTGGGTCTGCCTGGGTGTCTCCTCCCTGTTTGTTCATCCTACCAGATGCCTGTATTACAACAACTGGTTCCTTTCAGGACAGAAAAGCAGCAAACACCTGAATCAATGGGTTTGTCAATCCGTCACTAAAAGGTTGTTTGTTTCCTTGCCGATACACCACATTATCTCCATCTTTCAGTTACTTGGCACAGCATTTTACCTAAAGGGAAAGAAGACTAGGTAAATTAAGACTACTAATCCCGTCATTAGGCCCAGTTCAGTCAGAGGAAAATTCATGAGTTGAGATGACATGAGGTGTGAACAACTGCAATGGAAATGTATGCAGGGTTACATTTTTTTTTTTTTTTCCTGGGGCCCTGGAGCGTTGATTGCCTGTTGCCCTTTTATCCCTTCAAGCTCTGCAACAAAAAATAATATGAAAATGCACTTAGCTGGCAAGCAGTCTAATATTGTTTATTTGGTCTCAGAACCCAAGATACCGGAACTCCTCTGCTTAGAGCAGCTGTTCCCACCTCACCTGGACTGAGCAATCCAGCCATCATTAAATCATCTACAAACAGCAGATCGGCTGCATCCTTGTCATAGTCTACTGACGCACTTGTGCATGTTGATGTAAGATCTAGACAAAACAGGCTGTAAATACAAATAAAAGGGGTAATCTTAGCACTCAGATACAGTTTTTTGGACTGTTGGGTCGGCTAAGCTTGGCACCGCTGTGCGAAAAGAGAGTTTTCCTGTTAGATAGTTTTCCATTAAGAAACGCTGTAACTAACCCAGCAGTTGGCTCTGGTTCCACAGTGATTTATTGGGTTGTAGTCTCTGTGGGCTCAGTTCCATAAAGGTGCATTAGGGTGCATTGGACCCTCAGATAAATTAATGCACCCTTGCTTTTTCCCATCCCTGCTCACTGTGGGTTGACTGCAGTCCAGGGCATTTGATTTCAGATTGTTTCACAGTGCCTGTATTAGTATTTAGATGGCCCACGTCATTTTCAAGGGTATCCTCTGACAACAACACTCCTTCAAAAAGTAGTGATTCGTCACTATTTAATAACTGTTCATAACTTTATTTTAAAATGACCTACCTTACAATGTTTTTTTATTTCTATTGTATGCACAACAAAGCATTGTGAGGGTCAGTTATGGGGCATTTTTTGCTAAATATAGACCTCATTTATCTTTCAGGTTAGGCTGGCAATAGCCATAATTGTCAAAATACACATTGAACCTCATACAACTGGTACAGTTACTAAGACTAAAGATCCATAAGGGATAATGGTGCATATATCCATGCAAGACCATTTGATAGAATGTGTTTTGTTTGGTATGTGACTTTCTTTCATTTGGTACACACTGTAAAGCAAGTTATTACTGTTGAATTAGCCTAACACTCTAAAGTGCAGGTTCCACTTGGAAAGCTTTGGCAGTGGGACTGTCGGGTTTTAGATGAACATAGCAGAGTGTCATTAGACCTATTCTATGGGACCTTTATGGTTTCCCAGTAAGTTACATTAATTCTGGATAGAGTGGTGGATCAGACAAAAACTGTGTTTGTGCTAACACAAACATGATAAACCATCTGTGGGAACAGCATCCGAATGGGTCTATTACAGGACTTGAGCCCCGCTATAATGTTCCCTCATGTGTACATTATGCCTTCCCTGTGACGAGCACAAGTTGAGTTGTCCAGTAATTATCCACTACCCTGAATATACAGTATGACAGTTACCGAGGAATTATCCACTGCCCTGGCAGCTGCTCTCCTCACTCACATCACAATGTGGGAACAGAAAGCCATATAATGGTGTAAAATAAACATAAATTATGATTATATGGCAATTTTGAACTTTGGTCAGGTGATCCTCAAAACACAAGGATTCATAACTGGGTTTTACTCTGAGGGATAACACAAGTCCACTGCAGATTTTCTAGTAATCTGGCCAGAATATAGATACGGATACGGATACTGATCATTTCTTAAATTGGTATATGATTTTTTTTTTTTTTCAAATAATGGTAATTTTTAGAAAAAAAAAAGACATTTTTATATTACTTTATTTTACATTGTATTTGTTTACAATTTGGCCTTATATTTTATATACTATTTTATGTCTTAGATTCTAATTTGGCTTTCATTTGTGTGATCTTCCTTTTTTTATATACTGCATATTTAATGAGCATTGTTGGAGGGGGAATGAGATCCAACGACTTCACTGTAATGTTGTGCACATGATTATAAAAAACTTGAAACTCATGTAACGTTTCACAACCAAATTTCAAATGAGATTGTAATGATGATGATGATGATGATGAAGTTTAGGTATTTAGGGTAGAATAACGGTGCTACCTGTACCTGGATATACTCTGCCTCTCTCAAAACTCTCCTGCAACGTCTTTTGTCGGACTGAGGGTGGTGCAGGAGACTTGGATGTATGGCCATCTTCTTGTCTTTGTTCCGCCTCTTTGAAACTTTAAGTGTGTGTTGTTTTTTAAATGTTTGAAGAGGTGACTCGTTTTGTTGATACGGGCCAGCTCCGGTCTGTTTTGGCACAAACATTAGGCTATATTTCAAATATTTGGAAGTGATGCAGCCACAATTTGTTAATATATCATATATCATTTTATTATCCATATTTCTTTTAGAGGAATCAATACCAAATGAGTAGCTTCTGAGTATCAATGTATTAATACCACAGTATTGATCATCCCTAAAACTGACATCAAAGAACTAGCGGCGACGAAGGCCAACAGTTGCGCTGCCTCACGTCGCCTTTGTCTTGGCCAAAAATCTGCACTCAAACACACTACAAAGACTACAGCCGACGGCCAAACAGCATGTATGTTCTGCTAGGTGACGATAGTCTGTATTCGTCATTCAAAAAGGGAAACCAGAAAAGCCGTTGTTCTGATACGTACATAAAACAAAGCGGCGTCTGCCGACCATTTTCACACCACTGCCACTCACCACTTAGCTTCATTCCAGACGGCCATGTTGTTGTGAAAATATATGCATGTATTGGGTTAATCAGATAAGACGAAGATGAAAAATGACAAGAGCCTTTTGTGTTTGCCGTCTTGACTTTTCTCGTTTGCTTGCTTTCCTCATCTCTCTTCTCGTGCGCTGATTCGCTGAAGCTGAACAGCCAATCAGAGTGACTTCTCCGACCGACGAGCTGATTCAACATTCTGAATCTGCCGAAAAGCCTCCGACTCGGGCAGACTAGAGCCAACGGTGCAGGACCACACCACAAAAACTTGGGCGACAGATGCTCACCGACGGCCCCAAAGTGACCGATTGCCGACCGTCGGCCTGGCGTGTCAGGGCCTTTAGGATCTTGTCCTAGACTGACTGTCCAGATTTAGCATCCATCCCTCTCAGACTTTAAATGCTGCCTTAGTGGTTATATAAGTTCAGGTTGTGTTGGGTCTGACTCCACTTGTCAGATGCCATAGGCTAGATTTGTTCCTTTTACAAAGACATAAAACAAAAAAAATACTTTTTTGTACATTTTATTTCTACAGGTCACGACTTGCAAAGACAATTATGTCAATGCACCAAAACTTTTAATTGGGTTAATCAATTCTGGATAGTATTTTTATATTTTCAAATCTAACAAAGGCCATTAACACAAGAGGAGAATGATATATCTGGGTTTATGACATCTAGGGTTGCCAGATCTCAACTGTCCTCACCTCCCTCTTCTATTTTTTTTTTTCTTTTTCCTTTCATGAATAATCTATATGAACTCTGAGTTGAGGCCTGCAGGCACGAGGTCTGGTCATGTCCTTGGAGGGAAAGACAGCTTTGGCAGAAGACCTTAATGCGTTGGCTTTTCTGCTCTGCTGGAAGACAACAGGCGAACAATAGCTCCATCAAAGTTTGTACCCTTGACCCTGTTACGAATGGCTGGAGGGGATGAAAGAGTGTCTTGTGTGTGCGCGTATGCAAGAATGTGTCTTATTGTGTTAGATTTGACAGATGTGGGTCTTTGAAAGCTGATACATACTGTATATTTTTAGATTTGTGCTGCCAGAGCAAAATCTTAAACCAATCAAACACATCGACGGTGAATGTCAGGGTTGACATCATTATCAGAGTCCAATGAAATGGGCCTCTTTGTAGAAAACCATTCTGCACAAACATTTAACCATCATACAGGGAGGAATTAATTGCAAAAGAAATTCATCAGACAAGAATGCATTGCAACTGCTGCTGTAAGAAAGGTCATTTTAATTATGAGAAAGGCATCGACTGAATGTGGTAGAAGCAGAACTTCAATAAAAGAAGGTGTCCTTTTTAACTGTAAAGCAGTCACCTGTGTCAATAGCTCTGCTCTACTTAAGTATGTACTTAAATACTTATAAGGGCGGCGGTGGCTCAGGAGATAGAGCGGGTCATCCTTTAATTACAAGGTTGGCGGTTCGATACCCGGCTCCTCCTGTCCTTGAGCGAGACGCTGAACCCCAAGTTGCTTCTGATGGGCAGGCCAATGTCCTTATATGGCAGCTCTGCCGCCATCAGTGTATGAATGTGTGTGTGTGAATGAAATATATAAATGCAGTCCATTTACCATTTATTTATGTGTATATTATATATTTGTGTGCACCTTAAATAATGAATTAATAATAATAAATTGGACTTATACAGCGCCTTTCAGAAACCCAAGGACGCTTTACAAAGGGGTCACACAAAATCATACTAATAAATAACACAGAGGAGAAACTATAGCTAAGTAATTAAATGAGTGATGTGTAGGAAGAGTCAGCTGAGATCATAGGCCTTGATGAACAGGTGGTGTTTGAGGTGTTTTTTTGAAAATGTCCAGGGATGAAGCATTTCTTATTTCAGGAGGGAGAGAGTTCCAGAGGGCGGGGGGGGCCGCGACGCTGAAGGCTCTGTCGCCGAATGTTCTCAGCCGGGTGTGGGGGGTGGAGAGCAGACCAGTGTCGGAGGATGGTAGTTTCCGGGTTGGAGTGTAGGGGTGGAGAAGGTCGGTTAGGTACTGAGGGGCATGGAGGGATTTGTATGTGAGAAGGAGGAGTTTATAGTTGATGCGGGACTTGATTGGGAGCCACTGAAGGTGGATGAGTGTTGGGGTGATGTGCTGCCAGGGCCTAGTGCAGGTGAGAACCCTGACAGCTGAGTTCTGGACATACTGGAGCCTGTCCAGGGCTTTGCTGGGTACCCCGGACAGGACTCCATTACAGTAATCCAGACGGGAGGTGATGAAGGCGTGAATGAGGGACCAGTGTGTAACAATTAGGCAGATCTTTTGGTAGAAATGTAATATGATATTAATAAGTATGTTTCCTTTAATCACCTGGAAATAAGAATGGTCATGTTTTTGTTACCTTAGAATGAGCCATATGTATCTACAAAGCTGGGAGCTGGCCGTGTAGCACCGCCATGTTTCTACAGTAGCCCAGAATGGACAAACCAAACTTTAAATAGGGCCATTTGCATTTTTGCGTCAGCCACCGGAGCTCTCCGTGTTTGGAGACGTTTCAGTTGGTTGCAATCTGCAAGCTCACTGCTAGATGCTGCCAAATCCTAGTGCGCAGCACGCAGCGCAACTATCATTGCTTGTTTCATATCGATGCAGTTGTCATTTTCACACCCAGCACCCACATTGTGTAAGGAGCAAATGTACTTGCGCCTATCTGTGCGCCCATGGGCGTATTGGTCTTAAACTGAGCAGTGGTCAGCTGCATGGTTGACACATCTCTATCTTCAGGCAGCAGAAAACGATTGTGCCATTGACCAACAAAAACCTGGTCTAAAGTCTGGCACAGTATTGTCCTGCTATTTAAAGGGTGCGTTATACAGACAGTAAGATGCGTCTACATAGACAGATTCACAGTGCACGTACACTCTGCTTGTTACACACACAGTTAAGTACAGAACATTTTTATTTACATAAAGGAAAACACATCATAAAATTGACTTTCCATTATATATCCTCTGAACATCTGCACATAATTTCTGACAATTCATCCTTGTTGTTGAGATATTTTAGTCTGGACCAACCACAAAAGAGATTGGATGCCTTTGTGTGTTGGATTTTCACATTTCTGAGCTGCGTTAGTCTTAGTGGTAGTAAAAAAAATAAAAAAATACAGTTGCAGACAGAAATACATGCAGGTTAACCCCCCTCCTATGGATCTGACAGAGAGACACTGAATCAATGGGCTTGACAGCAACGCCTGCATGACACCAATTTTAATCAAGCACATTGTGCCATCAGATCCTTTAAAAGATGTCATCACTACAGGCAGTATAAATTCTACACAGGCTTTAAATTCAATTTCAGGGAAATGCGTATAAAGTGGTGCTCAAGACGTGTGTGGGTACTAACAGATACAATATATCAAAGTGTTATTGTGAAAAAACGCTGTTTTTCTTAACTTTCAAAGACTTGAGGGAAAATGTAAGGAGAAAATGTGGGTTCAAGGGGTTCAAGATCAATATCTGCCTCATCAGTCTAACCCTTTAATGTACAGCCTGTGTTCTCTGCTCTATCTGATTATCTCCCTCTGCCCGTTCCTTATTATGGTCCACATGGCAGACATTGTTAGTGAACACGCTCTGGAGGCTGTTTCTCTAATTACAACACTCAACCCAACCAGCCCTCAACTATTACTGCAGAAGCACAAACAAACACACACACACACACACACACACACACACACACACACACACACACACCAGCGACGCCAACTGTCGCCCCACCATCCACCGGCCGTCTTTCAGCTAACACAGCCACTTGTAAGCAGCTCTCAGCCAATTCCCCACATGCTGCTTTACAGAATCTCTTGTGGAAAATCACAAATCATGCTCTCTCACAGACAAGCTACTGATACAAATCCACACACCCACCCACACTTGGACATAATGCATCGTCGACACCCACCACATACAAACATACACAAGACCAATCATGTTCCAAGTCACAGTCGGCCCTCTCGTTGTTGTCGGTGACAGCGGTGGTGGCGGCGGCGGCTCACTTTACGACGAGCCGTCGGCTCAGCAGGTCGAACGCCTTGTTCAGGGCCATAGAAAAAGCTCTCTGGAAGAAGGAAAGACCCCGTGAACAGACTAACAATCAGGCAGAGTGAGTAAATGTGTGTGTTCAAATATATATGCAACCGGGTGGTAAAATAATGCAAATGTATTTTTCCACTTAGATTTGTTATAGTTCCAAAATGTCTTTAAAGTTAAATTTTCTTTGTTGTTTTCTTATGCATGTGACATTGTTAAGTCACTGAAATGTGAATTAGACTGTAAGGTGGCAGCGTTGAGTAATAATAGTGCTACTCCGCCAAGTGCATCATCCTGTTTACGCGGCAACACAAACAACCTGGAGGTTTTACCGAGTGGAGGGTGCTGTTACCCGTCCTGTAAAGTAGTAAAAAGCAGGAACTTAATACAGACATCTGGTTAAATATTGCCGTACAAATATGTAAAGTAAGTTACCTGTAAATATTTTAACGGGATGGTCTGTTTTAGGCACTACCGGTTTTGATGTTGTGGGATTTTGGGCACCAGTCGCCGAATAAAACAGCTCTGTGCTTAGGTCATGTGATGACCAATGAACCAACTCCATGACAGTTGCAAACTTGAGTTCAGATTATGTTTTCAAACATTTTCTTTTTCTCAATCATGAATTAATTCCAATTACTGCTACTTTGATATTTGCCATTCTTGAGCACTTACCATTAATGTGACTGCAGACGTTTCAAATTAAATCCTAACGAGTATTAGAGGGACGATGCCCTTTGAGCCGCTGTATGGTTTTTAATGTGAGAAAGCTTCACAGGAAGTGTTAAGGTAATGACAGTAACTTAGAAGCGATTAAAAATAATAAATAAAAAAAACAACAGGAAAGTAGAAGCTCATGCAAAACAGTACTGTTAGAGTAGAGACAGTGAGAGCAGCAGAATGGTGAGTATGACATGACTGGACAGGCTCCAGGATGTGCAGAACTCTGCAAGCTGCTAGGGTTCTCACCCGCACCGAGCCCTGGCAGCAAATCACCCCCACCCTCATCCACCTTCACTGCTCCCGGGTCAAGTCCTGCATCTCATACTAAATCCTCCTCCTCACCTTATAATCACTCCATGCCCTCCCTCGCCCTCCCAGTACTTCATCAAACCTCCTGCACCCTTATACCCCGTCCCGGAATCTCCGGTCCTCGGACACGGGTCTGCTCACCACTCCCCACACCAACCTGCGGATTTTGCAGCAGAAATCCTTAATGCTGCATTGATATATATGCACCCACCTGTTCACCACGACCTCTGGACTCAGTACTCTGTTGTCTCTGCAGTTGAGCTAAATAAAGGCAGCTGAGGCCCAGCCACTGTTTTAAAATATACAAAGTAAAAAGAGTAAAAACGTATTAGTGGTGTGCATTTTGATAACGGCATGTATCTTAATATAAAGTTTTAAAGATGTAACCACGCTGCTGGGACTCTTCCAAGTGAGTGACTACTTATGCATTCATCCACTGTGGAGTCATTTTTCAGTTAATCATCACTCGCTACTCAGACTGATTCACTAACTAAGACCACAGCAATAACGATATGGGTTTAGAATAGTTTATGACATATCGAAGATGGAGGAGAGCCATGATGATGTAGGAGGGAGGAGGATGAGGGATGGAGGGATGAGGGATGAGGGGAGAAATCAGGGTTGTGGATGGAAGGAGGATGGATGGAGGAGAGTGATGATGGACCAGTGTCAGCTGGAGACGGGAAGACGGGAGGTAACCAGGGGAAGTCGAGACTCTGCGTGGGAGGAGCCGTACGTTCATGTATTCTGATTTTGATAGAGCCCCCAGTGGTTCCTGTATTCGAGAGCGAGAAACTAATTAGGGGTCTGTGGGAGGGGGGATGTGAACACTGAATCAAAGGGGAGGTGAACAGATCACTATACTTTTGTGCGGAAATGGGATGTGATTGAGGCGTGGTCTTTGTCTCTCAGTATTTTTTGCTACTGGCCAATTTGTATTTGTAGCACTGTGTATGGAAGAGACTGTCCTCAAAAACTTTTACAACTGTCAATGTTCTCTGTTTATAGGAGTTTTGTACACTGGATGTACCATTGCAAGAGTCAAACTTGCAATATAGTCTTTCAGAGAATGCAAATGGAGGCAATTGGGATGGAAAACAATACATTAGGGAGGAATGTGTTTGTTCAAAGTGGGAAAAGGATAATGAATAGCGGACACACATTTCACTTTCTTGAGTAATTTCTCAAACAAACTATATAAAACGTTTCCTTTTGTACGGCCGCATAACTTTAAGGAAAACATTTACTCCATAATACATACATAGAACATGAATCACATCTCATTTAAGACCTCCTCTTATAGGTTCTCCCTCTCTCGCTATACAGCTAAACAGTTGCATTATCTAAAAGGGACATAAACATGAATCACAGCAGGGCCGTGGCTGTCCATAGAAATGAATTGTGGTTGGGTTGGGTGGGGTGCGTGAGCGGCGCAGAGTGATTTGAACTCATAATCGTAATGCACGTTGCCTTGAAGGAGACTTCATGAATATGCTCAGAGAGTCAGAGAGTGGCTGGCTGGCACCGGGTCACATCTGATTTGCATATTGTTTATGGCCACTAGCTTAATTTGAAGCAGAGGTTTGAGTCTGCGATAACGCCGGGCTCTTATCTACAAAGTTGACTAAGTGGCTGCAGGAGTAAACTTCTCAAAGTGATATGCTCCAGTAGGCTGACAAGGAGCAGAGGCCCTGTTGCATTCAGTACAGAGCATTGTGTGGGGAAAAGAACTGCTGAGGGTGTGTACAGAGGTACAGCATTTTGAAGGAGATGTAAACATGTTCTTAACGAATTGCAAGCTGTAAGACTGGAGATAGTTAGCAATAAGACATCCATTGAAAGAAACACACCCTTACCAATAATGAGTTTTTTTTCAAGTGTGCTATTAGTATACTACTTTTAAACTTGAAATAAGAGAGTATGCTTTCAGTTTACTCTCTAGTCTAGAGAAGAAGGCGAGAAAAACAATTTTTTCTTTTTTTTTTATCTCAACACAAAACATCAAGTCAAGTAGCAAAAGGAGCAAGTCTCTTAATGGAAGGCATGAATCATTGGCTAAGTACTATAACTTAAAGAAAACTTACAAGTGTACTTACAAGTAAAAATATTGAACTATTAGTTTACAGAGTATACTTTAAAGTGTACTTTCATTAACTAATAAATGGGCTACACGTATATAACTAGCAAACTAACAGTATACTTTGAAGTTCACTTGTAGTATAGCTCACTTCATAGTATAGTTGTAGTAGAAAATACAACTTAGATGTAAACTAGTCGTGTAATCAAAGTTTACTTTTCTTACAATTAAAGTACACTTACAAGTATACTTTTATAAACAAAAAAATGGGCCAATTTAGTTCCAAGAAGTATTGAAGTAGTACACTTACTACTAGTACATTGATATTAGTATACTTCCTACATAAGGTATACTTGGGAAATATACTTGAACTTTACTTAAGTTTATAAAATAAACTGGAAGTGTACTACTTTTTCGTAAGGGGCCACCACTAGGGAGGTGAGAGGTTTACCCAGTGCACGGACGATGTCAACACCATGTCGAACATGATACAAGCTATGAACAAAGAGCTGGAATCATTGCGTAAAAATAAACTTATTGAAGGACGCTCACACCAGAATGACGTCATAATCAGGTGACAGTCCTACACAGCCTTCGTTGCTGCACTCCTGAAGGAGGCCTTCCAGCTTAGAAAGGAGCCTCTTCTTGATAGAGCAAACCGGAGCCTGCAACTGAAGCCTAAACCAGGAGATCCACCGCAGACAATAGCTAGATTACATTATTATAACCACTGTGATTAAATCCAGAGAACAACGCAGACAGATCAACGCAAGGGGATTTTTGCTTTCTATCCGGACCACACTGCTAGTGTTGCCCGAGCACGGGCTGCATTCATCAAACAACAGCTCCGTTGCCTTCGTATAACCTACAACGGCATTGATAAGGACTTTCCAACCCAATCTCATGGGAAGACGTATGACTAGCACGGCATTTTAAGGACATTCCGCGTGTCATGATAATGTATTTCAGGCTCTGTATATCTCATTTGAAACGGCTTTTTACGTGTCTTTAACGCCATATCGTGAAACGGTCGCGGTTATGTTTAGGCAACAAAACTACAGTAACGGCCACAGTTAGGTTTAGGCAATAAAACCACTCAGTTAGGTTTAGGAAAACACATCATGGCTGGGCTTAAAATAAGTATGTCAACTAAGTAAAATACATACGTAAACAACGTACGAAAGTGGAAAAAACACTTCACTAAAATAATTCAACAACACTTTAGGACACGAACACCGGTCTACTGGTTGAAACTTCTGTGTGGGACATATCCATCTCCCCTCCTTCCCACCGTACTCGATCACTCTTTATTGTATGTCACTAGCTCTGCTAGCCCCTCTAAAATAAAGCTTACTGTTGTATATATTTTGTTCCTTTTATCTGGCCTTATACCTTATACTGTGTTACTTTTTATGCTTTTTTCAGGGTGACTGATTGAATTTATTTTATGTCGATAGCCTGGGCTGTGAAGGAAGACAGGCTTGTATTACTATCAGACCTACCTCCAGCCTGTTTGACAGATGAGGAGGTTTGTCCTGGGTCACAAGCTGTTCTTTCTCTACGTGGTCGTGTTGTCTTATCTGTCTATAACTTTGTTTCAGAACTCGACAGGTTTCTTTCCAAACTATAACCTGGCCTATCTGTTCCTGAGGCTTACCAGGCAATTACCAGGGGTTTACATCTTGTGGTGAACCCTCAGAGATTATGTGGATGTTTGTGTCCTCCCTAAAGCGCAACAGTTTAGATGGAAGTAGTGGATTTTGCCATATTGTTGGTAAAAACAGTATGGAGTTTGGACCATACATAGCATACAGATGGACAGCAGAGGATTGAGTTATGCTGCTGGAGCGGTTTGAGAAGTTTTTGTTGACATTTTGATATTATTTTTCTGCAGTGAAAACTTGGCCATCTGAGTACAGCGGAACTGACATGAATTCAAGTGGACCACAGCCACCTATTCTATGAAGAAGGTAACCAAAAAAACTTTTGGGTGGAGTATCAAACTATGTAAGTTTAGGGTTTGCTTGATTGACATGAGTGTCGGCCTATGGGTAGTAAATGGATTACATGTTATCAATCAATCAATACTTTATTGCCATGTCAACCTACAGTTGATTGGAATTTGTCTCGGTGCAGTGCTCAATAAAAACAGACAAAAACACACACATATAAAAAACATAGAAGACAACCACATACATTTATACAATCATCCAATCATTCAAATCAGGATTATGTAATCAGATTTAAAAAAATAAGTAACTATAATTATTCCAGATTACATTTGAACAAATGTGCAATCAGATTATAGTTACATTGTCAAAGATTACTTGACATGTTTGATTACGTCTTTAAAATATGGCAGTTTTAGAGCTGGAGTGAAGCTACAGATATCATGAAACTAGAACCTAAACTGGAACTTAAGGAATCCATTGGTACCAACCATGTCATGCTAGCTTGTCGGGATGGAGGTTAAATAACGCTCCAAATTTGTACTTAATGTTGGCAAGGAAAAATTGGCATAGTCATTTTCAAAGGGGTCTCTTGACCTCTGATCTTAAGATATGTGAATGAAAATGGATTCTATGGATACCCACGAGTCTCCCCTTTACAGACACTTTATGATAATCACATGCAGTCTTTTGAATGCAGTATAAATGTGTTATTTTCACCAATTGAATATTTCTGCATACTGGGGTCCCTAAACAGTCTTGAATTACATAAATTGGATATGACTGTAAAGCTGAGACTCTTGTGGATCCAATTAGTCCAACTGTATTCATGTGTGATTATGTTAGTCCCCATTGGAGCCATTTCATTGTAGTGAGACCATTTTTTGAAACTTGACCTCACTGTATAAAATGACCTGTGGTGACCTCTAGAATAATCACAGCCTCATGAAACCTTACAGCCACAAACTAGAGACCTAAAGCATTCAGAGGATGGATGGCTTTCCTAGATAGACAAACAATAGGGAGGTTTAAGAGCAGTTACACAACAGTAGCGTTCACCATCCAATCACTGAAAAATGCAATTCTAACAGAAATCTCCAAATGTCAAAAAAAAAATTGGAAACCAAATCACAGCATTGCTTTTTTTATGGTGTTCCTCAAGGTCTTGGTGTCTTAATGTGGTATTTTGGAGGAATTATTGATCATTTTTATCAATTCTTGATTGATAAAAAAGGTCAAATTTAGCATCAAATCTGTGTAACAAATGAACCCAGAAATTGCTACAACAACTTATAAGACATAACATAGCATGGGAATGGCCATCATATACTTCAATCACCATGTTCTACACCCTGATACACTTTCACAATTAATTTTAGATAATTAATTAATTGATGTTTATTTCAAATTAATGACTAGAACAACTTGACACGCAGCGCTGAGCTGCACCTCAAATTAATCTTCAGGTTCCCAGCTTTCAGATGATGTACACCACCTCTATGTGAGATATACTGTTAACCTGCTATCTCCCCCTAAAGACCCCCTGTACCCCCCTAAAAAAAAACAAAAACGGGTCAATTGTGGCTCTCAGAGGGTTAACCAACTGCTACGTACAATCTTTTTTTTTTAGATGGCTGGTGATGCCGATGATATATACCATCCTCCCACAAAGGGTAATGCACTCTGCAATGTTAGCACTCATTTTACGACATTTTGTGGCCCGTGTTGGTTAAATAGTGTGTGAAATTGTGGAAGATGTGGGTTTATTTCTTCAATAAACAGCATTGTTCCCAGATTGAATCCAACTCATACCTGTTTCATTTTGTTCCGTCTTTCCTCTTAACCGTGTTCACTGTGGCTGTAGTTTTCTGACAGTATGCTCTGTGACAAAAGGGTTTCACTCTGAGCCTCTGCGCACGATCAACCAAGCCTTTCTTCCCCCCCCTCTCTCCTTCACAGGCACTCCCTCTCTATTTCCCCCTCCCTCGCTTTGTCAGTCCCTCTGCTCTCTATCTCTTTCTTCTATCATCTCCCTTCTCCGTCCCACCCACCTTCCTCATCTCTCTTTCCCTTCATCTTTCTTAGTCTCTCTCCCTCTCTCTCGATCCCTTTCTTTCTGTTCCGTCCTCCATATTCCTCCCTCGCTCCCTCTCCTTTTTATCATGCATCAACTGCTGCGTCTGATGAGCACATCAGTCAAGGCCTGGCTAATGAAGTCCCTCTCCTTCGCCATTAGAGCGAAATAACTAATCTCTCTCTCTCTTTCCTTCACTCTCTCTCTTTCTCTCTCATCTAACCAAACCACTTTCTCTCCTCTCTCCCCGCTCACCTCCCCTCTAATCCATCTCTCCCACTCCTTCCTTCTCTTTTCTATCTCCTCCCCAGCGTCGCTATCTCTCTCCAACACTGAGACACAAATAAGAGGAAGGATGGCTGAGGTTAAGGCTGTGGGTTTACCTGGTCATATAAACAGAGAGAAAAGGGAGCTGAAAGAAAGAAAAAAGAATAGCCATGGTTCATGACATTTAGAAACAGACAAACAAAAATGATTCTCAATTTTGTAATCGGGTAAATAGAACGGTGGTGAAACCATGACCTCAAGATCGTGAAGAATACGAGGCTTACAGAGGACACCAATTGTATAAATATAAAATAGTTGGTGTTTTTTATTTACTGGATATATGTATGTAACATACTGTCATTCTTCTACAATGAATACATACGTGTAAATACAGGGTACATGTGCTTGGCATTTCTCAGTAATAGCACGCCTCTCCACATCATTCCATGTACTTTTGGTCTGGAACGGCTTCCGTTGTTTGGGCTTAGCCTCTTAGTTCAATCAAACCTTTTGAACCATAGATGGAGTTTTGAGGAAAACTTTCATCAATCAGGTTCAAAAGATTTTAAGAATTCTTAATCCTGAAACATGCATTAACATATTAGAAAATAGTGTTCTTCCAACTTTGTGTCAATAGTTTGTGTTTGTCTGTTTCCTGTTTCCTGTTTCAAACAAGCCCGTTCTCATTCCCAGGGCGTCAAATACCGAAGCTTTGTCACGGCAGTTGGCGCTCGACACCGCCACACAAGGCACCTATGAGCGGCGTTATGAGACGCACCAGGTTTTCCATTAACTACAATGTAAACCCATCCACATCATTAAACACTCAGAGAAAGTGCTGAGGTAGTTTAAAGAGTGAAAGACAGACTGGGCGGGTGGGAGGGGAGGTGGATGGGTCCAACAAACACAGGGCTTTCATCCAGGAGACCGCTGTTTTGGTCCTGTGCGTCAAGTTTCACTTTTCACTTAACAATCAGCTGTTTGTTTGTGTCCCGTGTTCGCAATGTTCAGTGTCTTTTTCACTTTACGAACGTAGTCATTTTAAGCCCAACCATGTTGTTTTTTTCCCTAAACCTAACTAAGGTGTTTTTGTTTAATTCACAACATTAAGCATGTGTTAACTGCGACTGAAAAGAGGGGTCTGGCAAAGCATCAGTATATGAAGCTTGGTCAGTGCCCCTCGGCCCTGATACTGAAGCACCAGGCTTTCAACTAACTCCAATGTAAACCCATCCTTGTCATTATTAGACGGTCAGAGCAACTTACGAGAAAGTCTGCGCAGGGCGGAAGGGAGAGCAGGTTGGATGGGTCAAACAAACACAGGACTTTCACCCAGGAGACCGCCGTTTCTGTCCCGTGTGAAACCAAGTCAACATTGATTTATTTTACCTCACTTTTGTTACGTAACTACAATATTTCAGTAACGCCAGTTACATAACAAACATAGTTATTTTCCTAAGCCTACACAAGTACTTTTGTTGCGTAACTAAATCTAAAAATTAAACCTACGTTGGAAGTTTATTTTGTAAAGAGACCGTATGCATGTAATGAGTTAAAACTGTACGTTTCCTGTGAACATAGAATTTTATTTTGAAAAGACACTATGCATGTAATGAGCAGAAACTGACACACCATCCCTGACACGCCCAAAAATAACGCTAGAGGGGTACCTAGAGCGTCATAGTTTGAAGCGTAGGGCCACTGACCAAGCGTCTGTATTTGACGAGGTGGGAGTGAGATTGTGTCGTGTCAACATGTCAATGTCCCCATGCACGAAGACAGCTCTATTGGTTCCTCAGTTGGGTGTGGAAGAACTTGACTGACCTGCACAAAGTCCAGACCTCAACCCCGCCCAACACATTTGAGATGAACTGGAACACCGACTGTGAGCCAGACCTCATCACCCGACATCAGCGTCTGCATTGAGATGTTTGGAATTCAACTGTTTGGATACTTTTGACCACAAAGTGTATCAGACAGAAAAAAGAAATTGAATTTATGCCTCATTGGAAAACACTACCACATCATGCTGGAATTAATATGACAACAGATGTAGTGAGGTGAAAACAAGCGATATAGGGAAGGTATATGTACTCTGATAAGTACAGAATTCAGCCAACCCTGCATCCCTGTCACTGACAGGGAGGTGGACATGAGCTGAGGCTTTTTCCACCAACTACTTGTTCAGCAGATAAAATCCCTCGCCTGCACGGCCGCCCCATGGTATTAACTCAACCTTGCGTGAAGACTGCCTTGATCCGCTCTCCCAACATACCAGCCAGTTCCCTCCCTGATCCTTGCTGACATTTTTACCACAACCCCACCCGTAATTCGCATTTATGCAAAGCGTGCCCACCGAGTTAACGCCAGGATCACTTAGCTGAGTGCTACGGTTATGTTAATGTACCATCTGAAACCTGGCGGCTTAATTTCATTTTTTAGCTCCCCCATCCCCAGGAATGACACCGCTCACACAACAGGTACTGTAGACTCGTCCACTTAATGAAACTATTTAAAATCCAATAAAGACTTCTCATCAAGCCTCTGTCCCCATATAGCAGCATTAGCAGGCTGCGTCACATCTACATCAATACTTTAGTCTTGACTTTAATTTAGGTAAATGACAAGATGCTTTGCAGGTGTTTGAACAGCACATAATCATCGACGTCAGAGGAGGGCTCACGGCTACAAAATGCATTCACACTCAATACGTTCAATATGTGGTGCTCTGATGATGCAAGCTGTCTGTTTTACAGATGTCTCTATCACCTTTTGACTCCATTGTCATCCAAAAACACAGCCGTAGTATTGCACTGAGTGACCTCTCCCTTAATTACACTGTGTGGTATATCCCTCAGCAGTGCAAACACTGCTATAGAGATCAGAAACACGGTTGCACAGTTGTTTCTAGGTTATACCGCAGTGATCAGGTTTGCTGTGATTAATGCATGTGTCACCTAACTGTAACAATGTCGGACTTTTAATGTGTTTCTTTAGTAGTTTATAAGATTACACTCTATAATTGTTTGTTCCACAGGCGATATTTAGTAGGATCAGTTTATAGTTAACTTTGGTCTCTTCAGGATGAATTTTTAGATACAATTTTCTTTTCTTGGTGAAAATAAAATAAAACATTAAAAAGTTAGTGGTAGCAGGCAAATTTCAGACAGCAACATTCTCTTGAATTGCTCTTATATTTTATGTTAATTTTATGTTAACAGAAAAAATGGCGGGGTGGGCGTGAAAATATTTCTTCCTCCAAAGCGGGGGAATGACAGAAAAAGTTTGAGAACCATTGATCTACAGAGACCCATCCCTCTGCCTGGAATTTCTCTTTTCTTCTTAATTTGCTGTGTTTAGGACTCTTCTGGGAGTCTGTAAACAGCCTTTGGGCCCCACGTCAGGTCATCAAATACCGCCTCTTTGTCAAGCCCCTCGATGTCCGATACCGAGGCACAAGTCTCCCTTTAGCTCTGTATTTGGCTGATGAGAACGGGTTTGTTACATCGCTGTGAGTTCTGCTGTTCCCCTGTCTCTCCTCTGCTGTGTGCTGCTATCAGTGTGCATGTGTCAGTTTGAACGAGGCACACACACCAGGCAGAGAGAACAGCCTGCCCTTCACCTGCATTCATTCAAAATCCATCAAAGTGGTTGTGCAGAGATGTGAGGAGTTAGTTGTGTGCTTTAGAATGTAACCACCGTACTAATCAGAAAATATTTCTGTGATTCATTGCTTTGTTCCCACTAACGCCACTCCCTCTCTTCATTCACTCTCAGTGGCCAACTTCAAATGCCGTGTGTTTACAAACAGGAACCGACAACGGTTACATTTTATACCTTTAAGAGAAGAGCAAAAATAAGAAAACATTGGTGAATACCAGGAATCAATGGGTATCAACAAAATAAGAACAAATACGAACAAAATTAAGAGGAAATTTGTTCTTATATTGTGTCCTGCATGAGGCCCAATGTCGCAGCATTGATTTAAAGCTCTTTACACACGATCAAGCCACTGTTTTCCTCTGGTCAACCAAGAGGCCAAACTACCTTGTGGGAATTGAACACCACTCGGATCCTATAATTTGCCACAGCGCTTGAAGTTCATCCTGTTTGTGATCATAGCATAACCAAAGAGGTGTCTCAACCTGAAAAGTACTCATGGCTGATAATTAGTATAATATATATAATATGTATAGTTACATCTGTTTCCTTTAAACTGAAATACATATTTTATTTTATTTTCTATTTTTTTTATGACACTTTCCTTCTGTCTGGCACATGAGACCTGAGGGTCTCAATATGCCTCAAAAGAAATGCTTGCCAGATCATTGAACAGCATCTGAAGGCCCCCTCACCCACCTCACCTTTCCGACATCAGAATGCAGAAGCTGCATCCGACAATTTTTGTAACCGTCCAAGCGGACAATCCGACAAGCACAAACATTTTACAAAGTGATTGACCAGGTATATGGATATGGCGGGGCGGAGTCTGGGTTTCAACTTCCCTCTTCAGCTCTCTTCATTCTATTCTACACACGAGGACCTCAGTCACTTTGTGTGTATAAACAAGTGCAACGCCATGAATGTCTTTGAGAAGAGACTGTCTGAACAACACATCCCAACCCGTCACATACCACTTCATCACTTAATTTTTGGCATCAAAACCATTATAGTAAGGTTTAGGAAATAACTACATGGTTGGGCTTAAAACTACTATGTTTGTACATTGAAAATTACACTGAACGTAGTGAATATGGGACACGAACAGCGGCCTCCTCGATGAAACCTTGTGTCTAATGGGCCTATCCACCTAACCTCCCTCCCACTCTTTCCGCTTAAACTACGTCACCACACTCGCATTTACTGTAGCCTCGGATGGGTTTACATTATAGTTAATGGATTACCTGCTGCGTTTCATAAAAGCGCTCAAGGGTGTCCTGTGCAGCGGTACCGAACCCCGACATAAAAGCCTCGGGAACTCGCCCTGGGAATGAGAACAGGCTGGTCTGAATGAGACTGTCCATTTGAATACTTATTGTGTCTCTCTCCTTTTATATGACCTCTTTCCATTACACAGGTGCAAATAACACATTTTGCCTTTAGTTCGTTTCAATCGTACTTCATCCGTATCCACTCTTCGGTACGAAGCAAACAGACCAACCACATTTGGTGCTACTTTCTCTCTGCTGTCTTTCTGGCAACTTTCCCATGATTCTGACTGCCACTCATATGTCAGGATAATTTCTTGGTTAACATTTGTACACAACCCTTTGATCTGCTGTGGCTAACTCTCCATGTTAACATCAATAAGGCAGAATATCTCCTCCTCCCTCTTTGACTGAGAAACTGTAGAGGAAAAAAAAAAAAACGGCGGTCCCAATAGTAGGAATAAATACTGCTTGGCGTCATGCTTTTGTTTACATCTGCATGTTTCCATAATTCTGCAAGTTTACACAGATGGTGAAAACCAGCAGTGAGAGGATCAATTATGATACCATGCTGGAGTAACCAGTTTAATATGGACGCCATTGTGAACAGGTTTTGCATTATTGCAGTTTACACGTGTTGACCCAAAACCAGGTTACTTAAGAATGTAATCCTCTGTACATGTAAACACAGCCACTTGCCTACAGCTGAGGGCATTAGCGCTCAGCAAACATGTTTAACAAAAGCTCCAAATATTTCAACTCTCAACAGGATGAACGGGATACGCATTTCAAAAGGGTTTTGTTGTGTGTTGCAGCCGCAGACACGACCAGAGCATCTGTCAAACACTGCTGGCTGGAAACAAAAAAGAGCTTCCTGGTGGACTCAAGTCCTTTTCCTCAAGTAAACAACATCTGCAGGCAGCGGTACCTTCTGTGGCCCTGGCCAGCTGGGGGCCTGGCTAGGTGAGGCGGAGAGGACCGGGGCCCTGTTGATGTCACCCGGTGACAGAGAGCTCCTTCCTCACCAGCTGTGGAGCTAAAGCTGCCTCTCTGACTGCAGAAGGGGATGGATATTTTTTTCTCTCTCTGTAAAAAATAAGGGTCCTTTGATTCTATAGCATGCTCAGGTATAACAGGATGATGCATGATATAGGATTTAGGTGTTTATGAGTGTTTGGATCATACTATGCATACTGATGGACAAACAGACATTATGGTATATTATTCTATGCATGTTTTGTAGGGGTGTAACGATTTATCTACTACATCGACGTATCGATTTATATTCTTACAATCCAACTACATCGATATAGGTACTCGGCAAGTTGTCCTTCGCGGGAGACGTTTATCGATATAAAATCGATTTGAAACACAAAAATCGATTGTATCGATACTAAGGATTTGCACCTTGTATTTAGGACGACGTTATAGAACATTATATGAAAGTGTTTTTTAGCACTTTTATTAGTAAAGAAAGGTTAAACGTTACTCCGGTTCACTCTCCAGACATGCGCCAGCTTGCCAGCTACGCCCTCTGCAGCGCGAGCACACATCCATGGAGTGCATGCAGACGAACGGCGCACTTGACTCCTTGCTCTCTCACCCGGTAGCGGCGTGGAGGGAGATGAGCGTCGTTCTGCATGAGCTGCTGGCGCTGCGGTGCCGAGGAGCCAGTTGGAAGAGTTTCAGGCGCTATCAGTCCACTTGACGAGGGCGGCTTCACCCACCGGTGCTTTCCCCGTGCGCTGTTGTTTTTTCATTCAGAGAAAATGTCTTTTCTTTCCCCGTCATGATATCTATGTGCACGCAGCATCAGCCTCACGTATCGAGCCGGAAAGCAGACGGTCCACGAGGCGAAGTATGAAGGGAGCAAAGTAAAAAACAAAACATAAATTCAACTAACCTTAGTCTAACATAGTTTTAAAAAAAATGTCCGTATGTTTTCATGTATGAAAAGACCCCAAATAAACATTGTAAGCGGACTACTTGATTACTATAAGCAAATTATTTAAACAGCGTTTGTATAGGAATAATTCTGTCCCAAGCTTTTTGATCACTATAAGCGGTTGATCACTGTGTTATTGCTCTACCGTATATATATATATATATATATATATATCCTTTAAGGCAAGGTTACAGGGATGAGATATATTTGTTTGGTAACTCAAAAGTCTGTATTTGTGTTTTGAAACATGTCTGAAATCTGAAATGTTTACAAGTAGAGTTTTGCAAACATTCATTTATTCTCCACCGTATTCCTCAACCAAGCCGCAGTGTCTTGTTTAGTTAGTCAAAAACAACCCTGTATTTTGTATGATGACCTTGCTGTATATGGGGCCTACAGTAGACCCGGGCACTAAGGCCAGGGCATGGACCATATGAGGTTAGTAAGTTGAGTTTATTTATCCCTGTGAGGAAATTTGTCCTTATCATTTGACCCACCCTAACTATAACTGGCGAGTGGGCAGCCAGTCTCCTGCGCCTGGGGACCGACTCCAGCTTCGGGGCCACTGCCTTGGTCAAGGGCAAGAGTGCAGTACTTCTCAACAGGGCATAGAAACATTATTCCTAGACATGGCGATGGAGTGGAGAGGGCCAGGCCAGTGCCTGGGGTAGAAGGGGCACTCGCAGTAGATATGTCACGAGTGTCTTCTGTCGGGTGTTTTAGTTGGAATTATTATTGGGGAAGACATTCCTTCTCCAGACCGATGATAAACAACAACATGTAGGAAAAACATTTTAAAAGGGCAATTTGGTAGGTTAACTTCAGTCTAGCAGGAAACACAATTTTGCCCCCTTTAAGGTGTTATTTTTAGCTTATGAAGGTCATATTGAGTTAGAACAACTCTCGGTCACTTTTGCCTTTTTGCCTCTACATAGACCCGCATGCAAAAAGTGACATTTCCGTGCTGCTTTTAAATGCTGTGTTAATTTACTGCTTATTACAATTACCCTTCTAATTTATTTTCATGCACTTTCAACAAATGACCACTCTGTTAGTTTATCTTTATCTTTTTCTAAATCATTTGTTTTCTCTTTTCCGCGTTGACTATGTATTTGACATTGCCTGAAACAAAACACAACCTATTTATGGAAGCCCACAAAAGAGAAATAATTGAATTGGATAATTGGCACTGCCTCACTTGGAAAGCCTGCCCGCACCAGCTGCCACTGATGAGATTTATTTATCTAAGAAAGTACATTATAGCCTCAAGACTTATCAGGAGTGGAGTAGAATGAGGGTTGACAGAATGGCTTATGTTGTCTTTGTGAGTAGGCATTGTTGCTGCTAAAGACACAGTGGGTTGGCTAGTGAGATATTTATCTTTTGTAATATGAAGCATTTTGAATATATGGGTGGGGTATAATTCTGGGTATGTTGGCCTCCACCTCCTCACTGCTTTGTTAGATCTGAAGGGGATTTTTGGTTGAATACATGCATACATTCCAAGGGTAAAGGATCAAAACTATTTCAGCATTTCACATTAAGAAATAGGGATTTTGAGACTAAAAAAATATGTTTTAGCCATACTAGCATTGTGTCTCTAGGCATGGCAATGTCTTTTGTTACACCACTTTGGCCCATCAAGAAATACATTGACAAAGGATAATGATTAAGGATAACCATTCATGGTCCCCAGAGGATGAATCCTAATAGCTTTTCTAGTGCTATCATCACATCAGAAACATTTTATTTGTCTAATACTTTGCTTTTTGATCAAACACTATTAACTAAAACATTCCCATCAGTCTCTGCTGTACTTTGTGTTTAGTAATAATTAGTCAAATGTGGCATCTTAACAGATTTTTTTTAAATTCACTGTCTTTAAATGTGACCCCACCTTTCAGCTCATGCACTTTCTTTTCCTACTTTATGAAAGTATATTGCTACAAAAGATTTGAGAGCGCACAGGCACGGATTAGTTAGAGCAGAATCAGATTTGACTGCTGTCTTCATTTTCTTCCTGCTATTTTGGCTTTGAAGCTCTTGAGATCACGAGTCGCTTTCCAACCATTTTTAACTCGCAAGCTGCAACAGGGACTGCACATTGTTCTGACTGCCCATTGTTCCGACAGCACATTATTTCAGAACCCCAATACTCAGAAATAAAAACAAACGGCCATTGTTCCAAAGGCCCATTGCTCCAAAAATATGCACTCTGCCTGCAACAAACAAGCACAACACTAATTATTATAACGTAATCAGACCTTCCTGATTTTGGCGAGTACTCCGTGCCCTCGTTAGCTGGGTTGGTTATGTTTAGGCACGAGGAGCGATATTGGTTTGGGTTACGGTAAGAATATCAGGATAAGCCAATCAGAGGCAGAGTAGGGGTCATGGGTCATGTATTTTTCAAAGTTAAAGTCAGCATAAGGAAAATGGTTTTAGAGTGATCCCCTTATCGCCACCTAGTTTATTTAGACCGGTATGTCAAACTTGCGCCAAGGCTGTTCTGAAAATGCTGTCATTCTGAATTCAACACCAGCCTATAATAATTTTATTATTATAATTATATATTTTTTTGTTTTAACCGTTAGTTTTTTTTTTCACATGGAGTCAGATCAGATCACAATAACCCATCCACCCCCTATCAGGCTCATGAGATTTATGAAGGCAGCATTCAATAACAATGAGCCTCATTCATAAACTGTTCTGTTAATTTCCTTTATTAAAATTATTCATAAAAATGGGAAGAGAGGAAATAAGAAAACTCTACATCTGGTGCAGAAAATCACACTAGAAATAGAAGTTAACACGAGCACTAGGATCAAAAACTACTTGTAAATTAAGTAGACTCTCAACAAATAGTACGTGATTTTAGTTATTTCGTGTCAACGCATTTTGTTTTTTAATATCTGATTGTTCAAAAAAAAATGCCACTGCCCCAGCTTTTATTTTCAAAAAAGGAAGGGTGACCTTTCACTTCCAGGTCAAATTGAACATGTGAAACTCTGTTCTCAGTTTGCACTCAGGGAATTCAGACTGCCAACAGTTGGCATGAACTGCTTTGATCATTATGAGCATGATAATCCATATTGCTGGCTCAAATGTAGTAACACAATTTCTCTTGCTGCTCAAATCAGCTGTTACGCTCACAGTTATGCCCTCCCTCATGCACAATTCTAATTCTGCACCTTCAAATCCTGTCAAATGTTGACTTGCAGACCGAGTAGCGCTCAAATTAGTTTAGTTCTCTTTCAAGTCTTTTGTAGACAATACACTTCCATAGTATTTCTGCTAATCTCTCAGTGGATAATACAGATCTCAGACACCTGAAATAAACAAGATGTGAAGAAAAAGCTCTTGTTGAGCTCCAACCAAACCGGGGTCACTTAAGAGGACTTGTCAGACCTGGGTGGTTATTTGAAGTCTCTTTTTTAGGTTATGTTAGAGCCTCCAGAGCTAATTATAATTTATAATATAACAGCTGTAGATTTAGCTTAGTCAGTCCATCAAACGCTTCAGTGATGGTGTGCGTAGGACCCTGCAGTTCTGTCCATCAAACCAGCTGAAATTAAAAGTCCAACGAGAATATGCAAAACATAAATCAGCTCGCTAATGTTGTGCATCCAAGTGGAGGATTGTAAGCATGTGAGGAATTCGAACTAACTTTGGAGGCGCTCATGTGCTCGGAGCAACTCAGTAGAGCTTAACATGGAAAAATATTCCTTCAGTTTAAAGGACGTGAATGAAGTCAGCTCCAGACACAACTAAGAACTCAATATAAAAGCAAAGATTAAAAACACCACCAATATTTTTCAGCTAACTTCAGGAATCCTGAGCTCAAATTAATGTTCTGTTTAGACTTTTGCAGTTTAGACTGCATATAAAAGACAGGTGGATAAGGCAATCAGCCAATTCACCATGGTACCATTTAGAGTAAAATAGACCATAAAGCAGGGTATGCTTTAGGGCGTGGCTACCTTGTGATTGACATGTCGCTACCATGGCGTTGTTCAGCATTCAGTTAACATTAGCATCCCAATTAATATCATAGTAAATGTGAATTACAGATGCACCTTGCTTACCAAGCTAGATAGCTGGTTAGCTGGTAACTTAGCTTTTGCTATGCTAATGGCACCTGGCCTCGCTGGGTTAAGGGGGCATGTCTGTAAAGGGGAGACTCGTGGGTACCCATAGAAACCATTTTTATCCACATATCTTGAGGTCAGAGGTCAAGGGACCCCTTTGGAAATGGCCATGCCAGTTTTTCCTTGCCGAAATTTAGTGCAAGTTTAGAGCGTTATTCAGCCTCCTTCCCGACAAGCTAGTAGGACATGTTGGTACCAATGGATTCCTTAGGTTTTCTTATTATACCAATATATTCACTCTAGCTTTAAAACTGAGCCTGCTACAACCCCCGAAAGATCGATTGTGTTAATGCGGTAAAGAAATTTGTGGCGTTAAAACAAATTAGCATTAACGAGTTATTATTGCTTTAACTTTGACAGCCCTAATAAAAACCAGCCAGCCCAGTCCCATTGACTTCTTTTGTCTTCTGTCCCAGTCACATATTCCAGAACAAAATGTCAGCCTCTGGTCTGAAGGCTCAAAGTACCAACATATATAGAGACCAGCTCATTTTCATTCCCAGTGCGTAAATTATCAAGGCTTTCTCACGCCCATCGGCGTGGGATACCGACGCACACAGCGCCCTTTAGCGGCGCCATGAAACACCACCAGGCTTTCAATTAACTACAATGTAAACCCATACATGGCAACAGTAAACGCAGAGAAAGTGCTGTGGTGACGTGGTGTAAAGAGCAAAAGAGACACACAGGGTGGGAGGGACGGGAGGTGGATGGGCCCAACAACACAGGGCTTTCATCCAGGAGACCGCTGTTAAGTTTCACTTTCACGTTACAATCAGATATTCGTTTGTGTTCCCGTGTTCACAACGTCAAGTCACATTTTCACTTTACAAACGTAGTCATTTTAAGCCCAACCATGTTGTTTTTTCCTAAACCTAACTAGGTGGTTTTGTTGCCTAAACCTAAGCAAGTGTTAGCACTGCAACGAAAAAGTGACGCCAAGAGGTTTGACAAAGCCTCAGTATGTGACGAGTCACATGGGATGAAAGCATGTTGTAGAGACAGGACTTTCTCTTGGAACACCTGACCATTTCCATGCCAAAACTCTTCCTGAAGCAGCACTTAGACAGCTGGACAAAAGCCACACAAGGCTCCTTTAGGTGGGTCAGCAGCTCTTTGGGAGAGGGGTTGGCCAGGTTTAATTGCCAGGTTCTACATGACTGTAGCACTCATTTAGACTCAGCTTAGAGCTGGCAGGTGGCACACCTCACCCTACCCCAAAATGATGCCTCCATTATTTAGCTCAGCCCCTGCCTGTCTTGCCGCTGTTAGTCAGCCTGCTTAGCTTTCCCCTCACCTTCCCTCTCGCGTTCATTAATGTTGGCTGCCTGCCCCTCCCAGCCTCCTCCCCTCCCTCTCTCTCTCTCTCTCTCTCCCTCTCTCTCTCTCTGTCTCTCTCTCTCTCTCTCTATCTCTCTCTCCTCTGCCTGCTTGGCCCCTTGTGAACTGTGTACAAATATAGATTAGTTTAGAAATTCATTAGCCCAGTCGTTATCTGTCATTGGCGTGCGCCGCACCATAACAAGCCCCGAGAGGGGGGAGAGGGGAGAGGAGAGGTGGGGGGGTTGACGACGACGCACACACACACACACACACACACACACACACACACACACACACACACACACACACACACATGCATGCGCTCGCATTGGCGGCGAGATAAGCAATGTGTTCCTCTTTTTCACTGTGTCAACGAGAGAGAAAGGGAGAGGAAGAAAGTTAATAAAGAGAGAGAACGACAGAGGGAGAGATAGAGAGATAAAAATAGAGGGAGATAGATGCGGGAGGAGGGGGAGGGGGAGGGGATGGTGTGTGGGAGGGGAGGGGAGGGGAGGGGGGGGGGGGGGGGGGCAGTGTTGAGGTTAGGGACACAGCAGGAGATGCCAACAGCATTTTGAACATCTGTTTATGCTCTGCAGATTTCGGAGTACACACACATACCCCGGACTCAACAACATGCTACAGTGTCGCGAGGCAGAGCGCGCCAGCAGGCCAGCTGTTCCCTCATTGATATGTTTGGTTGTGTGTTACTTATGTGAGTGTGTGTGTGTGAGAGAGAGAGAGAGAGAGAGAGAGAGAGAGAGAGAGCATCGTCCACTAACATATATCACTAATGTCGCAAAAGCACTTGAGCCAAGCGCTATTTTTTATTACTGCTTTCATCAGGGAGGTGTGTTTGATCTTCACTTATTACTGTTCCACAGCCTCTCTGGAGTGTCTCACACACACACACACACACACACACACACACACATATACACACTGAGTGCAATAAACACTAGTGTGAAAATATGTGTTGAGTGCATGTGTAAGGGAGAAATCCCAGGTTTGGATTAACTTGCTGTCACTTCAGTGAAAGACAAGCGGAGACGGAGCCGAACGCTGGCAATGCAAAACAGATTCCGCCCTGCGGTCCAGCAAAAAGATATTTCGTTGATTCACCTCCCGACAGCAGAAAGTAATCAGTTTGCTTTTGAAGCGGCCAAAATGCAATAACCGCTTTAATGCAAATGTTTGAGCACACAAAGCATTCATGTGGAGAAAACACAATATGCATTAATATTTCATAGCGAGACAGCAGAACATCACAGAGAAACGGCGCGTTGCGCACCACATTGAGCTGTTCAAAAGCTCCATCCCCAATTAGGTTATTTCTAGATGGTTGGTCCATGGTTTTGTTGTTGTTCTTCCCGCAGTTTAGTGGTAATTAATCATCTAAATATTTTGTTATTTACTCTATTGGTGAACTGGACTCTAAGGGTTGTGAGCAAACGCTTAATTGGGCCTCAAGGAGAGGAGAAACATTACGTTTTTAGAGCTCATAACTTCCATGGCACCAACTTCAGCTGTTTGCACAGACGTGATTGTAAAGGGAGTTATTAAGTCGCAAAGTGTTTCAGCACTTGTTTTAACAGCCAGAGCTGCAAAACACGCCAAATTTAATTTGTATGTTTGAAGTGATATCCAAGTAAAAACCTGCATACGCGGCGCAGTAATAAGCACAATGTGACTTGTTGTAGTCTTGTAGCAGGATCAAATGCATTTGTACAGCATATATTTAATGTTTTAGTGGAGACAAACAAGAGGAATGAAAAAAAAAAAAGTGGGAGGAAGATGCTTAATTAAAGTTGTTTACCACATTAGAATCTTGTGAGTTCATGGTGCGCATCTGATTCAGCTTATAAATGGAACAAACGTACGGCACTTTGAAATTACTTCTTTAAAATGAATTAATTTTGTGCTTCCCCTCACCAACTTTAAACCAATGGTCTCTCATATTGTCTGTAATGCCTGTGATTACTTTTTAATGTATGACCCTGTATGTTGCTGCTGTATTTTGTTTTTTCTTCCTCTGTGGTGTTTAAAGTTGCAATGTTTAATACATGGCCACATGAAAACAACTAGGGGGCAGCATTTCACCTGTACTACTGGGTCCATACAATCTAAATTTACAGTCATCAGTTATAAATTAAAAAAAAAAGTCAACTACTAACTAACAGCAGGGCAAGAATTCAACCAAACTGCTGAAACTCTGAGAGCCGGTCAAAATAACACAGCTATCTTACAATCTTCATCGGTGGCGTCGGCCTGTAGTTTACGTTAGCTATCTGTGTGTTTACTGTGACACTAACTGGCGGCTCTACGCCCTGTGTTCATTTTGATAGTTTGTTTATTAGACTAAATCCAAAGTGGCAGAAACAAGAAAATGACCCGCACCTTCTTCTCATCCTCCCCACGGCCAAACGACCACAGCGCTGAGACTGACCACCAGTCAGTAGCTGCAGCAACTCAAATTCAGCCAGCGCCAAACCTCAGTGCCGGGAGTCACAGCAGGCTGGTGGCCAGCAGGCTGGGTCTAATGCCCCGTCCACACAGGGAACGTCAGAAGTGCGTGGCGGCTGCGGAACCTGTTGAACCAGGTTAGAGCAAAAAATCTGAAAACACGATCCGCACACTGCATAGGTAGCTCCCAACAATTTTAATGAAGCAACGTTTCGATCTAACAGAGATCTTTGTCAGGCATTGTCAACAAATTGTCAACCTATGCAGTGCGCGGATCGTCTTTTCCTGATTTTTTTGCCTTGTGTTGATGCAGCACCTGTAAAAATCTTTCATATGTGCATGCATCGCCCCACAGCTTTTTTGCAACAGGTTAGAGCAACAGCACAGCTCACGTGCTGCTCGGCTTCGTGTCTGCTGCGTCTCTTCTAGAGATTCAAGGTAACGCCTATTTTTAGTAGATATCTCTGCAACACAATACATAGACATCTTTGACATAAAGTCAACACTGTAACCTCTTCACATCCTGTTGATAATGTTCATTTTTTATATGTTTTAAACTGAAATTCTGGCACACACATGGCACCCTTAAAAGTGATCTCAGTCACTATCAGAGTGGATTTAAAAAGGTGAACAAGTGCATCCCCCCTTTATTTTACCATGTATTTATCACCATTCTATTCTGGATTCACCTTGTGAGTCTGTTTAGTGTGTGTCATCATGGCAAGATGTGGTCCTGGAGACACCTACTGTAGCAGGTACTACCAAAGAGGAGGTTTGTCAACGTGTACTTTGCTAGGCGTTTATATTTCTGTCTGTCTGTGGACAGATGTTGTCACCGTGATAGCATCACAACTGTGCAAGATGCAGTCACTGAACTTTACAGGTGTGTAGTTGAGATCAAATTGAAGGCAGAGTTAGAAGATGGGCGTGGTGCGAGAAAGGGCGCCAGATGTAGGGGGAGTAGGAGGCGGGAATGGAATTGTTTATTTTAGCATTTCACCACTCGTTGTGTATAATGTCCTAACAAACCGATCCTTGCACATTGGTTTCTGAGAATATCATTACTCTTGTAAGTATTAGATGAAGAAATAGTTTTGATTTTCTCTGATATACAATATCATAACAAGGTTATCTGACATTAGTCACACACCAAAACACCTGCCCAGTTCTCCACTGGTTCTCCTCACAACACAACTCAATTTCTCACCGACGGCTGTTAACTTGCCGTTAACCTTGTTCTTGTCTGTTTTCCGGCCTCGCATGCCGAGCAAGCTTATAATTATACTGCTGTGGTTCGTCATATGCATATTAATGTGTATGTTCAACCTCATCAGTGTCAAAACTAGCGCTGGGATCCAAACATGACCTAGTTTGGTCGCGCTCCATTATGTAACTTTATACTTCCATTTTTCTCTATTTTGAATTACCTCACAAAAAAAGTCCAGGTGTCACAGAAGTGTATATTTAGACATATGTTTTACATTTTTTGGTTTCTACATAATTCCCCCACACATTAATTAAACATTACATTTATTTGGCTGATGCATTTATCCAAAGCGATTTGCCGTAAGTGCATTCAACCTACATTAAGTGGTGTAGTAAATACATGTGAAGTAATTCCATTTTGAAAAAAGATATAAATGTGTGTGTGTGTGTGTGTGTGTGTGTGTGTGTGTGTGTGTGTGTGTGTGCGTGCGTGCGTGCGTGCGTGCGTGCGTGCGTGTGTGTGTGTTTGAGTGTGTGTGCAAACTCCTCTGAAAAAAACTCCACCAAGACTTTCATGGTACAGTATTGAGGAGTAAAGGGAGAATCTGTCTAAATCCTTTTCACACATAGCTGTGTGGAAACCTGATTTTTTTTTTTTTTCCACACTTGCCCACCCTCCCGATTTTTTCGGGAGCCTTCTCCCGGTTTCCTCTCTTGGTCACAATTCTACTGTATTTCTCCCAATTTACAACAAATTTTCACACTTTTTTTTTTTCCCTTTTCATTATCACAACCTGTTTCTGGCGCTGTACAATGTGTATAAGCCATACCACTCTAAAAGTCTACTCTTTCCACCCAGACAACAATACGACTACATCAAATGTCGTTTCCTGACAATGCTCAACCACATGACACGGAAGAGAGAGCTGCTCGCGCCTCCTCCTCCTCAGTGAGTGAGAGACAGACAGAGGACAGAGAGGACAGAGAGAGGACAGGGAGAGGACAGGGAGAGTACTAAGAGAAAGAAATACTCAAGCAAATTCCAGACGTCCTTGAAAGACGAATTTCTGTTTCTTATGGAAAGCTTTAAAGGAAACGGACATGCAGGGCAGGCCACAACACATGCTCATGCAATGGTTTGCATGCTATCTTACAAAAAAGTTATTCCTCCTTTTTCATTTGTTTTTTTATTCAATTTCCTAATTAATTTCTAAATAAAATAAACTTATGTCTACACAAGTAACAACTTCCTTAGGTTTAGGCAATAAAACGTCTTAGTTAGACTTCGGAAAATATTGTGTTTTGGCTTAAAATAACTCCGGAAGTGACGTTGCTTAAAGCTGCAGTGGACAGAAATGAGGCATATATGATTTAAAAAAGTTATTTTTATAAAACGGTTACTATATCCTGACAGTAGTGCATGAGACAGGTAATCTGAAAAAAATGATATGCCTCTTTGTCCTCCGGTGTCCTCCGGTGTCCTCCGGTGTCCTCCGGTGCTCCTAATGGCATCTGCAAGATTTCACAGACCGGAGGAAAACAACCAACCAGAGTCGAGCTGTCCAGCTGCTGTCTATGAGAGCCAGCTGTCAATCACTCGTGAACTCCGACCAGATGGTCAAACTAGGCAGTGCTGATCAAATATGAATCTATATTCTTTTACTGTAATGCCTATTTCTCTCCTCAAATGTTTCAGAAACTTCTTGTGGTGTACTGTTTAGCTGTTAAATGAGAAAGTTTGTGACCCGGCAGCCATGTTGACATCTCTTGAGGAAATACCACGCACCGCCCACCAGCCGGAGCACAGCCAATAGGAGCGCTCTCTCTGAAATGTGATTGGTCAAAGTCTCCAATCACGGGCTAGATTTTATTTAAAGCCTAAAAACAGAGCCATGAGGAGTTGTAGAAGTCTAGTTTTTCTCTCAGAACACTTGAATTACAATATGCTGAAAGGTTATTATGGGATTTTTGCCCCATGATGCCTAAAATATATTGCCTACTGAAACTTTAAATATGTAAGTTACGTGACAAATAAATCAACGTTGACTTCTGGTTTCACATGGGACACAAAAATGGCGGTCTCCTGGGCGAAATTCGGGTCATTTTGACACACTCATCCACCCCGACCTCCTCCCTATGCGGCGTTCATCGCTCTTTATATTTCCTGGTTCACGATTACGTGAATTACCCACACATTGAGTCTGTGGGATTCAGTGTATTACTATTCATAGGTATAGCAACAAACAGTGTATGGGACCAGCCTGCAGGGCACCAGGGCCAGCAAATCATTGTGGGCCTGCTTGGTAAAGGGAGACCTGATGCATGATGCACCTTCAGTGATGACATAAATGAAAGACCTGTTTCCGGACTCAGAGATTGTGAAGTATTTAACATAGAAATGCTGTAGCTGTTATTATTTTGTTATTTTCATTCCTTCAAAGTCACCTGAAGGCAGGAAACACACACTTAACACCTGTCTGAACTCACATTTTTATAGTGGTCCCACTTTGGTTTAAAAATCCTCCCTATTTTTGAGGTCTCAAGGTTGGCATGCCTGTCTTGGTGTTATTTTTATTTTGACCATCATTCTTATCAGGTATGATACAACTTTAATGAGGATCCAAGTAAAACAAAGAATAAATCGTTCAGGGCTTCCAATGTAGACAACCAGCGCAGTAATGATCAATTCTACCATAAATATGTCATATATAGTTGGACACCACTGACTAGTCTAACTGTTAAATTGAATAATAGTGTGGTGTTGTTGTGTAAAATCCAGCCAAACAGTTGTTTCTCTGGGATCTTTGGGATTCTGTTTCTAGGTGAAGCATATAGAATATGTGTTTGAGGGTTGCTGTGTATCTGATAGGCCTCCTTCTCTAATCTAACCTGTCTTAGGGGCCTTGCTGAAGAGGTATGGTGTGCGATGTGAAGGGAGATAGCAACTACAGGGCTGTCAGATTTATAATTCTGATTAAAAGAAGTGATTTCCCCTCTGTGCCATCACTCCCCCGGTGGAAGATGCACAGCAGATGATATAGCTGAGAAGAAAAAAAAGAAAACACTGAAAACATTCACATGGGTGCCAGAGGAGATTTGTGACTTTGGATTCAACCTTCCCGACAGTGGGAAGCCAGGCTCCATGTTCCACCCATCAGACCCCTCAACCTCTGCCCAGTAGGCCCCCTCCTTCCCCCCATCCACCACAGATACCATCTCTCCACATTATCGGCGAGGGCTAAAGAAAACATCTTTCATGTTTTATAACGCAAGAGAGCCAACAGGAAATGAAAGAGTCCCGGCCTGGAAGACAAATAAAGAAACGAAGGGAGAAAAATCGACAGCGGAGAGGGGAATCCACTCTTCATCTCCCGGAGCTACGGCGAGAGACAAATTTCTGGTGCATGTGTGTGTATTATAGCTGCAGGGGCTGAGTGAAACTCAGCAGCGTCAATACGAGGAGATGTTTTTTTTTTTCTTTTCTTTTTTTTTTTGCCCTGGCCGACTCTGTCTACTTGTAAATGTTGTCATCCTTCTTAGGGCAAAAGATTAAAAGGGAGCTTTTGGGCCGAGCACTGGAGCTCATTTGTAATGTCGAAGAAGAAAAGTGCCTGCAGCCTGACTGCACACACACACACACACACACACTCACATAGTGAGAGAAGTGGGGTCGGGTGGGAAGGAATGGAAGGGGAAGAGAAAAGTAAAAGGAGATAAAAATTATGCAAGGAGAAACTCACTCTGGCAGATTTACTTATTGACTCCAACCTGTGCCAGCAGAGTTTTTTGTGCATTTAGAGCTTATAACTCTGCTTTTCCTTCTTCCATCAATATAATTAGGGATGCTATTCAAGCTTATTCAAGAGCCTTTGTAAATCTTTTCAATCAGCTTCTCCTCTCTCGCTGTTCTTGACCCTCAATAGAAGCGTCTGGATTTTTCAAAAAGCTTGTTTATCTATCCCTGTCATTCATTCAGACTGATTCAGACACTGTACCTTGGTGTGTGTGTGTATTTGTGTTTGCCTGAACTAAGTCCTGCCTGCGGGTACGTTGGAGGGGAGAGCAGGGTGTCGGTGCATTAGAGAAAACACAAGGTAAACAGCGTGTCAGTCAGAAGCAGCTCTCGCTCTCATTAATACATTATTATTATAGGTTTTTCTTCACATGCCCACGCACGTCTGCTTTCCATTCAATGACAAGGGCAGATTTACAAAGAAAAAAAAAAGTTAAAGTAGTTTACATTTTTAAAATAAAGGCAATAATTCGCTAACATTTGACAAGCCTCTATTTGACCCTGGTGTGTATTATCAAGGAACCTGGAACATTAACCACATTAACCACCACAATAAAAGCTTTTTAAAACATCTCATCTCCATTCAGCTCTTTATCTTGCTTATTTTATATGCAGTCTGAGTCGAGGGCTTTAGACAAACCAAATGAGCCGGGGACTACCCATCGCTCTGACGCCCCATTATTCCGAAACCCCAATAGTCCAAAAAATGCCCCATTGGTCCCGAAGCCCATTGTGTCTGAAAGCCTGTTATCCCAAAAACGTCCATTGTTCCAAAGGGCCATTGCTCCGAAATTGCACACTCTCCATGCAACAAACGGAAGCACGTGGATCATTATTATGACCTTCCCGTTTCCTTTTCCTACTGGCGAAGGCATGACCCACCACTCTGCCTCTTATCACTCGTTACCTTTGTTGGTTGGGTTGGTTAGGTTTAGGCATGAGGAGTGAGATTAGTTAGGTTTAGGGTAACAATATCAGAGTAAGTCAATCAGAGGCAGAGTAGGGTAAAGGTAGTTTAGGGCAGTAACGTTATGTAACCTTACTACATCCCATCCGTAACGTACGTACTTCTCTATTTCACACCTCAAATGTTTTCAGAAACATCTTGTAGTGTACTGTTTAGCTGTAAAATGAGAAAGTTTGTCACCCGGCAGCCATGTTGAGATCTGTTGAGGAAGTACCAAGCACCGCCCACCAGCCAGAGCACAGCCAATATGAACGCTCTCTCTCTCTCTCTGAAATGACCTGTGATTGGTCAAAGTCTCCCATCACGGGCTAGATTTATTAAAGCCTGAAAACAGAGCCATGAGGAGGAGCAGAAGTCTCTCTCAGAACACTTGAATTACAATATGCTGAAAGGTTATTATGGAATTGTTGCCCAATGATGCCAAAAACTTGTTGCCTACTGACACTTTAAGAAGTGTCAAAATCAAATTTGATTTCTTAACAAAATCACAATTGCCAAAGTATGACCCCTTTCTATTTTTAACACTTGTATCTAGCACCATTAGGACGATAACCTGTAAAAGGGCAAATTACTGTGACTTGTTCATGTTCTGCAGAGGAGACTGGGGTCACCATTGTGATCATTATCGACTCACAACACACAACGCTAATTGGCATGTATCTAGCTGTTGGTTTCTATATATATATATATATATATAGGATCTCCTCTAGCAATACTATTACACCAAATGTTGTATTTGCACATTATGTATTGCTTAATGTAACATGATTATCATTACATTTGGTGAATACTTCTGCGTTCCACAGAGGATGTACCCTTTTGACTTTTGTGATTTCATAACCAACTGTATAGTGCCATTCTGTGGTCAACTTTTAGGTCAACTACTGGGAATGTTCTAATAAAATCAGATGAATCAGAATAGTCACTATGCAGTATTCTTTCTTCTCTCAGCACTCTCATGCTGTGTGCAGTTTTAGCTTGGAGAGAGGACTACCACGACTTAAGACCTTCATCCAACTACACTTACAACATCTGTCTGCTAAATTTACATAATCGCTCGCCATGTCCATATGCAGTATGAGCAAAAATGCATTTTTATAACACATTACCACTTACACTTGAACTTGCAGTTGTACTTTGCAAATGTTCAGTAGCTCCCCCGCCCTCCCATGTATACATGTGCCTGTGAGTGTGTACGTATGTCCCTGTGTGAGTCTGTGAAAGTGTGTGTGCGCCAGTGTATGGCGGAGAGAGGAGGGTCATGCTGGTTTCAGCGTATCCCTGGGGGGATCCAGTCAAAGGGCCAGGCCTGGTGAGCTGCAGCAGCCTCAGCTTTTGCTCCCCGGATCTGAATAATTCACTAAACATCATGCCATCCCTTTTCACTTCACTAGCATGAAGCTTGCAAAGAAGAAAATTGAAAGGACTGCAGAGAGACAGAGGGCAAAAAAAGAGAGCAGAGAAGAGATTCAGAGCTAGCAGATTAGTGGTGCTCAGGATTTTCATGTCTTTGAGCATATTCACAACCGGCTAACGTATCCCTTTGCTGGACAGCTATCTCTGGGCAGCATCTGTGAGGGGGGGAAAAGGACCAATCACGGCTACGCTAGGAGAAGATATGGCAGGATTGAAGGTAGGAGGGAAATGAGTGGAAACATTTGACTAATCCCCAAACCCAAAAAGTGAAAATCAGTCATTAGAAATGAATACCAGGGCATGCGGGCATCCCCTCAGTATCAAGCGTCAAAATGGTGGCCTTAATCTTTCTTAATATGGTCTAATGGTGCTTGCAGAGAGGTTTACTTTCTGGACTTGGGCCCTGCCGGCTCAATGATAAAGCGTGACGCACTGGAGAGGAGTTGACGACTAAAGTTAACCCAATTACTGAACTGTCTCTCTTACATAACATAGCAGCTACTTCAATTAGAAATCACTTTTAGCCCTTAACTCTGTCATACATGGTTTTATATTTGAGCAGAGGAAGGATCGAGAGCTTGCGGGGAACAATTAGAATGTTATATCAGCGTTGAAGGAAGTGGACTCATCAGTAAATACCGCAGGGAGAACAGACATGTCATTATCTGTCCTCTTGTCATAATCTGACGTCAGTGTAAATGCCCGCCGACATGCTGGTTTTGTCCAAACGGGAGTCCCTGTAATTGGCACTTGTTGCTGTATCATGGTTAACATCAAAGGCGTAGAGGCACAATTAAATCAGCATGAATTTTGTATTTGGCTTCGACACAAACACACAGTCACACTCGCTGAATGAGAACAGTGGTCGCCCAGGGGGAGACGGCCCAGCGTGATGATGGTGAGTTACACCAATATCATTTCTCCCTCTTGACCTGTGGGATGTTTGATCGACCAACTGCGGGGACCTGAGACGCAACTCCGAGAAACTGGCAGGACGCCAGGGATGTAAATACAGACAAACAAACACACACACTGGGTTAAAGGAAGGCTGGAGACTAGTGGGGAAGGATGGATGAATAGAAGATTAGTAGGCAAAGAAGGGAGAGTGGGCTGCTGATAGGAAAAAAAGAGAAAGTTCTAGGGAATAAAGGTGACAAGGTGCACTTCAAACAAACTTTGTATTAAGTATTGTATAAAGTATAAAGGGTTTATAGCTGTCCTGAGCAGCCACACTCGAAGGCGGGGCAAAAAAGGCTGCAGTCATAAACAGGTGAGAGATGCAATGAATTGTGATTCCTACGTGATAATGATCTAAAGCGCTTTTGGTGTTGCACTTGATTGTATGCACAAAAAGCGATGGAGGTGTAGTGGTGTGAAAGTATGAAAAACAAGAATGCCAAATTGCTGTGTAAAGCTGGCATGCTTGTAGTCTTGTCCGTTGGATACAGCCCCCATCAATTGTGACATCAGAAAGCATGCGGACAGGGGGTTCCATACATGGTTCGTAGATCCAATGAGCACATCATTTGAAGTACACGCAAAGTGAAAGGAGGTGTATAACCCTTGGGCCAGACTACCAGCGTGAGCAGTGCGTGACGGCTGCCTCGCTGAATTGCTGCGTGTCTCACGCGTGGGTTGTCCACACCGGCAGCGTTTCTGCTGTTGCTGGGCTGCTGCTGCCAGCCCTTTCTTTATACATAGAGTTTGCCTTTCATAATAGCCATCTCATTTCTTTATAAATGTCATTAATATTTATTTTAGACAGAAAAAGGTTAAGAACCATGTGGTATTTTATAAATAATAGTATTTATCCACAATTAAAACCATGCACTTTATTCATTCATGGAGCCCTGCAAGTCACTGCATGTTCTACAACACTGTCCTGCATATATTTCAGAATAAAAGCCTTGTGTAAACAAATGAAGGAATTGTGTCCACAAAAACAATTTGAGGGCTTTTAATTTGAAATGAAAGCAGGAAGTTTTGATTTAAACCCTGTACTTTATTCATTTATGGAGTCCTGCAAGTCAATGCATGTTCCACAACACTGTCCTGCAAATATTTCAGAATAAAAGCCTTGTGTTAACAAATGAAGACGCTTTGGTGCTTTTATTTTTAAATGAAAAGCAGGAAGTGTTGATTTAAAAATAAATCTTTACTTTTTGTTTCATGTCCGTGACAAATTATACAGATACAGACGTTGAAACTGTAGTAATGTTGCTGATATGATGTCATTATACTGTCAAAAGTACATTTTCCCTGTCTGTTGTTGCTGTGAACCGCGCACAGCTCGCGGTAAAAGTAGGCGAGACATCAATTCTGTCGAAGAGACGCAGCTGACACGCAGCGGAGTCGCACTGCTCACACATAACCTGTTAACATGGACACCAAAATAAAAAAAAAAACAACAGGTTCCGTGCCACCGCACGCTAATGATGTTCCCTGGGCGTAAGAAAAAAAATTAAGAATCGGTAGGAAAGAAGGGAGACTTTGTTGAAAAGGGGGTAGGAGATGAAAGAAAGAAAATGGTATGCAATTTAGTATTAGAGATGGAGAGAAGGAGGGATCAATGTTGCAAGATAAGGAAGTGAGGAATCAAGTGGTGGAAGGAGGTACGTAAGGTAGAAAAAAAAGGAGAAGAGGTGGTAACGAGAGGAAGGATAATGTGTAGGGGAAAACTGAATACTGTTGGGAAGGAAAAATATTTCATAGGGTGATGCATTTAGTTCCTAGTTAATCTAACTCCATGCTGCGATGAGAAACACAACACCAAAGCAGGCTAAGCCCTCAGCTAAAAGACATTAGAGGATAAGAAGCTACTGTACATGACACAAGGCTTTATAAGCAGATGTACCAAAGGGTTCAAAGTCGCAGAGGGGGGCAGTAATGTACATGGGTGTGTGGTGTTAATTAGACAGCTGTGTTGTAATAAGTCCCACATTGCTTCAGTATACTGGATGACATCTTAGACACAAACAAAGTGCCATCTGGGCAATCTGGGGAGCAAGTGAATGGTAAACCGGCATTCAACGTTGGTTCGGTTTTGTTGGCCTAACATCCAAAAGTCAGTTAGGCAATCTCTGCTGCTGCTTCTGCTGAACTCCATTCAGACACAAGGAACAACCATGAAAGTTTCATCAAAGTTAGTAGGCTTTCCCACCACGAGTCTCTTCTCTTTTGTCACCCTGATTAGCATTCAGCTTTCAACTCGGATCAAAGCAACGTTTGGGGAACGCTACGAGCCAAACCGACAGCTGTTGACACTGGCTGCTCGTTGTGCTGTGGGGTGGAAGATGGCGGGTTGAAGCCTTGGTGGGAACTTGTCTGGTAATAGCTGAATCAGTCACATAGGCTCAATATTGATTTGACTCAGTCTTTAACTTCTGTTTAAAGTCATCTGTGGGGCACGCCAGTGTTTAGCAACCGGCTGACACTATAGGAAAGAAGCTCTAAAGCCCCGGACACACAGGGAACGTCAAGAGCGTGTGGCGGCTGCGTAGCGTGCTGGCTGCGTGATACACGCGTCGGCCGTTCACACCAGCTGCATTTCAGCTGCATGTCAGCTGCGTGTCTGCTGCTGCTGTCAGCCCTTTCTTTATACATAGAGTTTGCCTTTTAATGGCCATTTTCATTTCATTATAAATATAATTTATATTTATTTTGGACAGAGAAAGGTTAACAAACTTGTGGTAGTTTGTAAATAATAGTAATAATCCACAATTAAAACTAGTACTATATTCATTCATGGAGCTCTCCAAGTCACTGTATGTTATAGAACACTGTCTGGCTCATTTTTCAGAATAAAAGTCTCGTGTTTAAATATTTTGAAATGAAAGCAGGAAGTGTTGATTTAAAAAAAAAGTCTTTACTTTTTTTCATCTCCATAACATATTCTACAGATATACCTCGAAACTGTAGTAATCTTGCTGGTATGATGTCAATATACTGTAAATAGATCACTTTCACTGTATGTTGTTGCTGTGAGACGCGCGCGGCTCGCATCAAAAATAGGCAAGACCTCTTTTCTCTATAAGAGACGCAACTGAGATGCGTGTGAGACGTGTGAATGTTTAAAAGTCCAACACAGTCTCACGGCAGTTTGTGAAATAGTCACAACATTTAATCTAATTGAGTCATGTACATAGACACAAATGTCTCTTTTTGTCGTGACACTAAGCATGACTTTCAACAACGTATTTTTCATGCTTTTCCCTATGAATGTTCAGCAGCACATGACACACGTGTCAATTTCCGCTCCAGTCTTTTCAAAATAAAACTACTTCATTAGGTTTAGGAATGGATGGACTTGGTTAGGCTTTGGCAACAAACTACTTAGTTAGGCTTACGAAAAGATCACGGTTCAGGTTTAAATAACACCAGAAGTGCCGTAACTTAAGTAACCGATGGAAGTTACGTGACAAATAAGTCAACTTTGACCTTTGGTTTCACACGGGACATGAACAGCGGTCTCCTGGGTGAAAATCCTGTGTTTTTTGTCGCACACATCACCTCCCTACACGGCGTCCGCTACTCTTTATACTTCCCAGATCACAATTACGTGAATTACATACAAAAATATTTTGTGCTTGCCATCACAAAATAAATTTGTGTCTATTTACACCAATCAATACAATACATTTTGTAACTATTTCACAAACTGCTGTGTGACTGGGCTGGTAGGTCAGTCAGTCAGGCGGTCCATCACTAACCCTGGTTTTCGATAGAAAAATCTCATAACTGTTAGATGTATAGCCATTAAATTTGTCACAAAGAAACATTCATCTTTCCAGACAACCCTGTCTCTTACAAAATTACTTTCCTATACAACTAAACTGCATTTCCAATTATTTTTCGAGGGAAACATTTTTCCTTTGGTTGGAATGAAAACTAGCAGAACTCTTGGTGATTGTGATCATTTACATGGTGTGATTGTGTGATTGTCAGTTCTTCAGCCTTCTTTGGCTGTCATCTTTGGCTGTTGAATCAGCCTGTTTGGTGACAAACAAGGACCAACATGTCTCTGGCAAGCTCGACTTCTTGAAGGATTCAGCATTCCCAGCGGGTCAAGTGGGTGTGACAGTTTTTTTGGGAAGGTTATCTGCAAACAAACACAGTAGACATCTTCACAGGCTCATTGGGAGGGTAATGCACTCAACAGACAGCAGCAGAGCTGAGCCAAACAAACTGTCCCTTCCTGTGTGGAGGGCCATCACACTCTCACAGGAAATCATTTCAACTAGAGGGCAAAAGCAAACAAGGAAAACCAAAAGTATGCATACATATACAGTGCCTAAGTGTATACACCTATCTGTTGAATGCAACCTTCAATAATTTAAAACCATGTCACTGACCACTTATTACAAAAGAAATAAGACAAGTACTGTCTCTCTGCCTGTGCATGTTGGATTTCATAATTTGATGGAAGATCTAAGAGCCGATCCATTAACTTAATGTACCTGAGACATCCGCTTTGGCACAGTCTGGTTCTCAGATCACATCTCACTGATGTCTCTGTAGACTTACATATATCGGGATATCAAATAACTCCGATAAGGCATGACACTACCTGGCTGATTAGATTGCTCAGAGTGTTCTTTTACAAGCAAACCAAGGATTGCTGGCATACACTGATGTACCCCGACTTGGTGTCTTTCAACCTTCTGATCCCTACCAACCGGCTTCAATCTACTTTGTCTGTTATATAACTATAAAGGGAGGAATCTCTGTCTGTCTGTCTGTATGTCCTTCTAACACATTCTCATCCCAACTACTCACATACCGTTGCTTTGTCACGCCCCTTGGTCATCATCAAAACCACTATAGTTACCCTTGGTGTCACTTTAGGAATAGCCAAGAAAACCAATACAGTTAGGTTTAGGAAATAACTACATGATTTGGCTTAAAACTACTATGTTTGAACAGTGAAAATGACACAGAACTTTGTGTGGGACGCGATGAACAGCCGATTGGACACGAACAGCGGTTGTCTGGATGAAAGCCTTGTGTTTGTCGGACCCATCGATCTCCCCTCCCACCCGCCTGGGTGTGTCTTTTAGCTCTTTAAACATCATCACCACACTAGGTTTCTCAGAGCATTTACTGTTGTTGTGGATTGTTTTACATTATAGTTAATGGAACTCATGGTGCGTTTCATACTGGCACAAAAGGATCCCTTGTGTGACGGTATCATACGCCAATGACCATGACAAAGCCTCGGTATTTGAAATCCTGGAAATGAAAACGCGCTGCTCCTTTGCGAATCTTGAGAACTCTCCATCCAATCTACTTCACACTTGGCGGATGTATTGATGGCGACCCAAAGACATGCAGTGTCAAAGTTGGTGCAATTTGGATTGTGAGACATTTCATATTTCGAAACTTTGGATAAACAAGTGAGTCAGACCTTCACAGGCCATAGATCCTTGACTGGAGTTCACGTTTGCTGCTGGTGCTGATATACTAACTGTCCAACTCACTTTCCTGGAGTCAAAGAGCGATGAGCGGTTCTCGACAACGCTGCAAGCAGCACTTACGGGGGTCAAGCGATCAGCCAGCTCTGAATGGCCACGTGCTCTGAACAGGCACACCCCCTGACAACACTGTAAGCACTATTGGGAACCAAGCCATTGGCCTACTCCGAACGGGCGAGCATTCTGAACTGGCATGCACTCCAAACGGATTACACCATGAACGGGCACTGCACTACTAGTATAGGGAAACTGTGGACTTACCAAAGTTTCACACTTTTTTGTGTTTTGTTTTGTGGTGACCCCTGAGCAAGTTCCATTCCCTAGAGAATGCTATAGGATATAGTTAAATTTAGAGTTAAGTCAAAAGTTGCTGACCTTTTCTCAAGCCCAAAATAAAGCCTAAATTAGTGAATACGGTAATTCACTAAAAAGAAGAAAAACAATTACAACCAATCTGACTTTTCAGCTGCATTTTTTGAAAGGGGAACTTTACCTTAACTGGTGCAAAACATTGGAAAGTCATCTGAACCCAGACCGAGCCCCATGAGGTCCAGTCAGATCCCGAGGAGGTTCAGACACAAATGTGAAGCACCAGCTTGTGTCAGCAAAGCTGTGGTGACTTCTAACAGCAGACAGAGTGTCAGCGTCTCAGAGTCATGACTCATATAGACTTGTTATTGGACTACATCTGTGGTAGACCATGCTATTTGCCCGGGGACATACTCCACACCCTCCTACACACACACAAACACACACGCACACACACACACACACACACTGCCCACAGCCAGGTTGGATAAGCTGGTAATCTTGTGAAAGCAGCAGGATATCAAAATATCACTAACATGGTGAATCATGCATGTACACAGCAATGACCACAGCTTCGAGGGAAGTCTGACTGTTTGCGTGTGTGTGTGCGTGTGTGTGAGTGTGTGCAAAGTCTGCTTACGTTGGTACTGACTACAGGTGTCACATCAGTGAATGATATGGTTGGTCACTGGTCAGCCAAATTAGTCAGGAGCAGGTTGCTAAGATTCAGGTGAGAGGAACATGCGCGCAACACACACACACACACACACACCCACACAGTCATACTGACACCTCCCTACTGTGGCTCCCTGTTGCCTTGCATTCTGTCACTGTGAACATTCTCAGTGTGTGTGTTGGTCATCTTTTCTTGACTTTCACTTCCAGCAGAGATCATCACAATATTTCTTGGAGCAGTTTTTTGTTTGCTGTTGCTAAGAAAGTGGTCCAGAGCATTGTGACTTTTAAACCTATTTATTCAAGGGGAAAGTCAACTAAATCCAATGCTCAGTGCACATTTACACACCTCTGTTCACTGTCAATGGGAGCTGCTCAGTAAACCACTGCTCCAAGGTTACCTGCAGATTCACTGGGGCAGATGGATGTTTAGTGCCTTGTAGGACAGTAATCCTTCACCATTCAAACAGTGTGGTAAATGTGATATATACGAGAAAAAAAAAACATCATTGCAGAAGCGACTGGCAATAATCAGTGATTGATTACATGCATATAGATAGATCTGCAAATAAAAACATGTATATATATCTCTATATATATAGAGAGATATATATATATATATATAATTGCTTTATAGTATGTATAATACGTACTTGGATGAATGCATTAGCGTAAAATGGTGGTTTACCTAGAGTGGTTTAAATCTTGCACTTTATCAGATCTTTTTTTAATGTCACCAAATTAGATTAAAGTACATTAATTCTGGATTTGTTTTGGTATAAATCATCAAAAGCTATCATTTATCAATGCAGAGGAGAAAATCAATAATTGTGTCAGTGTGTAATGAAGTCAGTTTCCTGAACAACAAAATGGTCACCAAGCTACCAACATGCAGGCTTTATGTTTTTTTTATCATGTTTAAATTGTGTTTATATTAGTCACGCTAATTGCAGTATATTAGACTTTTATTTTTAACGCCGAATGGGAAACAGAAAATTCAATTATAAGTACAACTTAATTTATACATGTAAATATGATTCTAATTTATATTAAAAAAAAAAAATAATACTGATTACATCTTTGAAGTTGATGATGTCCTCAGTTGCTCTATACTGGAATAACAAATCAGTCTTATTAAAAATATAAAAATGAAAAAATATATATATATATATAATATATATATATATTTCCATTTTTAGGTAACCACTAAAATATTTTGAATCTCTTACACAGTTTTATAGCTATTGATAACAATTATCTGGTGTTGTATGATTGCATTCATAGTTGATTTGTGACATATTTCCCCACTTCCTACCGCCCTACTTCCAGCGCCCTTGCTCAGACCACACCCGTCTTTGCACTCGTCCTTCATTTTGATCTCAACTACTCACCTGTAAAGTTCAGTGACTGCATCTTGCACGGTTGTGACGTTATCATGGTGACAACATCTGTCCACACACTAACAGAAATAAAAACACCTGACAAAGTACTGTAAACCTCCTCTGTGGTAGTTCCCTACAGTAGGTGTCTCCTGGACCATTATTTGCCATAATGACACACATAGACTCGCAAGGTGAAAACAATACCAGCGTCGCTGTCGCTGGCGGGTAAAACTCTTTCTAATGATACTTTCAGCACTTTCGCTTCACTTCGGACTCTCTCCCTCTCTCTGTGACAGTTCATAATAATATATCCATCTGGCCCTCTTTCAGTCCCTGTGCATCCCTCCGTTTCTATCTCCATCTTCCTGTCTCTGAACAAGGTCACAATAATATGAAGAGGTGCAGACATGAGTGCTGTGCACGGGCATTAGCATATGCTTAAAGGTAGATTATGTGTTTCCCTTCTGGCCTCTCTTCATTCAGTCCGAAGCCCAATCAGGTATGCAGGGGAGAGCCGAGTGAGGCCAAAGGAAAAGGTCAGGAAAGGTGTCCACATGATTAGCAAATGTGTTCACTATCCATAGGGAAAGGCATTGAAAAAAGCTTCTGCACTTTTTTTTCCCTTTGACCAACACACACTCATTGATGTCTAGGTTCCCTGTGAAGGAAGCTCAAGGTTGAAATAGAAGCACAGAGCATTCAGTGATGGACCTTGTTGAGTTCACTGAAGGCTAATTTGTTGAGCCGAGGTATATTTGAAATTTAAAAAAAGCAGCTTAGCAACTACATCGTGTGGCCAACAGAATGTGGGATGTAAGAGTGCAGTGTACCTATAAGTACAGTAAGAGACAGGAGAGTTTTATTTTCCAGCAAAACAAAACAAAAAACCCAACACTAGAGCCTATAAGGCTTTCTAACTAAACCACTTGCGACCGTCTATGTTGTGGAAAAAGACAACAAACAGAACTTTAGCCAGACTTATTGTCTAGTACTCACATGTGTATGAAAATCCAAGATTCAGCAAACAGAACATACTAACAGGGGTTGCATATATACTGAATATGTTGGGAAACAGGTGAAGTCAATGATTAAACAAGGACATTATTGACTGGGAGTTCCTGCTGGCAGAAGCCTTCCCACTGCTGTGGGCGGGGGCTTCCAGCAGCACGATCAGAACCTTGGAGAGCGCCGAGGTGCACCTCCCTCCGACGAACTCAGCGGCCCTGTCGGGGCAACGGCTCTTGAACTCGTGAATCAGTTCTCTGTCCAAAACGTCCTCCTCTGCTCCTCCTTACATAACCCTCCCAGTCCACTAGGTATTGCATCCATCCCCTCACGAGACGGGCATCCAAGATACATAAAACCACCCGCCAATCATGCAGGGTGGAGAAGGAGGAGCGAGGACCGGAGATCGAGGACTGGAGGTAACATGAAACATCAGGTGGATAGTTCCCTAGCTGCTTCCAGCAGCAGGATCAGCACCTTGGAGAGCGCCACGGTGCACAGTCCTGACAGTCCTGACAGTGGGCACACATTGGCTGCAGTCTTTTTCTCTTAGGAAGGTTCCTAACTGAGTGAAATGACCCAGAAGTATTTCAGTAGCAGCCATGATAAGTAACTGTTTGAATCCTCTAAATGTTAAGGGAAGGTGCTTCAATGCTTCATTTATTATCTCCTTTAGTATAAGATACACTGGAGCTTCCTTTACCAAAGGAAAGGAGATCATAACATCCCACAATTCCTTGCGGATGCTTTTAAAGTGACACACCACTTGGCCGTTCATGAAAACAAACGATGCACTTATCTTGCATATTATTTTCATACAGTCATATATTAAATGGGATTAATGTTAAATATGAATATGAGTGGACCGTGACCATTTCGTTTCACTTTATTTATATTTATTTATTTCAAACAAGTAACAAATAAGTAAAAAACAACAATAACAAATAAAGTGAACAGTAAACATATAGCAAACAAATAATCAACATCAATAAATATTGCATCAAAAAAAGGAGTGGGAAGAAATATACATTTAATGCTTCTAATCCTTCATCATAACTCAAAAATGAACTCAATATTTATCAATATAAACTTTTTTTTAACCTGTAGGTTATTCCTTTTTTATTTCAGTTCCAGCCTCGGTAATTAAGTTATATCTTTCACCAGTTGTCCACTTTAGGTCAGATAATCCTTTATTATATGTTGATGTAAAGTGTTCCAGCAGCAGAAGGACCTATGGTATCTCTCTTTCACACAACGCGGGTGAAGCAGTCTGTCACTGAAAGAGCTATTTAACAACGTATACGGGGGTGGAAGCGGCGCCTTTTGTAGTCTGTTTTCAGAACATTGTAGTTCCATTACAGCAAACCCACGTCAATAACATCCGCCGCCTCCGCATTATCATTATGGAGCCTATAGTGTAAATGCAGTCAGATTCTCCTCACACCAGGGTTGTCTTTTCCTTATGATTATGTGAAAATGATGAAAATAAGTCCTCATGAATTTTCCTTCACATCTTTCCGTGACCTCATGGCGTTTTCCATCGAGGTCAAGGAAAAGTAGTTAGAAAAATACATTATTTTTTTTTTACTTTTTCGACCGCAGCCGTACTTTTAGTCGGGTCTGTTTGTCCTGATTTAGACTCAGCCCCTCAGTCATGATCTTGTGGCTAAGTGGGAGAAAAAAACGAGACTATCCTCCAGGAAAAAAAAAGAGCATTTTTTTGTTCATTTAAATGTCTAAAATGACCTATGTTTACACTACTTACACTTTGTATGTTTACACTAATCTGACAATGGCCTCTAGTGGCCGTGTGCCCTGAGCAAAGACAAAACTACAGTGACATTGTTATTATCACCACAGAGCCATACAGGCAAGAGTTTGAGATGTGACTTTGACAGAGGATGCCACTGTCCACTTCCTGTTTCCTACCAACAGTCACTGTTGGTTTCTTTTAACCAATACCACGGTCGTTCCTTAAATAATTGGTTCTTCTTTTAGCCATGGTGATGAAGAAGATTCCCTATGTTCCCAATGGAATCTGGTAGCATAACGGCTGTTTGTTTTCACATCCTACGTGGTGAATTAAGTTTTTGTTTTTCCACCAAAGAGCTAATCAAGATCATTTTGATGATTTTTTTTTTGTTTCTGTCGAGAGGTAGAATACAGTTTTGTTGTTTTTCAATGCATATTGTGAGAGCATATTCATTTTATTTATTTATTTATTTTATTGCTCATGCAATATGAATGTATGGTGTTGAGTTTGGGAGGATTATGTGGGTTGATGTAAAGAACGGTTGCCAATCGCAAATTGTGCCATTTAGTTTTGGGGACTTGTCGGGAATCCCTGCAGCCAGGCTCCAACATATCGAGGGAAAGCCTTCCCAGAGAAATGAACGCTGTTATCGCAACATATTGATGACCATGGTTTCAAGTTCAACAATCAAATACCGGGTGTTATGTTCGCCTGATCACATACACACATGCGGAAAGCGGTTAATCTATAATGAAGTCAGCGTTGCTATTATCAGTCTTTGATTTTCTGGACTGATATCCATCACCAAAAAGTGTTGAAATGAAAAGCCCGGGCTAATATCCGCCTGCTGTGTGGATAAGACCTCCTACGCCATAGGGCTGTTTAGATTTGATGATCTCTTTATGTGCCAAATTAATTCCTAAAATGAATATCTCGGGGCCATCCGCAAGGTTTGCTCTCGTAATTAAGCAGCACTTCCTAATACCATCTCCACTAAGCTTGGGGGCATCTCCTTTTAAGTCTGTCTTTGAGAGGCCCTTTTTTTTTTCTCTATCTCTTTCTCTTTGGGTTTTTGGAGTCTGACTTAATCAGGTGACGGGCCGCTACATCACTTGGAATCATATCAGATGACAGATGGAGATGGCAGGAAGCTCACAGGAAGGTCAGCGACGGAGAGGACTCCGCGGTCACCCCGGCATTTGTACCTGTTAATGACCCTTGATGTTAAATAGCGCCGAGGGAGGGCCCGACAGTCACGCTCCGTATCGTCGGAGGACAGGGAACTCGACCGCTGTTTTACCCGACCGAGCCTGACAACGAACTTTTCTCCCTCTTATCTTTGTTTGTTGTCTCTTCTCCTAAATGACTGCTGGGAGAATTGTTGCACCATTCATCATTTTGATGGGAGGTTATGGTGCTAGACAATGAGATCGAGGGTCAACAGATTCATCCGCACATTCAGCATGGTTAAAAAGTCCCTGTAAGGTTATCACAGCAGATGCTCTTCATCATATTACAGTGATTATCGCTACTGCAGGTATACAATTACCAGCTTATATATATGCATATTTACTGCCGTTCCTGCTGGAAATGATGATAATCTTTATGTGTAGAGGCCATTTAAGGATTCTGGTGCCAGTAATTGTCAACTATAAACTGAAATTATTTCCTTCCAGCGTGCCGACGTTGAAGTCAAATAACAAGAGCGTTTAATAGAATGATATAGGCAATATAAGAAAGTACTTTCTCGCTGCAACACAGGCTCTGGTACTGCAATACCATTTACATAACTTACACCACTTATATAAATGCCAGCGCGTACTGTAAAATAAGCAGTATGAATCACCTTTAGTCTCCGTCTCTATCGCTCTCTGTCTTTTTAATGGCGAGAAAGCAGGTAGTTTAGTCATCCAAAGCGGTGCAGTGCAGTGTAAGTGTTTGGATGCGAGAGCGAGATGGCTGCGGCGTGTAATTAATCTGTGGAGAGTGAGTGGAGGTAATGGCAGCTCTTCAGCCGGACTGCTCTGGTACTACAGCAGGACGCCGTTTACATGATGGAGCAACTGTCGATAAAGGAGCAGCAGCATTTTAAATGAAGATGAAGGGGGTGATGGGAGAGGTGTGCAGAGCAGGCTTCCACTTATACTGTCAGCAAAAACATTCCTTGACTGGGCGGTGATAGACTATATGTACAGTATGCACATGTACTGTAGGTGCCCTTAAATGTTTTCATGCTACATTCTTGTCAATAGTCTTGATACCTTATGCAGAACACTTGCTTTGATTGGTAGGAGAGGCTGCATTATTTTCAGATAACCACACGGCTGTGATGAATTCAACTCCATAGTCTCCAAAAGCCCTATGTTCACTGTGTGTCAGCTGGTTTGTGTTAATCTAATCGATGAAACATTAAATTATACATCTCTAAAGCAATGTATCAAATGACACGATAAAGACCTTAATTAGTGTTTACCACACAGCAAACTTAATATATTATGCAAACAAGATATTTTGCACATAAAAATAACTAATAACTGTAACTAATATTATATTAATTAGATAATCATTTGAGCATATACAAGAAAATAACTTTTACAAAAAAGATTAAAAAAATGTTGTTTTTTTGTGGACTTTTGTGGACTTTGCACACATGCTGCAACAAAGCTGCAGTTAATCATATTATCACACACAGTGAACCCGGGGCATCTGAGGGCCCTAAATCAAGTTGCCCGCTTTGGCAATCCAGTTTTGCCCCTATGTTGGATGTCAATCTGTCCTTTGTGGCAACTAAAGTATAATTAAATATAATTAAGTATAATTATTACAACATATTATTATTATATTTTTAATTAGAAGAAGAAGAAGAAGAAGAAGAAGAAAGGCACTTTATTAATCCCAGAGGGGAAATTCAATTTGGTCACTCTGTTATATACAGGAAACACACACACATGCAAAAACAGGACCTATATACATGCGTTAATGAGAGAGATGTCAGAGCGAGGGGGCTGCCCCTGACAGGTGACCCGAGCAGTTGGGGGTTTGGTGCTTTGCTCAAGGGCAACACGGCAGTGCCCAAGAGGCAAACTGGCATCTCTCCAGCGACCAGTTCACACTCAGTACTTGCTCCATGCAGGAACCTGAACCGGTGACCCTCCGATTCCCAAGCCAAGTCCCTATGGACTGAGCTACTGCCGCCCAATGTAAAAATATTTGCTTTGATTGAAATAAAAATATTGCATTAGTAGTTTTTATCTATATATTATCAGATGTTTAGAGCTAGTGTCAAACAACTGGATTCATTTAAGTTTCTTGACCAGCATTCAACATTACAGTTGAACACATTACGATAACGTTATAATTTACCTTCGCCAAATAGTAATATTTACTGACTAGCTAATAGAGCTTGAACGCATTACAATGTAACTCAATTGATAGGAAAGCAGGACTGTGCTGCCCACCGGCTGCTAACAGCTAACATTACTAACTCTCTTCCAGACGATTTCAACACGGATTTGTTGTTTAATTCAATCTGCCAGAGGCACCACAAACCTGCGCCTCCAATTTGCATCGATGATTTTTTTAGTAATCGAGTTTCTCAAGTTTCTCAAGAATTATTTCAGCCCTAATCTGCGCTGTCTATTTTACAAGGGCACCGACACAATTGTGATTTGTTTAAAGAAATACAAAACAATCCAGAGCGTTTTTTTTTATCCCCTATAGCAGAATGAGAATGTGTGGAGCCAGACCTTTCTTTAGTGCTGACTCAGCACTGTGGAGATACTGAATATATGACTCTCCTGTACTTGTGCTTCTGGTACACTGTGGTTTAGTATTTGTCATTATCTTATAATTTTCACTTGTGGCCAAAGCTGTCACTGTTCAGCCAAAGTTACATACAGTCTTTAGCTTTAATGCTAAATAATACATGAAATACTTTGTGAAATGAAAGCTTTTGATTAGTTAATCAACACAATTAATTGACATTTTGATAATTAATTATTAATTAAATTATTGTGTCACAGTTTTCTGACATTTGAAACATCAAACAATGTGCAAGTTAATTGAAAAATAATTAAGAGATTAATCAGCAGTGAATATTATATTTAGCTGCAGCTCTAAAATAACAAGAATAACTCTAAACTCTTAACATGTAGGTGGTGTTTTCATTTATATTATTACCATATCTGTATGGCACAGCTTGTTGTCAAGATAATGATGTACTGTAATCTTTTTGTTGGCTCACTCCAGTTTAAAAACGCATTCCAGCAACAGACGAGAGGTCTGAGGAGGTCCGTGAAGGTAACATGAAGACAGAGGCAGACAAAGGCTGCTAAACGCTCTCCAGCTAACTTTATGCTAATGACCTCTGCATTGCTTTGATGTAGCTTTCCATGTCCTCGTGTTCTCCTAATTCTCCCAATTAAACCTCTCTTCCCTCCCCGAAGAAGAGGAGCACTGCAGAATCAGCTCTTTGTTTCTGTTCTATAATTGTGCTTGTCTCTGCTTTGCATTGGATTCAAGGTCAAAGGTCAAATGCAGCAAATATACTGCCTCAGCTCTAATAGACCGGGTTAAAGTCCTTAGTTCAGCCAAATAAAAGTGCTAATCCAGACTGGGATTCATTTAGTATAGTCAACTGCAGAAGGGTCAGACTAAAATGTTCCCATGAGACAGACGGGAACCTCTGAAGGAACTCGTCTCTGCCTCGTCTTCATGTTCTCGAGCAATTATTAAAACCACCGAGGACTAAGCAGACCATGCTAAGTAAGCCAATCTGACTCATACTCTAAACCTCTCCCACTGAAGCCAATTTTAGTCACAGAGGGATTAAAACCAACAACTATACATTGTCATAGAAAGACACTGCCTTATTAGGTATAACACAACTTGTTTCATTCATGTTTGATGTCAAACGTGTCTTGTGTGATGTAGCTTTTACTTGAACGGATACAGTCCAAAGTGGATACCTAGATACTGCATTCCTAACAAATTATTTTAACCCTAGTTTATAATCGGTTTCGTTGATAGAAAAATGTCCATTCACACCATCAAATTGGCATTTGGGCATCCTGGTGAAATAAAGTGGGTGATTCTGGAGACTTAGCATCTGAGAGACTATTTGCAGGTTAAACAATAGTGATGTTAACTCAAGGTTTACTAACTAGCTTTTACTGGAGCTCGCAACAATATCTCCTTGCCTTATCTAACGATAAATTTATTTATTTTTTATTTATCTTTTATTTAACCAGGGAAAGAGGGCAGTGGTTAGCACAGTCGCCTCACATCAAAAGGGGTCGCAGGTTCGAATCCAGCTTGGGGCCCTTCTGTGTGGAGTTTGCATGTTCTCCTTGTGTTAGCGTGGGTTTTCTCCGGGTTCTCAGGTTTCCTCCCACAGTCCAAAGACATGCAGGTTAGGTTCATTGTTGACTCTAAATTGCCCCGTAGGTGTGAATGTGAGCGTGAATGGTTGTCTGTCTCTATGTGTCAGTTATCTGTCAAATTCCCTTGCCATCGTTATGCCTTGGCGTTATCTACTAAAGGCATAAAATGACCAAAGAAAAGTTGTATAAGGGGGGGGGGGGGATTATCATCTCTGTTTAAGAAGGCTGATATATATGGTCAGAAATGTGCAAAAAGCTAATAAGTGAACGATGAGTCCAGAATATGTCATCACAAATGTGCCCACAAAGTCATTAATTAACCTCCATACTCAAGGTAGTAAGAGAGCTCTTCCATTTTGGACTCTGCGGTGCTCTCTGGTCAGCAGTGTCACGACGGTTTGGAATCGGACAACATTTGCTTATCAAAGTTCATCAAAGGACCGCATTAATTTAATTTGCATAGTGCCTCTGAGGACAATAAAACTGGAGTATTTACACTGTAAATATATATATTTTTAATTTTTCCTTTATTTGTACACGTTTTTATCTTAAATTGAAATAAAGAAATATTTCTGGACATTTTTCAGATACAAGCTAAAGTTAATGAATTACATCTCTGCAGCAGTTTAGATTTGAACATAGGAAGGAGAAACTGAGTAATCCAGAAAGAAAAAAAAAAGAAAAAATCAGAACTCCTTTTTGAAATGTGTATAGTCCCTTAGTGCTTGCCATGTTATTCTAACTATTTATATATTGACTGCGGATTCAATTTATATGATGACTCAATATCCCCGTTTTTGTGCAGTATGTCTCATTGGTCTTCAACAAAGAGACTATTCACACCCAGCCAGAATTTCCATTCAGTGGGCTGAACGGAAGCATGAGTCAGGTCACTGCAACATCCGTCACATTACCCTTTTCTTTCACACTGATACACATTCGCTTCCCCTAAATACGATCCGTGCAGTTCTTCCATTACATTTTCTGTGTCTTTTCATTAAAGTCATCTGTCCTGAGAATAAATAAATGTACCCATGATATAGACTCCCAGCTGCACCTGCGCAGTCATGAATTCAACCATTAATTCCATTGATTGTAGTGATGAAATGATTATATAAAGGGACTTTTATAAAACTTGTTAGATAAGTCCCTCTGCAAAGATCAAACTATCTATTTATAATCTAAACTCAAAAACAACCACTTAATGAACCCAACTGAGTCACCTCCCCATGTGTAAGTATCTGCTTGACTGGATAATATCCCACATCCACAAAAGAGGTTCATGTTTGCCAGACTGCTTCAGCGAGCTTTCAATAATTGATTATGTTTGGAAGACAAAAATACCCAAATCACCACAAAATGTGTTTAGACAGTATGCAAAATGAATCCTAACATGTTCATAAATGATCTAATTGCTATTAACTGGGATGGATTCCAATTGACAGAAAGTTATTGAAAACACTTGTTTTCTTCTCTCCTCTCGATTCATTGATGCAGTCGACAAACATGCCCCCTGGAGAGTCTTTAAACATTCACTTCTGATCAGCTCTGAACCCAGATTTCTTGGTAGACCAAAGAAATTGTCCCCTTTTGGTGGGAGTGTATGTGTTATTTTTTTTGTGGAATGAAACATGTATTTGATTGACCTCAATATATAACCATATTTTGAATATCTTTAAACAGTATGGTGAGTAATTGAGGAGGCATCAGCGCTGCATGAAGGGCTTCAAATTATTTCATTTCATGAAGCCTTTTTCATAAAGTGGTAAATCATTGCTGTGTATAATTGTACTTTGGTGGACATCCAGACACACACACACACACACACGCACACACATGCTTGCCGTCTAGCTCATGGAGGGCCATAAAAGTGTCCATTTGCTCTCCCCCCCTCCACTATTACATCCCCTTATCTAGTCCATCTTCTGTTCTCTCCCTCCACTCTAGGCACTGCAATCAGACCCAGTGGAGAGGGAATGCTTCGCTGCATGCCGGCGTACAGAGACAGCCTCTTTTCTTCTTAAGGCCTGGCTGATAAAGCAATGAGGCAATCGGCCATTCCTATAAGAGAAAGAAGCCTGATGTGGCTGGGCTTACCAGCACTTGACAGCTCTCCTCTTAACTCCTTTTTGTTTCTTTTCATTACTTTCATTCCGCCACCCCTGCAGACAACATTGGTGTCACATTCATACTGTTATTGTGCCATTTCTTTGTTTTTTTGCTCTATATTCAGACAGACTGTCGCCATTGAGGCAGAACAAATGTGTGCGTTATGAAAAAGGAGGTGAGTAGAGTGAGAGGCAAGCTCACTTTGGGTGCACAAACTGAAGGGTTTCACTCTGGGTGAAGTATTCAACTTAATGGCCAGTGTGTAGGATTTCAGGGGATATATAAGCAGAAATGGAATACACCATTAATAACTATGTTTTCATTAGTGTATAATCACCTGAAACAAATAATCATTCTGTTTTTGTTAGCTTAGAATGAGACCTTCATATCTACATAGGGAGCGGGTACTCTCAACACGGAGTCCGCCATGTTGCACCGCCATGTTTCTACAGTAGCCCAGAATGGACAAACCAAACACTTGATCTTTCGTGTGTTTCCCCGAGCCCAAACCTGAGGTCTCCTGCTTCTCCTGCTCCAATGCTGTCCAGCCCCCCCAGGCCAATCGGCTGATCTCCATTGCCCAGGCTACCCCATTTTATTGGTTCTTCTCACTTAACTCTTCCTGGTTGTCTGCATTTGGGTCCTTTCCCTTGTTGCCTCGTACCCCCCCTGTGACAGCAACACACCAGGTCGTGTACATCAGTGAGTTGCATTCGTCACACTGTTGCACATACTGTAAGTAAACAAAGCAATTATTCTTAATTGATGCAAGATGGAAGAAACTAGCAAGCCATGCTGAACAGATAAACATAACACCAGACCATCTGAGAAGTCATTTGGGATTTGACACCATAGATGGAAAAAATTGTAAATAAAAATAGCATTTTAAAATAGAGTATAAGAAAAAAAAAACGTATATCACACCAATCAAGAAGTCACCTTAGCTTGTCAATCCAGTCATGCAGTACTGGAAGAGCACCGTAACTTTATTTTAGGATTAGGCTATGGGGGTTTCATTTGAATTCATTTGAGTTACTAACTTTTTAATTCTTATTCATTCAAAACTTGACATTTGGAAAAAAGTGACCCTACTTCCCATGCGCATTGAAAATTTAAATCATTCAGAGATGCGTAATTAATTCTTATTTTATTGTCACTAAGTGCAGTGCCCGATTGTGGTGGTGCCGTTTGGAGTGCGTGCCAATTGCTTGGCTCCCATTATTGTTGCTTGCAGCGTTGTTGGGGGGGCGTGGCCATTCGGAACGGGCCGATTGGTTGGCTCCGGGAAATGCAGCTTGAAGCATTGTCCAGAACTGCTCATCACTTGTTGACTTCAGGGAAATGAAAAAGAGTTTGATTGTAACGTAATGTTGTAACTTTATTTTCCCAAAGGAAATTTGTCTTGGACACATAGTATCTGCTGTTAAGAAATACAAATAACATAGTGCATACACTTAGTACATACACAGGCCACATGCACACATACACAGCACCTATAATGCATGCATAGATTGCTACCAACCAACAAATTACACACTGCCCGTCATACGACACACCAGTCATCATTCATAGTGTACTATTTTCAATAAAAGTAAAGCAGCGTAGAATAACATAAAAAATGTACATGTGTACAGTTAATGTCTATCCATGTTACCCGCCCAGCTCTTGAATAGTCAGCCAAGGGTGAAGTAGATTGGATAAACGGTTCTTGAGATATTCAAAGGACATCATCTCAACAAGTAGACGAGCTTGTTAGAATTTCATTTATTTTTCTTCTCTCACCTAGTGTTACTTATTTCTGTACAAAGTGTTTTGCATCACTGACCCAAAGGAGCAGAGAGCACTCTTCCATACACAACTATGGTGATTTGTGTTTAGTATTTGGAGAGAATGGTGCAAGACTATTACTGTAGGTATAGACACACTCCTGACCTGCTTCCACATTCCCATCACCATTAGCCCTAACCAGGTGTCATTGAGGCCAAATAGTCTAGTAGGTTTTTTTATTCCATCCGAAGAGCAGCTCATCTTACATTTGTTTGAGAATGACCCAAACTTAACACCTTGATGTGAATGCCTCTGCAGCTCCCTCGGCTGGTCTACAGAGGGGTGTGGAGAGTGTTGGAGAAGAGGGATGGGGGTGGGCGGAGGTGGCTGTAAGAGGAGTGAATGATGGGCTTCCAGGAGCAGATCAATAGCTCAAGGCCTCAAGCCCAGATTGGCTCTCACTCCATAGGGAATTCACCATAGACCTGCAAGAATGTGCACTAAGCACACACTTATGCATCACATTTTGCATCCACCACCTTCGTACTCTACTCCTAACCCAGCCGCTGACCCATCCCTACACAACTATGCCTCTACTCCCCACTGCTATGGTCCCATTCATCAAAACTGAACTGCACTATGGCAGTATAATAGCTCAATCACAGAGTCCCCCCCTCCCTACTCCACTCGGCATTTGGCAGCACTCAAAACTTTTCCATCACTGGGCTTTTAGAGATATCTTAAGGAGGTTTCTCTCTCTGTCTCTGTGTCAATTCATTTTTTTTTTTTTTCAAGTCACACGGAGGCCAGAGCTATTTGTTCTGCGCGCGGAGCTGAATCTCGATCACGCTCTCCTGTTAATTGGCTGGGTTTGAATGATCTTTACCCATAATACCAATACTGCTTCAAGGCTGACTTCAGAATCGCTTGAAAGGCAATGGGGCAAAATGAGTTCATTGGCAGCTGCACAGTGATATTAGGCCACAGATTCGGCTCGTATTTTCATCACTTACAATTGAAACTTACTTTGGAGGTAAACATTTGCTCACTAAAAGCAAGTTAAAACCTTTTTTGAGGGGCTATTATATTGGCTTGTTTACATTAAAGTGCAATACAAAAACTGTATGTGTTATTACCACAATCAAAAGCATCAGCAAACCCATAGCTACATCAAAATACTAGAATACTACGATCTATGAATGGGCTTGTGTTGCTCAAATACAAGATTCATATCATCAAGATTATACGGCTATATGAAAAACCAACATAATTAAGGAAGAGTTTAAAGGTAAATGAATAGTTAAATCTTGGGAAATAGCTTTTTTCTTAGATCAAGATGAGATCAGTATCATTTGTTAGTAAAAATGTAGCTGGATTCAGGATTTAGTTAGCCTAGCTTTGCATTTAGTGGAAACAGGGAGAAACAGCCTGGCTCTGTCCAAAGTTAAACAATACACCTACAAATACCTCTAAAGCTCATTAATTAACACATATTTTCTTTGTTTAATCTCAACACAAACTGAAATGTAAAAACAACAGTTTTTGGTGTTACGGGTAGTTATGTGCTGGAACTATTTGTTGCTTCGAATGTCTTTTTATAGTGCTTAAAAAATGTCAAAATAAAGTAATATATCGGATTAGATGTGTCAGTCTTTTTTATATATTCAATCAACTTTTTTATGAATATACCTTCTTCAGTGCGTGCCTTGAATGCGGCAAGCAAGAGAGCAAACATTTTTGTGGACCGCAGTGTAAATGTTGTCTTTGAAAGGCTAAACGCCAACAAATATGGATTGAGGCAGATTATTTCATGATATAAAATCATGTTTTGAATTTTGTAAATGATTACGTCTATCTTTTTTAAATACAATTTGACTTTTGGACTCTAGAGTTATTGGAAATGTTTGGATCACATGGGTAGGAAACAATCCTACACAGCCACCACTGGAATGTAATTCTACAAATAGTATAACACTTAAAATATTAGTCAAGCCTAATCTTTATCCTCAACTGTGCAGTAATGCCAGGTATAAACAGAATGAACAGACATGCACAAAAAAAAATTAATAAATCAAAGAAGCTGGGCAGCATTCAAATTAATTAAAAAAATTAAATGTCAAAGTTAAAAGAACATTATTTTCGAAAATATTATTGTCGCGGTGGTGCACTGTCGCCTCACACCAAGAAGGGCCCTTTCGTGTGCAGTTTGCATGTTCTCCCAGTGTTAGCATGGGTTTACTCCGGGTTCTCCGGTTTCCTCCCACAGTCCAAAGACATGCAGGTTAGGTTCATTGTTGACTCTAAATTGCCCGTAGGTGTGAATGTGAACGTGAATGGTTGTCTGTCTCTATGTGTCAGCCCTGTGATAGTCTGGCGACCTGACCAGGGTGTACCCCACCTTTGCCCAATGTCAGCCGGGATTGGCTCCAGCCCCCCCTGCGACCCTGAATAGGATACTGGAAGGTTGGATCATTGTATCATTAACATTTCCCTTCATTGGTACTAAGGGGCCAAGCCCCAAACAAAGAAAACCAGCTCAAGATTAAAGGTACACACAACTGTGAACAGGGGTGTAAACATATACATTTGACCATGTAGTGTGGTTGTGTATGGAAGTCATTCTTTGGAAAAAAAATGCAGAGTGACCTAGTCTTTCTAACACATGGAAGACAGGCTTCTCAGAGAATATAGATATGATAGGATGTTTCAAATGTCTCTTGATGCATCAGCTCCAGAGTTGATGGATGAGCAGTGAGGACGTCTGCAGACAGACATGAGCCTCTTTGTGTGTATCCACCAGCAGCAGCTCAGTGATATTTTAAGAGCAGGGAAGCCTTCCCCTCATGTGACCTGTTTCCAAAGGGAAATGTATGCACATTGCTGGGAAATACAAAATCAATTTGTCCCGAGGAGAAACAGCCAGGAGAGGGAGGAGTCCACCTCACCGGTTTTATTTCTCTCATCCTTCTCTCTTTGCTCTTTATTGTGTTGTGACTCTCTTTTCTTCCCTCTTATTTACTTGTATTGTTGTACTGTTTTTATCCTCTCTTCGATTCTTTTGCACGTGTTACAGTATTTAAGGCATTTTCTTAGCAGCAACACCAAGTCCATCATCTTCTGTGTTAATTCCACTTGTTCCAATGTGTATCGTGTTACGCTACCACAGCATTAATGTTTACACCAGGGGGGAACTCTTCTGTTTTTTAAATGCAATAATTGTTATTGACATATTGTGAACATAAATGGGTAAAACATTTTGGAACACAGGCCATTCTCTGGACTTGGTGAGTTTAAAGAAGACCCTCATGGCTCGGTCATGCAGCTTCTGAAGTGCCGTGTTCACACGTCTGCTGAAGGTGCGGGGGGCCCGGAGCATAGCTGAACGTCTGTTGTACTCAAAGGCTATCTCCTAGAAGGCGAAACGCAAGAATATTCTGTGTTTCGAAGCCACCTCGACCTGAAAGTATGCGTCTTTTATGCTGATTGTAGCGAACCAATCGTACAGCTGCACCAATTCCTGTATAACTGCTTGATGGTTAGCTGTAGCCCAACACACGCTGCCGCAGTAGTTATCACCAGTGGGCTTCCGTGGCCACTGATGTACCGAATGATATTGACATTGTCATCGTCTGCAGACGAAGCCGGAGGCAGCGGCGGAGCCTGGGAGGCCAGAGTGGGGACTTTGACGGCGTCGATCTCGAGCTCCGGCCCATTCTCATTGCAGCAAACACATTCATGTTCCCCACTGGGAAAAAAAACAAAAAAAGTCTTCATTTGAATGACCGTATAGCCTTTCCTCACTGTGTTATGTTGTGTTTGGTCAGATGTGTGGAGGTATGAAAGCAGTGTTTTAACTCAGGTTCTCTTTTCTCATTCCTTTCACATCCACTTCTCTCACTTTTCATGTGTAAGACAACGTGCAACACCACGAATGCCTTCAAGCAGAGGCAGTCTTAAAGTGTGCTCTGTTAGCCCTATTTGTACGATTCATCATGTTGAGACTACAAAGAAACACAATAGAGTTCTTGGTGAGAGATCATAAGGGCAGTGTGATGCAGCCAGGAGGAGGCTATGCAGGTTTCCCTCTTTCTATAATATCTGCATGTGACAGCTATGATAAGAAAAGATTGTGGTCATGGCAAATAAAGTATGGTTAGTGACCGGCAACTGAAACCTTTGGTTAAGATTATTGTATCAGTAATTTCTGCATAAAACAGGTTATCTTTTATGCATTGCCTGAATGTATTAGACGTAAATTGTGGGAAGCACTGTTATCCAATATAAATGTAATTTCTAGGAATACTGGCCTGGGTATGAACTCTGACCTTTACCACTTCTTTTGAAGCACATTCATCATCTTATTGTCATCACCTTATTGCTTTTTCCATCAAACACTTTTGTATTATAGGGTGTAATGAACAATGTAGCCTCTAGGGGCTGCTCAGGGGGCTTTAGAGCAGCTTTTAGTTTATTCAGCTGTGAAATGGAAATCACATTTTTTTTTTTTCTACTACAACCGCAGTGTAAACTAGGAGCAGGAGAAACACTACCTTACAGACAGGAGCTGGTCCATGAAGTGTTTTCTTTTATTTTTTTTTTTAACACAGGCATCTCAAGATATGACAGTCCAATAATAAAAATACTAAAGGCTTTTAAACACATCAGCATATGGAGATGCGTGTTGCTCTGGCAAGCATAAAAAGGCTTTTTTGAGCGTGTCATGGGCACAATTTGGAAATTGCATCACAATCATCCATCTAAAAGCTATTCCTTTGTGTTTCCGGGCTGCTTTTATTTCCCCTCAGAGTGGGTAAGGCAAAAAGCCAATATGTTGACTGTTGACTGTACAGTATGACAGGTTAACAAAGAAAAAAAAGATATTCCTTGTCGGAAAACTTAATTCACATGCTGTCTGGTAGTGTGGCGGGGGAGGTTATTTGTGCATCATGTTTGCGGTTGGCAGAATCAGGGAACAGCTCCGCTGCTGTTGTTGGCTTGTTTTGTTTCCTGCGCGATTCCTTTTACTTGTGGTTTGTGTTGGATGGCTGCCAGTGCGTCAGGGGCCATCGCAACCGGCACAGACAGCCTTATGTCAATTGTATTCCTCATACTGTCGTCTCGCTCAATGGGGGAAAGCTGCTTTGTTGTTGCCTCTCGCTCTGATTCTCCTTCCCTACCAAGTTTGTCTCTGGTATCCAGCGTCTCTCTTTCTGTTCTCTGTCAATTTTCACGCTAAGCCTACCTCCACTCGTCTCGTCTTTGACACTCTCACCTGTCTTTTTCTCCGTTAGCAGTTTTATATCTGTTACTCAGCGTCTGTCTGTCTCTGTATGTGCCTCCGTCTCTTGTTTCGAATGAGGACTAATGGTGACAGGCACTCTGGTTTAAATCCAGCAGAAAGGCGTGCAGAGCCGGGTGTAGCCACCACATGCTCCCAGAGGATTTCCCCTTGTTTATTCTACATTGTGCTTTAGCTCTCATCTCGATGTGCAAACATCCAGTAAAGCTCCTCTTCGCTTACAGTGATACCACAGCAGCATGCCGAGAAGATGACTGCTGCTTTATTCGCCTCCAGAGACTAACCCCCACACCCCTTCCTGCTGCCTCCACCTAGCCTGGCACAAATCAAAATAATGGCCCCCTTTTTCGCTGGTGTTCCACACTCAAAATTTACACAAGGCAAATGTTTAAATATGTCAAGTCTTTTTTTTTTTTTTGCCCGACAGCACATAAAATTGCCAAAAAAAGGGGGAGGGGCTGAGGGCCCGGTGGCTCCCTTATGGGCTCCCAGAGGCAGGACGGCGATCTTTGCAGGGGTTGGAGGGAGACAGGAGGGTTGGGAAGGGAAGGGAAAACAATCCATAAAATTATCCTGTAAATTGACTATGATTTAGTGACTGTTAGGCTGCCCTGGAGGCCGAGCCAGCCCCAGAAATGTAAATACTTACATACAGTTCCAGTTCAATATTTAATCTATCTCAAACAATGGCCTGCTCAAACCCTTTGAGACGGCAGGCCACCCTGTTCTCCTACTGAGACTGTAATTGTGTATGTGTGAGTGTGTATGTGTTGTGATCTGTTGCTGAGGACCAAATGACCGTTGGACACATGTTTGAGATTCAGATGCTTGTTTCAATTTTTTTTTGCAGTTAGGCTGTGAGTTAACCTTACAGTTGGTCGGTTTTATTTATTATAGTTCACAATTATATGTCGGACTGAATTGTCATTTAAGTTTTCTTGAATCATTTAGCTTGACATTGTGTTCCTGTCAGCCAAGTACTCATTTAGTTTTGCCCTATTCAATCCCTAATCCTGCATACTGACCTCTGAATGGGTGCTTGACCATAACACCAGACCTATTTGAAACAAATTAGAGATGTGATGCCGTGATTCAGAGGTCTGAAATTAGGATATAGGTTAACGTTACAATAATGTGAAGTTAAACCCCAGTTAGCCCAGTCATTTCATTCTTTAAAGCTAGGGTTGGTATTTTTGAGAAACTAACAAGAGTACACTGGATTTAAAAAAAACATCCAACCATTATAACCAGCATAGTGTTGCCAATGTTTTTCAAATGACAGTAGCTAGCATCACTAGCTCCAAAAATCCCTAAATCTAGCGAGAAAATTGTCTAGTCGGCAACACTGACAGCCCGTCCGTTAAGGCCTCCCTCCAAAGCCACTCCCCCAAAATGAACATAAACAACAAACATGACTATTGTTAGGACTCACAGCTGTTTATGGACAATGTGTGTCATTGTTTTGTGTTGGTAAGTGATATCCCATGATAAATATATACATACATTTGCACAAAGCAAGCATATTTGCCCATTCCAATAATAGTATTAAATACTCCCTTTCAGGTACATTTTAAACAGATACAAAACATGTATGATTAATTTGCCATTAAATATTTGAATCTATTGACAGCCCAAGTACAAATATGTTTATATTAAACACACTCACAACTGTACACAGATATAGTATGGGTGGTTCTGCTACAGTATATGCACACAATTATATATCTGTACCATCTGAAATTCACAATGCGTGTTTCATTCTATCAAACACACTGTATAGTATCACTGACAGGCTAACGTCATTGACAACTGAGGCCTGAGTAGGAGAAAAGCAATTAGCTGCACCGTGGTGCTTAAATAAAGCTGCTGTGGTCAGAGCCACGCTGAGGCAACACTGCTGATCTGCCAGTTTACCTTCAAAACACCCCAAATGTAAAATCCCATGCGAGGTTTATTGCTACATTTTTTTTTTTGTAATCGAACTAAAGCTAAAACCAAAATCAAATAGGCTTTTACAATAATTATAACTATAATATGAGGCAGGACAAATAACAAATAGTGAATACCCTACGGAAATAAAATTAAATCAGTAAAATGAAATTAACTAAATGAAGCTAACATACTGTACAGCAAATAACAAAAGGTTTATGTGTCTAACTGTATATAATTTATATATATTTGCAAAAGTAGATAACAAAATGTGATAAAGCACAAGGTTAGAGATGACAAAAAACTGAGATAGAATGACTTTATGTCTGCACAGTACATCCATCCTGCACAGTGTAGGAGGGTTACTGGTATGCATAAGCACATACATTTTATGCACACATCTAAACATATCTGCCGTACCAGGCTGGGTACATGGATGAACTGCATGCTGATCTGGCACACATAGAGATACAGCGGACAGTTTGTTTGACAGCAGATATGGATAATCTAAACATGACTGTGTGTGTGTGTGTCAGGTTAAGGCCTAAACCACACACACTCAGAAGAGTGATGAAAAACAGAGGAACACACACACTGCTGCTGCACCAGCCTCGTGGTGCCCTCTTGGCCTTATTCGGAGCTACAGAGTTGGACGAGATACTCATCAACTTCAAGTTTCTCATCAATGTTTATACTATGAAAAATTGCACATTTCATCCTCTTAATTTTAAAAACAGATACATTTTACATTTGTCTTTTATATTTTTCATATTTTATACAGATACAGATAGCTTTATTTGTCCCCGAAGGACAATTCAGTTTCTACAGACCCCCGAGACATATAAACATTCATACTGCACAGTCATCAATGACAGAGGGAACACAGTAGATGGCATATGGGGAGGTGCAAGATCAATAAAAGTAAGAGAGTAATAAATATTTGAAATAAAAACAAGAAATACAAGAATAAAAACAAGACCAGATAAAATGAATGAATAGAATAAATAGAATAAAGTGCCAAGAGTATTGCACACAACAAATTACATTCCACAAATGTACCTAATTGGTTTGTGCAAAATAACTTTTACATTCAAAATAAACTTTTGTTCATTCAAGATCTGCGTTCAGCAGCATAATGGCGGAGGGAATGAACGACTTGCAGTAGCGGTTTGCCTTTCTGGGAGGCGGCAGATAGCGCCGTCCTGAAGGCATTAGTGTGAACTCACTGGACAGGATGTGGTCGTGATTAATAATACTTTTGGCCTTCTGGAGAACACGTTTCTCCCAGAGAGAGTTTAAGTCGCTCTGCTGGGCTCCAATGATTTTGGAGCAGACTTTCACGATATTGTTAAGGCAATTTCTGTCCTTCATAGACAAACCGTTAAACCAGAAGATGAATGGAACAGTTAACAGGCTCTCAATATAAGACAAGTGGACAGTACACAGGATGGATCTACACACACCAAAGGAGTTGATTTTCCGCAGTAAATGGATTCTCTGTTGACTTTGCTTAACAATTGACTCAGTGTTCACATCGAACTTGAGATGAGAGTCAAACACTGTGCCCAAGTACTTATAAGAATCCACGATTTCAACATATTCACCATGAATTATACCAAGAGTGGGATTAACCTTGTTTTCTCTAAAATCAATCGCAAGTTCCTTCATTTTTGAAACATTGAGATCATGGAAATTTTTGTCTGAATATTTGATTGTATATTTCTTTTTTCTGTTTATGATTCTTGACTTTTGCAGTACTTATTTTTGGTTAATCAAAATCAAAACACCAAGGCCGATTCCTTATATGTGAACATCTACTTGGCAATAAACCATTTTCATTCTGATTAGTAGTTCAATCAGGAGAGTAATGACATTTCCACCTGGAATTAACATGTGATCTCTATCTGGATATTTTATGTGGATAATAATTTGATCACCTGGTATTAAGTGTTCTCCTTATCTTCCCGCATTATGATGACATCTCAATATGCAAATTAGGCAGACAGAGCCGGGCAAATCCATCAACAATCATGGCACATCCCGAGGGACTGCTGTGTCATGTAAGGTAACGGTCACGTCACAGTTTAAGACAACCAAAGAAAATCCATAGGCTTCTTTCAGTTGCACTGCTAACTAGGCTAACATGTAGGTAGCTCAGCATTATGTCAAACCATCTCTAATGCTGTGTGTGTGCAACGTCTACAACAATTAATGTGTACATATTTATGTGAGTAGCACTCTCGACCTTGCAGGAGTTTCCATCTCATCCATTACTCTCCTACACTGTAGTGAGCATTGTGGACACATCTAAAAACAAGGAGACAGGAAGGCCACTTTTAAGGTCAGAGAAAGCTGCACATGATGGCTCTTTGGTAAAAACCTTCCCAATGGCTGCATGATGCTATTGTACAGTAACAGTGTGTTCCAATCCACGTACTTCCGGAAGTACACTTCAATGAAGGGCACTGTGTGTCATACTCTGCGGCGCACCTACCGGACATGACGATCGCAACATGTCACCGCAGCTCGCTACCCGCCAAAATATCTTCTTCTTCTTCTGGGTTTTACAGCAGCTGGCATCCTTTGTGTTGCATTGCTGCCTCCTTCAGGTTTTACCCGCCAAAATATCTGCCTGCGTTGTTGATCAAGAAAACACAGAAAACTAAAGCAAAGTGGAAATTACGTTTCCAACGTCGTCGTCTACGCTTACGATATGTCCTCTTGTTGGCTGAAAAATGCACCGGTATGTTTACGTATTATATTGTTTGATTCTGTTATCTACGTAGCCCATAGACATGTATAAGGCACGTTGTTCAGCACCGCAAAAGCTCCTGCATCATCTGCCGCCATTTTCACATGTTTGAATAGTGGTCGTGATCCCGCCCCTTCCGCTACGTAGCCAAGATGACGACAATTGAGTGTGAAAAGTGTCCAGCGTTCCACACTCGACGATTTGACCGTTTTGAGTACCACATCCGGGTACTTCGAGTGCAATGCATTTTGCCGTACTTCACAATGTGAACGCACTTATGCACTCGAAGTAGTAAGTGTAAGTACGGAAGTACACAGATTGGAACACACTGCATGTGTTGTTGTTTTCTTCTACTTGCTTCCTCGTTCTTCTTGTCTTTAAAAAACGCATAAACAGTCTGGTTGCTGGTGGGTTTTTGAAGGAGTTAGAGGAGGAGGCAGTAGGCTCAAGGGTACCACAGACCAATGAGCCATGCACAGTCATGACGTCACCTTCTAGTTAGGGTTAGTTAGTTAGGGTCTCTGGAGGAGAGAATTACTGGATTTTCTCTGGAAAATGGAAAATAAATGTTGTGATGAACACTAAACACTAAAAATGGGTCCATGATCAACAGGCTTACATGCGATGTACGACCTTAAAAAAAGTTTGGTGTTAAGTTACTCTTTAAGAATGTGGTCAAGAATGTGTACATATGTCATTAACACCTGGCTGAGAACTCATCCCAATGTGTGCCAGACCACCTCTAGGGGTGTGATTGGATCACATTCCAGTTGCAAAGGGCATTTGTGCATGCATTTACACCTTGTATCACATGCTTCTCTTTTACCTTATCCAGATAGGCAACAGCATCCCAGGTGGAAATGGAATTCATGCCAAGGAGCTCTGAAGCTGACACCTCACTAAGACACTTTATGTTGGGTTTTCCAGTAATTTGTCACCCATCTGTAAACTATATTGAATATGTGACTTATGGTACAGCGGAATAATTGAGTGATGGTGCAGGTGAAATGATGAAGCAGAAAGGCTGTGAGTCAGTTGATATCCTGGGCTCTGGTGTTGTTGGAGGGGTGGAGGAGGACATGCATTGCTCCGCACTGAAAAGAAAAAAGTCCTGTAGCCCAAAGAGCTGAGACACTACCTTTGTTGTGTCACCAAAGTGCATACTGAGCATCACACTAGGGTTGACACAGCTGCAGCCAGTCAAATGAATAATGCTTAAGTCTGATGTAGGTGAGCCAGAGAGCAAGCACTAACAATGATGTCAATGCTGATTGGCACACTTAGCTGTCATTAATGCTATTAGCTGCAGCTGTGTCGTCCGTGATGTGACACTTTGTGAGAAAAAAAACTCCCTTCAGACACAACTCTGAGTGCACTCACAGCTCAGTTACAGGTTCAACACTTTATTTAGTTTTCATGTATTTTGAAAACCACAACCTGTCTAGCTCCAAGGAGATATGCTAGATTGCCAGATTTAATCGGAATCAATATGTGACGGAAGAATTGGCTGAAGTCCAATTCAGTGCGTGAGGCAGTATCTACTGAACTAATGAAACATTGTCATGTGAGATGGAAGGTATAGTGATATGAATATAGTCTCTTAGCAGTGTTCATGTCTAGAACAACTCACGACAGCGGTATGATTGTAGAATTGGTCATGACAGGCTTGAAAATACTGGGCATGATATAATACTAATATCCATTACATTGAACTTTGCCTGAAATATGAGCTTTCAGAATTTTTTTTTATTTCTCAGTTGTAATTACCACATGGATGTTGACTTGAATGCTTGACAGAGCACAACATCACTCTAGTTAGAGTCTGCAGCGGTGTGCTGTGCTAGCTCTCTGTATACTTATCTCATGCGCACAAATAAATGAATGAATGGGACAGAACATGATAATAATCTATGTGAGTATAATATTGTTACTACTTTAATTGTAATAAAAACTGGGACAATTTGGTAGTGTCTGTTTTACAGATATTTTTCGGGACTCGGGACACCCGGCTAGAAACCTGGATAATCCAAGATAAACCGGGACGTCTGGTCAACGTACACGTTGTGTTCAGCAAGATAATAATAATAATGTGTTAATGCAATCGCATGTCGCTTGAGTAAACACAACGAGGCAGGTATGACCATGGTTGGCGCATCCTAAGGATCTGGCTGTCTGGTACAGCGTCTCCTGGGACTGAAAAGTCCTATGCGAGAGTGGCAGTCTCGATCACAGAGGTCGCATCTGTGTGTGGTTTCTGGTCTGCCTGCGTTGCTGCGTTCTTTCCTGCGGGCCCTCTTGTCTGCCGCTGCGTCCTTCAGTTTTTGTTCCCCTGTCATGAGGTGTTGGTGCAAGGTGCTTCTCCACCTTTTGCGGTCAATCGCCAGAGCCTCCCAGGACTTGGTGTCGATGTCTAGTGCCTTTATGTCTCGCTTGCAGACATCTCTGAAGTGCAGGTGGGGGCGGCCTGTTGTTCTGCTCCCAGTTGCCAGTTCTCCATAGAGGACGTCTTTGGGGATGCGACCATCCTCCATGCGACATACGTGGCCCAGCCAGCGCAGCCTGTGCTGTCTGAGCTGAGTGTGCATACTGGTGAGGCCAGCGCGAGTCAGAACCTCGGTGTTGCTTGCTTTGTCTTGCCAGGACATGCCCAGGATGCGGCGGAGGCTTCTTAGATGGAAGGAGTTGAGTCATCTCTCCTGTCTGCTGTAGGTAGTCCATGTCTTGCTGCCGTACAGCAGTGTACTGACGACGCAGGCGTTGTATACTGCCATCTTGGTTTTAACTGTTAGCTTGGTGTTTTCTCACACTCGTTTGGAGAGGCAGGCGAGTGTTGTTGCTGCCTTCCCAATCCTCTTCTCGATTTCCGTGTCCAGGGAAAGGTTATCGCTAATAGTGGACCCGAGGTAGGTGAACTGGTGGACAACATCCAGTTCATAGTTGTTGATGGTAATAACTGGTGGAGCCTCAGTGTCTTGTCCCAGGACATTTGTTTTCTTCTGGCCGAAGTCTTTGAGGCCTGGGAAAAGTGATCCATCAGTGTCTGAAGTTCTTGCTGAGTGTGGGTCACAACAGCTGCGTCATCGGCAAACAGCATGTCTCTGATGAGGGCTACATGGACTTTGGTCTTCGCTCTAAGGCGGGCGAGGTTGAAAAGCTTGCCGTCTGATCTGGTGTGGAGGTAAACTCCCTCCCTGTTGCGGCGCCAAAGGCATGCTTCAGGAGCAGAGAGAAGAGGATCCCAAAGAGTGTGGGAGCAAGGACGCAGCCTTGCTTGACGCCACTGTGTATGTCAAAGGGCTCGGAGGAACTGCCGTTGAACTGCACTGTCCCCTTCATGTTGTTGTGGAAGGATTCTATCAAGCTCTGCAGTTTTGGTGGGCACCCTATCTTTGGAAGAATCTGGAAAAGTCCTTCCCTGCTGACCAGGTGAAAAAGCCTTGGTCAGGTCTATGAAAGCGACAAACAGGGGCATCTGCTGTTCTCTGCACTTCTCCTGGAGTTGGCGGAGGGAAAAGATCATGTCTACCGTTGACCTTTTGGCTCGGAAGCCACACTGTGACTCTGGGTAGACGCGATCGTCCAGCTTCTGCAGGCGAGTCAAGATGACTCGGGCGTAGACTTTGCCAACGATGCTGAGGAGGGAGATGCCTCTGTAGTTATTACAGTCGCTTCTCTCACCCTTGTTCTTATAAAGGGTGATGATCTTGGCGTCTCTCATGTCCTGTGGAACAGCGCCTTCTTGCCAGCACTGTAATGTGTGAATGCAATCGCATGTCGCTCAAGTAAACACAACGAGGCTGTAAAGGCGGAGGACAATAAAATAGATAATAACAATCAGCAATAAAATGTTGATTAAATAAAATAGAGTAAAATATACACTATAATGATGATGATAAATACAATCAAAGTATAAACAATAAAAAACATAAAATTATAAAACACTACATAAAAGCCAGACTAAATAGATGGGTTTTTGGTTTACGTTTAAAAATATCAATATTTTCAGCTCCTCTCGGTTCCTCTGGAAGGCTGTTCCAGACCTTGAGATGAGGGAACCGGAAGTGCTAAAATGCTATATCGTTTCCGGGTTTTAAGACTCATTCCTGCACCTCTCTATAATGGGAGACTCTCAAGGAGCCGCTACGATCTGCAAAGCACAGGTCATGTGACTAACTGGGGCCAAATTAGCTCCTTTTTTGTCACTCTTCATCATAGACATTTCAGACTAACTTCAAAATCTGGGCTTCCTCCCATTACAACACACAACACTCTCCAGTTTGTTTAAAGAAAATCAACAATCAGGACCAATGCATTTCTGACTTGTAATTTTTCAGCTGACATTGTTTTATGTCCACTACTGATATCTACACAGACCATTATGAGTTATACAGCTTGTATATAGACTTTTTTTGGTATGATTTCATAAATTCAGGTGCATGGTTAAATGTATGATTATGTATGAAGAGTATGAATGGCAGCAGAAAACAGTTAAATGCAAAAAAATGAAGCAGATTAGACAATATCTATAACTTCCAGAGTGTGGCAATTCTTATATCTATAAGTATAATTTGAACACAGATACAAATACAACCATTTCTGTGACATAAACGAACACAGATACGGATAGTAGCTCTGCGGTACACCATCAATAAGGTGCTGCTTTGTCAAAACTAAACAGATATGACAGACTTGCTGTGGAGTTTTACGAAATTCAAGTTGAGTTGTGTTATGCAATTCCGAACCGATTTCCTTCTTACAGTACAAACAGACAAGCTAGCCTGCTGATGCCTTGTAATGACAGAATGTTCCTTTACAGTGTGTTAGAGTGGACTTTTTCCTCGCTTTCAGTTAGGCCCCAGTGCCTCTGGCAGGGCTGTGAGAAACTGTGGTACCTGTAAGCACAGGAGATATACAGCCTCTGCCCTTCCACTGAGAGAGAGAGAGAGAGAGAGTAGACGTGCACGCTTACATACACACGACTGCACACAAGTACTCAGGCATGCCCACACACACACACACACACACGCACGGCAGCCCTGAGTCCGACATTCTCCTCACTGGCTATAACAATGATGGATGTGGAGGGCAGCACCAGCAGATTGCTTAGCCAGACATGAAGGCAGAAAAGCTGAATAAAAACACATATTTTTCATCCTCTCCTTTCTTTCTTTCTGTCTTCTTCTTGTTTTCCCTGATTCCCTTATGACTGCCACTCGCCAGCCCACCCACGCACACACACACACACACGCACACACATCTTTTTTTTACTGCTTACCAGTCCATCCAACATAGTTTGTCTCACTCTTTCAGTCACTCAAACAATGACCTGTGAATTAGGGCCGAGCCTCAGAGGTTTACATGTAATATCAGCGGATCGATACTCGCCGTGCTCCGGGAGGCCTCCGGGGTTTGTTATTGCCATGGAAACACTGAAGCCGAAGCGGTAGTGGTGACATGTATTATGGTGACTAAATGAAATAGCCTCTGACTGCTTTTACACATGGAGGGACATAAAAAGGTAAGACCCGTTTTCCTGTTAAAAAGCAGGAGTAGTTTTCCTCCGGAGACACTGTTGGTAAACCCTTGCATGTCCTTTTTACAGGATTTTCACTCACGTTTTCACTTTATTTTTATGATTCACATGCACACAGTAGAAATATTGCTTATTCCTAGGTCCTCTGACACATCCTGAAGGCAATGTGTGTGTTGAGTTTCAAAGCAGGAACAGCTTAGGGTTTGGAGACGCTATTACACAATCAAGCAGTGTATGTACCCTGAATGAAAAGGAACTTTAAGATCACCACATTATTTGAGCTTGAATCTTCATTCTCAAGCCCGGAAACAAAAGTTTAATAAAGAGAAATCTTTAGCTGGTTCCAAAGCTTTCAACCAGTATGGACCACGGACATACCAAAATATATATAGCTACAGCCACTTGTCTAAAACCGACAGAACAGTCATTCAGAACAGTAGACAGTAGTCAGACAGCAGTGGGGAGAGTTTGGACTTGTAATCAATGACACTGAGAGATTGACATGTGTACAACCAAGAGTTGAGAACTACTGGTAGTTTAGCTAGTAGTTCACAGTGCTGATCTCTGATTCAGTGTCTGGGGCAGCCTGACACACACTCTCCATCAGTCACGGCGAAAAACACACCAGGCAGTGGAGAAGTGCAGCCCGCCACAATAGTTCATTCTTTGTAACGTAGGTCAACAGGTCTCCGGATCTGTTCACTGATTGGCTGTGGGTATACTGTCTGGCCGCACTTTGCCACTCAAAGTGAAACATTTCCCAACTTTTAGTTTGGCCGCACTTTGCCGCAGAATCAAACGGCTGCAGCTTGCTGAGCTCAAGAGCGGCTGCCCCAGTTTTCCATAGACATTGCATGGCAGCTCGCCGCAGGCCACAAGTCATTCATTGCATTTCCGGCATCGCTCTCCACTGCATCCGCTGAAGCCTCACTAAACTAAAGCTGGGCATACGCTGCTCATCATTTTAGAGTCGGACCGAATTTCAGCTTCGTCAGGCGTCGTTTGCCGTGCAGTATAGAGGGGGGACTGAGGACTGATTAACTCCTCCCGACCGGCCGTTGGACAGTCAGTGCCTTATTTCTACTGTTTTTGCAGTAATCAGAGCGTAGCTATCAAGATAGCAATGTAGGCTACGACATATAGTAAAACATACCTCCAAATCTCTCTGCAAAATGGACAAGACATACTGTCCACGTCTTCCGAGCCCCCTGCGAGTCCATATACAACGGCGCCTCTTGTTTTCAGCAGACAGCATGGCACAGATGATCAAGACAGCATGTTTCTACTGCTGATGCAACCGGTATCGGGGCTCTGGAAGCTACTAAGTGGCCCTTTGAGCTCGGATTATTTTGTTGCACATTGTTCCTAAAGGTCAAGAATGAAGATCCATACTCAAAAAAACAGGAAGGGAGCCATACACATAACATTATGAACACAAATGTTTGTTTGTGTGTCTTATGCATTGAAAGTGGCACTTCCTTTTTCAAGAGTGCTTTGAAAAAGTGAATTGAACTGAAGCGTTTCAATGAAAAGTGAGTGAAATGACACTAGAGAAAGAGAGGGAGGAGTAGAGTGCTGGATGCTAATGAAGGCCACAAAGAGAGCGGCAAAGAGAGAGCAAGAGCTGTGGAGGGAGATGATTACGAAGCAGCTGGCTGACATAGCAGTAAATCCAGCAGGAAGACAGAGCTGCTGTGTGTGTGGTCACTGCAGCCGTTCTGACAGTCACACACACTCCGCTAGCCAACGAGTGCTAGCAGCCGGCTAGTCAGCGCCTGTCACCACACACCTTCCTGCTGTACGCCAACGAGCGAATACGGTTAACAGCTTCATCTGTGTCCGGAACTTTCCGAACAGGATGAAGCTGCTCTATGAGGAGAGAATGAATCATGGGCCCCTGATGATCCACTAACTCTCCAGGTTTGCTGTGTCACTCAGTTTGTAGTCTCATTATTAAAAACACTTTAGGAATATGAATAGAAGTATGTAAACTGAAACTAAAAGTATCTAAAGTAAGTAAAATCTAATTTTACATGGAAATAATATACCTTCACAAGGTTTTCATTTCAGTTAATATTGTATTTTAGTGGTACATACCGTAAAACTAAACAGTGAAAGGTGGAACACTTTCATTTTGTAGAGGACTTCAAATGGCAATATTCACAGCTCGGATTCATTTTAATAAAATTATTCTTTTGATTGGTGATCCTTATGGACAAAAGGAACGTAAACAATCAAGGAACAGACACATATTCTGACTTTATGACGGCTTCAAAGGTAAGGAGTTGCCTCTTGTTTAGTATGTTGATTTGAGGGGAATGCTATCATGTGTGTCTTCAATCACGGTGTAGCCTAATATTTAGCAAAAGTGATCATTGTAAATTTTTCGTTGGTGAAAAATCTACATTGATTGATTTTGGAATTATTAGTATTATTAGTCATTTATTTTCAATAAATATTTCCGTAGATTTTTAAGCTTTTATTATGTGTAAAAAAACAAACAAACAAACAAACAAGCAAGCAGGAAGAACACCTTAGATTCTTATTCTACATTAATGATATTATTATGTAGGCCTATAATATCACTGATTTATCCTAAATTGTAGGTATGCTGTATTTAAATTTGTGTATAATATAACTATAACATCTCTCTCTCTCTCTCTCTAGGTGGCACACGTAGATGGCCCTTTGCTGCCTTTTACAATATGCTGGATCTTTCTGCCGTCAACGTCTGGGTGCTGTACCGGAGCTGCATAGACGACAACATCCCCAGAAGGGACTTCATGCTCCAGCTGGCCCAGGAGCAGCGCGCCAAGTGGATGGCATCAAAAGAGCCACCGCAACGTGGAAGTGCATTCCACAGAGGCAGAAGAGCACAGGAGAATGACCTGCATGGCAAGGGTGCAATGCAAACGGAATAAAACATTCTGTAAATGCCTGAAGTGCGGGGGTGCTGTTTATTTTTTGCAAATGCACAAACAAGGTGCTGAATGTTTACGCAAAGTGTGTTTGAGGAACATGCAGCGGTTCACAAAATGAACATTTAATAATATTTTTGTATTTATTTTATCCCCCGACGTTTTATGATCAATGTGTTGTTTGTATTTGGTTCTTCTTTATTTGCTGTATATCTGTGCTGTTTTTTTATCTGCTGTTCACCTTGAAACCTTGTTAAAGATGCAGCGGGTAGAATTGGAGCAAATATGATTAAAAAAAATTATTTTTATAAAATGGTCACTATATCCTGACAGGAAAAAATCATGTCCCTCTGTGTCCTCCGGTGCTCCTAATGGCATCTGCAAGATTTCACAGACCGGAGGAAAACAAGCTGTCAGAGCTGATCTGGAGTCTGCCGTTCAGCTGCCGTCTATGAGAGCCGGCTGTCAATCACTCGCGAACTCCGACCAAACGGTCAAACTTGGCAGTGCTGATCAAATATGAATCAAATATTATGTTACGTTAATGCCTATTTCTCTCTTCAAATGTTTTCAGATTCATCTTGTAGTGTACTGTTTAGCTGTAAAATGAGAAAGTTTGTGACCCGGCAGCCAGCCAGCACCGCCCACCAGCCGGAGCACAGCCAATAGGAATGCTCTCTATCTCTGAAATGACCTGTGATTGGACAAATTCACGGGCTAGATATTCTAAAGCCTGAAAACAGAGCCACGAGGAGGTACAGAAGTCTCTCAGAACACTTGAATTACAATATGCTGAAAGGTTATTATGGGATTTTTGCCCAGAGATGCCAAAAATATACTGCCTACTGACCCTTTAAGAAAAGTTCTATTTAAATAAAGTTTATTATTAAATTATTTTATTGTATATTGTCATTTTGTGTGTAGCATAAAGTGACTATAGCATTTCATTATACAACCCTGTGTTGTAGAGCGATAAATAAATGAACCTTGTACCTTGAAAATCAATGTATTCTAATAGCAGGTAAATGTTTACCTGATGGCCATTTTAGATATACTGTATAGTGATCCCTGGCGGTTCTAGTGGTAAACAGTAAAAACAAACAACATGGAGCAGCATTTAAGAGCAGTCTGTTCAGCGTTACCTCTCCACAAGAATCCATGCCAGAAAATGAACTAAAGGTCAGTCTATCTGCAGAAGCAGCTAAATAGCAGCCACTGTTGACTGACTGAATGAACAGTAGAGAGACTACAGACCTCAGTGAAGGTGAAAGGGCCTGGCATGTTTGGCTTTTGAAGGCCAATCTGCATTCATTATGGATTGCAGCTGCCGGTAGCCTGTCTCTGTGTCTGAAACAGATTGAGCATCATGGGGCATTGATACTGTACTAAAAAGCAGATAAAAAAATAATCTCATTAGAATCAATGGGTGTCGTGGGATTCCCACATCCAGAGCGATATTGATCAAACCTGCCATAAATATGAAATCAAACAAGCTGCTTTTAATTCATTATGTTACAGAGGCCTGGACAAACAGATACGCTGATATGTGGATTTTATTTTGATTTAATTTAAAGACAACACCAATAAACCTAAACTTAGAAAACTTGAGTGTCCCCAAAGGGGCAATTTGTGGTAGAGCGCAGTAAACAATACACAGACGCTGCAAACGCACGCAGATAAACGAAAAACAGAGGATGTGAAGGTAAAAACAAATGACAGGGAAAGTGAAAGGAGAAGGAGAGGAATAAATGTGAGCAAGAAGGAGGAGGATATAGAGCGGCAGTCTGTGGTGTATATAGCTCGGAGATATCCCCAGCTTCATGAACACTACAAATGTTAGATTTGCTGAGCGTGAAGGCCGGGCCGTGGAGGGATCGATGGAGGCCGGCCCCTGTCGCAGATGAGCGACTCGTTTTCTGCCGATAGCGAGGCGCTGAGGGGCCCCTGAGCGCCGCCGTGATCCAGGTCAAACAGCAGCCGCTGGCAGGTGGCCCCGGAGATGGAGAGAGACTAGAGGTGAGGAAAGGAAAGGAAAGGAGAAAAAAAAGGAGGGAGGAAAGGAGCTGAGAGAGAGAAGAAAGGGGAGGAGAACAGGAGAGGGGTAAGGCAGGAGATGAGAGAAAAGATAGGAAGAGAAGAGGAGATGAGGGAGGGAGGAGGAGGGGAGGAGAGAATGAGATGAAGGGGGAGAGGAAAGAGATAAAAAGGTGAGGACAAAAAGAGAGAATGGGATTAAAGAGGAGAGCAGAGGAAGGAAAGGAATAGAAAAACAAAAATTAGAGGAAAGGTAAGAGCAACAAGTGAGAGGAAGTCGGGGGAATAAATGATGGAGCAAAAAGGGGGAAAAAAGAGAAGAAGAAGAGGATTCATGAGGGAGAGACAGATAGAAAGGAGAACAAGGAGAAAGGGAACAAAAGGGGATGAAGGGATACTGATAGGGGGAATGGAGAGGAGTGGACATTGGAGGTAAGAGAAGATGGGAGAAAAAAGGTTAGAACAGAAGATTAAAGGAGAGGAGAAGAAGAAAAGGGGAGAAGAAGACAAGTGGCAGGAAAAATGAGGAATTGGAAGAAGACAAGAACGGAGAGAAGGACGGGTAGAAGAGAGGAGAAGGTGAGAAAGGAAGGGAAAGGTGAGGGGGAACCAAAGAATAGAGGAGATGAAGGAGAATGAAATGAGGCAAAAAAAGAAAAGGAGGAAAGATAGGGGAGGAGATAAGTGGAAATGAAGTGAAAAGAAAGGAGAGGAAGGAAATGAAAGGAAGAAGGAGACGAGAACAATAGAATTGAGGAACAGAACAAAGGCATGGAGAGGAGAAGAAACAAGAGAGGAAGGGAAAAGAGAAAAGGAAAGGATGAGAGAATGGAAGTAAAGTAATGGAAAGGAAGGACATAAAAGAAAGGAGGCAAATCAAATAAAAAGAAGGAGAGGGTAGAAAGAGGGTAAAAGAAAAGGAGAGGAGTAGAGGTGGTGGATGTGGAGGAGGGAGCTGAACCTTTCTGTTTGCTGACATTTCAGAGCTGTTTTGGTCCGGTCGGTCCACCAGTGTGGAGACACACACGCACACACACACACCCACGCACACACACACACACACACACACACACACACACACACACACACACCCTCACATTTCATGTGTGAAGCAGCGTAGTGATGTGTCAGCAGTGAACAGTGACCCTGGTGAAGTGCCAGGCGATTCCAGTGCTGATCAGACGCTTTCAACCACTTCCACACATATTTATTTTCCTCTCTCTGGAGATTCTCAGCTGTCTGACAAACCAGCAAGTTGGGGACGGAACTAAAATCATTGGCTCCATTTACACAGCTGGGACACGGCCAGCTATTTCCAACATTTCCCAGAATACTATACAACAGAGCCAAGGGAAAGGATTATCAATCAAACAATGAGCTGTACGAGCATATAGCAGCAGCAGTGGCTAAAAACATAATCTCTGGTACATTGTGTTATCCGGAGAGGGACATCTCAGCCAATCAGTATTCCCCCGGTCCAGCCTCCACTATCTACCATGTTGTCCATGCCGGCTCCATAGACCTTTATTACATTTACCTTTTCGTGGTCATTGTGCATCTCTTTGTAGTCCTTTTGTGTCTCTTTATAGTCTTTTTTTGCATACCTTTGTTGTTGTGCATCTATCTGTAGTCATTACACATCTCTTTATAGTTGTTTTGGTCTCTTTGTAGTCGTTTGATTGACCTTCAAACAATAAATGTTAGCAGTCACTTCATCCGTCTAGTGAGGCCTGGATTGATGTAACAGTTACTTTGAATAACATTTTCCTTTTGCACGTTTGTTTCATCACTTTTGTTTTCCTGTGTTAATAATTGGTTATGATTCTGTAAGCCTGTAGTTTCTGCCAGTTTTACAGTTCTATTATCATTTATCCTATTTGACACCTTAAAAATGTAAACACATGCTACACCACAAAGAGACAAAAAGTGACTACAGAGAGATGCAAAACAACTACAAAGAGTCACAAAATGGCCACAAAGATACAATATGACCATAAAGAGACACAAAGAGATGTAAGACAACCACAAAGGGATGCAAAAAGACGCAAAATACTTTTTCAATGTGGCAGTCTCGCTCTATACCCGAGTATTTCAATATGATGTCCAACACAACAGGACCACAGACTACACCCTCAAAATGACCACAGAGTTCAGTCAATAAGTGTGTGCGGCCTTGGCCACATAAAGGTCTTTATTCAAACATAAACGTGTCTTGTGACTGCATTACATTCTGGTCTACTGAGACTATTGTCAGTGAAGAGGCTGGTCTCCCTCCTCTATGATGGATCTATCTCTGTGTGATTGTTAACATCAGTGCAAAGTGACAACTCCAGAAAGAAGCAGTTTGCCCTTTAATTTTGAGGGACTGACAACATAACTTGACATTTACTATTGACATTTTAAATATATGAATCATTTTCTGCTATCGCACTCCACTAGCTGTGTTGCAGATATCACAACATTACCTCTTAAGGGAAGAAAAATGCACTGCCAAAACAAAGTGGAGTCGTGAATCCAAGTCTTTAAAAGTGATTAACACGACAATTCATTAAAGCTGATGCTGATTAATTTTTTGAAGATATTAATCTATATGATATTTTCTAAAATAGTCTTCTTTTCAAACATATGTGAATGGAAATGCTACAGCATTTAGTGATATTTAAGACAATCGTGTGCTTTCAACTGTGCACCCATTTTGGTGTGGGACACATAGGCTAGCCTATTCGCCCCTACTTTTTTCGTTCTGTTTTTTATTGATTTTTTTTTTTTTTTAAATAATATTATTTGATTAAGATTAATATTATTATTAGTATTATCACTTTTATTTTCCTTCATTGGCTATTAATTAAAAAAAAAGAATAAAGACACATTCAATTTAGTCCTCCGAAGGAGAGGGTTGGTGGTGGGCCCAAAAAAAGAATTATAATAATAATAACATAATTCTGGATGAACAAACGAGATTAAAATAAAATCCTCAGTTGCTGATGTTATTTATCATTATTCTACAATTTAAGGTCAGTGGCTGGATAGAACAGTTTTAAAGTGGTGTTTTAAATGTGCTTGGCTTGAGAGGCCGCTATGTGGAGATCACCCCACGCTCGCAATGTCAAGTGTGTAGTGTTGGAAAACAACAACACGCATGTCCAAAGCCTTTGGCATTAAAAGCAGATGGCAGAAATTTGAAGCCAAGTGGGGCTAAATTGCCTGCTGCCCTTCTACAATTTGATTGGCTTTCTCCCAAGTACTGTTTTCGTTATTTGCTCGTAGTTGGCAGAAGTTAGTGAGTAGAAGAAGATAGTGACTGTGGTCACCATGAACAGTATGGATTATCTTCTACAGCACACGTGAAAATCTGCCTTTTGAATAAAAAAAATTGAGATTAAACACCTATTATATTGTTATAAACCTAAAAAATAATCAGATTTAACGTGGAGTGTCTCCAGGAGAGAAAAAAAATGGCTAGGTGCTAGCTTGTCAGAGAAGATGCTTCTTTGCTTACTGTGCTTGTTATTCGGAGGGGATGTTACCTGGTCAAGAACAGGCTTTCCGGATCTCAAGCATGGATGACCAAACATGAAAGCAGCAGAACAATAAGGTCTAATAGAGCCTGCTTGGCAGAGCAAATATAGCTAACAAAATCGACAGCGCATACAAACGGAGAATTGAGCAGTGTAACAGCAAGTTGAGGAAGACATGTATGTGCCCAGTCAGATTATCACCTGCAACTGTGTGAAATAGCCTCTTATTTCAAATTGTAAAATTGTGCAATTTTCTGGTGTTGCATCTTTTCAAAGTAGTAACTGTTTTTACCCAACTGAAAATGCCACTGGGTATGGAGCTTGTTCAAAATTGGTAGAACATACCAAAATCAATGCAAGAGGATCTCATGTTGCAAATTGCATGTTGTAAATTTGGTGAAAAGACATTATCACCCAACATCAGTGTTGGACCTCTGAATGGAGTGAGAGCAAATCCCTGCAGGCAGGTTCCAACATCTGGTAGAAAGCCTGAAACTAGAAGAGAGAGGGGAGCACGGTACAGGTTTTTTAATTCGCTTTGGCTTGATTCTCAAATGAGAATTCTTTTTCTTTTTTTTCAAAACAATAAGTTCAAATCTCTGAACAATTAGTTTGTTGTTCACAACAGATTTTGATTTCCCATTCAGTCAAGCAAATTGCAGTCAGTCCAATTGTCTACAATTTGCAGAATAACCACTTGCACATGTCTTGCTGATCTAAACTGATGAGTTGACTCAGTGAAATTGTCGTCCTCTTCACAACTTCAGAACATTCTCTCATCATTTGAGCCATCACAAGCAAAATCATTCAATTATTAAAATATGTTCGACATACATGTATATCTCATAAATATCTCTGACATGTTACTCATAGTAATGAGGAGGTAAAATCAGTTGTTTTTTTTTACTGAACCACAGCAGTTTTTTTCATAATTGCGGGGTTCATTTTTTGGCATGAATATATGTACATTATATGCCTTTTTTATGAAAGCTCAAATGATAATTTTCTATGTATAATACATGTAACACATTGCTTCACAAATACATTTACTGTATACAAATGTGCATACGCTGTTTCTGTGTATACAGTATTGTACAGTATTGATTTTTCCCAGTAAACTTTGACCTGCTGTTGAAATCAGAATCTAAGAAAGCTCAGTGTGTTTCACAACAGCATTCATCTAGACAAAAACTGACATGCTTGGATAGTACAGCAGACAATCAGTGTCAACAAAAAGTAGAACAAAACAGAAATTGGTATATAATAGACATTTCCAGGGTTGATGGCTCACACATTGACAAAACAACTTTTGGTGGCGTTGGACAATTTACTGACACAATAACTGGCTTTTGAAGCACGAATGAAGTGTTTTGGGTGAGTTACTTCCTTGTCCCATCAAAACAGTTGAGACGACTGCACTTACAGTTGAGAAAAAGTTAAGACTGTTTCGGAAAATGAGCCAAAGCAATTGAGGAAAAACTGCAAAGCCCATGGTGTTACAATGATGTTACACTATCACATTTAGGTACAATGTGTAGCATATCCACATACTTTTTGACTGTATAGTTTATGTTATGCAGATGAATTATAGAAACATATTATGGATATAAACATGTTATGTGTGTTGGAATCTGCCTTCTTGTCCAGCCCTGCTGTGGTTTAGACTTAATACTGTATATGAACTGCTGCACTGACTGTGGAAATGGCCCCGAATGCAGTGGGATGTATCATATTCCATTTTCTCTTGCCTGCGTTATCTTATCGTAAGCGTGATCAATAGCAAAGCTAATAAAAGCGAGCGCCTCTCTCTCTCTCTCTCTCTCCCTCCTGCTGCCTGTGTTTTCCTTCCAATAATCCTGATTGTGCTATCACAGCCTAAAAAAAGCTGAGCACAAAACTCTGCGCCTTTGACACCCAAAGACACCGAATAACACCACAGCCTATCAGAAGGTGATCAAGCGTGTGCGATCACCTGGCAAATAGGAAAAAAAAAAAGACGTAAATGCCACATCAGATTTTTCACACTTAAATATACCAGAGCATCGAGGGTGGGAAGCCTGTGATATTTTCAAAGCGTCCCATTTAACAAATAAGAGAACATTCCAGCAAAATCGAATTCACACCTTAGGAACAGACTGCTGCTGCACATGAGCCACAGGAACTCAGTGATGAAGTCTTGCTGCAGTGCACACTCCCAGGCCAAATGTCTGAGCAGTTTGCTGTCTGATTTGTTCTGTACACTGAAAAAAACATCTGCTACAAACTTAAAAAAAAAAAAAGTTATAATACTGTGATTTGTTTTTATATTAATTAGTTTTAAGATTGTTCTAATTGTTGAAATAAACCAAGTTTTCTCATAAGGAATATACAGTAAGTGTGACAACCATCCACTTTTTACATGTTTCTTGTAAAGTACAGGTTTAGTGTCTTACTAAGAAGCAAATCAAGAACAGTTATCTTTCATTTGGCACCTCTGCACATGAGTTGAGACAAATGTTTGACTTCCAGATGACACTTTGTCCGAGCATATTGATGTTAGTTGGTGAATATAGCTCCAGACAGCTCTTATGTTGAGCAGGAAAATCTGAGAACAATGGTGTCTCTTACTCAGCAGAATGGTGGCTTACAGTGTTATCATTTCATCTTTTTGCCACAAGGCTGACCACCTTTGTTAAAAAAAAATGGGAGAAGTACTGCATTTTTGCTGCACAATGGAGCAGCTTGAAGCTTCAATAGGCAGAACATTTTTGGCATCATTGGGCAAAAATGCCATAATAACCTTTCAGCATATTGTGAATCAAGTGTTCTGGGAGATATCTAGACTTCTGCACCTCCTCATGGCTCTGTTTTCAGGCTTTAAAAAAATCAAGCGATGCTTGGTAATTCCTCAAGAGATCTCAACAGGGCTGCCGGGTCACAAACTTTCTCATTTTACAGCTAATCAGTGCACTACAAGATGATTCTGAGAACATCTGAGGAGAGAAATAGACATTACAGTAACAGAATATTGATTCATATTTGATCAGCGCTGCCTAGTTTGACCGTTTGGTCGGAGTTCGTGAGTGATTGACTCGTGGCTCTCATAGACAGCAGCTGGACAGCAGACTCCAGATCAGCTCTGACTGCTTGTTTTCCTCCGGTCTGTGAAATCTTGCACATTCCATTAGGAGCACCGGAGGACACCAGAGGACACCGGAGGACACAGAGGGACATGATTCATGCACTACTGTCAGGATATAGTGACCGTTTTATAAAAATAACTTTTTTTTTAATAATATTTGCTCCATTTCTACCCACTAAGTATCATATAGTTCAAGCTGAAGCCCATGAGACCACAATATTTATTTATGAATATTTAGTTACAACATACACTCTTAAAATAAATGTATTGTTAGCTGACACGTTTTTTTTTTGTTATCACCAAGCAGACATACAGTATAGTGTGTTGTTTTCTACACATGATGTGTTGTTTGATCTAAACAATTGGAAACACACAACATGCCATTGAACAATCACATCGCTACTTCAGCATCTCATCATACTTTCTGTACCGAAATGACGGTCTGTTTTGGTTGTGCAATGGTTGAAACACTTCCTTTGTGTCAATAATTGGATAGTGAAATGTATGTAAAGGCTTTTGAGGAACCAATCTAAACAACAACGCTGTCATTGTTCTATAGCCGATACTGTGCAATCAACACTTCCTTCATAATGACAAATAATTCAAAAAAGGCAAAGTGGAAGCAGCAGGAAATAATGAATGAATGAAAAAAAAAAAAAAGGTGAGAGCAGCAGAGTGATGAGTATGATATGACTATCCTGTGTTACTGATGGAATTATTGCTATGTAAATGTACATTATCCTCAGGTAAACACGGAGGAAGTGTTGAGTATGTGTTAACAGTAAACATCCCTGACAGCTAATTCAAATGAGAGAGGATCACACGACGGGGAGGCTTCGTACTCAAATATGATTCATGTATTAAACAAGAGAAGGAGGTCTGCCTCTAATGCAAACATATTATTAAAATCAAAATAAAGGACTGGTTCTCTCAGAAGTTGAGCTAAATAAAGGTTCTCTTCACTATTTAAGAATTTACAGTATACATATTGCATAATCATGCATGTAGAAAGCTTTTCTGCATGTACAGAGCTGCATATTTGCATGTACATGCATGCAGATACTGTATGTGTGTTCCTGTGTGTACATCAAACTTTCTATGACTGTGTGCACGTGTAGATTACAGTGGGTGCACTGGTGCATGCATGATTTTTTTTGGATAAGTTTGTGTATGTATCTGTAGATGACACATGTACTTTAAGTACATACTGTATGTTGATTATGATTTTTTGTCCTCTTCAGTGGCGTGAGTGGGATGTTTTGTGAGATGTGGATGGGTGGGTTGGGGTTATGATGGATAGTCTAGAGACTGAATGACTTTGTATGAATGTATTTATAATAAGAGTTTCTCCAAATGTATTCATGTAGTGTATAGAAATGCTGCCGTGCATCGATTTGAATATACTTCTAGTTGAATTGAATTTTAAAAACATGTCAGAAAAAAAGAAGAATATTGTGACTTGGATGAATTGTATTTTTTGCAGTGTAAGCTTCTAATGTGCCACAGTGGTGCAGCTGTAGCTTGTGATGCTCACGTTGTGATATTGATGACTGGCTACAAGTGTGCCAGCCCCGCCTAACTAATATTCATATTGAGATAGAGATAACAAGAATGCATTTTAATATTATATGTAAATGCAAATACCTGTGGAGGGGATGTCATTATCCAGATATAGATCACATGTTAATAACTGGTGTAAGTGGGCCAGATATGCATGTACATTATGGACATACTTCTTCTACTTCTCAATAAAAAAAACTATGAAGTATATCCGATTAAAGTTTTTTTTTTTCTCAAGTTAAATGTGGGGATTAATCCAAAAAATGTGGGATGCTGTGTGATTACGCTGAGAATGTAACATCTTTGTAAAGCTCCAAATATTTGACTCAATGAACACCTACAGTACTCCCAACACTTTCTCATCCCAACTTGTCACATACTGACGCTTAGACAGTCACTTCATCCTCACAATAAACAAGTGGTTAGCGTTGTGAATTCAAACAAAAAAATACTTGCTTAGGTTTAGGAAAAAAACTACACGGTTGGACTTGAAACTACTACGTTTGTAAAGTGAAAATGAAACTTCATGTTGTGAACACTGGACATGAACGAACAGCTGATTGTAAAGTGATATCTTTTTGAACAGTGAATGCAGCACTATGTTCACCAGCTGGTCTCTTAACTGTGTCTGTCTGTTGCTGAGCAGGTACTGTACTGTGGGATTTTAGAGCCTTTTCACTGAAAACAGCAGCATAATGCCGTCGAAAACAACGCTGGCACTGAACCAAAACAGTAAAGTTGTGAGCTATGAAACCAAAGCGATGAGCTGAAAGAGTCCAAAAAGCTTGTAGGGAATTGCAGAGTTGCTGATAATTCTCTATAGGTTCGTCGCCAGGAGCGACCCTTCACATTACACATCGTCATTTGATCCATTAAAGGTGGGGTTGGTAATGTCTAGAAACTAGCAAGAGTACACTAGATTTAAAAAAAATTATCCAACCGAAAAACCCAGCCCAGTGTTGCCAACTCTTTACCAATGAAAGTAGCTAGCAACACCAAAAAGTCCCTAAACCTATAGAGAAAGTCAGTAACACTGACAGCCTGTCCCTTCAGGCCTCCCTCCAAAGCCACATAATGAACGTAAACGAACGTGGCTATTGTTAGTACTCACATCTGTCAAGCTAGCAGCTTGTGGAAGACTCTGGTGATGCACAATGAATCCACGGGCAGAGTGTGCGCAGGCAGGTAGATACCAGATTTTTTTTTTTTTTTTGTCAGAGCATTTGATTTATTGATACCTGTTAGAATGTAATGACATTTTAACACATATCACTAAATACTACCAACCCTACTTTTGATAATAGCAGTGTTAATAGAACAGCTTTAAACAGCCAAATTATAAGGTGTTAATTAGTGAGTATTTTTTAGTTTCACCATGCTCCCAGTCTTGCTAATCTAAGATAACCGCATCCTGACTCCAGCTCCAAAATTAACACTGAGAGATGGATATCCTTCTTTTCATCTCACCCTCATTTAACAAGCTTGGTGTGCACTCATGAATGACTGACAAACTCAACACATTTTCACTTCCAACTCGTCAAATACTGACGCTTTGGTCATGCTTTTGGTTGCTGTGAACACGTCCTTAAAGTTTAGGAATTTTAACGAAAACACTTGCTTGGGATTAGGCAACAAAACCACTGAAGTTAGGTTTAGGTCAAGAAAACATGTTTGTTGTTGAAATTACTACGTTTTTACAGTGCAAATGTGACTTGATGTTGTGAACAAGGGAAATGAAAGATCAGCTGATTGTAAAGTGAAAGTGAAACATAACTCACAGGACACAAACAGTGGTCTCCTGGATGAAAAGCTTGTGTTTTTTGGACCCATCCACCTCCCCTCCCATCCGCCCTGTGTCTCTGTGTCCCTCTGTCTCTTTTGCTCTTTATAATATGTTCCCAACACTTTGCCTGTGTGTTTAATGTTGCCGCAGATGGGTTTACATTGTAATTAATGGAAAGCCCGGTGCATCTCTTACCGCTGCGAAAGGGTGGTGGTATTGAATGCTGATGGCCGTGACAAAGCATTGGTGTGTCAAGACCTCGGAATGAGAACGGGCTGTGTGGCTGCTGACGTTGGCTCGGGTTTGACAGGCAGCGTTCCGCTCTGTGCTGTCTGCCTGCAGTTACTGCTATTAGTTACTTTTTTATTATTAATTTATTATTCTTATTTTGCTCATGATGAATAGTTGGCCCACATTTCGCCGCGCTAGGCGATCGCCTAGTTTGCCTATATGGGCGTGTCCACCTTGTGTACAGTAGAACTATATGATACGCGAAATGAGGGGCAGCACTTCATCAAACAGAGCAGGACGTCCTGAGTTGTTTTGAAGTACTGATGAAGGTGCAGACACACACTTACAGTGTAAAGCAGTCCTCCTCTTACTGACACAGCACATAGCCTCAGTCTGAATGAACCTCTCTTTGTTTTCCACGTGTTAATAAATAAAATGCCGCAGCTTTAACATATTGCACCTTACAATTTGAGCCTTATCCATGCCGCTCATAATTTCCGCCATTCATAACGACAAGACGTACAATTGCACTTATGAAAATGTTCCCATTATGTCGTGCTGTAATTAAAATGTCATTTCACAAGCATCACTGCTCTATTGATTGAAAACATTGTCGGCATCCAAACAGTGAGACACTTTTTACAAGAGTGAAAGATGTGTTTTCTTAATGCAGTGTGTTTGGAGTGATTTGAAGTGGCTGAATGGCCCATTTCCTTTCCCATTATGAAAAATCAAAGTGCCTCTGACCGTTGTGAATTTATTCCACCTAGTTTTTATGTTAAATTATTTCTGATGACCTCTATCTTCCTGTCCCATTCATGCTTCTCCATCAACAAGGCGTTGATCATTACCGTCCCCCTCCAACAATGTCTGGCCGGTACTCATCAACTGCAGAGTGCCAAAATGAATCCTTCATATTTGGAGGACAAGATTGTCTCCTACAAAATTACGCTTCCATACAACTAAACTGCATTCTACATTTCGAGGGAAACTTATTTTCTCACAGAATTGAAACAAAACAAAAACACAACAAAACTATTTGATTAGGTTCAGTAAAACATCATGGTTTGACTTAAAATAAGTATGTTTGTTACGTAATTTATAATAAATCAACATTGACTCACACGGGACACAAACAGCGGTCTCTGATGAAATACAATCAGATTACTCATTATAACACTGTCAAGCAAACTGTTGGTGGTGAAATTTCTTTAACGCATCAATGCAATCAATCTTTCGGAGGTTGTAGTCGGCTCAGTTTTAAAGCTAGAGTGAAGATCACATAACACTGGAAAACCTAAGGAATCCATTGGCACCAACCTTGTCATACTAGCTTCTAGCCAGTCACGAAGGAGATTAAATAATGCTCCAAACATGCTCTAAATTTTGGCAAGGAAAAACTGTTATGGCCATTTTCAAAGGGGTCCCTTGACCTCTGACCTCAAGATATGTGAATGAAAATGGGTTATATGGGTACCCACAAGTCTCCCCTTTACAGACATGCCCACTGCAGTTTGCCATGTTATGATTTGAGCATATTTGTTATGCTAACTGCAGTATCTGTGAGGGTTTATGGACAATATTTGTCATTGTTTTGTGTTATTAATTCCTTTCCAATAATACATATCTGCGTACATACATTTGCATAAAGCAAGCATGTTGATAAGAGTATTAAATACTTGACAAATCTCCCTTTAAGGTACATTTTGAACAGATAAACAACACATCAGGGTTCTCATTCTTTGAAAGAAATTACTTTGAAAAGCTGCATTGCAAAATTCAATTTAGTTTCTTTTAAGATGCATGGGAACACCGAATGCATCATATCTTTGCATATCTTTGCATATATGAGCATTGTCAAGACCCGCTCATCGCTCGATCTAGGGAAGTGAAGAAGAGTTTGGTTGTAACGTTAGTATATCCAGCATCCAGCGGCAAAAGTGAACTGCAGTCAATGAGCCGCGGCCTGTAAAGGCCAGCTGTGGACGTCATGATCGACTGCAGAGCCCTGAAGCCCCGCCCCCCACTGCGGCACAGAGCACTATCACTTGTTGATTCAAAGTTTAATCATATTGAACGTGTCACGTGTCCAAATTGCAACAGATTTGACACAGCACTCTGTCGGGTCCTCAACAGTACAACCACTAAGTGTGAAGTAGATCGGAGGAACGGTTCTTGAGATATGTGAAGGACACACAGACAGAGAGTCCTTGCTTTATAGTTAGATATAGCATTTCGCTACATGTAGCATATTAAGTGAGTGATTTTGTTCTAGCTACAAAAAAAATTCAGAATCAAAAATTTACCCTGAGGGCACTCATATTTCTACTAGACAGGAAATTTCCCTGACACACACACACACACACACACGCACACACACACACACACACACACACACACACACACACACACACACACTGCTGTCGGCCCCCAAGCTGATGCTGTGAATGTGTTATTAAGCAGCTTCCGTGTTAAATAAGTCTATCACCATGTCCTCCTGAGTATTAGCCATTAGCTTCTCATCCCTGTGCTGGCCTCCTGGGAGCCAGAATTAAAAGGACTGGAGAGAAGCTTCTTAAATGTCATACTCTATCTCCCCCTCCCCTCTCTTTCTCTGTGCACGTGTATGTGTATGTTTCATGTGTGCATGAGGCTGTTTTAAATGTATGCATAGTTGGGTATTCATAAGTGTTATATATGAGCATGCAGGCTCATTAGAGAGAATCGGTATGTGTGTGTGAGGTGTTGGTGGTCAGCTGACATCATGAAGAAAAGGCCAGGATGCAAGTTAGATATTGACTCTCGCTGTAGCCAGGGGAATGTTGGGATATAATTCACAATTTCAGACTATATTCATTTATAAACCTGTGATTAGTTTATTTTAAAACATTTTAAAAACATAGTCATTTTAAGCGCAATCATGTTGTTTTCCCTAAACCTAAATAAGTGGTTTTGTTGCCTGATCCTAATTGGTTTTGTTTAATTCGCAACATAAATCACGTGTTTACTACGACAAAAAGTGACGCCGACAGGTCTGACAAAGTGTCAGTATGTGACGAGTTGGGATGAGAACGTGTTTGTGTCCCGAGTGAAACCAAAACTCAACGTTGACTTATTTTAATGTTGTACATAATTCTTATATAAGTGTGTTTGTTACATAACAAATGTACATATTTTAAGCCAAACCATGATCCTTTCCTAAACCTAACCAAGACATAATGTTACATAACGTACATAACGTTAACCATATGTTGATGTCTAGCAGATTACTCTGCATGTTGAAAAATGACAATAAAGGGGTACCCAGTGCGTCAAAACATGATGCCAACAAGTCCTGACCAAGCGTAAGGAAGTGACGAGTTGGGAGCGAAAATGCGTTGAAGTATCCTGTCAATCCCCGTGAACGGTCAAATAAAGGCAAAATGTCAAAAAGAGTAATCTTTAAAAATAAAAATGAATAATTCCCTGTAGCACCATGAAAACATATTCACACCTTCAATCGCCATTCATTCGTTGTAGTGAACTGAATTATTATCTGTCTTCCTTTTTTCTGTGAAATCATTTAAAAAACATTGTTATTTATTGGCAGAAATGGAATATAATATTAATAAGCATGTTTTCTTTAGTGTATAATCTCCTGATAATAGGAGTCATTGTGTCTTCGTTAATTTAGAATGTTTATATCTACATACGGAGCTGGTCCTCTCCACGGAGTCCGCCACCTTTCAACAGTAGCCAAAAACGGACAAACCACACATCTTTTACCTTTTTATCTTTTCTTGCTTGGGTCGGAGGCAATAACGTTACTCGCTCCCGTTGTCGTCGTCGCTGCTCTCTCTCTCTTGCTTTACCACTCACTTCCCACGTACACACACACACACTCTACGCACTGAATCTGCTCCAAGTAACCTACGCTACTCTTACAACAGCTGGCTCTAGAGAGGGACATTCACATTTTCGCCTTGGCCACCGTAGCTCTCCAACACGCTTGGCACACGGGAGAGGCTTCAGTTGGTTGCAATTTCCTCACCTCATCGCTAGATACTGCCAGATTCTACACACTGAACCTTTAACCACACTGGGGAAATAATATTGTAGGTTTGTTTTTTTCTGTCACTCCTTATGGTTATTTTGCTCTCCTAAACTGGTCTTTTTGTTTGATTGTTTGATTGTCAGTCCATTTAGGAGTAGACAAGGACCCAAAAGCATTCATTTTGTTTCAAAATATGTTCTACTTTTGCTTTGCATTGTAACCCTTGACCTTTTTGTGAAACAGTATATTCCATTGATTGTGTATAAGCAGTAGACTGACCTTTCATCATTTAGCTTGTTTTCATTTATTCTGACGAGTGCCACAATGCAAAGGAACAAGTCTCTATGCACCAAGTGGAAAACATGAAAATAATGGGCTGTGGCCGAAGACAACCACGTACTTTTTCATCATTCTGCACGGTGAGTTTAGGTTGCAGGGTCCAGTAAATCCACCATTCATGTATTTCCTTAAAGTGACCGGCCCATCCCCCTGCATCAGCTAGCCTTTTTCCTAATTAGAAAGCCTCACAATGCTGTCACTGTTGACCTTATCAAAAGCAGCTTCTGCCTCACACATCCCACGGTAGGCTACATCTTCTGAAATTATTGCTCCATATTAGTAATGTCGCAGCTCTAGCTGCTAATTACTCCCTAAATCTGGCCTCTTTTTCATTACACTCTGTCCAATTTCTCTTGCAGGTTTCTCCATTTAAGATAATTACATTTGGTGAGTTAAGGTCGAGTGCCATTGGACCCTATTAAAAGTACCATGAGTCAAAATCAGACATATTCTTTTATAGTCCTGGCTTCCTTTGTTGTATGAATTGTCTTCTGTTTCATGCCGTTTAAATTGTGTCTGTGCGCCGTATGTTAAATGAGAAGTCCATAGTTCTTACACACACGTGTGTCTGTTTGTGGTGTGGTGAAGCATTGGCTAGTGTTACTTTATGTGTAAATTAACAACCCGTCTAGCTAGGGGGGCAACATTTTTTAAGCACTTGGCTAAATATGATAAACATGTATTGATAAATAAGTAAAACTGTATTACTTTCCGATGCAAGCCACGGGGGGTTAGAGCACTGAGAGAGGCCAGATAGGTGGTGCGTAACGTGCGGATCCATCAGCCTCAAAACACCGCCGTTTAGGTGGAGAGGGCCCGCGAACTTTGATCTAGCCTACAACTAAACTCGCACACTCAAAGGGATGATGAGAGGAGACGCCACGGAGGCGTGTGTGCACTGTGATCTCTCTGGTCATAGCAGTCACGCCAGGAGCGCTGAGAGCACGCTGCAGGTTGAGCTATACAGAATGCCTGAGAGCCTCACTTCATTATATTCCATCATATTCTGAATTGTCACCTGTCACCTCAATTTAGTGTTTGTATTTGACGCCCTGGGAATGAGAATGGGCTGGTTGTTTGGACCATCCACCCCCCTTCCGGCCTGCCCTCTGTGTCTCTTTTGCTCCTTAAACTATGTCACCATGCGCTTACTGTTGCCGTGGACGGTTGCCTTGTGCATTTCTACACTGTTGTGGTCCTGACAAGAGAATGTTACAATAGACCACCCTGCTGGAGATGATTGCATGAATGAGTTTGTCTACAGTTTGTCTGGACGTGAGTCTAGGTTCAAAACACCATTATTATCTATCCACATGATTGATCATCAATACAGAAGAAGAAGACAGTATTGACCTCTTACGCACTTATTTTAACCCAAACCACAATCCACAATCTTTTTCAAGTTGTTTTGTTTCAATTCACAACAGTTTCTTTTTTAACATTCGCAACGAAAGGTTATGTGCAGTTTGGCCTGTCTGAAGTATTAAAATGCTAGTGATGGCATGAATTAGATCCACATACATCATTATTGACTTAATTCATCATTTAATTTCACCATACTTTCTTCTATATAAGTCCAATGCCTCAATTTCATTCATGCTTTATCTTTTTTTTTTTTTCTTTCTTCTTTTTCTTTCTTCTTTCTCTTTTATGGACCAGTCTTGTAACGTTATTTTATCTCTAGTATTGTCTTTATAATTTTTGTATACCTTTACCTCTCCTGTGATTCACTCTGTTTGCTGATGTTGCTGCTTTGACACCTGAATTTCCCTCCGGGGATTAATAAAGGTTCATCTTATCTTATCTTATTTTATTATATCCCTACTTAGTTTAATCATGTAGATGTTTGCTGAATGGCTTTTCACTAATAAAATTGCGAGATGTGTTAAAAAGTGAGTAATCAAAAGGAGATTTGAAGGCTGTGTCATTTAATGTCATTTCTGATTTTCTGCGGTAGTATTATATACAAATAAATACTTGAAAGCTGCACTTAAAGGTTATTTCTGTACTTTACTTTAAGTAGAAGTGAGTTGTTAATGAATATGTCTCTTCTTCACTTTAAGAGAATAACTGTCTCTCTCCTAATGTGGCAGTCTTCAGTGTCATTCTCAGAACTTCGACAGACGCGTGCCCAGTTCTGTTCATTCTCCGTGCTATCATCCTAACATCCGTGATGTTGGTCAGAGCTGGAATACTTTAACCTCCTTCTTTTCCATCTTGACTGTCTTAGGAAACTAACAATGTGTCGGCTTGGCTGGGCATGTGTACACACGCATGGAGCCTGTGTGTATACTGTAGGGGCCCACACAGTCATGCGAGCACATTTTGTCCCCAGATTTGTAAGCATGCATGTGTGGCAGCAGGATCTAGTCTGTAAGATAATGTGTCTCTGCAGGCAGTGAAAACACAAGAAGGTAAACACATTACAGAGCTATGCTTCAGCAGCAGGGGAACCTGCTGAACGACACACACACAGAAAACACAACTTTCCCTTCCACATCCAACAATACACTGAAACATCAGTTCTGCTGAAGGATACTGTTGGTGTGGATGCTTTGAATTTTCACAACAATTATTAAAAAAAGCATTTTTAAACTCATGCTGCTGCAGTTACTGAATGAAAGTTGTTGGGGAAATTTGTGATGAATGATATGATAAATGACAGATTATTGTAAAAGAACGTATTCTAGTGTCTTCTGCCTCGCTGAAATGGACTCACTAACAAAGAACGTATATTGCTGAAAGAAGTGAAAGTCAATTGTGTGTTTCATTGCAACATCAGCGCCCAGCAGCAGAGCTACGCTATTGCCATTTTGGACTGAAAGCGACTACCAGACTTCAATAAAACATCCGCCTACGAAGTGCCGCACAAAAGTAAAACAAAATCATTTCTATTCTATAATCATAATTTGAATGTCTCTACCGAAATGTCCTGTGTTGAACAACAAAAATAGTATAAATATGCATACCATTATATTTATTTACTTATTTATTAATTAAACGTTTTTACCCTGCTGCTTCCCAGAGAAGAATAAAGTGAGCGATGGACATAAATGGAAGTTAGAAAAATCTGACATGAAAACTTTTTCATGTAAAGGACTTCCAAAATGGAGTCCAATAGATACGTCATATGAGCGTGCCGTGCGGTGCAGTCCTGTGGATTTTCATGATGCCGAAGAAAATAACTCTGGATTCAGCTATTAGTTAATTTTACAACTTTTAAGATATAATGATTTAAATGAGGGCTATTAAAGTGTTCATATTGGGCAGTTTATTTACCTAAAAAAAAAAAGATCCTCAGATTTAAAGACGTCTCTTTATACATTCATGGACTCATTGGCATTCAGTCCAAAATGGCAGCAGTTTTGCCTCTTTGCTTCTATAATCTAATCTTAAAGAGGCTGCATCCCTTGACAGTTGAAAACAGCTGTTTCAACGCTGTTTTGAAGCGCCTCCCCTGCTGATTTTGAATGATTTTTGTGAGTGCTCTAATAAACGCTATTCTTCAGTATCCTTGTTACTTAGCATTTCTGAGGCTACTGCATATTCATCCTGGCGCCAGGCCCAGGGCTGTGCGCTGTAGGAGAGCTATCTAGGGATCTATCCAGCACCTTGGAGAGCACAGTCCCTGGATTCCACTGGGCGCAGCTGCACTGCGTTTCAGCTGATATCGCAGCCATCAGATTGCGAGTGATTCCACCAGACACACCGCAGCGCGTCCCAGAAGCGGCTCTCATCTTTGCTCTGCTATAAATATGCGTCTAGTCCATTTGTGACAGCCGCAGCGCATTGCACAGAGCAGACTGAGCCGGGCAATATAGGCTATAACAGGCTCTGTATGTGAAACATAGATACAAAATAATTATGAAGATGATGAATGTATTTTTAACAATTAAAACACAGCCACACATCTTTGATCCGTGGCATTCATAACTGGACTTTTAATGGTATTAACTTTGAATGTAGGTTACAGCACAACAAAGTAGGAAATAACAACAATAAACACAATTAAAACAAACAAAAAAAGAAACCATTTTGGCTGACTACATAGCCTACTTGTTTAGCTACTTATGGTAGAAGCACAAATATCAAGGGAAAAATGACCAAATCAACAAAATTTGGTCAGACAAAGCACTTCTGAAACGGGCCCAGTGTATGGATGACGGAACACGACATAGCGGCGCCAGGTGGAATCCAGGTTAATATTTTGCTGTCAGAATGCAGAGAAGATAAATGGATAAAGCCCCTCTCTGTATTATGTGGAACAACATTATTTTGCAGTTTCAGAGAGATAGAGAAAGTGGGTTTTATTTTCCATCTCATGTCACAAATTATGGCATTCTACCATTCTACAGTTTCATTTAGCCGGCGCTTTTGTCCAAAGCGACGTACATCTGAGCGTTTGTACAACACAAGCAAGGATCTAGACAGGAGGGGACAACATGAGTAAGAGCCAACAACAGCTTCAAGTCCAATCGGACACAGGTGCCGACAGGCAGTGCACAGAGGCAATGCACAGGGTGGATAGAAGCAGATTTTTTTTGTCATCATCATTAACAGCATCAACAACATCATCAATATCCTAATCATGAATATCTTAATCAACATCAACAACATCCTCAATGTCATCGTCAACAACATCCTAAATATCATAAATATCTTCGTCATCAACATCATCAGTGTCTTTAGGTGCGGAGGTCTTTAGCTATTTATATATATATATATATATATATATATATATATATATATAAATAAAGAAAAAGCACACAAGTAAAAGCAAACTGAGAATCTAAGACATAAAGTACTTCAACTTCAAATAAAGGGCTAAAATATAATCAAGTAAAATCTAAAATAAAGTCATACAAATTTTCGGTTGATTATTTCAAATGGATTAACTGAAAGTAAACAGGTATGTAAACAAAAAAAATGTTGGCATTTTACATGTCTACAAACCACAGATACGCTGAATGTTGACAAGAGCAAGTGACGTAATATACGATGTAACCGTCAATAACGGCCACTCCACATAACGTGTGAGAATGTCCTCTAAGGCTGGGTGGGAGATGTGGTGGATGGGTCAAACAAACACAGGGCTTTCAACCATGAGATCGCTGTTAATGTCCCGTGTGAAACTAAAGTAAACATTGAGTTTACAGTTGTTACGTTAGTTCCGCTAGTTACGTAACTTAAGAAAATCTGTGGTAAGAAAGGGCGGTTGTTATTTATTTACGCTAGTTACATTGTTACGGTTGTTATGTTATTATTCTATCACAAACCATTTTTTTTAACCTTAACCAAGCAGTTTTGTTGCCTAAACCTAACCAATTTATTTCCTGTTTTTCCCGTGGCATTGTGCATTTCTGCAAGCATGATATGAGGTTGATAGGAAACATAATTTTGGTCCATAACATTTTTTTCTGGTGACTGCGTTGAGACTGGCTTTTTCAAACACACGCTAACCATAACCCATGAGAACTTTAGAAAAAAAAAACATTGGTTGCTTTAAGAATTAAATTTCAACAAAGCAGTTACAGCAGTGTTTCTGCTCTACCATTTCATGCTGTTTGTTAAAGCCGAGGCCTATTATCGTGATTAAAAATGCACTGCATCAGACATTACTTTGGGAAGCCCAGTGGAGGAAAAGATGACTCATGCACCTGCAGCAGAACTGTATAATGAAGGAGGGACTGGCTGGACTGGGTGCTCCTGAGGGTGTTCAGTGTTGTTGAAGGGGAACTGAGCAAACCCTCCCTCACTCTATCCTGCACTGAATTCTGATTGGTCACTATTAATGAAGAAATAACATGTAGGCCAAACGGAGCAGCCCTACAATGACACAGGACGCTTTATGGAGGAGGTGGGTACAGGTTAGCTCTACTCTCATAATAATATACTCACATTTGAGGTGATATATGTTCATGATTGATGTCATTATATGTTTTTAAAACCATTTACCCGACTATGAGGCAGACTGCCAGCAGCAGAAACTGTTACTTCTGATTTGTCCTCTGGACTCTCACATTTATTTCACATTTTTGGGGAATTAATTTTAGCATTAAAATGCATACCATTGCCATTATTTCTAAGAGATTGTTATTAATGATTTAATGTTGAGCTGTTCGACAGTCTACATTGTATGTGCGGACCAAGTAGAGGTTAAATAGAGAAACTGAAATCTTAAACAGGTTCTAATTTACCTGGGGGTCCCCTCCAGGTTCCCTAGAATTCCCTCAAGGACCCCTGGAAGTGCCTGTATGAACCTTGTGGCTCTGGACCCTACACCTACCGGCAGAGTTTCAACAGTTCTGAACAATATAGAACTGCGAAAAGCTTTTTAGGAGGTCTGTGCTGAGCTGGATGAGCCTGCTAGTGGGCCCGAGGCTGTGGGCCCATATTGAGCCCTCCCCACATGGGGCACTTGCCCGCTTTGGCATGGTGGAGGTCCTGGAAATGTTGGAAACTTTTGACTTTTGATGCACAAGAGAATAAAAGTGAAACATGAATCAATGCCATTACTAAAATGTATCTTGCAAATGATCATTCTGCACTACTTAACATATTGCTTGTTGCTCACATGTTGCTTCATAGACCGTCACAGACTTGGTATGAGGAAGATGAATATTCCTGTTATTTTTAAAAACAATGATGTCAGTAAATGACTTCCTGCCAGTGACAGCCCAGCACAGTCACACTTGGTATTTCCCAGAACTGTCTAATTTATTCTATTTATTTTTTTCGATTATTCCAAGTTTCTGACTAATTCAAGCATAACTAAAAATATCATAATTATTGATGTCAAAATTAACACATTCATTATTGCGATTACTTCGAAACGCAATTAACAGAGCTACGTTTACTTCAACATGTTCTCATCCCAACTCGTCATTAACTGATGTTTTGTTGTCACTTTTTGGCCACAGTGAACACGTGCCAAGTTAAAAGTTAAAAAGATGCTTTTCAAAGGTACAGTGTGTAACATCTGGTGGCATCCAGTGGAGAGGTTGCAGACTGTAACCTCTTCCGTGTGCCAAGTGTGTAGAAGAACGGTGGCCAACGTGAAAACGTGAATGACGTAGGCCATTTGAAAAATAGCAGAGCCAGTGCGTAGAGTGTGTGTACGTGGGAAGTGAGTGGTGAAGCAAGAGAGAGAGAGAGAGCAACTGAGAGCTAGTGGAGCAGAAGACAGAGTTAGTTTAGCTTTGAGAATATCAAGTGAATGTACAGTAGAAATTTGTGCAGAAATAAATGCTGCAGCTCCTCCAGACCAACAGACGTTTCCCGTGTCTTGTTTCCCGGCGGCTGAGTGGAATGACAGGAGTTAACTCCAGAGCAAGTAACATTATCGACTCCGGCCCAAGCAGGAAAAGTTGTTTATCCGTATGGAGCCACCGTAGTTGGCTGGCTCAGGCTCATTCTAAGGTAACGAAAAAAGGTGATTATACACTAAAACATACATATTGATATTATATTCCATTTCTGCCAATACAGCTCCCTTAGTGCTATGTTCCTATAAGGAGATAAAAAGTGATTAATTGTGATTAATCACAGCAAATTGTGCATTTTTTTATTTTTTTTTAATTGATCGACAGTCCAAATAATCATATAAGTCGATCTCATTTTGTAACATTCTCGAGGCTGGAACACCTGAACAGTGATCGTATGAATCGAGATAATTAAATTGAATGTACCTGATGACAAACCAATAGAATGACAACTGGTGTCCTTCATGCTATGTACGTAAACAAATGGCAGCCTGATTAATTCCATGAGCTTGTAGGTAGCCTCGTTAACCGTTGACCCTGTTAGCTGATGTTGGACTGCCAGGAGCTTCGCCCTAGTAATGTCAAGTTAGCTTCAGACTGTTAGCTTGCCCTGGGCTGCTAGCCCCATTGGCTGATGTACATTTTCATGTTTGCATGTCTAATAAGACTTTCACATTTGAAGGGGACACTAATGGAATTGTTTAAATGTGAATGAGAGCTTTAGTAACTGGCTGTAGCTGCAAAAAGTGTGTACACATTTCATTAACTTTTCAAGCCTGTTAATTAATTAATTCACTCAATTAGTTTGCACAAAATTATGAAAATGAGGGCATGGATTAACCAAAGCAAGGGCACCGGCTCTATCTCGTGTGCTTAATATCATCTTGTGTAACTGTAATAATAACATGAGGCCTTGAAAATATATTTTAATTCCCTACGCCCACTCACAGACTCCGTACACGGTAGGGTATTAATTATTACAACCATCTAAGATTGTGACACAGAACATGTTGGACAGTTTGTTCTGCGCAAATTACACTTTATCTAAGGTGAAACTTTGAAGGACAGTAGCTGCGGTTACATGCACATTTTATTTCATTCTGCTGGAATCATTCCGATTCAAGATTTCAGATCAACTGTTTACATGGGATGTGATCTGTGGTGTTTACATGCAGTGATGCATTTAAAGCAGCAGTGGGTTGAAATGGAGCGAATATGATTAAAAAAAGTTACTTTTATAAAACGGTCATTATATCCTGACAGTAGTGCAAAAAACATGTGCCTCTGTGTCCTCCGGTGCTCCTAATGGAATCTACAATGTTTCATGTTTCACAGACCGGAGAAAAACAACCAGTCAGAGCTGATCTGGAGTCTGCCATCCAGCTGCCGTCTATGAGAGCCGGCTGTCAATCACTCGCGAACTCCGATCAAACGGTCAAACTAGGCAGCGCTGATCAAATATGAATTAATATTTTGATACGTCAATGCCTATTTCTCTCCTCAAATGTTTTTAGAAACATCTTGTAATGTACTGTTTAGCTGTAAAATTAGAAAGGTTGTGACCCGGCAGCCACGTTGAGGAAGTACTAAGCACCGCCCACCAGCCGGAGCACAGCCAATACCAATGTTCACTAATAACGCTCTCTCTCTGAAATGACCTGTGATTGGTTAAAGTCTCCCGTCACGGGCTAGATTTTCTAAAGCCTGAAAACAGAGCCATGAGGAGGTGCAGAAGTCTAGTTTTCTCTCAGAATGCTTGAATTACAATATGCTGAAAGGTTATTATGGGGTTTTTGCTCAATGATGCCAAAAACTTGTTGCCTACTGAAGCTTTAATCAGAACAGCTGTGTTACATGTGCAAAAGTGATGAATACATCATGTGTTTTATCATCTCCCTGAAGATGGATATCTATCATGTGTTCAGCGCAGTATTTGCCATTTTTGTGTTGCTCTTAATCAAGCAACAGCTTGATAACAACATACACCGTACACTCCATACACAAGAGACAATGAAGAGAAGAAGGCGAGCACAAGCAGGCATTTTTGATGATGGTACTTTGCAATGTGTAACGTTTTCCTTAACGCCCCCGCCTCCTCCTAAAACAAGAATTTTGTGGATGAAGTTGCGCAGCAAAGATTGATAGGAGAAAGTTTTGGAATTTTCCAACCTTAATTGGAAGCAACACTTTTGGATAATGTGCCGATCATTCACAAAGTTGTGTCAGAGCGTCAGAAGCTCCCATTCTCTGTATTATGCGTGGTGCGATTGTTTTTTACAGACTTGGTAGCTGTGCAGAATATCACTTTGTCTCCAATCAATCCAGTATTCACCAATTCACAGTAAGTGAAATTTCAATCAGTTTGGTCCTGTTTATTCAGATAGAGGTGTTTATGCCGCATTTTTATTCCGTTTGGTCTTTTAAACCAATTATAACCAGAATATTAGGCGCCATGTAAACGTGACTATTGTTCCTTGTGTGCCGATTGAGAATCTGTGAGGCCTTAAGATGAGATGTATCATTCAAACTAAAATCCAAGTGAAAAAAAAAAATGACTGCAGTTTTTCTGGAGAAGCAGATCGTGCTTAAGGACAAATGTTTCCATACAAGATGCCAGAAGAAATCACATCTGAAAGAAGCGGGGTAATGAAGTTGAGGCGAGTTGATATTAAGATTAACTGCAATATCTTAAAACCTATAGCAAAGGCTGTGAATAATACATCTCAATTCCAATTCTGAAAGTATCTATTGCCTCAGCGCTCCTCCCTCTCCTGGGCCAGTATATATCTCCAAATGTTATTAAAGCTCTGCGAGACAGAGACAGATATTGGAAAAAGGGAATTGTGAAGAATGTTGGCTTGACTTTATAAAGAGAGTGTGTTGCAGGAATGTAGATGAGTATGAATGACACCGGCCTGTGTTGGAGGGGGAGCTACGGTTCAGATATTTTGTGAAGATATTTCATTACTCACGGAGTGTCTATTCAATTACAAACCTATCTCATACAAAATGTTCATATGCCACAAATTTGTTTTTGAGGAAACACCTCTTGCAATCTTTTTTTTTTTTTTTTCAATCCACAAAGTGAGCTGCAACTCGATAGCATCATTTGGTTAGATCCTCCCTGCCTGATAAACCAACCCATTCTCACTCCCTACCGAGGCCGGTTCTATCTTAGGCACAGAGGGGCAATGCCCTCACCCAAATCCTCCGCCTGCCACACCAACGCCAAGTATCCTCCCATCACCCCGAATTTAAAAAATGGAAAATATTTAATTTTGCTCTCGTTGATTCAACCAATCATAAAAATGCCACATCAAAATAATTAGTTTTACTAATATCTTACTGTTTGGTTTGGCCCTTTACAACATGAAGATGTAGCGAGAGAGCAGTAATAATAACTAGCAACCGTTACACACGGCCGCTCACTGTTTACCTTCTTTAAAGCCCCCCTCTGTATTTTGGCATTTTTATGATATTTCATATTTATTTGACTCATTTCCTGACTAAGTTGATTAGCCACACTGTTTGCCAATTTCCTTTTGGATAAATAACTTAAGAAGGTTGTTGCTAAAATGGGAATATGACATCTGACTATAGTAGAAGCTGCAGGTAATAAATCATCATCCACGCTTGCACAGGCGCACTCATTCTTGTTTGAGTCTGAGCAGCTGCAAACTGATAAATCTGTTTATCTGTCGGTCAGTTTGTCTTTGTAGTTAGTTAGCTAGTTAGGTGAAGTTAGCTAGCCCAACTTGTTGCATAAGCTAACGGAGGGGTTTCAGTATTTTTGTTGCCTAAACCTAACCAAATAGTAATGTAACATATTGTACTTAAGTTACCTCACATATGTAACATACTTAACTGGCGTCACATACGTAACTTACTTAACGCCACGTGTTGCAATCTATCGGCCTACCCTTCACGTTGAAAAATTATTATAAAAGGTTAATAAGTGATGGCAAGGGGTCCTGGGTCCATATGTAACGAGTTGCCCAGTTAATAACGCAAGCTTTGTAGCTTTCTATCCCAAACTGAGATAACCCTGATACCCTGATGACATCAGTATTAGCAGTTATCTCTAAATTAAAGCTTTTTTACAACGTTAAAACAATTTATATGTAAACCTTATTAGTTAAAGTCTTTGTTTGTGACCTTCAGGGTCAATGCCTAAGTCCTGAAAATGGTCTTTTAAAACATGTTCATGATGGTTTTGGCCAGAGAAGTTTATAAGCGGGGTTTAGGCATGGCACTCGGTTAGTTCTTAACCTCTGAATGATCGGCAACATTAAAACTTTGTCTGGTGATTCAGATAGGTCTGGTATTGTGCTCTTTAACGGCTGTTTCAAAAGTGCTATTTATTAATTATGTAACGGTCAACCAATCAGAGCTTTGCAGGTGTGAATAAGAATAGGGACATCATGCTCCTGCACAGCTAACTAACAATATATCTTAAAAATGTAACTATGTAGGTAACGTATCACAGATGCGTTAACAATACACAAACAAACACAGGACTTTCACCACTGTTCGTGTCCTGTGTGAAACCAAAAGACAACGTAGACTTATCTCAATTTACGTCCAGAACTTAATGTAACTAGCATATTTCATTTTACCCAAACCAAAATGTTTTACTAAAGCTAACCAATTAGTTTTGTTTTTCCGTTTTTGTTTTGTTTTGTTTCAATTTCCAACCTTGTCTTAAAAATGTTTCCCTTGAAATGTAATGGAGAATGCAGTTTAGTTGAAGGGGAACACAATTTTGTAGTACACAGGGTTGCCTCCGCCTTAGGCTCTCCACCACTACAACACTTTTCCTACCTGCATGCCTTGGCACCACACTGCATGTTTAAAACAATACATGTATTTCCCTTCGGTGAAACACCTTGGCTTTTTAGCAGATGTGTGTGTGTGTGTGTGTGTGTGTGTGATGACTCCAGGGAGACACTGGTAGTGGTTGTGTGCCAGGCAGCTCCACTCCTATTGTGTGTCTTTGATTATTGAAAGGTAATTACTGCTATGAAGAGCGACAGCGTGTTCAATTTTTACTCCATCCCTCCCTCTCATCCCTTTTTTCTTCTCCTCTCTTCACTTAAGACCTTGTGGGGGAGTCTTCCTTCCATGGGGAAGGACAGTTGCGTCAGCGTCCATCACTGCCCTAATGGTGATAAATGCCCTTTCATTAACATGGCCCACATGTACCGAGCTCCCCACTCCAACACATGGATTTTTTCCTCTCATCCCTCCCCTCTCTTTTCTTGTGTGTGTGTGTGTGTTTTTATCATCCATTAATTCACTGCAGTGCTTTGTTTTCTTTCCATCCAAGACATTCAGGTCTACTGTATATTAGGATTTGTCGATTGGGGGGAAAAGGCCAAAAAGTGAAAGAAGACATCTTCCTCTGTGACCTGCAGTGTGCACAGGGTGTGTGTTTGCGATAGCACGTTCACGCTGCTGGCTCATTTTTGACTGATATTCTGATTCAACCCGTCAATCTGTCGCCTGACTGAGCAGTTTTTGTATTGGACAATCACTGGTGGTTCTGTTTAAAGGAATGGCAAGGCATTTTGGGTAATATGGTTATTTTCCTCCGAGAGTGATGCCCGATTCCAATCCGGCTTTTACACCCTCCCACTCCGTTTGTAGTCACACTCACAGCTCAATGAAGCACCCTTCTTTAAAGGCACTGTTTGTAAGTCCTAACACGTATAAATCCTTGTGGGTCAGTGTCCCATGAGCGCTCGCGGGTGGCGCCCGTGAAGCCCGTCTTGCAAAACAGTGTTAACTCTTCCTGCTTCAGTCCCCCGACCGCAGTCAGAAGACACAAGGGAGACCGTAGCTTTGGTCTCCAGGGCCGGAGTCTCTGCTGTACTCTGCTCCTCTGCTCCTCTGCCTGCCTGCCTTCACTCACACACCGCGCTCGTTCTCACTCGCTCTCTCGCTCCACCTCTCACGTGCATGCGCACACACTGCAGAAGAGTTAGTTTAGCTCTGATAATATCTAGTGAATGTACAGTGGACGTTTGTGCAGACATAAATGCTGCAGCTCCTCCAGACCAACAGAGGTTTCCCGTGTCTCCCGTTTCCTGCTGCTGAGTGAAGTGACGGGGCTCCAGAGCGAGAAACGTTATCGTCTCTGTCCAAAACTCCGGTGTCTCCCGTGTTCCTTCTGACGGTGGTCGGGAGGAAGGGAAACACAGTATCAGCATCAATTCATGGAGAGACCTTCATCTGGTCAGCTAACATTACTGCCAAGTAGGTGAAATATAGAGTGATATTGTGGTTTTAGCTGACGTGTGTCGCCTCACTGTTTTGACTGATGCTCGTTCATGTCTATGTAGAGCGAGCACAAGCATGAGCGCGAGCAACAGGACGCTGACTTTCGTTGACTTAACAGCCACAGGTGTCGCTGTTAACAAGCAATTTCTGATTCTTATATAGAGTCCCTTTACTTGTACTGTATAAATGAATGCAGTGTTAATGCCAGAGTAAACCAGATTATTGCACTAAATGAATGTACTGTTAAGTCAGTAATGCACAGTTGAAGATCTAATAAACTATGGGTTATAGCTGCTGATAGGGTAATACATATGCAGTATGTCGTGTGTGTGTGTAAATATATATATATATATACTGTATATATACTTTACAATGAACATGTCTAACGTTAGCGTTTTCTAGACTAGACAAGGGTATATTTGATCCTGAATACAATGTATTTACTTTAACGTGTTCATGTCTGTATGACAGTAAGGTAGAATGATTTAAATGTCTATCTTAGTTTGAGCAGTTTAGAGTGAATGTTTGTACCGGTAGTCGCACACAACTGACATTAGAGCGTGTTCAATGACGAACACAAAACGTCTTCAGTGAGGGCAGCTGGTTAAGTCGGCATTGATGCAGGCTCGCTGTTGGAGGGTTTAATAACCCACTTCCACTCATTGCTGATTAGTTGGGGATGGCACTTAATATGGCAGACCCTTCACGCGAACGCACAAACGGAGTGGAAGTGGGTAGGGAGAGGGTGTAGCTTAGTATAAAGACTGGGAGGGAAGCGGCTAGCCTGGCTCTGTCTAGTGTGAAAAATACACCTAGAAACACCTCTAAAGCTGACCTTCTAACATTATGTATCTTGTTAGTTTAATCTGTTTTAAGGATTGGATTTACGTGCTGGAAAAATTTCTTGACAACAACAGTTTATCCATCCACCCAGTACTTCTGAGCCATGTCTCCAGCTATGGCAGCCTGTGGATATCAGTGAGCAAAGTGAGCACTCTGTCTGTTCCTGCTTGCAAAGATGTCCTCCTTACAATCAGGACAGAGATTGTCTTTGCTCTATGGTGTTCCTCATGTTAATATAGAGGGGTACTCCAGTGATTTAGCATTGAACTTAACTTGTGGGACTCACAAGTGTGTATTTTTGGAAGAATGCGCTGTCTGATGGCAGTCCCCCATGTGTTTGATGTAATTGTTTGAATGTGAGGCATTTCAGGGCAGAGATCCACATTGATGTCAGATATCGGTCACTTCAAACATGAATGTGAAGAGTCTGGGCAGATAGATCCGATCTGGGAAAAAATTTGGAACTGAGCATTAAGCCCTACATTGTGAATGTAGCATTATTCCCACAATCCCTGCCTTGGTTCTCTTTGTCACTGTGTTTGAGGAATGCCTCTCTGCCACACTGCAGTATATAATATTGTGTCGACCATTGATTTTACTGTGTCACACACTACAACCTTTTTTTTGTGGACAAAGTGATGCTGCATTCTCTCTAAGTTAACTCTCACACGGGATCAATAATAATGCCTGCACTGTTGACCCTGTTGCTACTCACTTTCTCCAAATGTTCAATGAACTATTGATAAATTATTTAACAACAATCACTGCTAAAATCAAGCCAATTCGCACAGCATTTGTATGCAGTGATATTGATCATACAGTATATCTATGTACATAATGTCACTTTAAAGGAGTTTTCTTTTCTTTTTTTTTTCTTTTTTCCCTGAACAGCAGTGTCAGTGCATGTGGCTGCAGAATTCAGAAGATTCACAAAAAAAACTTCTATCAAGTGAAGGAATGCAAAAGAAAAAAAATCTTCCAGCTGGTATTAAAGGAATAGTCCACTAAAAAAAAACCTCAATCACGTTTTATAGGAATAATCCACCAAAAAGTATTCTATCAAGTATAAAAGGAATACTCCACCAAAACAAATATTCTATCAAGTGTTAAAGGACTAATCCTTAAAAAAACTTCAATCAGGTGTTAAAGGAATAATCCACCAAAAACAAATTATATCAAGTGTTAAAAGAATAATCCTTAAAAATAACTAAAGGAATTTTATAAAGTAATAAAAGGAATACTCCATCAAAAAGAAAAAAAAAACTTATATCAAGTATTAAAGGACTACTCCACCAAAAATGTTCTATCAAGTATTAAAGAAATAGACCACCAAAAAACGTTATATGAAGTGTTAAAGGAATACTCCACCATAGTCCACCAGATATCTTCTAGTATCAAACAGTCACCCCCTGTTTGCTTAGCGGGTGGTTTGGACGAGTTTAATTCAGTCTGTACGTTTTTGATGCTGTTAGCATTCTGTGACATTGAAACAACCTTGAGTGTGTTAAAGAAGCAGAGAAGACAATCTCATTTTTAGTAATGTTAGACAAATGTCTATTTTGTGATCTAGACATTGCCATTGTTTTGTCCCTCCCTGAGTGGTGCTTTCTATCACAAAGTGAATAATAATGTAAATACGGTTACCATAAATTATCATTCAAGAGCTGGTATTATTACATAATCACTGTCTTGAATAATAGTCGTAGCCCGCAGGAACAAATAACAGCTGGCCCCTGGCTTCTCGTCATTTTGCAAAACAAGGCTAAAAAGCTTTGTAAGGTGATGGAAGTACAAGGATACGTGTAAATACCACTGATACTAATTAGCTGCCACACACTAGTCACGTGTCTTCCCCCTGTGTTCCGTCTGCTGCACTGACATGAAGGATAAGAAGACAGACTCTGTCTAAAGTGTGATTTAGAGAAGGTGCGTTTCATACATTCACTGCTGTCAGAGATGATGGAGAATGGGAGGGAGGTCAGGGAAGATGAGGAAGGATGGATGGATATCTCCAGGAAAAAAGAGCGATTGATAGCTGACAGGTAAGACAGACAACTGTGGGAAGAATAAGGTAGATATAAGGATGGGATGTCAGAATAACTAGAAAAAAAGTCCACCTACTGTTCTTTTAAAAAAGAGTTTTACAAACCAGCAACATTATGAAGTTATTTCAGCATCCTTTTGATTTGTTTATCGCAATTAAATCACAGCACAAACTATTTATTTTGGTTTCATACCGCAGTAGTAAACCAGATTAATTCAGACAATGGGTGACATGCTAGATGAAGTGAGAACAGCTCGGTGTGAAATTCACAGAACGCTTCCAGATGATGTTATGAACCCAGTCAGGACGGTGTTTGGTTTTCCGACATATCTGGGACTTTCACAACATGTACGAAGCAGCAACAGTGGTTATTTTGAGCATTGGTTAATTAAACGTTGTTGGTATCTACATGGAGGTAAGCCAAGTTGAAAATTTGCTTTGCAGAATTACTGGTTGATGTAGTGTTACCAACAGCTGTCACGATGATCTCATACCCCTCTCCAGTGAAGGGGGGTTCCTGTATTCTCCGGGTGTCGCTGCAGAGATCTTAACGTGTTGAGTGGTTTGTGGCAAGTGCTGACTCCTTGAGACTTGAAGACTCTACGCTACATTTTTTTTGGCAGTCCAGCGATGTATGCCAGTCCAATTCATTAGTAAGTGGACCTGGCTTAGATTTCCACCACACTGTTCCAAAAGGTCAAGAATGAAACGCATGCAGTCATGAGTTTAAAAAAATATATTTTACAACTCTAGAGATGTATCATGGTCACAATGATGACAACCTCCCCAATGACTTAGAATTTGGCAAAATAGCAATGTGTTGCAGCAAAAGTTGTGCCAGGTTCAACTCTTTTGCTGGACCATTTTTTTTTGTTGCTATATCCTGAGTATTCGTCCTGATCCCATACTTCCCATAATGCATCTCAATAGAATAATTTGTCCTTTCAAACTCGTCTTTCCAACTCCACACCACCAGTTTATAATACAGACGTTCTGTTTGACTTTTGGTTTCTCCAACTCTAAGCTGAGATTAATCAGGTACTATTTTTCTCACATGATAGTGCTCCTCCAGAACCAAAGCGGACATGATACAACTATTGTCACGGGCTGATCAGTATGTCTCATGATGACTAAAAATAATCTATGTGTGTAACATTGGTGGAGGCGCCCCATTTAAAGATGTATTCATTAAAATAAAATAGAATTAATATCCACTTGTGTATGAAAGGTTGTCATCACTTGGTCTGAACTTGCTCTTGAGTTGAGCAGAGTTTATAAGACCTTTCGGCTCACTCACCTAATAATTGTATATGCTTACATACTTAATCACATCACAGTGTTGCATTAGGTTAATGTGTTCCCATAGACAAGCAGTCTGCTCCTGATTAATGCCGGAATTAAAATGCAATCAATCAGCCGGCATCCTAGCCATCTTATGAGAGGAGGATAGCCCTATAGGCTGGTATCTACTTAATAAGAGCCAATATCAACCTGATGTACAGCTGTAATTCTGATCACATACTGTACTATTCATAAATGCATACATTTCAGATATATGGCAGTAGAAAAACATGTCCCTTTAATGCTAAAATCTTTATTGGCATTGGATTGGATCAGGCTATAAACTATCATGGTTCATTTGTTTAACACCGTCTCCTCTCAGCACAGAGGCGACGACACCCCCACCGTCACCACACACACACACACACACACACACACCTTATCTGCTTCTGGCATATTTTATCACTCAGCGATTTTGTGGGACAATCTCGTTCATCACACTGCTCATCAGCTTTCTTTGAAGACCATTTGCTTTACAAATGAGAGGGCTCTGACAGCAGCGAGAACACATTTGGATGCAACAGAATATCGACACAAGTACAGGGCTGCTTTGCAACAACTAACAGATGTGTATGATTATGTGATAACAAGCCAAGTGCGTGTTTGTGTGTGTGTGAGTTTTTGGATTAATGCGTGGGTCTGTGTATGTGTACGTGCTTCACTTGGCGTCATCAGTGCTGAAAGCTGCTGACTGATTATTCTGGCGTTCTATCTGTTTGTGGTAAATGTTAACTTTTCTCTGATGTTACTCACGTTGTGACAAATGCTTTTACATTACACAGCTCGAGACAATCCTGTGCCGTACGTCACTGGTGAATAACGTTTTCCCAAAGTGTGTGTGTGTGTGTGTATGAACAAGCATGAAATCTAAATTCAGACAGGGCTTGTTTGATTATTAGTTAGTTATTACTTAGTTAATTACTATTATATATTATATACTAATCTGGACTGAACTTCTACAAAGCTAAAACATTTCATTAAATATTATTGGTTATGAAACAGTCTCAATGTAATACTAATGCCTCAATATGACCTACATAAGTAAACAAGACTATCAGTGAGAATATTTCTATATAGTTATTCTTAATGCTTGTCGTCGGTGTCACCGGGTCTGATTCCAGCAAAATCAGACAAAGTCATGCAGGTTCACCAGAAACGCCTTCAGCTCAGATTCCAGCTGTGCCTCCGACCCCAACCAGCCCACCGCAGACAGACCCAGAACTGGCTTCGCTGCTGCTTTCGACCTTCAGTCGGAGCTCCTCTGGCCAGGAGCAGAGCTTCACCTCACGGCTCCGCCGGGTCCCCGCTGGGAGCCGACACCGACACCGCGCTGCTGGAGGCCAAAGGCCATATTGCTGGGCTTGCTGTAGGGAAGGGAGGCACAGGAGAACCAGAACAAGGACTGCACAGGGCAGACTGTCAGACCCTGCTAGTATAAAATTAAAGGTTTTCCAAAGGGAATCTGATGATCGAAGTCACTGCTACTTTTTTCCACAGGGGCCTTCAAAATCAACACATTCTCTCTCCCAACTCGTCAAATACCCCCCGCTTACTCAGTGCCTCTTGGCATCAGAGACCAACGCACGGGGTACCCTTTTTTGCGTTACTTTTGGATGTGTCAGAGATGGTGTGTCAATATACGCTCATTACATGCATAGTGTCCTTTCAAAATAAACTTCCGTTTTCACAGGAAGTTAGGTTTAGGCAACATAACCATTTAAATAGGGTTAGGAAATGGTCGTGACTAGCGACTGCCTAAGGAGTCATGTGACTAGTAACTCTTGTGACTCACGGGACTAAGGATACTAACGAGTCACGTGACTAACGATTGATGTGACAAAATAAGTCAGCATTGATTTTCAGTTTTACACAGGACACCAACACTGCTCTTTTGGCTGAAAGTCCTGTGTTTTTTTGACCCATCCAAGTGGACTCTCACACTCTTTAAACAACGTCACTTGCGCTGACCATCTAATAATGCCTGGTAAACAATAGCCTGGTGCGTCGCATACAATCGCTATAGGGTGCCTCTGTGCGTCGGTATCCGATCGCGAGGGGCACTGACCAAGCGGCGGAATTTGACGAGTTGAGAATGAGAACAGATTGTCAAAATCAACACAAAAGCTTTAAGTAGACGTTTCATTGTTAAAAGATTGAGAACTTCATTCACATAAGAAGACCATAAGATGTGTTTAAAAGCTCAGGTAAAGCTAGTAAGTTGAGATCTTTTTCTTTTTTTTTTTTTTTTTACAAACTACTGCTTCTAAGGTCAAGAAGGATATTGATTTGGTAAAAAGTTAGCGACACAACACATCAGGCTGGCTGTTATTTTACTGATTGTTGATGGAAGCTTGATGGTGGTCATGATCGGGATCTGTTTATTTTTTAATCGGCGAAATAAAGGTTTCCCACCACGGTCTGAATTTACTTGCACATATCCATGGAACACATTATATTCTCCATGGTGACTATCATGCTACCCTGTGATTTATATTTTCGATTTTGGCTTTGGTCCAATTCTGCTTCACTTCGCAGCAGTGCGAAGTCAACCAGACGTGGATGGAGAATATTTTGTTTAATAGGAGGTTGAAGGAAGCCAGAGGGGAGCCCGTATGGAGCCTGATGCTGCCTTAGTATGAAGACATTCAAATTAGGAACATTAGGAATCAAAGCATTAGAATCACACTTGATATGTGAAAAACATTGAACTGCAATGAAAAGTCGCCAACAGACGCCAGTCATCTCTCAATATTGATCGGCGGCGGGCCACGATTAGGTACCACAGCAGCCAGGCACTAGTTTAGCTCGGCACATTACGTGAAATTCCCCAGCGTTTGGGTCTTTGTCAACACTGAAAGCAGAGGCGCTCTGGACTTTTAACAGCGTAGCCAAACCAGTCGTACAAAGCCAACGATATAGGTGAGCTGTTCATGCTTTTATTTTAGGATCAATACTGATATTCCGTGCCAATATTTAACATTTTTAAATGTAAAAATATTTTAAGTTTAAGGCATTGTCTAGTTATATATAGGATTATATTGAAAATGCATTTTTACTCCCATGTTTAAAAATAGAACTCTGCTGCACCAAAGGTGTATTATAAAATATCCCCTGATGTGTTTTCAAAAAGAAATACTGACAGAAGATCAGTTCAGATGAACATTTCATTCTATGAGAATCAGAAGGACCTTTTTCATTATGTTTCATATCGGTGGTGGATGATGTTCACAGGCCGATATGTTATAAAACACAAGCATTGGCCCGACCCCAATATATTCATTGCTTTTATATACTACTACAGTGTCTCAACATGCCAAATAATGAATATACTGAATGTAATTCTGGGACTCATTTAGATTCATACTAATTTTCCTTCATACTTCTGCCAGTATGACCAAAAAATGCAAATATGTATTAAATATAATTCTATGTGGTCTGAAATAGTCTTGAATGTAACTTGTTGAAACCTTCGTTTTCAGATGCATGCAACTCTGTTATAATAAAATCCCCACGTCTCTCAGTTCATGACTTTTACTAAAATGATGCTATTGATCACCTAGTAAATTATGGGAAACATGAATCGGAGCAGAAGACGGATGGATGTTCAAGAAGCTCTGGCAACGCTCCAGGACATGAGTGAGGGAGAATCGGATGGGAGAGAGGTCAATGGCCCGTCATTTTCTCTGGATGAGGAATCTTCAGATGAAGAGCTGACGTCCCGAAAACGGCCCAGGTGAACAGACGAAGAGTGCTGCCAAAGCACTATGTGTGTGAGAGCAAGAGAAAGAGAGCAAGCAAGCAAGCGCTCTGTTTCTTTATTCACAGTATAAAACAACACTTTATTAACCACAATTATTTTTATTCTGTTAATTACATTGTTGTTTGTTTGTTGAAGCCTATATACTCTTGATGTATTTGAGCTTTTCGATATGTAATGAAATAAAGCAATTGTAAAATTAATTAGAATAATTAGTGCTGTGTTCAAAGTAGCACAAGTAAAACAACACATTATTCAAAATTAGTTTTTTAACTTTTACTTAATTTTCTTCTTTTATAATAATGAAAATATTTAAATGTGTGAATTTTCTTGTTGTTTGTTTATTAACTCCATAAACTGAATTTTAAATAGTTATTTTGTGAAATCTTAATTCTTATTTAAATAAATAGATGAAACTGTTTCAAGAAATGACATCTTTGCGAGTGCTGCCGCTGCTGTGTCACGGGGTAAAATTACCCCTCCAGTGGTTGTAGAGGGTAATGGATTGTTGGTGGTTCTACTGTTAAACTCTGATCATTAACATACTCTAAGGTAGATGAAAATCATTCTCCACACACCCTCGTGCAGCTGAATCAGGTGCCTTTCATTCAGATTCAAGGACAGCAAACATCATAGAAATTTAAAAAACTGGAGCACGCTGATTGATTTGTAGCCTTTAATAGTGCATTCTTGGTATTCATATTCATAATACATGCAGTACTTGATTTAATGAAACTTCCCGGTATATTTGTATTCTTGTGACTCTTTTGGGATAGCAGTGATGGTGTGTGCCATGGGTACACATCTTAGACTTATAAAGAAGAATCAAATAATGAGAGAATATGTCTTCTGAATTTTTTATTCATTCTTATTATTTACCATAAAATATAAATATTTCCATGCCTGAATTATCCTTCCCAGAAGCACTGGGTATACATTGGAAAACTCAAGCACAGAAAAGAAAACAAAGCCCCGTGTCCCAGCCTATGAGAATCTTACCTTGGCTAGTTAAGTAACAATATATATATATATATATAGTACCCTGCAAGTCACTGCATGTTTTACAACACTGTCCTGCACATATTTCAGAATAAAAGCCTTGTGTTAACAAATGAAGGAATTCTGTCCACAGACTAATTTAAATAAAAGCAGGAAGTGTCCATTTAAAAATAAATTTGTACTTTTTTTCATGTCTGCAACATATTTTACAGATATCTAGACATTGAAAGTGTGGTAATGTTTCTGGTATGATGTCAATATACAGTCAAAAGATCACATTCACTTTCTGTTGTTGCTGTGAACCGCGCGGCTCGCGTTAAAAATAGGCGAGACCTTGAATCTCTAAAAGAGACACAAGCCGCGCATGAAACAGTGTGCGCTGCTCATGCGGGCGGTGTGGACACGCCTAAGCGTCTACGGCCATGCTAGTGGCTCTGTGAGGCTGTACTTAGACAAGGTCGTTTTTTTTTTGCAAACGCAATGTTGCTAACATGCTAACTATTATAGTGCGAACATATTGATGTTTAGCAGGTATAATGTTTACCATTTTAGTTTAGCGTGTCCGCATACTAACATTTGCAGGTAGCACAAAACATAAAGTAAAGTTGAAGCTTATGGGTATATTATTAGCTCAGCTGGTCCTAAACCAAAGAAATTCCAGTCTGGACCAAAGTGATGGACCGATCGACAGACACTGCCATCCCTAAAGACGCTACTAGAATGGCTAAAAACATGTTGGGGTCCTTTGGGATTGGTGGTCCATCTATAAGTAGATGACTTTGCTAATACAACAAGGCTACAATGTTTTAATTCAGAATAAAAGCCTTGGGTTAACAAATGAAGGAATTTTGTCCACAGACAAATTCAATTAAAAGCAGGAAGTGTTTATTTAAAAATACATTTGGTACTTTTTTCATGTCTGTGACATATTCTACATATAACTAGACACATGCTGCCGTAAGTAATACAATTGTGACAATTTCCCCCAGCAAGGTGAGTCAGTTTTCATGTATTAGGCAGTTTCTTTGTGTATCATTGGTCTGTATGTTTCATCAGTGGGCTGAAGTTTGGTGTGTGTGTGTGTGTGTCTTTGATAGCAGAGGGAACATAAAATGATGATGGTTTTGTGTGTCTTTTAACTGAATAGACTCAACATGACAGACATTCTGTACCGACTGCTGTACAAATGGATAACATAAATGTAACAGTAATTGAACAGGAGTGTGTGTGTGTAGGTGTGTATGTGTGTGCATACATGCATGTTTTAACTTACTTTTGTCTGTGTGTGTATGTGGAAGACTATGTGACAAAAGGAAGTGCGTGTGTGTGCGTGTGTGTGTGTGTGTGTGTGTGGCTTTGCCAAGCAATCACTCTCGTCCTCATCAAGGCTTGGCTATTCACATAAGTGTATAGCTGTGAATGGCTGACACAATTGCCTGCAACAATAGCCACTACTGCAGAGAGACTAGATCAAAGTAACAAAGAGGGATATTCATTTCAAACACATTTCAAAGACTGAATGGATAAAAAAATATATCAAGAAAAAAAAATCATCAAAGTGAGTCCTGATTGAAATGCCGACGATTGTGGAGGAAACCGGGCTAAGTCATCCATTTGCAAATGTGCCCCATCGCTGAAAGAAGTGGTTGAAAGGTCAGAGTGGCTATAGTGGTGATAAAGTCTACATTAGTGTAACGTGAATGAGAGAAATCAAAGCGGCCTTTTATTGCTGTTAATCGTTATAGCCTGTCATAAATGAGTGTGTCAATAACATGAATAAATAAAGCCTTCTGCCATTATTTGAAATTCCTTTGATATACAATATGTGATTAGATAAGGATGAGTATTTACAGAGAAAAGGCATTGTTTATTAGGTTTAGCTGCATATTCTATTAGGGTTAAATGCCAGGTTATGAATATGAGATACATAAACGGTCAGGTACATATCCCATCAGGCTGGCCGATATTTTGCTGATGGAGGCTTGATACTGGTCATGCTGGTTTCAGCGTAGGGCTGCACAATCGCAAGAGGTGTAATATTTGTTAAAGGCGAAATGTGTGTCAAAATATCATATTGTTTATATACAAAGAGAACAGAGACGTCCTGGCTATACAACACTTTCTACAGACTAAAGAAAACATCTTTGTTTGGTACAGATCCCCACAAAATCCCTGAAATGTTTTTTATAATACTTTTTAATGAAAATTATAATAATGTTGTAAAAATGATCATTCCCTCTCATATTGCAAATCATTTCGCAATTGCAATATCAGTCAAAAATAATCGCTATTAGGATTTTTTTAGGAGGCAGCACAGCTAATAAAGAGCATTCCAATTTAGGATTGGCTCGTTGGAATGGCAGTTTTAGCCTAGTAGTTAAATGAGTCCAGACTGAGCCTTCATGGGTAATTTGAAAATATGTTGATTTAATAGGTGATTGATTCTGACGTAGATGGGTGGAAAAAATGTCAAACTTTGAGGAACTGCTGATGGCAGAAGTGAGGAAAATTAGTTTGCCGTGAGGAGAAACCAGCACGAAATATAAAAGATCCAAATGTTTCCCCATCACGATTCAGCATCAGCTGAATCGTGATGGGGAAAATTTTTCTCAATTTATGAATTTCTTCCTCTGCTGTTACATACATATGTGCGCCTATACTCACTCCATCCCCTTTCTCTCCCATTTGTTATGTCCCTCCATTCATCCTCTGCTCTTCCTCCTCCTCCGCTCCCGGATGGCGGTAGCCTACATACAAGCTGTGGTGTTCTGCTCATTTCCATTTTTTTTCTTTGCTGGAAGTGATAAATGCCTGGGTTACTGGAGGAGTGTTTAAGGCCATAGTCACATGGGACACGCTGTGGTGTTTTTTATTTTTTTTTAATGGCTGCAATGTTGCGATATAATTTTCAATGGGGTGCTCATGCTCGATATTTAATATGCTGGTGCTTTGGCTTTAACATATTTCAGCTTCATCCATGAGTGTTGGACAGAAAAGCATTAACTGTGCCTTGAGATATGTATGCAATTTGTTACAGCTTGTTACTGGAAGTCAACTCACATTAGGCTCTTATGCTATGACTAATATATTAGCAAAGAATCGCCTGCTTACACATCCAGCAGGTAGAGCTGGTGACTGGCTTTCATCAACTCCTGATAAAAAAAAAAATATCTGGCTTTAACGGCCAGATGTTTTGCTTTTTAAATCGACTAATCACTAACTTTTTTATGTCTGCTGATTGTTGCGAGCCAGGAAGGAGTTAGCTATGGTGCTGATCACACTGAGAAGCGTCGCCAACAAAACTCGTCGCCATTCAACCATTGTTTTCATATGATACGGCACGCCTGCCGTGCGCTCCTCTGGCGCTGCGCATCGTGTTTTTCTTGCAGTTTTTAGACAGGCATAAAAGTTCAAATATTGTCAACTTCTCAACAACATTCCACTCGTCAATGTCACACTTGACCCAGGCAGCCAATCAAATCAAGCAAGAGTTGGGCTTTACTACTTCACCACTTCCTTCCCCCGGTTTTGATGCCAGGAGATGTTGCTAAATAGCTAATTAGCTGTAGGACTGTGAGATAAACCTCCCTGGGTCAACTTCCATGTCCATCATGACATTGGGCCCAAAAATACTTTTTCCCATTGACTTACATTGGGAAAGAAACGTCTGTAACTTGTCTCTTTTTTTTTTTTTTTTGAGGTAAATCAACTTTCCAGTAAGAACACATGAATGGACTTTTTTTTAAATCATTAGGTCCTAAAAGTTGTAAAATCCACTAATAGCCGAATCCAGAGTTATTTTCCTTCCTCCATTTATGTGAATGAGACCCAGACCGAGGCTGGAGCGAGGGCTGGGAGGCGGAGTTAAAGGAAAGCACCTGCTGGTACTCGGGGTACTTTATGCAGAAGATCGCCGGAAGATCCGGGTACTTTATCACTCGGCAGTCGTGCCACTTTGGCTTCATGCGCCACTGAGCAACTCTCATAGGAATGAACAGGAGCCAGCCAACAATGCTGTATCCAGTTATCTTTATACATCCATGCTCTGAGAGAGCTAGGGAGTATGTGAGAGGGAAGGGGGATTCATATCTCATGTTGTGATAGTTTCATGTCTGTCTTCCATCCCCTATAGTGGATATCTTTGCTGGAACAAGCTCCCTGATCCACCGGTGTTATATGACATATCAGGGTCCTACAATGCTGTCTCCTGGATTGCTAACAGTTTCAAAAACTATCGGTGCATTCAAAGCAGGCCTGTAACTCCAGCTTTGCCACGTTGGTCCATCTCTTCACCGTCTTTACTACAGGCTTAGCAGATTCTAGTTTCTGCCTGTAAGTCGGGAGAAGATGAACCACACAGTGATCAGAGAGTCCCAAAGCCGCACGGGGAACAGAGCGATTGGCGTCCTTTAATGTAGTGTAGCAGTGGTCCAGTGTGTTATCATCCCTGGTGGGACACTTAATATGCTGTCTGTATTTAGGTAGTTCTTTGCTGAGGTTTCCTCTGTTAAAGTCCCCAAGAACGATGAGCAGGGAGTCTGGATGATTTTTTTTTTCCGCGTTAGTAATCTGGTCAGCAAGGTGTTGTAACGCCTCACTAACACAGGCTGAAGGTGGGAGGTAAACACTGACCAGAATGAACAAGGAAAACCCCTAGGGTGAATAAAAAGGTTTGCAGTTTGTGAAAAAAGGTGTCTAGACGAGGGTTGCATGTTTTCTTCAACACTGTGACATCTGTACACCAACCTTCGTTTACCTCGTTTACCTCCTCTCGTTTTCCCCCGACAGTTCTGTAAAATTCTGCAGCGGATCTGCAAAAATCTGTGTTTGCTCTGTTACCTCTGATACCCTTGGCGTGCACCAGCCTGAACTCAAAGTGCGTCGCCGTCTCCGCAAGTTTACTGGAGAATGGAAGATAAAACTCTGCACTGTCGCGGTTACTTGTCATGAGGTAGCGCTGTTGAGTTGAGGTCCTCTCTCCGCCCTGTGTCTGTGAAGTAGTTATGATGCGGCGGTGCTCGTGCATGTGTTTGGGGGGCGTTGTCTTGGAAGGAGCCCCGAGGGGAGGGGGTGGGTTTAGACGGAGCTCCTGAGGCGATGCTACTTTCAAATTATGTCGACCCTATATTTAAGGAAAATAATGTTGAAAATTTAAACTCACTGGATGGCAGGAAATCTTCTTTGCAACCTATATGATAAGAAAGAAACAATATAACACGGGTGTAAAAAAAAAACACAATTTAGTCAGAGTGAAAAAGGTTAGATGATTGTCTACCATTCCATGATAATATATTTTCACATTGTTCCAGTGTTGCTTAGTGACTAAAATATGGGAGAGTTCCAGGTGATGAATGCAGGATCGTGGTGCCTAGTATGGCTGTCACACATACACACAAAAAAAAGCTTTGCTCAGTAATTATACTACTCGTGTGATGTCACCTCAGACAAATCACACAGTAACAGCACGACAGTGGCAGTGTGACATATCAGGACTAGCAGTTGGAGGGATGGTTGAACCTGGATTTGCATAGCATAGCCTGCAAGACTTGTTACATGCTCTTAAACATTTCTCTCGTTAAGCTTCAACGTTAAATCAACTGAAAGATGCAGATTAGAAGTTGATTATTACCTATTGAGGCCAGAAGTCTGCTCCGGTGTACGAGCTTATGGCTGAAACACCATTTATGACAAATTAAATTAGACCTGTGCCGGCGGCGTTACGGCACTAAATCCAGCTTGTATTGCATTAGTAATAAGCAATATGACAACGTGACTAACGTAATATTATGTTTGTTTATAAACGGACTATCAGAGCCACTAGTGTCTGCCCAACTGTGCGCAATTTACTGACGTGCCGAGACTGGCAACACGGCGCACGATGTGTTTGTTTAGTTCATGTGTTTTTTGGGGTGGCGAGACAAGACGGGTTTTCGCCAGCCAGTGTATTGCAAGCCCGGCGGCCCATAGAGTGCGCAGTCGTGAGAGAGAGAGAGAGATGGAGTGAGCGTGTGTGTGGTGAGTATGAAATCAGCAGTTGTAGCTGTGAACGTAGCAGTGCAGTGTGTGTATAAAGTTTAGACTGTTTGTTGGTGAATAAATGCTACAACTACTCAGGACCCAAGCCAAGTTCCCGTGTCTTGCCTACCAACTGTGGATTAAAGTGACGGGGGGTTAGCCCCGGAGTTAGCGACAACTTAAGCCCAGGCTCACTTAAGGTGGGCTGACATTTAAGGTAAACCAGCTATCTCATTTTAGTGACAAACTGCTCCTCCGAGTTTTGGTGGAGCGGGTGCTGAGTCTGGTACTATACATAGTAGTAAAATTTGCTATACCGGTGTGGTCCAATGTTTGGCTTTTAATATCAAACCGATTTCAAAATGTTTACACCTGCCAAACCCTATTTTAAATTACTGCTAGCAAAGAAATAACAAACAAATCTTTTATATGCATACCTTTTGTGTTTGCTCTATTTCTACTCAATAGCAACCAAATTAGTGTCCCTTGCCCTCTTGTGGCTGAAAAGTGCAAAACGCCTGAGACTCAAAAACATGGAAAAGTTTGTGTAGTGGCCAAACTGGCCATTAAGGGACCTTTAGCTTAGTGACATCTTTGTGTTGGCTTCAGCGTCTAACTGTGGAAGCCAAGCAGACAAGGTAAGCCATGTTAACAATGTGGAAAAACAGTACTAATGATGATGACGGTCTACCAACCAAAACATTGTAACAATTCACACATTTAAAAAGGTCAGTGTAATATAATAAACACATGATATGATGACGTATGATAAACCTCTCCTCACAAATCCCTCTCTTGTAACATTTTCACAAGGGAAGAAATTAGGAAATCCTAGTCTGACCTGTAAAACTGTGAGGCCTTGTGTCCCATGGTACATTTTGCCTTATTCTTGCTCGGAGTGTATTGCAATTTTTTGCTGTATCCTGTATCTACCAGTTTAACAACCAAATGTCCCCACAGGGATCAATAGAGTTTAGCTTTATCCTGTAATGATGACAAATTCAGCCAGCAAATTGCACTAAATTGTTTGTCTGAGTACCCATTTTATGGATTTTATAGGCAAAGTAATCAAATGTGACAGCAATGGATGAAGCTACATGGTTGAATCGGAGTATGCCACGGAATTGCATCGCACAATACAATTTAAGGCAAAGAGTTACTTGTAATGTATTAGATTTCAGAAGTGGCCTGATAAAGAGGTCTAACAGGGGAGAGCAGTGGACTGAGACAAAGGGGTGATGAGAAATGAGTGTGTGTGGTCACGATGTGGTGCAACATGACAAGGAAATATATGAGTGCATACTAAGATGCACGGTAAATGTGATAAAAGCGATTACAGTTTACAATTGTCAATTTCATCTGTCTAAGTCATCCATCTCTGTATCCACCATCCATCCAATCATCCATTCATCCATCAACCCATACATCCCTCCATCCATCGGTTCTGAACTGTTTTTCAGCATCAAATTCAAGGCTCACTTTAAATTTATGCAACATTTTTCTATAGTTATGCTGCACATGTTCTTATGCTATTGCTAAGCACCTGCATCTCCCAATTCTTGGGAAGGGTGTCAACAAATGTACCAGAGGATCAAGCTGTTCTCATACAGTGTTCGTAGCTATACCTCCGTCGTGGATCAGAAAGCATAAACAGTGACAATATCTGTATAGGGAGGATGTCAGGTGGGATGGTTGGCTCCAAAACACCGGACTTTCGCCCTTGAGACCGCTGCTTGTGTTCCATGTGAAAACAAGTCAACAGTTATTTGAACCCAAACCACGATCTTCTCTAAGAACGGAACTAACGTAACCAAGTAGTTTTGTTACCTAAACCTAACCACATTGTTTCCTGTGTAGACGGAGATTTATTTTGAAAAGACTGTATGCATGTAACAAGTGGAAATTGGCACGTGTTGCTGGCCATTCGTAGGACAATTCACAGAAAATAAGGAATACCTTTTTGTACGATGTACGAAACCGTTGTATGATAATACGTTGGTGTTATCATGTTAATGCAGGTGTAAACCCGCAGAATGTATTGCAGTTGAATGCAATCCACCTTATTCCTAGCCCTGTGTCACTGAACCGGAACTTTCATTTTCCAACGGTATGCTAATCCTCTCTCCTAGAGTGACTGTATTTAAAGAATATAGTAAAACATGTGGGAACACCACCTATTACATCTAAGAAGAGGTAATGTGATCAGACCTCTGCATCCTACTATGGAGAGATGGGAGGACAACCTGAAGAAGTGGCCTCAGATAATGTATACTAGCATATTTAGCTACTTTATTGACTACGTTGCTACAGACGGTGAAGCGACCTACAATGCTGTGTCCTCCCTACACATGAAATCATACCTGATGGCACTGCTGTCGGTCCTTTTAAGAAACCAAAGTATCTTTTCTCCGCTGCTCTTTCGTAGCCCAACTATAAAGTAGGATACAGGTTTTCATCAGTTAGCTTTTTTTCGACTAAATGAAATGAGCACACACAACGAGGGTTTAGGGTGGTCTCTTCAAGTTTAGGCTTCTCAGCCACATTCTTCTGGATTCCTTTCTGTAGGTCGGCGATGGAAACTGGAAATCATTTTAGTTGGCAAGTCCACCTGCTCCATCAACCTAATATGCATATTAAGATCTGATAACAATGTGGGCAGAGGGGATATAATGAGCTTATAATTGACTTGCCAATATCAAATGATATGGCATTTCCAGATTCTCCACTGGGTAGGTGTTATGGATTGAAGTCCAGCCATGACCCCCCCACACACACACTCCCCAACCAGATCCCCTCCCCCCCCTCCACACAAAAGCACCACGCAATTAATATTTATCCACAGGGGAATGATCCCTATCTGGTTTCCCACAATCAACACCATGCCAAGCAGGTCAAGCCAGAAGCATGGCGACTGTGGACTGAACCCATTTTTATACGGGAATATAAGAAGGCCTCTTAAAAGTGACAAACTACAGAAAGCTCAGTTTACCAAAATGTGAGCAGAGCATGAATACAGGTTGAAAATCATCTTTACGTTGCCTGCAACAAACTGATTTAGCACAACAAGCCATTTACAGTAATATGGCTAACATCTCGCAGTAGGAGTCTGTATTTAATTCAGACAGACAGAGAGAGAGAGAGAAATGTTACTTTGACAGTTAGCGATGCCAATTAGCTGTGAAATATGTGTGTGATGTTAATTTTGAAGTTAATGAAATGGTTAAAAACACACTATAACTGACAATTTACAATCCATTTGTCGTAGAGTGAAGAAAATGCATTAAATTGACCTTGTTTATTAAATCCGTTGAGCACTGTTGCTTTGCTCTGAGTCCCGGCTGAAATGTGATCTGCATTTACAGTAAATAACATTTGATTGTCAGTAAAGATTTACAGTCGCTAATAACTCCATTTCATTTGGCTCATTGCAGACATGCATTTCTTTTGGCATCCGATGACAAACAACACCTTTATTCCTTGACTCTACAGCTCCATTGGGAAGTTGCCATTCTTTTGAGTCTACCCAAGTAATGAGTCTGTCAATCACACTTCAAAGACGATGATCTGGAGAAGCATATTAGCAAACATTTCAAATTGTTGATGTAGCAATTTGCAATTGTTTTGTATTTTGCATTGAAAGTGACATAAAGATATGGCTCTGTATCCTCCACATATACACAGATCTCTGACACACAAGTCAAATCAATTAAATTGCATTTAAATCAATTAATTTCCATTTTATTTATGGTAAATGGTAAATGGACTGCAAATAGCACTTTTCTACTTTACCGGATTAAGTGCTTTACAATTTGCCACTCATTCACCTGTTCACACACTATTATACACCAATGGTGGCGGAGCTGCCATGCAAGGTTCATCGGAAGCAACTTGGGGTTCAGTGTCTCGCTCAAAGACACTTCAACATGCAGACAGTAGGAGCCAGGGATCAAACCACCAACCTTGTGATTAAAGCACGACCCGCTCGTGCTTCATAACAGAAGTTGTCTCAGGGCTCTCCAAGACAATCAAATGTTAAATAAACTGGGAAAAAAAAGTTTGGAAACTTGTGTTTGGTGGATTATTTCTCTGTTGTTAGAATGCTAATTGGCATTGTATTTTACATCGTTGGAAAGCCTGTTTATTTACCTTCACAATGATGTCCAACTTGTAAGGATCATGCATTTGTGGCATGAGCAGCACAACTGATTATGTGGGTAGCGCCCAAGAAAAACTTGCCAAAATGCTCTGCCAATGGTAAACAGTGTATTGTCATAAGGCTACCAGAAAGCCTGCAATGACTGCCCTTCACCGTCAGACCCGTTTGCGCTGGTGCACAAATAAACAGGCTTTCCCACGGTGTAAAATACAATGCCAATTAGTAATTGTAACAACAGAGAAATATTCCACCAAACACAAGTTTCCGAAACTTTTTTTTCCCAGTTTATGAAGCAGTTTGTTACTGCTGGTGTTTGCTGGTGTTTGTTAGTGTGTGTTAGTGTTTCCTCGTCGAGTTTATTTTTGTAGGTAATTTTTTTTTGCGTGGGAAGTGGCGTATGCATCTTGCAGGCCCCATTTTGTGTGTATGCAACGGTTATAAATGAGACCCCAGGTTATCATTTTGGATTTGGTCAAAATGCAGTTTTCAGTGGCATCTCTGAGACGCACATCGTCTCTGGCACGTGGTCCTTGTTGTAAAACAGCATGACGCCGTGGGATGGTTTTCCAATGTCCTCCCCAATTTTTGGAGTCAACAGTCAACACTGTTTTGTACCATATTACTATACTGTATTACTATATTACTGCTCGCAGCTAACAGTGCTAACAGCGCTAACACTGCAAACAATGGCACAGGTTCTGACAGAGAAAACAGTGTTTACCTGAGGGGGAACCAAAGGATGGGCGCTACGCTTACGCGACGACACCGTTGGTCGGTACGGCATTTTCAGCTGTAACCGCCATGTAAGATCCAGTGGGGCACGCTCACATGCACTAAAAGCATACACGGCCGGCCTGGCTATGTCAACAAAGCGAGGAGAACCTCGGATTATAAAACACAGAGGGAGAGCAACTTTATTCTCTGCTCAGGTAGACATTACACCTCCATTTATTTCCATAGCTAATAGTTATTTGATGCTATATTAATGCTCTGGATGTCAAATTTAGCACCTTTAAGGGTCCAACATCTTCAAATAAGAACACTCATCTGAAAACCTCATCTGATATAAAAGTCCTCTATATCTGCAGTTTTGAATAAAATGGGTATTTCGCTGGCCCCCCAAATAAACCCTTTTTCTGTTCATTTCTCTTCTTCTGAGGTTCATCTGCCCATACCCACCCACCCATGCAATTAAGCTTGGAGGCAGACTGGCAGACACACATACACACACACAAACACACACACACACACACACACACACGCAGGCAATTTAAAACTGTTTTCATTGACGGACACTTTCAAAATGCATTGGCTCTTTGTTCTCAAGTGTTAAAAAAGTGTGGCAGCCTGGAGTGTGGGGGGTGGCACTGCTGAAGGAAAGATTTTTTTGTTCTGTTGTCTGTGTTTCCCCGGAGATAGAGGGAGGCCGAGAGTGAGAAAGACAGAGTGAGAAAGAGCAGAAAAGCTTGAGCACATAATGTGTTAACTGTCAGGGAAAAAACACAAGCAGAGGCAAGAGGGAGGAGGTATTAGTCCGCTCTTAGCAGCTCATTTTTCATTTAAATATATTGTTCTGTGTTACCAAATTGAAAAAAAAGTAGCAAAATTAAAAAAGAAATGTCCCACATTATCACCGGAAATATGTAACTCTCATCCTACCGACTGGGGTCCCCGCAGACCCCAGAGCTATACCTTTTGTCATATATCACGTGCTTTGTTTTATCATTCCAATATTTCATGACTTTGTCAATCAATTTGTTACAACTAAATTAATATCACTGTTTTCAATTGCAATTTGTCATTTTCATTTTGTCCATAAATCAATGCTGTTGGTCACCTTGAACGTCTCTCTGAGGGTTTGGAACTTCCATCATATTATAACAGGTGGCCGTATATGAGGGTGAGATCACAACCCATAACCCTCTTCATCACAGGCTGATAAAGGCCGAGGGTGTCATGGCAACACATTTCGTATCTCTGTTCCATATTTCAGCCACTTCTCACTTCCCCCCACACCCCTGCATTCCTTAGGAACCCTCCCAGTCACCTGATCTCCACACCCACATCAATCATCACCACATTAAGCCATGCCTGTTCATGCCATTTTTTTACCTGCTGGTGCCAAACGTACCTGTGTTTTGACCTGCAACATGTTTATGACATGCCTTCCTGCCTTGCCCATGTGGACTTTAAACTATCTGCTCAGCCTCCGCTATCTGGTAATGCATGAAGAAATATTGTCTTCTGCGCTAAGTGAAATGCAGATTGTTTTTTGTCTTCTGCATTATGTCCAGTATTTGGATATATTGTGGATTGTTTCCTGCATCTCTTATGCAGGGGAACATAATTTGAATCCCTCATGGGAAGGGCGAGCTCCACCACTAACAATGTCAACTACTATATGTACAGACTGCACAATGAGATCTGGTTGAAAGCTCTGGAAAAAGTTAGTAATCAGAGATTATTTTGTATGCAGTCTCTGCAAAGACATAGAAGAGGTGATAATGCATATCAAGCTGACAACAACTGTATTACTATATTAACTGTATTATATTAAAGCGAGGAAATAATTGACATTATAGAGACATCGGTGACCAAAGCTTCAGAACCACCGGTTGGAAGAATTCCTCGTCTTAAACAACTGCTTGTTCTATTTTTGTATCATCTCACTCATATTCTGCACTGACAACTGAACACATCCCTAGAACACTAGAAAATGATTCAGGTTGCAGGGCCGGTATAAGTACATTTCCATACATATTTATGAAAAATATCTGTAATTTAAAATAAAAGACCTTATTACCAATTACTTTGTGAGTATTATACATGGACTGTATAAGAAGTGGACGTAGTCACTGTGACGTCATCCATTGGTTTGTGGACTGCCGTTTTGATGCCTTGAGTTTGGCATTTTGGCCTTATTGGCTTTTGGCTGTTGCCATCTTGTGTTTTTTTTTGCAACCAAAAGTGACACAAGAGGGTAGAGCCAGAAGCAAATTTCTGAGGTCTTGTCATAACAGTGAGGTTGCCAGGTTACCACTGAGCCTATACAGAGACCGAAACCTGTATTAAACAACAGTAGGGTGACCAGATCCCAAAAGAACCAAATGTGGGACAAAGAGTATGTTTGTGTGGGACAATGTGGGACACGTTACCAAGGGTGAGAGGTAGTCTACAATTCTGATATAATGTCTAACTAACTTAAATAATAAACATTTCTATATTCTGCCCCTTATCCTGTAACATAGATCAGCCCATCTCCTTTGGAGCCGCACGTTTCTTGTGAGACTCACATGAACGTCGTATTCCGCGCATGTGAAATTGAAAATAAACTGGCAAATTTCACAAAAAACTCTGAGAATCGCCTTCCACCGGCTTATAAATACTTATAAGTAGTTTTACAGTCTTTGTTGTAGCTGCTTTTCCTTTTCTTTGTCGTAGTTTCCATCATATATCTGCATAGCTTGTGACTTTGCGGTGACTCGCAATTTTCCCCGTAGGGCATAACGTAGCAAAGACGGTGACAGTGACAGGCACTTGACCCACATGTGCACAGTTTGATTGACAGGAAACACAGCCCTATGATGACAGCCTTCCCTGCTTTCTTCACAGCCATTGGATAAAAGCCAGATTTTTGAAAAGCATCTGTCCTGCAGCAGTTTGACTTTTGAGAACTAGAGCCAATGAAAATGCGGGACATCATCTCAATATGTGGGAAGTGGGACAAGGGATAAAAACGCTGTGCAGTCCCTCGTAAAGTGGGACACCTGGTCACCCTATTAACTCGTAAAAAAAAAAAAAAAAAATTCCAGCGTGTAACTCCTTTTTTTTTACATTTCAGTTTGTTTACAGATTAAGCAAACAAGACACACTAATAACTGAGCTTTAGACATTTTGGTAGATGCATTTTTCAACTATGGACAGGTGCCAGGCTAACAGTTTCCCCCTGCTTCCAGTCTTTATGCTAAGCTAGGCTAACTACATCCTGACTATAGCTCAAGAGGTAGAAATGCATTTGATCTATACTTGTTCAAAAGTTTGCTAAAAGTTTTTTGAATGGCAGCATAGCTTTATTTGTCTCCATGTTAGTATATTTTTGTCTTCATCTCCTCAGTTTCTTTGTCTCTCTGTGGAAATAATTCAACATGTCAAAGATCCAGATTTTCTTGCGGTGTGCTGCTAGTTTGCCAACAGCTCTGCTTCTACATAGCCTTGGATTTGGCACCATTGTTCTTCACAAACAATACACTAATGGAGGCATAGAGATGGGTAAAAAGTGTGAGTTAAACCAGTGAGACATAACTTATTGGATAAATCTAAGGGTGAGACATATCTGTACTGGCTGACCATGATAGAGTTTTTAAAAAAAAGGTTTGACCTTTCATTTGGGTGCATGTAGTATGACATAAATCCATGTGTGCTAACCACCATATATGTCCACTGTGGCAACTTAATGTCAGTATTACTCATTATCTTATATAGAGAATATTATTTAGTTTTGTAAAACTAACTTGCAGATTTACAAATATCCGTATGAACAGCTGGATGAAAAAACATCCTGAGTATTAATATGAGAAGAACAGATGAAGAATAAAATATTAAGCTTACACCATGGATGTATTAAGAGAACTGGATACAACGTTGGAGGCTGGCCCCGTTCATTCCTATGAGAGTTGCTCAGTGGCGCATGAAGCCAAAATGGCTCGACTTCCAAGTGGAAAAGTACCCGGATCTTCCGGCGATCTTCGGCATCGATTGGGCCCATGGAGCAGGCGCAATAACGTCCGCTCGGTCACATGGCACATGGCAACTTTTAGGACCTAATGATTAAAATAAGGGCTATTCAAGTGTTCATACTGGGAAGTTGATTCACCTAAAAAAAAATTATCCGCTGAGTTACAGACGTCTCTTTCACAATGTAAATCTATGGGGAAAAGTATTTTTGGGCCCAATGGCATCACGTGACGGACACGAAAGTTGTAGTACCGTCGTTTGGCCACTATGAATATTTGCATCAACAACCGGTGCTCCTCCTCGGGTCTTGGCTTACACATACTGTATGGGTACTCCATGTCACTGCAAAGGACAACTCTACATTTTTCACACAGCTAGTGATTACATTTTTGTACATTGTTGTATCATTCAGCCCTAGGGCTGTTATCTTACAAAACCAATAAAGTTAAAGTTGAAGAAAAAAAAAGAGAACTTCATCAAAACATCCGTTCCGTTCATAGACAAAGTCTCACTTATCCAGTCGTATGCTCACTACTTCCCAAACACATGCATCTTCACTAAAACCTTTCTATTTAAAACACATCTGCATAAACAATACTCGCATGGACGAGAAGCACGCCTGTGCAAGTCTGAGACTGTTACGCCCGGGCCACACAGGGAACGTCAGCAGTGCGTGGCTGCTGCCTCGCTGAACGGCTGCGTGTTTCACGCATGTGGCGTCCACATCGGCAGCGTTTCTGCTGCTGCCAGCCTTTTCTTTCTACATATTTTCCCCTTTCATAATGGCCTTTTTTCTTTCATTATAAATGTCATTTATATTTATTTTAGACAGTAAAAGGTTAAGAAGCATGTGCTCATTTGTAAATAATAGTAATAATCCAAAATTAAAACCCTGTACTTTATTCATTCATGGAGCCCTGCGAGTCACTGCATGTTCTACAACACCATCCTACAAATATTTTAGAATAAAAGCATCATGTTGACAAATGAAGAAATTCTGTCCACAGAAAAAAAAACTCTTGAGGGCTTTTATTTTGAAATGATAGCAGGAAGTGTTGATTTAAAAATACATCTCGGATTGACACAAAGAAGAAACACACATACAAAAACTAACTAAATAAATAAATAAAAAACACACACATACATAAAATAGAGAGGGAAGTACAATAAGAACAATGCTCAGGATGCCTACTTCAAAGAGTGAATGGATTGAGAATCAGCCGGGTTCCAGAGAGGTAAAAGTATTTACATATGAGATAATGGGCTGCCATCTTTTGTAAAAATTGGCAGAACCTCTGAGGGAATATTTCACCTTTTCTAATGATAGAAAAGACATCAAATAATTCATCCAGGAAGGAGTGTATATATATGAAGTGGAAATGTGTATGAGTCAATATTTGGCCCTACACCAAGTTTGGGTCATGTTGACTATGTATTTGCCTTGTGACATCTACTTAGAAGTGTGTGTTAAGATTCCAATTATAATTTTTATCTACAAAACTAAGTATTGAAGTCTTAGCATTTGGCCACTGAGTCATTACTCAGAATATACATTAGGTTTTGCACCTTTAATTGCCGTGGTATTTACTAAATCCATTAGAATGCAGCACAATTCCCAGCAGTGTGTTGGTTGCTGTTTGTAGTCAGCCGCCAGTCTGGTCTAATGAGAGTCTAGCTTCAGATGAGAAAAGCTGACCTCACAAGCCAAGCGTGTAGGAGTCCTTTTAAAGAGGCTACAATGGCCATCTATTAATTGTCAAGCTGCAGACACTGTCTCCGTCTGCCTCGACCCAACCTCAACTCTCTGTCCATCCCTCGTCTCGCCTCTCTTCATCCTCCCTTCTCTCATTAGGCTGAGGAGAGGTGTCAGGAGTTGCTCAGGTCGAGAGTAGGCGGCAGCGCTTCGGGTGAAAATGAGAAAACAGTTAAGATTCCACTATCCTCTCGAATGCTGTGATTAAGAGGATGGAGCATCACTCATCACATCTCCCATTGACGGAAACTTTTCACCTTCCCATTTCTTCATCAGCACTGTCATGGGGCGAAAAGGAAGGGAAAGGAAATGGAGACATCTTTGCCAAGCCGCCGAGCAAATATTGACTTCTATCCACACTGCCAAGCAAAACCAGCTGAATTAGATTTGAGCAGATATTCAATTAAATGTTTCGTGTTAATGTGTTTTCTCCGCCACTGTTCAAAAAGTTATCTCGAATAAATTGAATGTGCTGAGGTTATGATGACGCTGTCATCTTGATGGAAAAAAGAAGGGGTATTAAAAGAGAAAATGGCTCATTTCACAGAGGGTTCAGGGTCCTGAGATATTTAAATATCTCTTTTCTCTCATCTTTCTCTCGTTACTTCCTGCTTCATTCCTCTCAGAATAGTGGTAATGCCATCTGAATTTTCATGGTCGGAATGCATTCTTTCCTTTCAGCGGCCCTAAAAGTGTTTCAAACTCAATAAGCGGTTCAATACATCAATGTGGTAGGAGAAAATGTTCCCTTACAAATTGTATGGAAATTTAATTTTGTCTACATAGCTTCTGGAGAAAATTAGATGTGCATATGCTTAAAAGTCAGCTGCCATGATTGGATAAGTGCCAGGCATACCTCAGCATGTATCACTGTGCTGTATGTAGATTTTAATTTTACAAGGACAGATACAGCCACGATGACAGATTACAGGCAACTACAGGGAACAACATCCAGTGACCAGAGTTAGAAAAACTGCCCCTGTAGCAAAACTGGAGCCTCCGTTCCATTTGTAAATGTGATGCTACATATACAAACAGGATTGTAGGTTTTGTGAAGGATGGCTTGAATATAGCCAAGACTGTGGAGTTATTGGACTTTTTGAAAGCAGCAGGTGAAAGGACCAAATCCCAAGTCCCTTCATCAAAACACTAGCTATGTGGGCGGAAGCTCTTGGCGGACATGAGAGATGTCAGGGGTCATGGGGCCAAAACTAGTGTCCACAACACAGTAATCATCACAATACAACCGTGGGGTACTGTGACCAATTGTGAAGCACACAAAGTGTTGTAGTTAAACAATGCAGGCCTTTTATCCCCTAAGGTGGTGAGGCATTTTCAGTGGCAACCCGTTCTCACTTCCAACTCGTCAAATACAGCAGTTTGGTCAGTGCCCTTCGGCATCTGATACCGAGGCACCCTTTAGAGTCCGTATGAGACGCACCAGGCTTTCAGCTAACTCCAATCCGCGTCAATATTAGAAGGTCAGAGCAACTGACGTAGTATAAAGAGTGAGAAAGTTCACATAGGGAGATTGGGTTTATAATGAAATGAAATGGCCATTATGAAAGGCAAACTTTATGCTGGTGTGGACAACCCACGCAAAGGATACGCAGCAGTTCAGCGAGGCAGCCGTCATGCACTGCTGACGTGCCCAGTCCGGCCAAAGCGTAAAGAGCAACAAAGTCTGTGTGGGGAGGAGGTCAGAGATGGGTCAAACAAACACAGGACTGGACACAGGCTGTTTGTGTCCCGTGTGAAACCAAAATTCAAGTTGACTTATTTTACCTTACTTTGGTTAATGCCATGTACGCAAGTTACATAACAAACATACTTATTTTAACCCAATCCACGTTTCTTTTCCAAAACCTAACCAATTATTTTTGTTGCCTAAACCTGACCAAATAGGTTCGTTGCCTAAACTTAACAAAGTAGTTCAAACATACTTTGTTTTAACCCAAACCACAATCTTTTCAAAAAAAACTAACCAAGTATTGTTGTTGCTTAAACAGGTTCTGCACCACTGGTGCTTCCGCAGGCATACCAATCGCGGGATATGTTGAGCTGGTACAGTAACTTATTACTCTTATCAAGGGAGCAATAAATGATCTGTTTCACTTAAAAAAAACTAAAACAAGAGTGACCAGGAATGAGCAACACATTACTGCTTTAAGTAACAAACACAACAGTGCTGATCTGCCAGCCGAGCGTATTGGCAGTGACTAAGTGTTATGTAAAACCTGTCCAGGATCTGAAGTCACTCATCAACATATCTGTAGGTTCATTATTCTCTTCTCTCAGCATTTGTGGGTATATACGCGTGTGTGCGTGTGTCTGCAGTGTTTGACGCTGAGGAACTGTGACTGATGAGGTGATTATGAGGCAGGTGATCAGTATGAATCGTAGCATCTCTGTCACCAGATGGCAAGAGGACACACAAACACATGCACACGCAGATAAATGAGTGTCAAGGTCTTTCTCCAGCTCTCATTTCCTTCCATATTCATTATATTCAAGCACAATTTCTATGATGCTTTTCCGCAATATTCTCAAGGTGCTTTAACAACTAAATGAAACTCAATATCATGAAATAGAATTTTAACCCATTTTCATGGTGCCTCTCCATCCTTGGTCCAAACAAAGATTGTTTTTCTTCTAACTCTTCTAAACCCACTTGAGTGTTCTAAAGTGGCTTAGATGAAGAGGCTGGTAACGAGTTTTGGTCCATAATGTTCTGCACAACCATAATGGTTTGTTCAAATGCCTTAATACTACATATTTTGATGTTAAACTGACATACAACTAACTATAACAGGTGCAATGTGTAAGATCTAGCCATCATTTTTGTTTAAAACATTCAAAAAGTAAATGAACAACAATCAAACAGAGTGTGAAGAGGTTAAAGAGGTTGTTGACGTTATGTTGAAAGATGTCTAAGTATTGTGTTGTAGATGTATCTGCTGAAATGAACATGCTAACCAGCTAGCCCTGACCCGTCCTGTCTTGTAATACCACTTGTTCCTTGAGAGGCGATAGTGAGTCACTGTAGCGTCCAGTTTGCCCTCAGTCCAACATGAGAGGACCAAGAAGTAGAGCTGCCCCGAGGGCTTGTCAATCACATTGAAGGTACAGGGTCTGTGTATGTTTTGATAGTGAGTTTACTGGACTAGTTCAAAGTGGCAGAAGCGACTCATATTGGCATTTCATCCTCCCCGCCACCAGGAGACTACTTTGTCGGGAGGAGTGCAGGTGGCGGCTCTGGGAGACAGACCTTTAGTTAACAGATAGCTTGAACCCAGCCAGCGCCAGCGCCGAGGGTCTGATCCAAGGCCATCCCGACTCTCCGTCTAATCAGCAAACTTTCTCTTGCTGCCCTGATGGTTAGACACAACACTCCACCAGCCCGCTGTGACTCCCGGCGCTGAGGTTTGCGCTGGCTGAGTTGGTATGGTCGCTAACAGAAGGTCCTAACTGAAGCTGTCGTTCGCTCTCCTCCCGGCCAAGTAGTTTTCAGGATGGAATGAAAATATGAGACGTTTTCTCATTTTTGTCACTTTGAATAAACAAAGTGACAAAAACAAACTATCAAGACGTATACGGACCGCACAGCCGCCGCTTAGTGACACAGTAAATACAAAGATGGCAAACGTAATCTATAGGCCGACGCCACACATGAAGATCAGATAAGATAGCAGATTGCAGAAGATACCTTTCCCTACCCTTAATGAAGTAGTTGTTTTAACCCACACCTTTATCTTTCCCTAACCTTAAAAGGATAGTTTGTATGTTTTGAAGTGAAGTTCAAGATACACCGATCAGCCATAACATTATGACCAGCTGCCTAATATTGAGTAGGTCCCCCTTTTCCCGCCAAAACTGCTCTGACCCGTCGAGGCATGGACTCCACTGGACCTCTGAAGGTCTGCTGTGGTATCTGACACCAAGCCGTCAGTAGCAGATCCTTTAAGTCCTGTATAAGTAGCGAGGTGGGGCCTCCGTGGATCGAACTTGTTTGTCCAGCACATCACACAGATGCTCGATTGGATTCAGATCTGGAGAATTTGGAGGCCAAGTCAACACCTCCAACTCGTCGCCATCCACGTGATGTAAAAGAAAACGCGATTCATCAGACCGGGCCACCTTCTTCCATTGCTCCGTGGTCCAGATCTGATGCTCACGTGCCCATTGTAGGCGCTTTTGGCGGTAGACACTGTTCAGCATGGGCACCCTGACCAGTCACCGGCTACGCAGCCCCATACGCAACAAACTGAGATGCACTGTGTGTTCTGACACCTTTCTATCGGAACCATCATTAACTTTTTCAACAATGTGAGCTACAGTAGCTCTTTTATTGGATCGGACAACACGGGCCAGCCTTCGCTCCCCACGTGCATCAATGAGCCTCGGGTCTGACCCTGTCGGTTTTCCTTCCTTGGACCACTTTTGGGTACCCGGGTACTCATGTCTGTTTCTCCAAACTGCGGCCGTGACGACCGTCATCTACTGTAGGCATTACACTGAGTATGGACCTCATACAACCCCACTTCAAAACATCCAAACTATCCCTTAAACTATGGAGATGTTGTGCCCAAACATATCCAAAACTTAACCATAAAGGTGGCAAATCAAGAAAGTCATTTTTGTAATGGTAATTTGTGAAATGTGCGTTTTTGTTGCATTTTTCACAGGAAAATAAAAAAATATATTGTGTCATTTAGTTTGAAGGACTTTTACATTTTCATCAGTGTGCTCTGTACCACCATGCACAAAATATACAAAATGACCAAAAAAAAATCAATCAAATTGAAGGTCTAATCAGAATGTGTCTCAAAGTTGGAGTGAGAAAAGAAAATCAGACAGAAACAAGAGAATAAGACAGAGAGAAGAACCATGGACAGAGGGCGGCGGTGTGAATGTACAAGCTTGTTGTTTTGACAGTTGACATTCAGCGCTCTGCTTTCTCGCAGCGCCTCTGATAAACAGTCATGCCAATAAAGCGGCAGAGTTGAAATGGGAGAATGACGAGGCGTGCAGAGCTGCTGCGTCTCCTGCATTCTGACCGAGGGCCCTGCTCCTCTTTCACGTTTAATGTCGCTGCAATCCATCAGAGCCTCCATCTGTTCACTGTCACCCTGCCATCCATCCATCCATCAGGACCCCTGCCTCTCTCACACACACAAAGACACACACGCCCTTCCCAAGTAGTACTGCCACTGGCACTGCTACCAATCAGTACACCATCTCCACTTTCTCTAGACCTGACTCCCTGCACCCAGGAACAACACAAATAGTACTTTTATATTATCTTGTCGCTGCCAGGCAGAAACCTTATATCTCCATATATCAGCATTTTTTCATAAATCAATGCTATTGGTCACCCTTTACGTCTATCTGAGGGTTTTACAAATATTTAATCAGTGAAAAGTATTAAAAAGAGTTTGGCTGCGGTCAAAAAGTCTGAGAAGTATCTCAGTATCAGCCATGATAAGAGCTGGTCGAAAAGGTCCTTCAGCTTATCTCCTTTGGCATAGGATACACTGGACCATCCTTTACCAAAGGAGAGAACGCTGCCCCACAATTCCTTGGGGCCGCAACATTTAAAGCGACACACCATTCGGCCGTTCATGAAAACAAACAATATCAAGAGCGCTGAGCCGAACCTTACAGTCTGATCCACGGTCTGAGTCCCATTCTGCTGATGAAGACCATGAGATGCAGTGGAAAGCACTGGAAAAATCTAGTTTTTTTTAAATAAAGATCTTTTTATTGAGGTTTTGCAGTGTATAGCAAACGTGCGGCGCTATTCGGTAACCAAAGAGGATTGACAGGTATGAGTATACATTATTAGCAGCTGGCACCAATGCCAACAAATAAACAAGTCAAAACAAAGGATGTATATAATCTATGTATATCAACAATAAAACAGTCCCTCCCCAGTGACTGCCAGCATGCCATACGGAAAGCTAACTGTCACGCCAAGGACTTGCGATGAATGATTGAATACTGTTTGATGTAGTCAAAAAAATCGAGTTAAGTGGTCCTTGAATTAAGATTACTTTGTCAAACAAGTCACCATGAATATTTTTTTTTCTCATCCAACATAAATAATGTTGTCAAGCACAATTAGCATCTACCTGCAGCCACAGTTTCATTGCATATATTGCAGCATACGTATATCATGTGTTTTTAGTAGTTTTTATGATTTAATGGTGTATTGTAGTGGCCCACTTTTTTATAATTTTAAGAAAACTTTTTTGTTTGATACAAGCAAAGTTCTACAGATAACACAACACAATGTGTTTTTCTTTGAACATGACCTTCGGAATAGTATTTTGAATATATAATCTAAAGTCATGGTTATTTAATGGATTTTTGAAAGTCTTTCAATCACATCTCATGGTCATCATCAATGGATGGAGAATGAATGATTAAGTCCAACTGAAGACCATGAGATGAGTTCAAATGATAGTAAGACCTTGACTACGGACTATTTCGTCAACTATTTTGTAGTGGGTGAGTTTTGTTCATCTATCTTACTTACATGGAGGAACATATATGTAAATGAGTTCTGTGTCTGTAGTCAATGACCTCCCAAATATATATTTTAAATCCCAGTAATCTTCTTGGTGCACCTTCAGAGTTAACTCTGATGTTTCTGTACAGCTGCTGTCACTCAGGGCTGCGACATGCTGCAGTGACGCACTATTAACCTACAATCGTCTCCAGCTCCCTCCGTCAGCCTGTGTGATGGTGGGTTAACAAGAGTTGCACATGGCTGGAAGACCATTTTGAGTTTTGATAGATCCACTGAGCTCCTCTGGAGGCAGAGTGTAGTCATGCATTAATCAAGGTCTGCCAATTATAAAAGTGTGTTTGTTGTGTCCAGGGGCATCACTAGACTGAGAGCTTTACATGGGATTAGCCCCTGCTTGTTAGGGTAACAGAGTGGGGGTGGGGACTCCAGGGCCACACTGCCTAAGAAGAAGACGAAGAAGCACAAGAAGAAGAAAAAAGTAAAGAATAACAACAAAAACAACAAATGGTTTGAGAACATTATGATATACTGCACCGTGTAGTATGCAGGAGCATTATTTTCCAAATATTATTACTTTTTCATTAAAGCAGTAGTGGATAGAAATGGAGCAAATATGATTAAAAATGTTATTTTCATAAAACAGTCGATATATCCTGACAGTTGCAGTCAGAGCTGATCTGGAGTCTGCCGTCCAGCTTCCGTCTATGAGAGCCACGAGTCAATCACTCGTGAACTCCAATCAAACGGTCAAACTGGGCTAAACTTATCAATATTCTGTTACTGTAATGCCCATTTCTTGCATCAATTTATTTCAGAGACATCTTATAGTGTACTGTTTAGTTGTAAAATGAGAACGTTTCAGCCATCTCTGTATGTCCACAGACTTTCACAATGGTTGGCTCTTATATATAAATCACTCCTTGGACTGGTTCCTTCGTATCTGTGTATATACAGTACATGTGCACAAACCACAATCAATATGGCCTGCACTCTCACAATGTTTTAGAGATGTTGGTCCCAAAGGTTAGAACGGAACTGGCTAAAAAAGCTTTTAAATACGTTGCTCTTTCTTCCTGGAATAATGTACTGAAGGACCTGAAATTGTCAGAGCTGATTACTACTGTATGGGGGGATTTAAGTCCATTTTAAAGGATCGAGAAAGTGGCACTAAACTGTAAGTCGATGTGATTGCTCTTGATTTTCTCACTGAATTGTTTTGAGATGGACCTGTTTGTGCATTATAGCTGGTTTTTTTTTGCATTGGATACAAACTGGATGTCGTGCTCGTTCACTTGTAGTGTGTGATTGTTGTATTTGTCTGCTTGTATTGTTTGTTTTATTGTTGTAACAATGTTCATGCTGCCCTCTTGGCCAGATCACTCTTGGAAAACAGATTTTAATTTCCATGAAATTTTTACCTGATTAAATAAAGGATATATATATATATATATATGTACTGTATATGTTACAAAGTGTTGTTGAGTTATTTGAAGTTCCGCTAGTGACATTTGTGACATGTTTTCCGTACTTATGTTATGTTGTTTACATACATATTTTACTTAGTTTACATACTTATTTAACGCCCAACCATGAAGTTTTTTCTAAACTTAACTAAGTGGTTTTGTTGCCAAAACATAACCGCGACTGTTTCACGGTAACAACATGACGTTAAATGACTCACGAAAAGCCGTTCCACAGCGTTAACCCAGTGGCGTGAAATGACACGTGTAAAGCCTAAAAGTGGGAAAGCCAAAAAAAATATTCAAATAGTCTCTAAACATGTTCATACCAAAATTAAATATAGAAAAATCATACACCCAAATAAGATTCTACCACAAAAACACATCATGTCTCAAAATATGTGCACACAACCCTGTTAGTGAGCATTTTCATCGGTCCTCACCATCAATTTATCAGCTGATTGATTTTGTTACATGAAACTGTTCTGATCTCATTTCATTAATTTCATTAACTTTGTGTATTATAACTGAGAGTGCAATACCTCTGTGCCTTTCACTTTTTTCTACATTGTGTTATGCACATACTAGCAATGGATTTATTTATTTATTTATTGGCCATCAATCTATAAATTCTGAGAACAAAGAGATGATAAAAAAAAGAACAGAAATTGCAACGTGTTGTAACGATGAAGGAATCTGAATTTTTCAGAGGCGCTACACTACAGTACACAGCACGGTTCGTTTCAGCTCTTTTGAAGCCAGCGGCTCATGTGAAATTAAATAGCCTATTGATTCAGGTGAGTGCTAAGTTCTGAATGGAGTGAATTCACCATCAGCCTTCACACACCTCAACGTCCACTGAATCTACTTTTCACCAAGTCATAACACTGACCATAACTTTAATAAATTGTATCATAATCATCCTAATGTTTGTCTCGAGGTGATGCTGGGTTGATACTAACTGTAGCATACAGCCAAATGACATTTGGGAAGGATTAGATTAACATTAGACTCAACTAAAACTGAAAGTTCAACACTATCAGCCATATACAAAATAAACCTTTAATGCAATAAATGAATCGCTTACACTGAAGCTTGACTAGAAAAGAGGAAGTTGATGACATATTTAACCAATGTTTGGGTTCAACTAAAGCAAGAAACAATGTTTGTGGGACTTGCTGTCCATTAATAAAAGCTAAAACCATCCAACTCCACTTTTTTTTTTTACGGTGGTGGATAGGCTAGCTTTTTTTTTTAACCATAACGTGAATCTCTCCCTAACTTTAGCCAAGCATTTCAGTTAACTGTAACATGACTTTTGCTTTTAGTGCAACATTTCCCTAACCTTTACCATCCTGTATTTACCATGCACACATATTGTAGGGGAAAAAAATTTAAACGTTGGCATTAATCATATTCTGAAGTTTTGCAGAATCGTCAAATATTAAAGGGATAGTTTGGATTTTTGAAGTGGGGTTGTATGAGGCCATAGTCAGTGTATTACCTGCACTAGATGGCAGTCGGCACGCCCCCAGTTTGGAGAAGCAGACACAGGTAACTGGCACAGCAGCAAAGCAATGTACTGCTGTGGACGGGGCTGGCAGCAAAACTTATTTTAGCCACCCAAAAGAAAGGTCCACCTAAAAATGAATCAATATAAGTTCAAGTGTTTTTGCCAGTTTGCCTTGCAGTGAGACAGCTATACAGTCTATGTTTCCGACGGGGAACTGAAGCTGTTAGCTCTTGCCAAAGCCACCAGACTCTATTGAAAAAAACAGCAATTTTACTTCGCAGAACACAGGGGTTGTGATTATTGTGTTACTTTGATTATTTTGAATTCACCAAATGACTTTCTGTCTTACAGCAAAGTTAAGCAGTGTAAACCTTCAAAATCTAACAACTTAAACAGATTTTTTTTACATTTAACATTGCACTACCTTCCTTTTCTTGCATTCAGTAACTCCTGTCTGCTTGTTTGTTGTTGAATGCTACCTAATAATAATCACGTTGTAAGTTGGCAAAATTGATGAGGTGTTCAAATGTTGCTCTCCGGTAGATACCCATTTTTAGTAAGCCCCATAAACATGTTTGAGCTTTCAGAAAGACTGACGATAGAAACCCTTTGTAATGAAAGCCACTGAGTTACAGATACTAGGATGCACACTTTGAAATGGATTTGGGGGCTGGGGCGGCCGTAGCTGAGTAGAACGGGTTGTCCTTTAACCGCATTGCAGTTCAATCCCCGGCTCCTACTGTCTGCATGACAGACATACTGATAAGTAAGTTTAACATTCACTGTTGTCTCTGTCCTAAAACTGATTTGGTTAAACTTGTGGTGTGGTGCTGCTTGTGATGTCTCCCAGAGTCCCAGTAAAATGTAGAGGCATCGCTGAGTCTCCTTCTACCAGAGGTCTTCTTATTTGATTTGCTCATCCAGTAAAAATGTTACTGTATGATGTAAGACAGTGGTTGTAAACCATTACTTTGTTTTGACCAGCTTTTATCTAATGACCTTTTATTGTTGTTTATGAGTACTTCAGTTGTACAGTATGACTCTTTTATATCTATTGCCTTCTTAATCGTGTTTGGTGTTGTTTTCTGTTGTTGGGCTTTCTTTGTAAGGCACTTTGGAGCTGTGTTTCATGGTGTATGAAGCAGTCCCAGAAATTAAGAGACATTAGGGCCACAACTCCTTTCTAATCAGATTTTGTGTCAGAGACCCACATGAAAAGATGTTAGTTATTGTTGGTGCTGTGATAAGACACTGCACTTTATTTTCTTTCTCTTTTTTGTCTTTATTGGACAGATGAAGAGTATAGTGGCAGGCTGGAAATGGGGAGAGGACAGAGAAAGGGGTATGACATGCAACAAATGTCCCACGGTTGGAATCGAACCGGGGACATTTGTTGTTGCGGTTACTTGGCAAGCGCTGTAAACATTCAGCTAACAAGGCGCTCCAGAACTGTCATTTCTTGTGCATGAAGAGATAAATAGCAGAGAGTGTCACATATGACCAGAATAGTAATTCAAATACCTTCATTATTTGGAGTGAAGTTAAAGAAGTTACCATTTTACTGTTGGAACGTTCTTGGACATACAGTATATCCCTGGACCAAGCTTTGAGGAACAACAGGAAATAATTTTAGCCACACCAGCCAATGCCTGTCCATAGGTCAGTCCACTGACATTTTGCACAGACATTCATGTTCATGTTCCCCAAAGGATGATGATCACTTTAGTGATCCTCTGACTTTTCATTAAGTGCCACCATGAGGCTTTGAATGAAGTGTCACAACAACTATTGGATGAATTGCAATGAAGTTTGGGAATTGTATCCATGGTGCCCAGAAGACAAATCCCCTGACTTTTCCTCCAGTGCCAGCACCAGCTAAAAAAAAATAAAACCTTTTTCTTTAAAATATCTCAACATCTACTAAATAGATTGGCTCAAAATTCTCCACAAAATTCTCCAGTGGATCTTTCCAGATCCATTGGTTCCCAGAGGATTAAGCCTAATGACTTTGGTGATCGCTTGACATTTCCTCTAGTGCCACCATGTGATTGACATTATTGGCTTTCACTGAAGTATCATGAAAACTATTTTTTGGTTTGCCATGAAAATTGTCATACATGCTCATGTTCCGTTTAGGATTAAACTTAATCATTTTGGTGATCCTCTGCCTTTTACTCTAGCGCCATCATCAAGTCAAAATATTTGTCCAATGACCAACTTCCTGCAAAGTGATATTCCTGTAGACCCAGCTGTACTTTTTGTGTTTATAGTAATTAGCAAATGTTAGCCTCAGGGATTCAAGCATAGATACTTGCTCTTGTCAATAAATAAAGGAACTTTAGCCAACAATTGTAGGAAATTGCAAGAAATATTCTACCGATGTATATAGAGGATGACCTATGATATGCTATCTCTTGATGCTGAATGATGCCAAACCAATATTTGTCACATTCAATATTATAACCTAATGTTACCTAAATTAATCAATGTCAAAAGCATTTTCTGAAAGATATGCACAGTTAGCAATGACCCATACATGTGTGTCTATGTGCTTCATGACTATAGTAGGATTGATCAGTAGGACTCATTGATTTCCATTTCCTCATTGCCTGTCCCATTCAGGAAAATTTAACAAGATGGATATGTTTAAGGCTAAAGTTCAGACACTGGTTCTAATTGTGGCCGATGTTAATTAGACGTAGCTAATTGGGAAGAATGGTTGTCTTTGGGGTCAATGCAGAAAGAGCATCTGCTTAGAGCCATTCGATTTATTCCATTTGAGGAATGGGCCATGTAAAAGGACATTCTCTATACTAGTACGTATGTTCCTGTCAAGGTCAGAGGTCAAGAGAGGGTAAAAGCCTTTTATGAAGCATGAAGAAAATTCCTGTGAGGGTGAAAAAGCATACCTCCAGTAATAAGCAGTAGCAATTACTGTGTTTCACCCTGCCTGATGAGATCATTGATAAAAACCAGAGCTTTGATTTAAAAAGAAACATGTGCATGAAGACTGAAGGGGGCCATGTCATTGTCTCTGACAGCCTAGTAAACCCTAATCGTCCGCAAAATGTCCTATTGGACCGAAAGCTCATTTGTCCGACAGCCTGTTATCCCGAAAACAAACTCCCATTGTTCCAAAAGCTCGTTACTCCGAAAATACACTCTCTCTGTGCAACAAACAGAAGCACATGGCTATTTATTATGCTACCATGGTGAATGCATGACCCACCCTACTCTGCCTCTGATTGGTTTACCCTGATATTTTTACACTACCCCTAACCAATCCCATGCCTAAACCTAACCAACCCAACCAACAAAGGCTAAGGGTACTAGCCATACCATAGGAAACCAATGGTTGGGGGCCTCAGCGAGCTTATGGATGGATGATGGAAACATAGCACTGTCTGACTGTACAGTAAGTGTTCATTGATAGAGAATCCTGCCCCATAACCATCATGTTTAGACTTGTTCTTCAGTATCAAAAGTAACCCAAAGTAAAGTAATATTTCAATCAGGAGAGACCCCGTATAGAATGACAATCATTTATTACATGGTACATAATAGAAAAATATTGCAAAGTCGTTGGCAATTAGACTCCATCGTGACGTAGTATATCAAAAGGGGGTAGTGATGCCGTGATGAGAGTAGGATATATTCCCCCCCTGAAGTCTAGACACTGGTGGTGGTGAAAGGAGATGAAGATCTAATGAAGGAATGTAGAGCAGGCCTGGGCACAGAATCTGATGAAGCCTGGAGGTGATGTGGTGGAGGCGGGTTGCATCGAGTCGCACAGAAATGACAACTGACGCGGCAGAGAGAAAAACAGTTTTAAAATTTAAATGCAACGATATGATTGGCTCATGGAGAGCGTGGTAGAATCTGTCTGGTTATCTAAGAGTGAACCACCCACAGTCAGCTGATAGAGTAGGAGCCAGTAGAGAGAGAGAGAGAGAGAGAGAGAGACAGAAAGGTTGTGAATGAGAGAGAGTGTTAAGAAGGTCTTCCTGTCTGAAGCTTAAAGCTTCATATAAAGTAATATATTTTTTGACAGAACTCAAAATGTCTCATCAACATAGTTCTTATATCCCTGGAACAATTACACTCCTTTATCCTTTCATATAGAGATTAAACTGTGTTGAAAACCCGTGGTATTCAAATTGCATGAATCTTTCCTTTTTAATAAAAACTGACCAAAAACATGTAGGCTATAGTGGGCTGAACTCTGAAACTAGTAACTGGCGTAAAATGAAGCTCTCAAATTCAGTTAAAACACATACACGCTCATAAGGTCACAGGTAGCTCTTGTGGTGACTATTCATATTCCAATTAAAGCATGTACTTCACACTTCATTCCTGATACTCTTACTTTATATTCATATTTCACACTGTGTATGAACTGTACATTACATTCAAAGGAGTTGAGATGGTAAGAGTGAATTTACATTAAAAAAATATATATATATTGTGTTGTATTATTTTTACAGAAACCCAAGCTAATAACTGCTTTAAATTTGTGAGGGTTTTGTTGGGTGATGTACACCGTAGATTTTGGAAGAGCAATTCCGAAAAGATCAAAACAGCTGAAATGCGGTCAAGGACGTAGGCCTACTCTTGCTCAGTTTATTTTCTGCACTTGTAAGTAGCCATCCTGTAACAGAGGAACATTTCACTTTCTACCAGTAAAATGTCCACTATTGGACAAATACAAATAGAAAATACTTTAATAAATTAAAGGACAGCCCAGTCGCAATTTGCATGTGGATAGGTGGGTCAAAAAACACAGGACTTTCGCTTAGGAGACTGGTGTTCGTGTACTTAAGTTACAGCACTTCCAGAGTTATTCTTTTATTCTCCTTCTACACTTTCCAGGTTGTTTTGCCTATATTTGTTCTAGGGGTTTCAACAGATTAAAATATTTAATCGTGATTAATCGCAACTTAATCTTTCAAAATGTAATTAACTATGACTTGCCCCAAACTGCATGTTATTATCATAAAGTGGGCATGTCTTTAAAGGGGAGACTCGTGGGTACCCATAGAACCCATTTTCATTCACATATCTTGAGGTCAGAGGTCAAGGGACAGCCATGACAGTTTTTCCTCGCCAAAATTTAGGGTAAGTTTGGAGAGTTATTTAGCCTCCTTTGTGACAAGCTAGACGAGGTAGGTACAAATGGATTCATTGGGTTTTCCTAATTTAGTTTAGTTATAGTTTCATATGATGTCAGTATTTTCACTCTAGCTTTAAAGCTGACCCCGATACAAACCTGGTCATTCATTAGAGTCCCTTTGGTGCGCGGTTGGTGCTGCGTGACAGATAGGAGCTGGAGTTCTCCAGGCCCACAACCCACAATGACTGAACCATAAGAGCTGACAAGCCCCCTCCTGAGGGTCTGTGGGTTGCCCACCTGCATCTCAACCTCTACTTAAACCATAAAGAAACAAATGGAAAACATAATACAATAAAAAAGAAGAAGAAGAAAATAACAACAACAACAAAACACAGTTATTTGTTTGGTTCTGTACCTCAGGGTGGGAGGATTCCGGCTCACCCGTCGCGCTGCTGCGATACCTGCGCTTTATTTCCCGCTTGTGAGTCCGTTCTGGTGCCGGCTCCTTTGATACTGCGCCCTCCTCATCCCGTTACTGCCCCCCATATATATATATATATATATGTATATGTGTGTATATGTAGAGTATATGTGTATTTAAGTGTAGCTATGTCTTATATTATCAATGCCACTCACACAACCATTTTCCCGATCACGCATGCACGTACACACATTCTTCAGCCTGCTTTTGTCCATCCTTTTATTTTATTTTTTTAATTATTTGTCTTTCTTTGTATATGTTGCTCGTTTATATATCCCTGTACTTGTGTACTTTGTAATCACTTTATCACACAATAAAACAAAAGTGTGTTTACTGCGAGCAAACAGAAAAGCCGTCATTAAAGCCCCCCTCCAGTGTATTTTGGCATTTCTATGAGATTTCATATTTATCAGTCATTTCCTGACTAAGTTGATTAACCATACTGTTTGCCATTTTTTCTTTTTTTTTACAAATAACTTAATTTTGCACTCAAAGTTAAAAAAAGAAGGTTGTTGGTAAATGGGAATATGACGTATGACTATAGTAGAAGCTGCAAGTCATACGTAATTTTCCGCGCTTGCACAGGTGCACTCATGCTAGTTTGCGCCTGAGCAGCGACAAATCGATAAATCTGCTTCTCTGTCAGTTTGTCTTTCTAGTTAGTTAGCTAGTTAGGTGTAGTTAGCTAGCCCAACTCGTTGCATTAGCTAACTGAGGGGTTTCATTTTATCCTCCATCTTACTTCAGTGTGTTTATCTTCACAATGGCATTTGTGTGTGTGGTGAATCAACACAACACATTAACTGTCTCTCTCACTCGTTCTCTTTTTTACTGTCTCCTCCTGCTGGAGATAAATTAACTGAAAGCAGCCGATACCAACTTTCAGCTCAAGAGAAAACAAGAGAAAAGTCCCGTTAGAGAAATAAACGAATCACAGTGCAGCCCGGTGCGTTGTCGGTGCTGGGAGCTGAGGAGAGAGCGGCCGATGCTGGTGGACGGGGCTCCTCCAAAACGTCCCTAAACAGTATTTCAAACAGTGAACCTCTGCAACATGTCTATCCGTCCTCCGGTGCGTTGTAGCCGGCGTGCGGCGGTGCGGCTCGCCAGGAGGAGACGGTGAAGAAGAGAGCGAGTGAGGGAGATTCGGTGTGTTGCGTTATTTCTTGTCTCATTTGTGGTCTGATGAACAGTAAATTCATCTAAACTGGTTTGAAAAATTATGCAATCTTGTTGCCGTGGTAATGTAAGAAAGAACGTTAACCAAAAAACAGGAAGTAAAACTGTCTGGAGGGGGGCTTTAGCATATGTTCATATGTATATCAAATCATATGCATATCAAAGTTATCCCAATATCTCTATGTTCATCTCATGTTTTAAAACCTCCAATCTGAGAGAGAACCTGAAGACACCCCCTGCACTCCCCACCCACTCTCCCTTTAATGTGTAACTCAAGACGTCTCCCACGGGTTCTGCCATTCCTGTGACTATTGTTGATCTCCTTCCCATTATTCTCCATTTTCCAGTAACCTGGCATTCTGGGTTCACGATAAGAAAACACCTTATAACCAGAGCAGATCTGATGAGAAAATAACTCAATACAACAACAGCGGATCTGAGTATAATATGAAAAGATCAATGAAGGAAAGATCTAGATAGCACGGGTAATAACAGGACAAGATCTCACGAGAGAAGCCGTAATGAGAAAAAATCGCTTTATTACAAGGAAACCTGATACAATGTTGTTGTGGAGATGAATGCAATCCCATTATTCAGCTGTGTCTTTTTCAAGGTAAACTCTCTAGGTGATGTTTGGGGAAGTAATGAGAAGCATTTTGTTTGCTCAGTCATAAGAGGTATTACAATATCCAGTGAACATGGATTACAACACATATATGTTTGCAATGCCAAAGATGATTATTTCCTTTGTGCTGCAGAGAGGTAAAACTGCTGCGGTGCATACTAAACAGGCTCAGCTCGGAAGACTCGCCCCTCAGCATTGCTCACACTAAACTGTTTAGTAAGACAAAGCAATTATGTGAATATTTGAATCTCTTGACAAGGCCCAGGTGCCATTTCTGCCGCTTGTGGCTGGTGATATAAATTAATATGAAATACACAGGTACTTGCAAATAGTCAATGCTATACAATTATGTATGGTGGGGGAGTCTGGAATTGTCCTTGGCCATAGTGATAAAATGCCACCTCCTTCATGGTAAATGCTATTTATAAGTCCCACACAATTTAACAAGTCTGTGGACGGAGATTACCTTCACATGGAAAGGTCATTACTACTTGTACTTTGACTTCCTGAGGACTGGGGTCTGTTTAATGATGGTACATTTGATGTTTCAAGTAACAGCTGATAAAGTGATAGTGTGTCCTAGTAGGTATCCATTGTTATCCATTGTTGATTTTCATGTGAAGCTGGACATTTATTTTTCTTATGACGAAATAAAACCAAGAGATTTCAGGTCTCACCTATTTTAACTGCGAGCCGCACACGGTTTACAGCAACAACAGCCAGTGAAAGTGTCTGTATCTGTAGAATATGTCACGGACATGAAAAAAAGTAAAGATTTATTTTTAAATCAACACTACCTGCTTTCATTTAAAAATAAAAGCCCCGAAGCATTTTTTTTTACTATGAACAGAATTTCTTGATTTGTTAACACATGGCTTTTATTCTGAAATATGTGCAGGACAGTGTTGTAGAACATGCAGTGATTTGCAGGGCTCCATGAATGAATATAGTATGGGGTTATAATTGTGGATTATTACTATTATTTACAAATAACTACACGGTTCTTAACCTTTTTTCTGTCTAAAATAAATGTATAACATAATATTTGTAATGAAATTAAATAACCATAGTGAAAGGCAAACGCTATGTGGAAAGAAAGGGCTAGCAGCAAAAGCAGCAGAAACGCAACTGGTGTGAACAACTGTCGCGTGAATCATGTAGCAGTTCAGCGAGGCAACCGTCAGGAGCTGCTGATGCGGGCAGCCACACATACCGCATTTTTTTACTTTATTTTTTGTCAGAGCATTTGATTTATTGATTGCTGTCGAGATGTAATGACAATTTCAACTAATATTCAAATGTTCCCTTACCAAACCGTACCTTTAAATGTGGTCAGATGACACGTCCTACAAACTAGTTAATTTAAAACATACTCAGTAATGTATTGACATTGCAGTCGCTAGAGGACCCTAGTGGAGCATTAAGTCATATTATGACAAAAGTAAACCGTGTGTGAGTTTGAGGTGAAGCATAAAATCATTAATTTGACCATTATCAGACACAAAGACCATCCATCCGCACTAATGATATTCCTACATTACTTCCTCAACAACTATGATTTTTAAAATCTGATATACCCACTGAAATGAGATACTGTACATCTTGTACCAGAATCACATGTCTAAATCCAAATAGACAAGAACATGTCCTTACTTTTCAACAATTTGCATCCTACACAAAAGTGAATATGGCATGGCATTATGGTTAGGTGGATGTACAAAGTGAGAGAAAAAGGAAGAAAAATCTCTCACTCTTCACAGTTCATGACTGAAGAAAGAAAGGGAAGGACAAGAATCACGAGTGTACATGCTTTCGTCAATGCCGATAGATTTTCAATGGCAGGATGTGGATGGGGAGAGCGTACTGAGGCTTCATTAGCTTTGTCAGATGCTTTTAAGAGATATATTGACATGGTCATTAGTGAGGAAATCAAGTGAGTTACTGAGTCAAAAATGTCTCTTTCAATTGGTGAAAGTGTTCAGATAACTGTAAGTGGATGTGTGTGCGTGTGTGTGTGTGTGTGTATGTACGTGTGTGAATTTAAGACTGTTTTCATGTATTTCAGGAAAAAGCCTGGTTTCGGTTAGCCCCTAAGGGTTTACAGCCATGGTTTTGAAATGATCAGTCTGATTCTGATTCTATTGAAATCCACAGAAGCAAAAAGCAAAACAAAAACAACAACTTAATAACAACCTAAGTTTAGGCTTTATACTAAGCTGTGGATGATGATACCATAATAATAGTTTAAAACTACAGTGGAAACCGCTAGTGATCACATCTGTCCGGGTAAAATATATCACTATAAGCGGATGATAATCATAACCAAATTTTTGTTGTTGTGTATTATTTCTTATGCAGATTACCATTTAACTGACATTTGTATATTTATTACATGAATATAAAGTAATGAAACAGACCGCTTTGCTATTTACTGGCTCGCTTCTTCTGCCTTTTCCCTCACCAAGGGTTTGGCCAGCGTGCATACAGATGAACTTTGCCCTTTGCCGGGACTACTCGTTCGCTCACCCGGTAGCGGCATGGAGGGAGACGGACGCCGGTCTGCATGTGTTCCGCATAGCCGGTTTAGGATCGGAAAAAATTTCACTTTGGGGTCATTACGTGACCAGGCATTAGCAATCCACTTTCCCTGTGCGCATTTGTTTTTCATTCAGAGATGACTTTCCTTTTCCCGTCATGATATCTATGTGCATGCAGCATCAGCCTCAGGTATCCAGCCGGACAGCAGACAAAGTAAAGCAAAGTAAAAAACAAAACAATGTAATTAACATTAGTTTAACGTAGTTTTAAAATGTTTTTCCATATGCTGTCATGTATGAAAAGACCAAACATTAACTCTATAAGCAGACTTGATTACTATAACAAATTATTTAACAGTATTTGGAGTGATTCTGTCCGAAGCTTTTTGATCCATATGAGCGGGTGATCACTATATGCGGTTTCCACTGTACACATTACTAAAATATGAGATGAGATGATGCACTGCCAGACTGTTTCGGAGTGGCCAAAAGGTGGTTTGAAAATTAGCCTTGGACCAGGGGTTAGAGGAAACAGTTTAAACTTTTAGATGGACGGCCAGTGTTGATGGTAAATGTATTCAATTCAAGCAATACCTTGTCTGCACAACCTGTACAAACAGTCCAACCCTCCTTAGATTAGGTTAGATGTAAGATCAACTGGACTGTGTGCCACATAGCCAATTCTCTGGACTTGACATTGACGATGAGGTCTTTGAGATAAAAGAAGCCCCTTGTACCTTGGTCGCGCAGCGACTGAAGTGCTGTGTCCACACTTCGAACCAATCGCCGGGCTGCACCAGTCCCAGTAACTGCTTGATGGTTAACATACGGCACATCAGCCAGCTGAGGTGGTTCGAGCATCTGATCATGATGCCTCCTGGACGCCTCCCTTTGGAGGTTCTCCGGGCACGTCCAACTGGACACGGAATGCACTGGAGAGATTGTATACCTTGTCTGGCCTGGAAACGCCTCGGAGTCCCCCAGGAAGTCCTGGAAAATGTTGCTGGGGGGAGGGACATCTGCCCCCGCAACCCAGCCTCTGAAAAGCAGAAGAAAATGGATGGATAAGTTGGGACAACATGTTACGGTCCAGAATGTCAGTCTGAGATGGCAGGGCGGGGGCTTTAGGTTGGTAAGACGTCAGCGTAACACCCAACACAAACAAGTTGTTAGCAGCTGCAGCTAGCTGCGCTCCCAGTTGGAAGATGGGGCGGGGTGGGGGGGCGTCTTTGTAACCCTGTATCCAGAGAAAATCCGCATGAAACCGGGGCTCTCGTCTTCAGTGACTGCTGGTAGGATGCCTCTACACACCGCCAGATGTCAGGTAGAGGGGGCGAAACCACAGCCTCCTGAGCTGGGCAAGCCAGGCCGTAAAATCATGATCAATGTACTGGTCACCGAAGAGATACTGATGTCATCTCGCCGAAACATCGGACGTGATCCAACCGCTGCTGGCGTTGAATCTTAGGCATCACCTCGGCAGGCTGGTGGCTGCTGAACACCACTCTCTGCGGCCTGCGCCAAGGCACTCATGGCGGAAGTCATGGAGATCCGTCCCAAAGAAGCAATGACTCCATATGTGGCGATGGAGAAGTCAGTGGGCAAATCGCTGTTCGCTGAAGAGAAAAAGGATGATAGACAGTGGTGTGTGCTGTATTCTTCTCCTAAAAGATTCTCAAACTCAACATCCAAGGTAAGGCAGGCAAGATAAGGTAATACAACACTGTCTATTGCAAATTCTCAGGTCTCTATAAAGGAAACTAACCATGATATTCAGTAGAATTAGTACATTTATGAAATGAAAAAATTAAATTGCTTTCACTATGCCATAAAATAATGGGAGATGCACAGTGCATTTTAAAATAGAGATTAGAGATGGGACTCCCAAAAGATGTTTTATATCTTGAAGACATTATTTTGTCTCATGTTCCTTTATTTGTTTGTTTTATGTTTAAAAGGTCATCTTTTGACTCCATTCAAATAAGTACCTGCTTAGTGTGTGAGTGTGTGTGTGTGTGTGTGTGTGTGTTTGTGCATGTGTGTATGAGAGAGAGAGATTATGCCCTGTGTAGCGCCTTAACCTGAAAAATGTTGTCAGGTTTAGTCGATCAGGTTGCTGTCGCTCTGGTTTTGTTGCTGTCCTTGAGCGAGGCGTCGCCTCTGGGGGTACACGGTCTTTCTCATGTGGCATCTCTCCACATCAAGGGAATGCCATTCTTCATACAGTTGTGAGTTCATTTCCATAGAATGGAGCGATGGATTCTTTTATTTCCAAAACACATCCCCTCCATCTCAATGGGAATGTGCGTGTTGCTGTGCAGAGAGCAAAAATTGAATTCCCAACGTTGCTGCTTGGTGCAGGAAGGCATGAATGTATAATTAGAGGCCTGTAGGCAACAGATAAGAAAAAAAAAATAAAGACTCACTTTGATGTTGATCACAAATTATTTCATGGTTTGAGTATGTGCACGTTCACGCGCTGATGCGCACACAAAACACACATATATAATGGGGAAAATAGACACTAATATGTGTCCCAGCTCTCACACAGACGAACACCTACTCAGGATGTACACACATACTGTATATTTGCACACACATACACAACCTCCACACTGACATATTAACATGAATAATTTGTCAACACCATTAATCCTGCAGCGCTCTCTCTCGCTCCCTCTCAGTTTGGAGATCTTCGGTTGGTGTTTTCCTCTGTTGTTATTGTTGTTTGGTAGTTGTGTCTTTCAGGAGTCTTTTCTCCATCCATCATACATGGAACTGCTTGTCATTTCAGAAATTGTTCCCTCTGCGTCCTGCGAAATTGTTCCCTCTGCGTCCAGGCTCCAGAAAATGAGGTTACATATTACTTTGAGATAAATCCTTAATATTAGACTTGTGATGCAAACAGTTGAAATAATGCATTGGTTCTGAGAGACACAAACATGTTTAACCAAAGATGCCAAAAAGATAAAGAGGTAAAAAAGAAAAAGAAAAAGTGAAGGAGCAAGGGGAGGGGAGTAATATTCCATAAAAAAAACTCAGAAGTCGTAAATTTACAAGACAAAAAAAAATGATATACTCTGAGATTAAAGTGGTAAATTTGCGAGAATAATCAAACAAAATTACAAGAAAAAGAAAGATGTATTTCCTTATTGCTGAATCTGATTTCAAATTAATTTGATTAGGTCATCCACCGCAAGTATAATGGAGTTGGACCTTGCAAAGTGAAGCAATGTAGTTCCACACTAAAAATCTACACAATTTTCCACTTTTTTCTCTTAAATTTATGACTTTAATTTCAGAGAAGTTCTGGTTTGTAGGAGCCCTGCAAATATTTCAGAATAAAGTCCATGTGTTAACAGTCCACAGAAAAAACGCTAGAAGGCTTTTTATTTTGAAACGGAAACGGGAAGTGTTGAGTTAAAAATAAATGTTTACTTTTTTCCAAGTCTGTGACATATTCTTGAGATATGGACAAACTGTAGTACTGTTGGTATGATGCCAATATACGGTCAAAAGATCATTTTCACTGTCCATCTTTGCTGTGAACCGCGTGCGGCATGCGGAAAAAATCGGCGAGACCTCGAATCTCTAGAAGGAGCAGCTGACACAGAGACAACGTGGCCTGAGCCAGAGGTAGTTTGCCAGTCTTCGCTTTGATGCCAGGAAGCACAAGCGGCGCTTGGTTACCATGCTCTCCTCAGTACAGGACGACCTGCGATACCGATGGTCCCCACAACACCTGTTACAGGAAACACCACTGGGACAAGGGACCTCCTACACCACGGTGTTCACCATTGCATCCCTGAAGGGATGGGGAGGGACCTGACTGGGCGAGTGGTAGGTGGTGTACAGGACCGACACATCCACCTCATCAAGCTACAGACAGTGTTTTTAGTCCCCCAACACTTTAAGCTCTTCATACGGGAGAGGCCTTGTGTTGGTGAGGACTGACAACGGCATCAACAGGCTGGGCAGAGTTTGTTGCATTAGCTAACACTCGAGGCTAACTACAGCTCAATAAAAAGCCTCAAAAAAAGGCTTTGTTTTTTTATGTGTTTAAAAACAGTTCACAATTTGCATGTTATAATTTATTTCCTAATATGCTGCTGTCTGATATTTAAAGCCAGTTCATCATGTTTGAGATTGTAGATGGCATTTGGAAATCATCATTGGACCAACCCGCTGTCAATCTTGTATTCTGCTGATTTCTGATTGGTAACAAGAGCGCCATTTGACGTTTTTTCAGCCAATCACAGATAAGCATACAAAAAATAAAATGTATTGAACTGATAGAAGAGGTCCCGCCTCAAGGGAGGATGGGGACCTGCCGTCCTCACACACACAGGCTGCCCTTTCCCCTCTGCCCTGTAGGTGTCGGTATTTAAGCATATTAATAAAGGATTTGAATAATGGATTTTTTTCCAAAGAAGAAAGAAAATTATTTTATAAATGATACTGAGATTTGGTAATGGTTTACTTCAACCAAATACTATATTTCCATATTTTGATCTCCCTCTTGCCTCTCAAAAATAGAAGACTAGCAACATCTTCTGCCTCTATGGAACAGCCTCCACCCACTGTATTAGATCACACATATAAATGTACTACAACTTGTATTACTTCTGCAGTTTATTTGTTTGTTTGTTTTTCACTTCTAAGTCTCTTCTTTTTCTTCATATGGTAATTGGTGAGGGCAGAGTGCCTAGAGTTTTATTGCACAGTGCAACTGAATAAAGCCTTATAAATTAGCAAGTTTAGCAGACAGAACATCTTCTTACAGGTCAGAGATTATGTGATGTAGGCCAACACTTTCCCTCAGGTTATTTCACCACTTCCTGGTGGGTGGATTGAACTTCATACGGCATAAAATGAATAGTTAAGTTACGATTAATTTCTGAACGAAAAAAATAAATAAACATGACAACTGAACCTGACTGTGCTAACAAGTAAAAAACAATAACATAACCACTGGTTTTCATGTGATTTAAAAAAAAACAACTTTAATTCATAATGCAAACAAGGATAATAATGTGGCATACAAAATATTTTTTTTTTGGTTGGAGTTAGTGTGCATTATAGGCTGGAACACCGTCACCACATAGCAATTATCCCACACAAATACATATATGATCAGAGTGAATTGGATGGTATTACCCACAGGGACAAAACTAATCCTCAGCATTTCCATTTATCAGCTGTGGACAGAGGCTGCTCTCTGTGTGGATCACGGCCCATCACTTCTAACAATGTTTGAAAGGCTGTCGACCTGTTTCCCGACAAAACAAAACCCTTTCATTTTCTCTCCCTCCATTAATAGCGTCTTATAAGGCCACGGGCCAGCGTGTAATGCCTTCCAAACATATTCAATTTCATCATAATTAAGAATAGATTATCTATCCAGCTAAGCACAATTTATCATAATCATCATTCCAACCTTTTAGGGGTTTAAATAATCTGATGCAGGGATCCATAACTCCTTGCGACACCACAATAATTTGTTTACAGCCACATCCATTTGGTATACCATCCTTTAATCAATAGCAGTAAATCTAAAGTCCATTTTGCTGCACATTTCTCCTCTTTGGAAAAAATAAAAAAAAGCCTTGTTGAGAAAGGAGCAGTTAAGGGCTCATGAATTGCACCCCCACCTCTCCTGGCTCATGCTCTCACAAATTTGAATGAGATTATATCAGATTGTTAATTGTAAACAGTGTGGAGTATCGCGGGGTGGTCCATGGGGCATCGATGGATTAAGATAACAGAAGTGATGGTGTCATAACTGGAGATAATCAACTGATTCATTAAGATAAGAGAGGGAATGATAGCTCGGGGGGATCTCTTCCACAGCACTTTTTACACAGCTTGTTCGCCATCGCGCTCATTAAATAGAAATGTAACGGCAAGTTGTTGTATCTGTTTGGCCTTCCAATATTAAACCTACTGGATGTTGACAGGTTGTCAACAAGCTGCCAAATATCCAGTGGATCTCGGTACAGAAAGGAAAGCGACCGCCCAATAGAGCAGCACAGAGCCAAATGCACTTCCACCGATTTCTAAACGAGTGAAGTGGCTTTTTTCCCTAACATGCCACAATGCAACGTTTTAGTCCATATTAACAAATTAACCTAGGACCTTCTTTGCCCTCTTCTGAACTCTGAGGCAGCTTGCTTATTTGCTCATTCTCCAGATGCTGTATCAAACTGAACTACTGATACTGAACAGATTAAGTCTGATTTCTTTCCCTGAATTGGTCATCAGATGTTTTGCATTTAAGTCATGGGTGTATTAAGCGGGCTGGAAACAGTACTGTACCATGGGACTGCCTATTGTTCCGATGGACCATTATTCAGAGAATTCACACCCTCCCTGCAACAAACAGAAGCACATAGCTAATTATTATGCAGAATTGTGTCATCACACCTTCCGATTTGTTTTCCTATCATGGCGAAGGCATGACCCGCCCTGCTTTGCCTCTGATTAGCTAGTATCTGTTGCCTTTGTTGGTTGGGTTGGTTTGGTTTAGGCATGAAGAGTGAGATTGGTTAGGGTTAGTGTAAAAATATCAGGGTAACGCTTGGGCCAGACTGCAGTGCATGGCGGCTTCCTCGCTGGCTGAACTATTGCGTATCCCACGCGTGTGTTGTCCACACCGCTGTTACTGGACTGCTGCCACCAGCTCTTTCTTTCCACATAGAGCTTGCCTTTCATAATGGCCATTTCATTTTCATTATAAATGTCATTTTTATTTAGAAAAATATTAAAAACCATGTGGTAATTTGTAAATAATAGTAATAATCCACAATTATAGCCCCATATTTTATTCATACATGGAGCTGTGCAAGTCACTGCATTTTCTACAACACTGCCATGCAATTTTTTTAGAATAAAAGCCTCGTCCAGAGTTTTTTTTCTGTCCACAGAAAAAAACACTTGATGGCTTTTATTTTGAATTGAAAGCAGGACGTGTTGATTTAGAAATAAATCTTTACTTTTTTCATGTCTGTGACATATTCTACAGATACAGACATTGAAACTGTAGTAATCTTGCTGGTATGATGTCATTATACAGTCAATAGATCACTTTCACTGTATGGTGTTGCTGTGAACCACGCAGCTCGCGGCAAAAATAGGCGAGACCTCGAATATCTAGAAGGCACGCTGCTGCTTACGCGGGCTGTGTGGCTGCTCTGACCTGTTAACATGGACGCCAAAATAATAAAAAAAAAAGATTCCGCAACTGCCACGCACTGCTGACGTTCCCTGTGTGTCCCAGCCGTAAGCCATTCAGAGGCAGAGTAGGGCCAACACCTTCTCATCCCAACTCGTCACATACCGCTGCTTTGTCATGCTCCTTGGCGTCATTTTATTTGTGGCATCAAAACCACCGTAGTTACCCTTGGCGTCACTTTAGGATTAGGCAGCAAAAACCAGTATAGTTAAGTTTAGGAAAGAACTACATGGCTGTTTATGTTTTGCTGTGTCAAGACTACAAAGACACACAAAGTAAAAGTAAATCAGCATATTTCCCAAATTGTTTAACTATGCCTTTATATTTGTATTCACAAGTATGAAATATATACACACACACACACACACACACACACAAGATACAACAAGTATAAATCAAGTGGTGTTTATTTTCTCTAGTTGAAGTCTGCACCATACACTGCTCTTCTTCTGATGTGTCTTTGTGACTACACATACTATATGTTTGAGTCTTTGTGCCTGAGCCAGGATCATGGAGATAATGAGGAGACGGATGATGGACGGATGAATTGATTGATTGAGCTATGGGACCCCACTGTTTATGTCTCTTTTGAGAGCTAATAATACAAAAATCAATATGTGCCGCAAGGCTGTGAGGTTAAGCAGAAGGTGTTAGAGGAGACACAAATAACTCCAGGAGGCTGGTGTTTGTAGACCTTCTCTTCCTCAATCTCCTTTCAGTCTTTCCATCTCCGTACAACGTTTGGACTGATGTTGTTAGTATTTACCCAGCCCGTGCTGTGGCTGGGCTCCGCAGGCTCCACAGCCATCTAATTGCCTGTCACATGAAAAGCTTTGTCTTTTGTCACCGTGGATCAACTGGAGATCAATACTGCCAACCGAGAGAGTGAGGCGTGTGTGTATATGTGTGTATATGTGAGGGGGAGACAAATGAGTTTGAATACCTGCGAGAAAAGGGAAGCTTTGAAGGATGCAGCAGCATTACTGTCATCTTGTCGCCTGGTGTGCACAGGAGAGAAAGCTTTTGGGCGCACACGAGCGCGCGGAATATTCCGAACACACACAATCTGGCGAGCGTATGCAATCTGGCATATGCACACCGTGACACACTGCCTCGCAGCACTGCCAAGTGCAGGGTTAAAAAGTGGGTGGACTCTAGCTGGAAAACCTCATTAAGTTTTAATTCCTTTCTGTATCCTATTTCTATAATGGGGAATTGATTTTTACTTAGTGCACTGGACCAGAAATAATTCTATTTCAAATCGTTTTATTCTCCTCTGTTTGTCTTTGTGTGTGTACGGCTCCGTGTGTGTCTTTAAATGTATGTGTGTGTTCGTTTTTCCCACATTCAGCGGAGACGCTGATGTTTTTCCTTAATCCGTTTGGAGCGAGGAAAAGAGTGTGTCATTCTTTTTGAACACACACTGTTTAGCTGCTTTAATGGATGCACACTTGCTAAGCTTCCAGGGAGTGCATACCTTTAATACTTTCAGTATTGTAACATATCAGGTGGTTCTTTGAAGAATGACAGCGTGTCATTATTGAGTAATACCAGTGTGTAATTTGCTCCACGTGATAATATCAGGGTAATGTCCTCCTTGAATCAACAAGAAATTCACAATTACTTCAATGTAACTTCTCAAGATGAAAGTCCTTGGCTAGTGTTGTCAGAGAACATGGGGTAATGAGGCCTGGCTTAGCCACAAACGGCATAATGATTGGCTCTGACGTTGAAATCGCACGCAACCCGGGAAAAACACCTCTGCTTTGTTTTGTAGAAGGAGAACGAGAAATCCCAATAGTCCCAAAAATGTCCCATTGGACCAAAAGCCCATTTGTCCGACAGCCCGTTATCCTGAAAACAAACGCCCAAAGGCCCATTGCTCTGAAAATACACACTCTCCGGGCAACAAACAGAAGCACATGACTAATTATTATGCAGAATGACGCCATTATGCAGAATGATTTCATCAGACCGTCCTAATTTTTGGTCCTATTGGTGAAGGCATGACCCATCTCTCTGCCTCTTATCACTCATTGCCTTTGTTGGTTGGGTTAGTTAAGTTTAGTGATGAGGAGTGAGATTAGTACAGTTCAGGGTAAGAGCATCAAGGTCACGCTTGGGCCAGAGTGCCCATGTGAGCAGTGCGTGATGGTTGCCTTGCTGAACTGCTGCGTATCTTACGCGTGTGGCATCCACACTGGCAGCATTTCTGCTGCTGCCAGCCCTCTCTTTCTACATAAAGTTTGCCTTTCATAATAGCCATTTAATTTCATTATAAATGTCGTTTATATTAATTTTAGACAGAAAAGGTTAAAAACAGTGTGGTAATTTGCAAATAATAGTAATAATTCACAATTACAACCCCGTTCTTTATTCATTCATGGAGCCCTGCAAGTCACTGCATTTCCTACATCTCAGTCCACAGAAAAAAAATGCCAGAGGGCTTTTATTTTGAAACGTATGTGTTGATTTAAAAATAAGTCTTTACTTTTTTATACAGACATAGACATTGAAAGTGTAGTAATGTTGCTGGTATGATGTCAATATACAGTCAAAAGATCACTTTCACTGTCTGTTGTTGCTGTGAACTGCGAGTGGCTCGCAGTAAAAATAGGCGAGACCTTGAATCTCTAGAGGAGACGCAGCTGAAACACAGCTGAGCCACGCGTGAGCCCGCGCTGCTCACGTGGGCAGTGTGGCTGCTCTAAGCTGTTAACATGGACGCCAAAATAAAAAAAAACAGGTAACGCAGTCGCCACGCACTGCTGACGTATCCTTTGTGGCCTGGGTTTAAGCCAACCAGAGGCTGAGTAGGCCGGGTCATGCTTTTGCCATGGTAGGTAAAAAATAAATTGCTACTTGGAAGGTTCAATGATGTCATTCTGCATAATCTGCATAATTAGCCATGTGCTTCTGCTCATTCTGCTATGGGCATTTATTTCCGGGATGACGGGCTCTTGGACAAATGGGCTCTCGGTCCAATGGGACATTTTTTGGACTATTATGGTTTTGGAGTAATGGGCTGTCGGAACAATGGCATGGCACCAGTAGGCGTTAGATTAGCTGCAACCAGAGCAGGTAAAGGCACAATCTGGGTTTCTATAGGAGGATGTTCTCTGCTGTCACATTGTATCTATCCTCTTGTGAGCACTAAGGCTATTAGTATTCAGTTGAGACAGAAATACCCACTACCCACTTGTGCTACGCGGCAGTTAAAACAGACAGACCCTTAAGCTATATAGCAGGCATAAACACCGGCTAGAGCCACTTGGACAGACAAAATCATGTCAAACATACTGCAGTCTGTCAAAACATCATGAATTAACAAATTAGCTGTGAGTCCTTAGTGTGTTTGTTGTAGCATGATAGGTTAGGTTAGCAATGTAAACTCTCGGAAACAACATTCCATTGTCTATCCATAATTGCTGGAATTAAGAAGATGTTTGGTTAAGGTGCTGCGTTTAAAACTGAGACTTTTTTTGTGTTTTCAAACAGAGAAGGAATGGATGAGGAGAAAAAAAGACAGTGAGGAAGAAACACAGCAGTAGATACATAAATATGGAGAAGTAACGAAGACACAACTGAACCCAAAGAAACAAGAGTATTTAGCTCATACACTGTATATAAAAAGTGTACGTAGTCACCGTGATGTCATCATTGACTGCCGGTTTTTGTGACACAAGACGGTGGAGCTAAGTACAACTGAACGCTGAATAAGACGTTTTCAGGCGACCAAAAAAGTTATAATTAACTTTCATGAACTGAAAACACACTGTGAAAGGGTTAAAGTTGTAAGAGGAAAACACTGACAACACCCAGTTTCAACAGTTGTGGAAATATTTCAGTTTGGACCAAAGTAGTGGTAGGTCCAGTGTTGTGAGTGTTTTGGGAGACATGGATTACGACATTAGGGTAATAACTTCATGTAACCATTTTCATAGCTTTGGCCATCACTCCTATTGGTAATAAGTTAATTGCTGGGATTCAGCAATGTGGGGGGAAAACAAATCCCCAGGTCAGTCTAAGAAAGGACTAAAATTACTACCCAAAACTGTCCGTTGTAAAGATCCTTTCATCCATTTTCCATAATGTGTTTAAGAACATTTTTGGGGGTTACTTTACTGCATGCTCAGCGTTCTGTAAGTGACATGGTATCGATGATGGTTACCGTATGTGTGTGTTAAAGTGGCACTGCTTACGGGCATGATAAAGAGGATCACTGACACAATCAATCTTGATAGAGTTAAGGAGGCTTCCAGCTCCTCATCAGACATTTACTCTCTGTGGGTGTGAAGCTGCAGCTCTGGCCCAGCAGCCTGCACTGGCTTCAGTTACTAAGACGACTAATAGGCCGCTATACCCCGACACATCGTATTATGATCGATTGGGATTCATACTGTGCTGTTATATCAAATTCACGGTGATGATGATCCTTTCCTCCTAGTGAAGAATTGCTGTGCTGCCTTATCTCCCCTTTGACATTAAAAACATTCCCGGTTATTATTATATATCCAGATCTCATTTTATTCTCGCTGCTACTGATTCGGCTTTTTCAACTCAACCCCCCTCACAACCTATTTGTCTTCTTTTTCTCTCTCGCCCCAATCTACCTGCCTTCCTCCCTCCATCTCCCACGAAACCAGACGCTCTTATTAAGGCTGAACTCCTCCAAGGCCCCCTCTATCTTCCTCCCTCTATCTTCACCTTGCCCTCATCTGCTCCCACAGCTTCTTCACGGCTGCCCAATTTCACCAACCCGAGTTTGTGAGTTCCACCTTTGGTGCGGAGAGTCCTCCTCTGGGGATCCCAAAGCAATAATACAGCATCAGAGGCAAAGGCAATAATCAAATCTAATGCACTCACTGATCTGACTTCTTGAACCCCGCTTATTCCTTAATTTATTAGACATGGGAGAGAGGAGGGACGGAGGAATTCAATGTGCGTCTGGCTCCCGAGAGGCTTTCGGGAGATATATTGTTTATTGCTTTGGGTTTTTACCTGGCATAAGGCCCTCAATCTGTATCAAAAAAGAAAAGTAGCACTTTGAGGATCTTCCGGAGAGTACATATTGTTTCTGACTTAGCTTTAGTTTCCACTGCGTGGGTATTTCGTTTCACATCTTTCCAGGATGTCTAAAAAAAATCATCATTAAAGTGTTAGGAATGACTGAAAGCCTCAACCGAAAGGACACAACCTGACCGCTGGCAGTGACAGATGGAAGTAGATAGAGAATGGACACTGAAGCATCCTCGCTATGTTTATTTGAAAGGACTGGAGGAAATTCTGGACTCTCAGCTTAATTGAAAAAGTACGGTAGAGGTAAAGAAGTAGATCAATTAAGGTTATGATGAATACAATTTCATTATGTTTTTTGTTGTACTTATCTTGATATATCGGGTGATCTGACCATTACAAAGGCATCCATCTCCAGGCTTCCTTCTCAGAGCCTTAACTAATCCATCATCATTGAGTTTTCCTTCTACAATGGCCAACATTCACTGTTTGATTGAATTTGCTAAATGTGTCAAGTCTAAATGTGTCTGCACCGTTTACCACAGTTGTTTATCATTACAGCAGTTTATCTTTAATGACTATGAATTGTGTTGATTTACTCACATGCTCTGCACACACATTGTTTATCAAATTCAATAAAGCAGGGATTTAATGCGAAAATTCCTGAATTGCTTCTACTTTGCCAGTCTTTTTTTTTTGCTTTTACACTAAGAAATGAAACATGGATGTTGTTTGCATTACATAATTATTTAATGGTGAAACGACTGTATAACTGCATTTTTTTACAATTAAAAACATGAGTTTCATTGCATTAACATAATAGTAAAAGGTGTTGGGTTTACAAATTGTGTTGAATTTAATCTATGTAATCAAGCTTTTTAAAACACACTGCAGGCGTTGAACTGAATAAAGATTATCCCACGGCATTTCCCCTACTTTCCTTGCACATGTGCAGCACGAGGATGCTCCTGTTACTGTACCACAGGCACTCAGCAACCGTCTTATGAATGCTTTCTTTTCAATCCATCGCCGAGACCCCGAAACCGGGGGGCAATTGTTTTAATTTTTCCTTCATAACTCCCACAAATACACTAGTATTATTTTGCACTAATTGTGCACAAATTAATAATAAAATTGATGTATTTTAACTAATAACAATAATTTATGATATTAAAGTCAGAGTCAAATAATAAACATATATATTCACACTTTATGCCAAAAATGAATATTGTTTGAACACATATTAAAACATTATGTAAATGCAGAATTTCTGACAGCCCCCTATCAATTGACATAACCTAAATAATATGGGACATGCAACACTAACTAACAGTGATGAAATAATCTCATGTAAACCTGAAATATGACTCATTTGAAGTATAAAGACAGCATCTTGTTGAAGTACTGTAAACGTGCCAAACATAGAATGGCTGTTTCCGTGTCTGTTTAAGATAGCATATTATTCTCGCAGTCTAAATCGGTCCAGATCTGACTCATGATGTTTGTCCAAACTGTGCCTTGTGGAGAAGCGCTGCAGGAGGAGTAATAATGCAGTCTAATGTAATAAGTCTCCGTTGAAATGGGAGAAATATTGGCTGGTGTCCAGAGAGGCACCATCAGTTGTTGAAACACAGATGGGATTAATGATACATCAATACCCTCTCTCCATTCATACGCGTCTGGTCTCACTCATCTCTCAATCTGTACAGATTTGTTTAGCAGTAGATCATGGCTGCTACACAGTGTCTGACTAAACACCATCCATCAATGTGAAGACAGGCTGGGAGGAAAGTTTCTCAGGAAGTGACATGATGTATTTGCCTCTATATAATAGTAATATGAATACCAGTTTACCTGTAATTGCATTAATACATGCAATATCTATAGAAATAGCCAGAAATGGTTCAATTCAAATGAAGCAAAGTAAACTGTGACTGTGGGATTCTGTAATAAACTTAGAGAGCGTATGTTTAAACTTTGTTGGAAGGAAAATTGTGCCATAGCCCTGTGCATAAAAGATGAACCAGAAGGATCCAGTGGAACATCATTAACACAATTTGTGCACATGGTGTTCTTCTTAAGTCGGGTTCAAACTCAAAGGTCTTGTTCCTGAACCGAACTAATGCGAGGACGATACGTTGTTTTCCAATTTTTCAATTCAGTCCAAATTTTCCATTTTGCGTTCACAAAGGCAAAACTTAAACGGTCCAGAAATTGCAAACAAAACTCACGTGGTGGAAATGTCATTTGATTATTGGTCAGACAGTTAGAGGATAAAAAGACAACAGAGAAAACAAACCGCTCATAATTTCTAGCTGGATATCCTAAATTATGGAGCACCATCGGGTTCTGTTCATGTTGGTGTTTATGTGGAATGTATATCAGCAGACTTTAGTGGGCCGTGCATGGGAACGTCTCGTCTCGCAAGTGTTAAATAATTTATTAATGCAGGCATTTCGAGGAAGACGCTCTGGCTCTGATGAGATCCTACCACGAATTGTTTGCATTTGCTATACAAAGGGGACCAGTGATGTAATAATTGGTAATAATAATAATCATTAAATCAGTTTATATTTACATATATATATATATATATATATATATATATCCTAGAATGAATGAAAGCATACGTGGCCCTACATACATGCATATATAAAAAGTTAATATAGTATATATAAGTGCTGCCCTTTCATCAAGAATAAATATTACATATTATTATTAGTATTATATTGTACATATTTGTCATATTATATTTTCTTACACTACCTTGTTCATATTTTTATTGCATCATTTCTATATTTATATTCTTGACTTTTATAGTACTTTGCCTTTGTTTGTATTTCCTCTTTATGTTGACATTCACCAAACAGCAAGGCAAAAACATATTCTGATTCTGACACATATGAAATATTATAACTAACAACAATAATACATTTACTTCAGCCTATATGTGAAGGAGGCATCTCACTTCATCGTGGGTCCAGGTTTGTCCACTGCAACTTGACGCGCTAACAGCCACCGGACACCAAAACAGGAAAAGGAAACGTTCTTTTAACCAATGAAATGACTGATAAAATGGTATGCTTCCTTTGATTGGTTCGAATGGTGTTCACACCAGAAATTAAACCGCTCCAGGGTTCACTTTACAGCGTTCCGAGACCACCCCTTTGAGGCGGACCAGAGAGCAGAGAGCCCAGAGAGTACAAGTCCGGCGTTCTCACCAACCAAACAAACCTCACCGAGGGGGTCAACGCTCCAGGGTTCGCTTAGGGTGCTTCGTTTGGTTCATTTGGTCCGGAACAAGGGAAAAAATTATACATTGTTGTATTTAAATTTTTTAACATGAACCTCTCAACGCATCACATGTGAAAAAAAAGAATACAGGATTTTTGTATTTCTCCGATTGATACCCTGGTAGCAGAGAAAGCCTTGAAGGAATTTAAAACATAATGTATGGATAAATAGAAATAGTTTAATTGAAATTTGATTGTTGGATGATTGGATAAAGTGAGATTTAGGGGAAACCATTTCATATACCTTTTATTGGAGGCTTGTCAAAGATATATTAAGGGAATGGAGTTGATAAAAGGGTAATTAGGACTATATGGAGGGCTTTGCCTGCTATCATCCAACCATTTGTGAACATGGCTAACTCTGCTGCAAAGCCAGAAATCACAAAACCAAAGAACACTGATTTTAAAAGCTAAAAGAGAATGGGATAACATTTACAACTAGAAGGGCACTCGGAGAGCCTCGACCTCCGCCAAGCACAAACTGCTCCAAAATTGAATGGGTTATTCCTTGGCCCATGCTAAACCGTTCCACCAAGTTTCATGAAAATTGGACAAGCGATTTTTCTGTAATCATGTTGACAAACAGCCAGACAAACAAACAAGCAAATAAACCAAAAACATAACCTCCGTGGCGGAGGTAAAGAATGAGAAACTGAGCTCTCTGCACTCAGAGCGGCATTGTAGAACCCCCCCCAAAATCCAAGGACTGAGAATACAGCTGCCCTCAGGCACACTGCGAGAACATTTGTAAAGCAAAGTTTAACTTGATTTACTCAGTGTAGCCGCTGCATAATCAGTCACGAGTGTATTTGGCTTATAAATGTGCATGTTTCTATTTACTTAATAACTGTGTGTGTTGTCGTAATTCAAAAGCTTTGCCTAATACTGTGTGCTCGTTGAAATGAGGCCCATCAAGTCACTGATTCCATTTCCACAGCCAAATGCAGAAATGGCTTTGGCCGTGGCTCATGCCTCTCAGAGTCTCTGCCTTAATCACAGCACTCAGCTCCCAAACACACCCAAAAAGCCTGTTGGTACGGTGCCCTGTGGGGGAGACAGTAGTGGGATTAAATGGATGACACAGGTGACTCCTCACACTTTTTAGTTCAACAAATCACTCTGTTGCTCTTCATCTGCACAGGAAAAAAGAAAAAGTGTTAAGCAATTCCAGTCCTGTGGGCCATGGCAAAGAAGTCACTGGCCAAGTTTGATAAATCACATTTCAAGCCTATGAGTGTGTGTGTGTGTGTGTGTGTGTGTGTGTGTGTGTGTGCGTGTGTGTGTGTGTGTGTGGGAGGGGGGGAGTTCATTCACAGGCTATCACTCTTACTTTAATGTGTAGGGATTTAAACCATATAATAACTGACTGCACCTTCACCTAAATATGTATTCTACTATGTGTCTCCTACACATGCAGAGTCCCAAACACATCAAACTTTATACTTACATGCTCACACATCCCCTGAACCTCAGCAAATAGCAATTTGTCAAAGTGTCCATGTGGCAAACTCACACCGCAGTCCACATAGTATTGTAGGACTAAAGCCCCGGGACACACAGGGAATGTCAGCAGCGTGTGGCGGCTGCGGAACCTGTTGTTTTTTTATTTCGGCGTCCATGTTAACACGTTAGAGCAGCCACACTGCCCGCTTGAGCAGCGAGATTCGAGGTCTCGCCTGTTTTTACAGCGACCGGCGCGCGTTTCACAGCAACAACAGACAGTGAAAATGATCTTCTGACATCATACCAACAACATTACTACAGTTTTGACGTCTAGACATCTCTAGAATATATCACGGACATGAAAAAAGCAAAGATTTATTTTTAAATCAACACTTCCTGCTTTCATTTAAAAAAAAAAAAAAAAAATATGTGGACACAATTCCTTCATTTGTTAACACTAGGCTTTGATTCTGAAATATTTACAGGACAGTGTTGTAGAACATGCAGTGACTTGCAGGGCTCCATGAATGAATAAAGTGCCTTCAAATTGCGTAAACATGAGCTAACTGCTACCAGTCACACCGGAGGAGCAGACAGGCCACGGCAACAATGTTTTGAATTTGGACTGCTGTTACCCATTTAAAGCGCTAGCTGTCAGTGCTACATATCGCTCCTTTAATGTTATTAGCTACACATGTTTTTGTACAAGTTAACATGTCTGCTGTGAAAATGGCCGACTCACTCAACCACTGCCATGAGAAATCAGATGCTTGAAGCTTAGACACTAATTCCACATGTCTAAAATAATATGTCTATTGAAAAATATCTACAATAGCTGTAATTTCCTTTTTTTTTTCCCTGACACACAAAAAAAATGTCAAGAAATCAAATTGTGGTCCAACTTTAACAAATACAGAAATCAACAATCAGAGCCAGTTTAACAATACAACCATAAACACAGGATATGAGACTAACAGACTTTTCCCTTCCACAGGCAGACTCAGCGTGGAGACAAACAGTAAGGCCGGGCAAACAAAGTGGCAGACAGACATAGAGGCCAACAGAGAGAGCTCATGTAGAGACAGCAGGGAGACTCGCTGATCAATTATTCAGTTCAGCACTAGGGTTTCCTGGAACGGGCAATGTGCGGTGCGGGCGGTCAGGGGTGTCTGTTTGGTGGAGGAAGACACAACATTGAACTCAGTATAACACCACCCACTACCACCACCACCACCACTGTCAACCACTATTAATAATAACTGAAACGGGCTGTTCTCATTCACTGTTCGTACTTATACTAAAATATAATGCACTATAATTCATATGTATCCTACATAATTGTGAGCCAGGATGTGCAGGGCTGTCTCTAAGGAAGTTAGGTGACGTAGTATAAAGAGCAGGGTGGATGGATGGGTCCAACAAACACAGGACTTTCACCCGGGAGACTGCTGTTTGTGTCCTGTGTGAAACCAAAAGTCAATGTTGACTTATTTTACCCTAGTTTTGTTACGTATCTTACGTACTTGACTTTGTACGTTACGTAACAAATATACCTATTTTAACCGAAACCATGATCATTTCCTAAACCTAACCAAGCAGTTTTGTTGCATAAATAGGTTTTGGTAATCATAACAACCGTTATATGAGGATATGCTGACTGAAACCACCCAAAGTACCAAACACACACTTTGTTTCTTCCTCTCTGTATATGTGTGCGCTGATTACATTATGACTTCTGAGATCAGGGAGTCCTCACTGAACAACATTACTAATCCCCCTTACTTTGATCAAACACTTAATGAAGCAAACTGTTTATTTATTTATTTTTTTCCTATTCCATTTGTTTCTCCTCCGGTCATTAATTTGACAAGATACATTTTCCAATAAAATTATACATTTTGGCACTATTAAAATGCCTGTGGATGATGTTAAATGATTTGACACCATTGATTTTGTTTTCCCTCTGAAATACAAGCCGAATAAATATCTGAACACTCATTCATGCAATGCAATTTTTTTTATTTATTTATTTTTTATGGATATCATGCAGAGCTGAAGTCTAAAGAAAAAGGCTCAGGAATGGGTTATTTGGTCTCTGTTCAGTGACTTTTCATGGCCAGGCTGTCTCAAAGCCTCCCATCTTAGTCTAGATTTGGAACAGCTGGAGTGGAAGTGTGTGTGTGCCAACTCATGTAAGCTAAAAGGTCTAGGATGTAGCCAGGAAACAGACCCATGCAATACTTATAATCGATCACATTTCAAAATTAGACCTAAAACTAGAGAAGCTCAGACTTGGGAGGGATGTCTTCACTTTTCCTGTTCGAGTGCGGATGTGAGCTGCTGCATTTGAATAAGCTGCAGTCTGCTATTGATTTGTGAGCGAGGCCAGAGAAAGTGCATTGCAGTAATCCAGTCTGCATGAGACGGCAGCATGCATAAGCTTCTCAGCGTTCGACAGGGCAGGGTGCGGCCTGACCTTTGCAGTGTCTTCTGAGCTGATAAAAGGCAGTTTTAGTCAAAAGGGTGAAGTGTGCTGAGAAGGTCAGGTCAGACCTGCTGATTATAACCAAGACAATGATTTTAGCAATTACATAATATATTCTGGGCCAGATTTACAATGGAAATGGCGTTGCGCAAATGTACGCTGAAGTTTTCATTCAGTTTGTGGCCAATCGGTGTGTATTCAGCGTTGCATCTGTAGCACATTGGAGAAGTATGCCTTCAGGGATTTCTGCCATGAAATCTAATCAAATCTCCTTAGGTTTAGGAAACAAACCTACTTGGTTAGGTTTAGGGAAAGATTGTGGTTTGGTTTAGAATAAACCATTTGTTGCCAAAAGTCCTGAAAGCAAACTTCTCCCATGTGCTCTGATCTACAGCAGGTCAGTTCCTGGACTGATCCTGGTACTGCCTTCCGAGTGCAAACTGCGAGTGAAGGAGAATTAATAATGAAGTGATCTTGATTACAAAATTTACTTTGGTCACAGTTCAACTTCACCTGTTACTACTCAAAGATAGAGAGATAGAGAGGGATGGAGAGAAAGTGATAGAGAAGTCTGTGGCAATTTTACAGTTCATTGATGCTTTAGTTCAAATCAAAGTTTTATGGACAAAACCCAAAGCACAATTTTTTTTTTATAATAATCATTTTTAATTCAATTCATGTTTCTGTTTCCTAAAATTCCTTGTGGCTGTTGTTAATCCCATCTGTGCTGTGTTTACACCTGGTCTGCAGAGGCAGATCATTTCCCACACAAAAAAGACCATTGCAACCTTAGTAAATCAAGAATATGTAACACATCCATGGAGCTTTTAGAAAGGTATTGAATAAAAGCATTGCTTTGCCTAAAAAAAAAAAATAATAATAATTTTAAAAATGTTGACGGGTACTAAATTAATGTTTTGTTTATATCTGAGGAAGATATCTGATGTTTGGTTCCACGTCTAACAAGGCTTGTGAGCTAATAGTATAACAACATTGGTAACACGTGGTATCTCTGTGTCATCAGCAATCAAGTTGCCAGTTAGTGTGAAAGAAAAAAAGAAAAAAAAAGAAAACAGATAAAAGGCTGAGTTTGACACTGGTTTTCTCCATCAGGCTGCAGAATAAGTGAATATTTACCTTGGTAACAAGTGACAACTGACATTACCACATATTAGCTGTTTTAGCTTAACCGTCTGAACGACAATAACCCATAAAATTACATTTCGGCATATTTAAACAAAATCAGCAACTATCAACAGCTAGAGTCCTTACAACCTTAACTAATGTGTTGTCAACAGTTAGATTGGCTTCGATCCCTGAGAAGCTGCGTTAGCATCTTAGCATTAGTAACAGTTGCGTCCAGTTATGTTATAGTTAACTCAAACAATGTAGAACAAAGATGTGCATCAGAGGGGATTTAGAAGTGGGTGGTCAGCTGAAAAATAAGTAGGTACACACCATATACCTGTGTGTACCCTGTACTATAACACTGCTTTGATGATAAGCTAAACGTTACCTAAAACTAAATTGCCATATCCTCAGATTACCATAGATTACTTTATATGAATCTTGAAACACCAGTAGCCTAAATTTATAGCTAATGTTGGCCTACAGCTATATGTTGCAGGTTGTACAACGAACTGGCAACCACGTGTTGTGAAGTGAATGCAATGGAATGAGAGTTTTACATCTAGTGGCTGAATGTTATCAGTGTTATCGGTAGCACCTTTAAGTTGAATTATTGAATATAATTTTGCTTGATAAATAAATAAATTAAACACATTTTGAATTAGATATAATTCACACAAAAAAAAGTATGTATTTTTTCTACAAAATATTGTTACAGCAAGTACTCATTTTGTTAAGAAGAATCCCGAAGATGTAGATAGTTCTCATATCCTGCTCTTTGCTCGTTGAAACAGTGGGTGAGTGTATGCATGTTTGTGTGTGTGTGTGTGTGTGTGTGTGTGTGTGTGTGTGTGTGTGTGTGTGCGTGCGTGCGTGTGCGTGTGCGTGTGTGTGTGTGTGTGTGTGTGTGTGTGTGTTTGTATACATAAACAGGTGGGACCCGCTCAGACAGAGGAGGCAGGAATCTGGGTCAGCATGTTGTCTCTGGTTCAGGGAGCAGCAGTATGGGGACGGCCGGGAACATTACTGGGCTCCCAACACGAGACAGCGCCCAGCGTGCTGTCCGCTGCCTGGGGTCATACATACCGACACAGTGGGGGCGGGAGGGAGGATGAGCGCCTGGGGGTGCGTGCTGGGTGACAAGGACTAGACATGAACCTGAATACACACTGAAACGCACTATGTTCTGTAGCGAGCATGGTAGACTGAACACACACAACGCATACGGTCACTCACACCACAACAGGATGCTGCACTGTCTCTCTTCAGAAATACATAAATAAACCTTTTCAAACGTAGCTATCACTTATTAATAAGGCTCTCTACCGGCATCAGAACTGAAAGGAAGTGGTAGAGTAGTGAAGCCCGCCTCTTGCTTGATTTGATTGGCTGCCTGGCGCTGAAAAGTTGAGCTTGAGAGAAGCGCACAGGAGGCACACCATACCTATACCATACCATAAATAACTGTTTTAAAGAAATGCAGCTTTCTATTGGCAAAATTATAAATTAAATAATAAATAAGAAAATTAAAATGAAATCTGCTAAGATTTTCTTTTTTACTTTATTTGAAATAATTATTCATCACAAATTATTTCTTGTCACTTCCTGACCTTTTTTTATATATTTGTGTTAAATTAACATCAATGGAACTAAACACTTCCTACTCAAATGTTTCACATTAAAGGTACAGTGTGTATGATTTGGCGCCATCTAATGATGTTGTTGCAAATTGCAGCCAACTGAGTACCACTCCGCTCACTGCTTCCTTTCCAAGACTTCGGTAACATGAGCAGCCAAGTGCAAAACCGTGGCAACGCGGTTCGTCTCGCTCAGAGGCCATCCGTACCATAATGACACTACTTTAGGAGCAACGGAAGTCAGACGGCGGCTGGCGGTGCCACGTTTTTGAACTCTGCAGCTCACAATACCGCAGTTTCAAAAGCGTGTCGAGAGAACTACGGTGGCCTTAGGTAACGTAAAAACGTGAATGAAAATATCTTTGTGTCTGTACATCACATTTATGATCTATGTTCTCCAGGACGCCTTGTTCAGTTTGCATATTTTAATCTCATCTATCATCTTCAAATTTCATTTAATTTAATTACCATGAATAATGCAAACAATTGCTAAGGCTATCTATCTCACATCAGTTTTATTGTTAGTGCTAAATCTAGACCACATTTCCCCTAAACGCCGTTGCTCTCTTCCTCTCTCCACTCTCTAGTGGTTTTGTTTTTCCTTTAAGAGCATCAACACAGTGAGTAATTATTTCCGCAGCCTCCACATTAGCGGAGGCCGCCAACCTTTCTGCTGATTGTTTCATTTGTTTACACCAATTCTGCTTCTCTCATAATTTTGCTAATCTCATAAGGAATACACTGATGATTAACTGATGTGTAAATGAGTCATAGGACCTTTTATTAAAAGACAAGCCACCCTTGTTCTCCTTTTATATTGTTTCATTTAGAAATTAGGAGACGACCAGCGGAATAAAAACAAGTCAAAATTAATTATACACTTACATATTATTACACTGGAATGGGATATTCATAATATAATCTCTAGACAATTCTTATTCAAGCCCCCTGTAATTACTGTGCATTCATGTTGGTCCATTCTTTCAATGCAGAAAGTAGTGTGCTCGTTTTTGTTACCATCCCATTTTTTGTTTCCCTAATTCCCTTATTTTAAAGGTTCAGGCTGGCAAAATTCTAGATTTTCTTTATTTAAAGCAAATCCCTTAAAACAAAACAAAACTGTGTCTGTATCAATGCCTCAATAACTGATATATTTTGGGTCTTTTCATGGGATTTGAGGACAATGAAAAATACATATGTACATAAAAAAAGTATGTAAAAGCTGTTATTTAATAATGGTAGAGTCTAAAATAATAAAAAGAAAAAGAACATTGAGGCTGGTGAAATTACATTATTATATTAAAGCTCAAGTAGGCGAGACTAGAGTAAATATGATTAAAAAAAAGTTATTTTTATAGAACGCTATAGTATATAGCACATAAAAATTATTTGCCAGGATATTCTTTTTAAATTTGTTAATGTTTTTTTTTCATTTATGAGAATGTGTAAATAAAGTTTTACCTGGATATTTTTATCTAAGTTACTTATTTTAATTCATTTGTGAAAACAGGTGGGGGGAAAAAACAGTTTGTCAAGTGTTTTTTTTTTTTTGCCAGGATAATTTTTCTGTTTGTTGTTGTAATACTCATTTTGGCCACAAGAGGCTGAAACAAATAATAGAAACAAATACATCTGTTTTCACAGATGAAAAAAAAAAAAAGTTAGCAAAATAGAAACTTAGAAATAGTATCATGACAAAACCTTTTTTTCACCTGTTATTAAGTCATACAAAAATTAATTTAATTTAAATACACATTTTTTTCTCACTTGCCTCTCAGGGCATTATAATCAGATTGAACAATGACCTAATAACCTTACATGCACTGACACGCTCACAAAAGTAATATACAACTCCATCAAAAGCTTTCTTGATGACTCATTTCAATGAGTCATTTTATGTTCATGTAGAAATTCAATTTGTTTCAATTAATGCGTTGGTATGTGGTGACCTGTGTTTCTTTACAAACAAAATAACCAAGGAGCTGCAGGGTTTAAAACACATACAAGGCCAAGGTAGAAATGACAAAACCTGGCCTGAACCAGCAGCAGTAATCAGCTTGTGTGCCGATGCAAAGAACTGAATGCGTTCTTAATTAGTTTTTTAAGTGACTGTGCACAGCGTCTAGATTCTAGGCATCCGCATTATTTTCATCCAAACCAAATAAAGTGAACTGATGACACGGTCGCCACAATGATGGATAGCACACATATCTTTGACCATGATTTAGATGCATTTTAGAGGTTTAAGTAAATACATTTACAGTCAGTATTACTGCTGTTGACACAATGGATGGAACTAAAGTTGTTGGAGTGGATGCAAAGTAACTTCTAGACACTAAAAGCAGCAAAGATCTAAATAATGCCGGTGCTCTATTTTAGTTGCATATAATGAAAAATAAACAAAAGCAAACAGCATTGACTTTAAAGTAAGTGGTGGACCTCCAATAAGTGAATCAATAATACAATAAATAATCATATTAATACTACTAATAATAATAATAATAATAATAATAATAATATATTATTATTATTATTATTATTATTATTATTATTATTATTATTATAACAAACCCAGGTTCACAGCCAAAAAGTATGTTTCTTGATATAAAAAGCTTTTCTTTGTTTAGAAACATCGAACGCCTGTAAGGATGCTAATTGAACATGGTTTTCTTTTTTTTATTTCTCTTTTCTCAGTCGTCTTATTTTCCATTTGTTCAATAAACAATAACAATAAACAATTGTTTTGTAAAAGTAATTGGTAATACACAAAAAAAGATAATTATGAGTCAGGGTTTGAAAATTAAAAGGGATAATAAACATCTGTTCCATTTGAGCGTAATATATAAAGTACCTTTATTTCTTATATATTTTGTCGCAGTAATATAATGGTAATATACTGTAGTTGTGATATAACCCTTGATTATTTTCTTTTTTCCTGAAAACTTGGAACTCTTGTTGCTTTCGGGGAGGTCAGGATCCTGGCTCCACTGTAAGTTGGACACTAGTCCTCCATCCAATTAGATAAAGACATGTCTTTCTTAAAATAAATAAAAGTGAAGAACTAATTTTTCAAGTGAAGATGCATCTTTCATGGTTGTTCCAATAAAATTGTAACAAATTTCAAGAAATTCAGTTGTTGACAATATATATTTTTTTCCTCTTTGAAAGACATATTGTTGTCTAGAATATGAACCATTTTTTATTTCTTAACACATTTCATACGTTCTCACGAGTGATATATAAAAAAGCTAACATGCAGAACCTTTAGGAAGACTCATAAGACTAATAATGGAGTCGATCACATATACGGCAACTACTTACCAGCAAACACAGATGGAAGTGTAATAACCAGGGCTGGACATTTCTCTACCTTTATTTCAAAACAAAACAAAACTACTTTGGTTAGGTTTAGGAAAAGATGATGGTTTGGTTTAAAATATGTATGTTTGTTATGTAACTTAAGTTAAGTATGTAAATTTACTACATTACATACATAACACAACTACGTCAAGTACGTTACGTAACTTAAAATACGTGAACATTGACTTTTGGTTTCACTCGTGACACGAACAGCAGTCTCCTGAGGTAAAGTCCTGTGATTGTTTGACCCATCCATCCACCCCGACCTCCTCCCTAAGTAGACTCTGTTGCTCTTTATACTACGTCACCTGACTTCCTCCTTTACTCCCGTCATAATTACTACGGCCACTAGAGGCAGCCCTGTACGTCCAAAACTGACACTAAAGGGGTACCTAGAGAGTCAAAGTTTGACGCATAGAGCCACTGAGCTGCCGTATTTGACGAGTTGAGAGTGAGAACTTGTTGCCCAAAACACAGGGGAGCTCAGTTACAGTTTCCCTGTAATTCCATCACTAATCCTCCACCCTCTTAGTCGAAGACACGTCTTTCACAACAGGAAAACTATAGGATTGTGAGATTAACTCATACTCACAAGAATAATTTTGTGCCGCCTTAAATTGCAATTTCTTAAACAAAATTCAAAAACTTTCGAGAGTCAGTTACCGTAATTTGCAAAGATTTTTGCTCATATAAGATTTTTCTTACTTGAAGGACTGCAGTCTATGGTTTTTCCATGTTGATTTAATTATACAGTACATGCTCACTAGTGAAATATTGAAATGGATTAATGAGAACATTTTGACATGCTGCACCTTTAAGAAGACTCTACTAATAGCCGTGTCACATCACATACGCAGTAACTATAATTACGTCCTGTGAAATACGTCCCCTTCTTTCTCTGTCTGCATGTACATCAGCAGAGACGATCCCAACAGAGATGACATTTTATATTTTTGTCTTATTATGGGAGTTAAACCTCCTCCTCCATCAGATTGTCCCATCTAATTAGGTGATTCAAATGATATCATTTGTTAGATAATTTTCAGCCTGGATCTAATTTTGAACTTTATTGCAAAGGAGTCAAATGGGTGTAATAAATATCAGAATAAAATAATTTCATGTCCCCTTGCCTATTACTTATGTCTCCATAAAAGTAGGGGAGTGTATTAAGCTGGCAATTAGGATTTCATTAAAATCTATAAATGGAGGTTCATTTATAGTGGATGAATTATCATAGACATCTTTACACACTGTCTCCGGGGCAGATTGGGAATGATCACATGCGCACACACACACACACGCACTCACTCACACACACACACACATACGTCTTCCTTTCAAAGCTGATCAGTTTACTCTATCATATTGAACCAAATCTATCTCGGCGCCATGTACTTCTCGGAAGCCCAGCTGCACCTTGCTGCATGAAAAAACAAGCCACGGTATGTGTGTGCTGTAAAATGCATAAATACCCCCCACACACACTCCACTCGCATATACACAAACACACACACACACAAAGGAGACAATCAGTTGCTGCCAGCAACCTCGAATACAATAGCCCCTATTAATATTTCACCATTCCCCTCCGTCTTCATTGACCACCACGTACCAGAAACTCTTTGAATGGCTGCTTCAAACAAGTGTGTGTCTGGATCCAGGGCTGGATCCACCTCCTGGGGGGCCCAGGGGAAATATCTACAGCCCCCCCTCTCACTCCACTCCTCTTCCCCAGCTTGAACTATGTGTGTTTACTCCGGTTTATATGGTCTCTGATGTCTTTTATGAGATTCAAGTGAGAATGCATGTTATAGGCAATTATAATTTGCCTAGAGCCCAACGAAATATACAGTATCCTGATGGTGGAATAGTGCTCAGCCTCCGGCTTACCGGGTGTAATTTGGAACTTAAAAATATTAGACTAAGTTTGGGCTTCAGGTTTGTGTTTCATTTTCTATTTTTATTCCTGTTTTTGTATACTTTATTGCAGCTATTCTCAACCGCTGGGCCGGGCCCACTGGTGGGGCCCTGAGGCAGTTTATGTGGGTGTTTATGTTTTTGTGACCTCTTGTGGGTGTTTCACTAATATGTACTGACAGACCAACTTTTCTTGCTCTGTCACAACATCAGAACTGTGGCGCTTCCTCAAACCACATTCTGTTCTGTCTATTTTTTCCCCTTTGATGCGTGTTAAATGCAGGTGCTAATGCAGTGTGGAGTGTACTAAACGGATGTTCGCCTGCTGATTGCTGACACAGAGGTTGACAAGGAGCCATTCTCACTTATCAGACGTATAGCTTCATCCATCTAATCACAGACACAAACGTACACTCACTTCCCACACTAACCTTTCACCACATATAACACAAATTGCTCATTAGTAACAGCATGCAGGCTGCAATCAAACAGAAGCTCTTTAAAAAAAGGTGTGACCTTATCAGGCTTTTTGATGCGCGATGAAAGACCAGAGCCAACATGCAGAGAACAAAGAGCTTACAGGTTCAAGTAATGCACCGTAATACTCTTTAAAAATGCATACCGGTGATATACCATGCTGTTTGTCTTGTTGTTTGATGATACACAGCGCTCCTGTTCCAACATGTTAATGCCAGTTCTCCAGCTATCTGAATCACCACTGTAAAATGTCAGGTTTTGGTGAACACTGAGTTCATGTTTTCTAAAATGATTCAGGGTTAGAATATGAAAAAAGAAAAGAAAAAAAAACAGGCCAATTCTGCTGCAGATGGTCGGAAGTGATCGAATGGATCATTTCATTATTTTCTATTTCCATCATTCCACTGAGTGTTGTGGCCGAAGGACTATTGCTATGTCTGTAGCTCTGGTTGTGAACTGGCTCCATTCAGGATTCTTGGAGCCTTGGTGCTATCTATCGAACCAGCCCACGTTTCCACCAGTTTTGAGTACAACCATTGTAATCGAGGATGCCTCATCAAAGGAGAGAGTTGCACAAAGCCCGACGGAGGTACACAGTAGTAGCAAGATGGCGGATCATTGATTACCTGCAAGCTTTTGTTCCGTCATTACAGATATTTGTTTTTTATCATGGAAACAAGCATAGTACAATGACAAAAAGACGTAGAAGTGCATTACGTACAAGACTCTGTCTTCTCTTTCCAGCCTGTAGAATATGACACGCCCACTGATGTTGTCACTTCAAGGAAACCCTGCTATTTTTTTTGTTCCAGCTGGAAACAATCTTTTCGGGTTCCGAACCAATTTTTTTTTTTTTTTGGGGGTTGAAATGCTCCGAGTTAAAGGGTTAAAAATTAGGTTTGCAAAAAAAATAAAATATTACCAAAGGAAAACAGTAGTTAGTTACTGAATGTCTAGTTCTATGAGTAGAGCTAGTACGAGAACTGCAAGAAGAGAAAGAGAGAGTGAGACGGCACCTTAAAACGGCCAAGAGATGTGATCCATTAATAGATTATGTTATGGCGGGGAAACATTGCCCGCATGACCAGTGCGGGCAGTGCGAGGGTTACCTCGCTGAAGTGCTGCATATCTCACGCATGAGGTGTCCACACAAGTGTCCAGCCCTATTTTTTCTACTAAGAGGCTATTTCACTTCATTATAAATGTCATATTTATTTAAGACAGAAGGTTAAGAAACGTGTGGTAATTTGTAAATAATAGTAATTATTCACAATTAAAACCAGGTACTTTATTCGTTCATGGAGCCCTGGAAGTCACTGCATGTTCTACAACACTGTATTCTACAGATACAGACATTGAAACTGTAGTAATCTAATTGTCTCATAAGCTGTATGAACATAAAAACAATGTGGAGAGAATCTGGACAACCTTAGGCTAAATTGTCAAGTTAAACACAAAATATCAATTGTTGATAGCTAAAGTATATTGATGTTTAAAGATAAAAGCATTATTTTGACCTTGGTGAATCTGTTCTTTAGTCCAATTTTCATGACACTTCTTGTTTTCGTTTTGCAAAATTACTTATGTGTAGCATGGAACAAACTATGACCCCTCATTACTGTGCGGGCATGGAAAGTATAATTTGAGCTTTACTAAATCTTGAGGTCCAGTTTTGTTGAAAGACCTGGTGTCAAAATTAGTTTTTAAACCTTTATTTTTTCCAGCTTGTTGTCTGCTGGCATTGTGCATGTTTTTACATTAAGGTAGGATTTAAAAAAAAAAAATTTTAATTCATTATAAAACTACCAAATGTTGAGATATGCATAACCGTAAATGGCTCTTAAATTAAATTCCAGGTAAAAAGGTTTGAAATATAGTCTGGAATGTAGATTTGTGAAGCCTGCAGATATGCTGACGCCCGCCGGCTTCTGAGCCTTCATCCAAAGCCGGAGCCGAATGCCATCTGTCCCATCCAGAGACCAGTGCATGTCAAACAATGCCAAGAACACTGCAGAGCTCTGCAGAGAAGATCAAACCACTCTCTGTACTGTCTGTACTCGCTGTCTACATGGATCGCAGGGTGGGGAAGGAAAGGAAGATAAAGAGCAGGGAAAGTAAAAAGAGGACGGGAAAAACCAGCGAGATGTAGAGAGAGAGACGGATACGAGTCAGGGTTTGTGCTGTTCTGATAAAGGTGGCAGCAAGTCCAAAGACTGCATATCACCAGAGTTGTATTTCTCTGTAAAGTAGGCGTTCTGCGCTCAACCTTTTACCCAAAGATCTTTACGAAACGCATGTACACACACACACACACACACACATGCATTCATGCACACACTCAGGGACAACCCTAAGGCACTCAGGCACCCACTCGAAAACAAAAGACGACAGGAAAGCACTCAAACAAAACATTGCGTCAAATCTCAGAAGAGAGAATGAAATGCAACATTCATGACCTGGACTCACATTGTTTGCATCCCTAACTGTGTGTGCGTGTGTGTGTGTGTGTGTGTGTGCGTGTGCGTGTGTGTGTGTGTGTGTGTGTGTGTGTTTGCTGAAAAGACAAGCAGGCAGAGAGAAGATGGAAGAGAGAAAAAGCTGCAGGATAGAAAAGCAAGCAGCTCAGCACAGCAGAGCTTTACCTTCTTATAAACTTAAGAGTGTTAGTCAGGCAGCCAAAAAACAATTAAGACTTCCATGTAGTGCACAGTGAAATCTTGTAGGTGTCACAAATCCTTTTGTCCCGCTGGTTCAGCCATGTTTGGAACACTGTCAGGTAATTTGTAGCAGCGTATGAAATGGATTGTTATCACTTGCATCTGTTTATAGAGGTTCTTTGAATGCACCGCCATCGTGGACGGTTTACAGCGATGATCGGGACTCTGCTTCTCAATCCCGACTTGTCAAATACTGACGCTTGGTTGGTCATTAGCCTGCTGCTAGCCTGGCTTTGACCAAAGTTCAAAATATACACCTAAAGCTCACTAATTAACACATTGTGTCTTGTGTGTTTGTGTTCTTTAGCCACAGTATAGCACCATCGCTCTAGTAATGGTAATGGTCTGGTCAGTTGGTCCACCACTTTGAGTCCAGACTGAAATATCTCAACAACTATTCAATAGATTGCCATGAATTGTGGTTCAGACATTCCTGTGCCCCTCAGGAGGGATTGTAATAACACTGGTGAGAGAGATGACAAGACTTCCAGTTTTTATGCTAAGCTAGGCTAACCATGTGCCGACTTCAGCACTGCGTTTAAAGCGGCAGTAGGCAGAATGTTTTTGGCATCATTGGGCAAAAATTAGATAATAACCTTTCAGTATATTGTAATTCAAGTGTTATGAAAGATAACTAGACTTCTGCACCTCCTCATGGCTCTGTTTTCAGGCTTTAAAAAAAAATCTAGCCGGACGGAAGACTTTGGCCAATCACAGGTCATTTGAGAGAGAGAGAGCGTTCCTATTGGCTGTTCTTTTAATGGAGGCAGCTGTCAATCAATCGCAAACTCCGATCAAAACAGTCAAACTAGGCGCTGCTGATCAATTATGAATTAATATTATGTTACTCTAATGCCGTAAAATGTTTTCAGAAACATCTTGTAGTGTACTGTTTAGCGGTAAAATGAGAAAACTTTGCTCCGGCTGGTGGGCGGTGCTTGGCATTTCCTCAACTGACCTCGACATGGCTGCCGGGTCACAAACTTTCTCATTTTACTGCTAAACAGTACACTACAAGATGTTTCTGAAAACATTTGAGGAGAGAAATAGGCATTAATGTAACAGAATATTGATTCATATTTGATCAGCGCTGCCTAGTTTGACCATTTGGTCGGATTTCACGAGTGATTGACAGCCGGCTCTCATAGACAGCAGATGGACGGCAGACTCCAGCTTGGATCTGATTGGTTATTTTCCTCCGGTCTGTGAAATCTTGCAGAGGCCATTAGGAGCACCGGAGGACACAGAGGCACATGATTTTCAGATGACCTGTCTCATGCACTACTGTCAGGATACAGCGACTGTTTTATAAAAATAACTTTTTTTAATCATATTTGCTCCATTTATACCCACTGCTGCTTTAACATGCAGACATGAGATTGATACAGAACCTGGAAGGAAACTAAAATGTTGAACCACCCATTTAATAATACTGGGTCTAGATTCAAGATTTCAAGGTGTAATATATTTATAAATAAAGACCAGAGAGAAAAACTGAAGCAAAGATGACAACATGCAGTTCTATTTAGAAGTCATATCTACAGTAGATTGATGAGCATTTGGGACCAATGTTCCCTGCTTTCTGACAGTCTGGTGACCTATGACTCATCATGTATGATGTCCTGTCAGTCATCAGCCATCCCTCCATATTGATCCCAGATGTCCAGTATGCACAAACAGTTTCAGTGGCAAATATTATTAGATCCACTGACATTTTTATTTCTAACTTTCCTTCTACTTCTCCTAGAATCCATGCTCCTTCCTTTGCTCCCAATTTTACAGCTTAGAACTGTAACCATTTGCATTGACTTTCTCCAGAAAACAAACAAACAAAAACAGGTGGGAGGTTTTTCAGTTGAATAGCATCTTGTCAGTCATTAGTCATCTCTGTACTTTGTACCAGTTCGTAAAATGGTTGAGAAGTTTTGATATAAGGGGGCAGGGACGCTGACTTCTACGGTTTAGGAAAGTGGAGCTGCAGCCTGAAAGACATCCCCTTATTCATATGAAAGATATACTAATCTGTGTAATACTCCAAGAGGAGAATTAGATGCCAAGGAGACTGATTTCTTCCTTTTGTCTGCTCCTCTAAGTCACTGCCGTTGGAGAGAGTCGGTGTATGTGTGTCTGAATGTGAGCATGTATTGAAACACAGCATGCAAATATGATGTTTGCATGTCCTTGGCCACATTCAAATTGGAACTCTTAAGACTCATTAAATTTATTACTGAGCCCTTTTTCACTTTTCCCTTGGTTGTTTACACTGTGTTTTCCATGTGACTAATTAAATAGTTCAGAATGTCAGAGATGCTGACCACATTCAGGATGCCTTAACAACTGTTTATTGCTTACAGGGCAGCTGGTTTTTATTTTTTGTGAAATTGAAACATTCATCTGTATTACCTTTGTGAATAATAACATAATACATACACAAAATCAGGACTGAAATGTGTGATATAACTCGGTACCTGTTTCATTTAGGGTTGTCAGACCAAATTTGTTTTAACGCCACTAATTTCTTTAATGCATTGACGTGACTCTCATACTCGTAGTGGGCTTTTAAAGCTAGAGTGAAGATAATGGCATCATATTAAACTTTAAAAACCTAATTAATCTATTGGTACCAACCATGTCATACTAGCTTGTTGCGAAGGATGTTAAATAACGCTCCAAACTTGCATTCAATTTTGGCGAGGGAAAACTGTCATGGCCATTTTCAAAGGGGTTGCTTGACCTCTGACCTCAAGATATGTGAATGAAATGGGTTCTATGGGTACCCACGAGTCTCCCCTTCACAGAAATGCCCACTTTATGATAATCACATGTAGTTTAGGGCAAGTCATAGTCAAGTCAGGACACTGACACACAGCTGTTGTTGCCTGTTGAGCATATTTTCTTTTACGCTAAATGCAGTACCTGGCGCCTGAGCAAGCGGCAAACTTGTATTTTTGCATCCTTACTTTTTGATCAAACAACTTTGCTGTTTTTAAAAATTTGAGCTACTAGTTATATCTGGGGTTGAACAGTGGTGCAGTGGTTAGCTCTGTCACCTCGCAGCAAGAGGGTCGCTGGTTCAAACCCGGCTTGGGGCCCTTCTGTTTGGAGTTTGTATGTTCTCCCCGTGTTAGCGTGGGTTTTCTCCGGGTTCTCCGGTTTCCTCCCACAGTCCAAAGACATGCAGGTTAGGTTCATTGTTGACTCTAAATGTCTCGTAGGGGTGAATGGTTGTCTGTCTCTATGTGTCAGTCCTGTGATAGTCTGGCGACCTGTCCAGGGTGTACCCCAGCCTGTCAGCTGGGATCAGCTTCCACCCCCCTGCGACCCTGAATAAGATAAGCAGTTACAGATAATGGATGGATGGATAGTTATATCTGACCCTTTCATATGTGATATACAGTTAAAAATTACATTTCCTGTTCTTGCCTAAGACAGTCCGGAGAATCAGGTCCGGACATCTGGAGTTGCCTTTTTTACACATGCAGCACACAACAGGAGATTATTTGTGTCAGACATGTTCTCACCTACTGGAAATACTCTGTTTGGTTTTAGGCGAGGGGCGCAGGAGGCAGGACACGACACAAAAAGTACACTGCAGTTGTAATTCAGCATTTTATCATTCAGTTTTTATTCTACGATAAATCACAGGAAGTCCGCTATTCCATTGGCGCTAGCTTCACAGTGGACAAACGTCTCGTACAGTCGGAGAACTACTGTAGGTAAGATATGCTAACTAAGTTTCTGCTGTCTGAGTATCTGTCTGGTTGGTTTTCAATCATCGCGCTGCACTCGTGCGATAGTGTCATTCACTCTGAGACGACATTGTATCTGTCACTGACTGCTGAAACTACAGAACACAATGGAAAACAAATATTTTATTACATAGTGCAATATTTACTGAGCTTGATAGTGAAAGAGCAGCTGTGTTGGTCATGATTGAAGGCTTTATTGCAGGAAATGGCACTTTGAGGTTTCAGGTTAATTAAATGAAAGTGTTCCTGCCATACCTCCTCTTGCCTGTCACTAATCATGCACCTCCACTTTTAACTATAACTAGGTGGAGGAGAAAAAATCAGGATTGTACAAAAATGTATTATGTTTCAGAAGTAAAGATATATTAAAGAATAATAAAGGGTGAGAAGACATTGTTTGTCCATGAAATAACTTTTCTATTTATACCAGGAGATTTGTTAAAGTTTTACTGAATCCATGTTCTGTCCAACTCAAGTTATTTCGGGCCCCAGTACGCGAAATCGTGACGGGCCCTGGTTACTGCCGCTTTTATGTTTGAACGGCCTGACTGCTCGCTCGGATCGCAAATGTGCTCAGTTTGTCAGTCTTGACAGATTTTTGTGCCGAAACTTGCTACCGTATTATTGTATCATCTCGTCACATCATCAAATAGAGACTTGACAATGGACAACATCAATATACCTATTGTCCAGCAATCATCATTGCATATCTGTATATGAAAAAAATATTAAAGAAAATAAGAAATTGTTTATTTAATTGAATAGAGTTTTTTGTAGTTTGTTTATAGTTTTTTTTATAGTTTATTTAAGCATATAATTTTGTTATACTGACCTACAAAAAAAATAAAATAAAAATAAAACCATGATGGAGATGGGTTTGCTTTTTCGATTGGAATAAATGGCACGACACCTGTTTGGATTTAAATTAATTTAATTTAATTGAGCTCTTCTTCAGCCCACTGCCTGCACTGTTTATATTTACAACCCTGATTAGATGTTAGATTATATATAGATCTCAAATCTTAGAAGAACACAAGTGAAAATACAAGAAATCTTCCTAAACAAAACGGTCTAAAACTGACAAAAATTGGATTGAAATCAGGAACTATGTAGTGAAGTGGTAATGATAATAGATGAGTGGATTCTGCAGCAGCTCTTGTGTTTCTCTCCGCTGTGTTCCTGAAGGTGGATTTTTTATGGCTACTCTTGTTCTTTTTTTCCACTCACTTCTATCGTATGCCTGCATTATCTATTTATTCCTAACTGTACGATTCTGTCTCTGAGCCGTCTCCACCTCACTCTTACAGCTCACTGTTTCTGTCTCATCTTCGGCTGCTCCATTCTCTTTCTTCTTCCTTTAATAAATACTGAGGGCAGCTCTGAGGCCAGAACGACTTACTGCACTTACATACAGTGTAAGTATAGCATGTACCGTTCTTCACCACCAAGGCTGCCGTGATCATAGAACCTGCTATCGCTCTCAAAGTGATTAACTTGTCTCCCTAAACACATACTTAGCATTTCAAAACAGAAAGGTAAACTCAGCAGAGTGCAGATCTCCACCAAGTGTGTCTGCAATGACCACTGCTGTAACGTATGAATGAATACAACCCATAATTGGCTAACCCCCCATCTAAACTGCAAGTTATCAGACGTGAATTTCACTCGCTCGTCTCACACAACAGATACACTCTCACTGAAATGTGTGCAGATGTCTGCACCGGCTCTGTGCAGGCGCACGCCTCAGCTCCGTCTCATGGGCGTAACTGCAACTCGAAGCATTTATTTACGCTCCAGGGCTGGAGTCTCTGCTGTACTCTGCTCCTCTTCTCCTCTGCCTGCTTGCCTTCAGTCACACAACGCGCTCGTTCTCGCTATTTCGCCCCACTCTCACGTGGATGCGCGCACACTCCACACTGCAGAAGGGTTAGTTTAGCTCTGAGAATATCTAGTGAATGTACAGTGGACATTTGTGCAAAAATAAATGCTGCAGCTCCTCCAGACCAACAAAGGTTTCCCGTGTTTTGTGAAGTGACGGGGCTCCGCATCGAGAAACGTTATCGTCTCTGACTGGGTGCTGGTGTCTTCCCTGTTCCCTCCGACCGCGGTCGGGAGACTGAGGCAGGAAAAGCCAACACTAGGATCAGCAGTGATTCATGGAGAGACCTTCGTCTGGTCAGCTAACATTACTGCCAAGCAGGTGAAATATAGAGTGATATTGTGGTTTTAGCTGACGTGTGTCGCCTCACTGTTTTGAGCAATGCTCGTTCACGTCTATGTAGAGCGATCACAAGCGCGAGCCCGAGCAACAGGACGCTGACTTTCGTTGACTTAATGGCCACAGGTGTAACTGTTAACAAGCATTTCTGATTCTTACAAACAGTCGCTTTAATAACAGCTAATATTTTAATTTACAGGTCCATCATTTCAGAATCATAAGTTTCCTGGAGAACTCTTTAGTTTGGTACTAATTAACAGGAAAATAAAGACAGTGTTTACTTGGTAAACACTTGCAAAATAATGAATTCCTAATAATTGAATCAGTGCAAGTCCGTGCACAGAAGGTCAGCTGGATATGCAAAATGTGAAATGTGTCTTCATTATGATGGATCAAATGGAGCTTTTCTCTTAAGGATGTGCCTATTTTTCCCATAATCCAAATTAAAAATATTATTCAGAAATTACGAAACAGTAAAATAAAGTCTTACCAGCTTGCTTATATCAGTAACATAATTGCATTTTCTTTTCATCGAAGCTAAAGTGTATGTGAATACATTACAATCCGAACATTAAATTATAACAATAATAATCTCCATAACTCTTGTTCTTCTTCAATGCGGTGTTAAGGTCGAAGCAAAGTGTCTTGGATTATAGACGTCAGCAGAATCAGGATAACAAAAGCTCTGATTTAATGCCAGGTCATTATCCGGACGAATTGCAAACCCTAACCTAAACTAAAATAACAAAATGTGGCATTCATGGAAAAACACACACAAAAAGAACAATACAAAACACAAACAAAATAATATGTGAAAAGAAAATGCACACCATAAAACCACAGAACTGATAGAGAGACAAATGAATGTCTGTAATAATTGTGCTTACAAATTGGGGCCCTGCAACTCTTAACAAAATGAATTATCTCATACTCAGAGTTCAACACGGAGAATGGTGAGATAAAGTCCTGCTGAATCGTGGATTGCTCAAAAATGTCTTGGGTGGCTGTGGGGCGTCAACATTTTACTTTCATTTTGGACATGTGACCCACTTCATCTGTGCGGCCTTTACCTGGAGGTACCTCTCTCCACTCCTCTGGGACTCTGTGCTGTGTTTCTGATGGTGTGTGGTTGGGTGTCCTGAGGAGAGAAGGAAGAGACCTGGACACACTATATTGTCTCACAGTTTCAGTTCTTTTCTCTGTTGTATACCACAGTGGCCTTATGGGGTCGTGCAAAGTAAACTTATTTTCTTTAGCTATAAACCCCTTTTTACACAAGCAATAATATACCATTGAAAATAATATATATCGTGTTAAATTAAAGATTACTGCCAGGATAAATGAAATACAGCACTCTGAGAAGAATAAATGATTAATATGAAAAAAAAAATACTCTCTACTACATGCTAGCCACAATTACTGGCCACACTTTTACAACAGTAGAAAACATAAATATGTATTACTTGAACCCCAAGACTGTAGATAGATATCTAAATAAATTCAGTGTGAACAGCTGACCAGAATGGGTGGTTTTACTGATATTTTCTTATAATGTAGGCTGCCGTTAATACTGTTTACCTTACGGAGTGGGTCCATCCATAGACTGTATAAAATATGGACGTAGTCTCCGTGACGTCACCGATAGGTTTCTGAAGAGCCGTTGTGAAGCTCAAAGTGAGCGGCTCCAGCCGCCGGCATCTTGGTGGTGACGACACAGCCTAACTCACGGCTAATCCAAAAAATGGGTTATGAGGTGGGTCGTCGGAGGAGCTGAGGCAGGCGAGCAGCTAGTGACCTGGCACCAGTCACACCTAAATTATGCCGAACTTTAAGCCTTAATATAATTTAAACGGATGAGTTATATAAAATATCACCCCCTTACAGTTGTCATAAACGTGGGAAATTAGCTACAGAGACTAAAACCGTTGTTTGTACAAGGGTGTAAACATGTTTATTTCTGCTGTAAAGTTGGGCATTTTAACATGGGGGTCTATTGGGATTGACTCACATTTGGAGCCAGCCTCAAGTGGCCATTCAAAGAACTGCAGTTTTGGGCTGCGGTTGCTGCTTGGGTAGTGCAAACAAATTGCTGAATTCTCCGTGGAAGTGACACCTAGTGGCTTAATCAAAACTACTGCTTTACAGACACATCTGCAAAAATCTGGATTATGCTCAGACAATATGTTTTTTAACCTCCAACATTTGTTTTATTAAAACTGCGTCTTTTATTTCTGCATATTGCCACTATTTCACAGTTAAAGTTAAGAAACAGATTGTGGTTAGAGTTAAGAAATAAAGCAAACATAAATTATGGGTCTATGACATATTACAATCTCTAGTCTCATGAATAGAATCTGTTTTACTACATAAAGCAGTGCTTTCCAAACTATTTTCAAACAATGGCACCTCTTCAGAATTATTATCATTATTATTATTAATATTATTTGGACTTGGTCAGATGACATAATTGTGTCTGTAATGTAGTACAGTACTATAGTATTTAACTGCATGACAAAATATATGCAATTACAAAACAGGTTGGTTGTGCACTAAAAACGTTTTATTTTGACACATCAACATACAGATGGAGTTCATTATGTGTGGGCAGTAGGACTGTCGCAATATCAGATTTTCATATAGGTATCTATATCAGATATCCATAGAAGATATTTCATAAAAAAAAACTGACTGATTGACTGATAGCATTTTGTTTCATCTATTTTTTGGCAAATGAATTGCACTCAAGATACAAGTGTAGGGAGGCTGAGAGAGAGTCTGTAACCATAACTGTACACATAAAAGGATTTGTGTATTATTTACATGAAATCAATATTTCATTTTTTAAATATCACGGTTATCATCAAACAAGGACTATAGCACAGTGGGGTATTGAACATTCCAAATTGAGAGGCAAACATGTTGAGAAAACACAGTAAAAGAAAGTGGAATATATTCACACCCGGTGTCTGCGTGATGGATACAGATTCAGTCCTGCACATCTTGGATGCTTTCTTCTCCTGCACTGAGAAAGCCCTTTTCTACACCAGCACTAAAATCTATCTTACACTACTACACTACTAAATGTTGTTCCTCTCTCCTCTTGACCTTCAGTGTAGCAGAACATACTGTAGTGCGATTCAGGAAGGCATTTTTCACTCAAGGTTGTATCCAACACTTTCAGCGTCGTGGCAATGGAACGCAGAGCTGGACCACTTATCACCTCTGCAGTGGAAAGCAACATTTCACATCGGAACATTTCTGCTTTTCAGCAGCTAGTAATTCAAAAGAAGCCAGGAGCACTGTGGGAGTATTTAAACTGTTAAACCTGCAGCCAAAAAGCCGATAACATTATAGGACAGCGTTAACATTGGGATCTACAAAAGTCTTGAATATAATTTTTTCTTCTAAGTGCTGATCTGGTATAAACTGTATGACCTCAACGTACTTATCATCAACAGACAATTAAAAAGTAAATTTCAAGAAAAAAAAATGCTTTGATTATTAATGCCTGATCATTGTAATATAATGTGTATTTTCAATGTGCATTTGTTGTAATATGTCATCGAAAAAGTGCGCAAGGAACGCCATTCACTGTTTCTAGGCAAAAACAAAAGTTGTAGCTGTTAACTCATTGGTTGTGCTTTGAAAGGTAAGCGATAACCAAGGTCAAATTTAAAATAACTTCAACTTTGAATGCAGCGCTTGGTGGCAATTTCAGGCAGTGTGCCACGCCAAGGGTAGTAATCCCACCTAGTCGGCCGGAATTCTAATAAAGTGCATATTGTATTGGCATGTTCATATATTTCCCATTCTCTTATGAATATATATATGACTATAAAGACTCCACTAAACTGATATAACAACCCCAAAAGAAAATAAGATATACGGACATACATATTAAATATTAAATTAGGGACAATATATATTTAAGTATATTGACAAATGTTTTTATTCATTGGCCATTGCCATGTCATTTTTTGCAAGCAGCAGTGACACGAGAGGGTGGAGCTAAGTACAACCACAAACTATGAAAAAGACATTTTCAGGCGACCAAAAGGTTCTAATTAAATTTCATGAACTGAAAACACACTGTGAAAGGGTTAAAGTTGTGAGATGAAAAAACGGACAACACCCAGACCGGACAACGCCGTGGTAGCGACCTGTCAATCACAAGGTAGCCGCGTTCTAAAGCAACCCCTGCTTTATGGTCTATTTGACTCTAAATGGGACCATAATTTACTAAATGAACATCATGCTGTATTGAAGAAGACTTGAAACTATTAGACCATATTAGACCACAATGAGACCGTAAACTCATGTTTACAATGTTTACTGAGGTAATAAATCAAATGAGAAGTAGGCTAATTTTTTCATAGACTTCTATACAATCAGACTTCTTTTTGCAACCAGAGGAGTCGCCCCCTGCTGGCTGTTAGAAATAATGCAAGTTTAAGGCATTTGGCCTCTCTTCTCAGACCCGGAGGTAGCCCACTGCTCCGGGAATTGTTGTTTTTAGTCTGCTGGGAAATGCTGCTAGCATTAGTGAGCCAGGCTAACTAGCTTCCACTCGCCAAATGGCTAGATCCAGGACTCCTTAAAATTATAGGAAAGTGCATATTTGACGTGTTCAGATAGATTTCCATTGGTTTCAAAGCAGTAAAAGAGCCAGCAAACTGAAATATCACTTCAGGCCTGGTGCTGTTTTTCTTCATGCTGTATCTTCCCTGTGCTGCAGTGTTGCACCTCCTCAAACAGCCTCTGATGGCTTACATGCTGATGGTGCTGCTGCTGCTGTGGAGCTCCACTCCAACTTTTCGCTCCAAACTCCCCCACAGCTAAGAACAGGATGCATCGCTTCGCTCTCTGAGGAATCCTCGTGTGCTGGCTGCTCTGAGTCAAGCGCCTCCATCCTGATCCGACAGACTGTTCTTCCATCCTGCTGACCCTGGATCTGCTTGACTAACAAACCCTCCCCCTGCCCCCCCACACACACGCACACACACACACACACAGACAGAAAACACTCAGATGATTTCTCCAGTGTGGCTTTCACAACCCCCTAGTGGCGCTTAAGACTCTCTGCATCCACACACAGCCGCAAATAAACAGCCATTTGAAATTCATTATCCCCTTTTAATTCAGCCAAGCCTTCAAAGCTTCTAAATGCCTTTCAACTGCTGCTAATGTTTTCTCTTGCTTGCCACTCGTTTGCCCTTTAAGATTGTTGCCATTGGGCTCCATTTGAATTCAACACTTGCTGCCAGAGAGCTTTGCTGTTGTGTGGGGAGAAATGAGGTTATGAGGAGGCAGTGTGTGTATCTGCGTATGCTCGTCTGCACTCTTTGAGGTCTGGTACTCAGCTGCTTACTGTCACGGAGGAAGTTAGCAATTGATAATGTCAGGTGATGGCTCCATCACTTCTAATTGCTCTCCTGTGATTCTAAAAATGTATGTGAGGATAATGAAATAAATGTAGGCAGGGAGGAGGGTATTGCTACAGAAAAAAAAAAAAAAAATTATTGTGCAGCCCACATTGCACACGATTAAAAGAGTTTTTATGTATTCTTTTTTTCATAGATGCACTTGCACACACGCTCACACAGACACATAGCCCCAGCAAATTCTCTCTCTATGCATTTATTCATCGCCGTCAAAACATTGGATCTTGCAAAATATCTCCCTCGTGTCCATGTGGAGGACTGCACCAGCAACCCTCAGGCCCTGTCAGCATCCAGGTCAAGCTGCCAGGAGAGGATGGACGAGAGAAATGTAGAAGTGTCAGATGAAGAGAGAGGAGAAAGAGAGGGGTGAGGGCGGGCCAGAAGGAAGAGGTAGTGCAGCGATGGTGGACGAGGATAATGCCGAAAACACACCACAGCAAGCAGCAAAGTGCGGCCTGTGGCGGGCGACCATGCAATGTCTACAGCTACGAGCTCAACGGCAAAGTGCGACCAAACTAAAAGTTGGGGTTTAGTTTAACTTATAGTGCCGAGGTATGGCCAGAGAGTACCCGCAGCCAATCAGTAAGCATATCCTGTGTCTCCTGTGACATTTTGACCTGGGTTACAAAGAATGTCTTCCCAGCCAGAGAAAAATTTAATAATTGCGGTGAGCAGCACTTTGATGCTGCCTGGTGTGTTTCCGCCGTAACGAACAGTACAAAAAAATATTTGCAGTATGGAATTAATCTTTTGTTTCACTTTTAAATTAGCTGGGCCCTCCCAAGGATTATTAATATTTTCTCTGGATCCTCCCCTTGACTGCAACTCCCTCCACCATATCTCAGAATAATATAACGGAATTAAATTGGAACAACTCTCCTCACCATTAATGACATAAACACTACAGTAGTCGTGTTTCCATTCATTCATTCCAACAGCACATTTTAAGCAAACTTCTGACATGTAGCAAAAAAGGAATTGAAAAATGGAAATTGTTTGGAGCGAATAAACTCGGCTACAGCGTAGTTTGGTCAGAAGCTGGCGCTATAGGCTACGCATGGCTGTAATCCATCAGTAAACAGAGTAGAAGAAGTAGAGGTTGCACACCGGAAACAAAAGTCGCCTTGTGGAGAGAGGTCTCCAGGAATTTGTTTCAATTGGGCAAGTTTTAATTGTTCTTTTGTGTCGGCTAGTATTGGCCATGATTCATGCTGTCTGGAGAAGAAGGCAAGCATTCGCACTTTCTTGGAATATCCAGGAAGACGCCGACAGCAGAAACAGCTGATCAGTCATGTGAGTTAAATGTTCGCTACGCCAGGACTTATTCGGCAAAGGCGTTTCCATATCCCGTTTAGCGCATCAGTTCTTTTTAAGGCAAAAACCACCTCAAGTGAGCGTAACAACTTTTTTGCACAATTCAGGAACTTTTATTGAAATTTGGCGTTTCCATACAGCTTTTATAATGCAATACAAAATGTATTATAATGTAATCTATTGTTGTTTAACAATAATCATCTAAAAGCCACCCAATGCACACATATTAATTGCCAAATTTATGGTGAATATGATCAAACAGTGAATGTCCCAGCCACTCTCAGATGATGATGCTGTTTTAGCCTGATATGTTGGGTGATGAAGGATGACAGGAGAGGAGGTGGTAAGAGACAAAGGTAAAGAAAGGTCGTGACCAACATGGAAACATATACGTCTCTTCCACTGGTCGGCTGGGCGAGCGAGCGCAGACATGAGGCGAGAGCGAGATGGGACAGATGGGAAAGGCTACGACTCCTCAGCACTCATCTGTGTGATCTTGCTGTTTTTACTCACCTCTTTGTTACCCTCAATCTAACAGCCAGAATATCCCATGCTGTGCCCTGCGAAGAAACAACCTGACTCTGAAAAACAATATCCAAGATATAAAGACCCAGCTACATCTACCAACAACATTGTTTTCTATATTTGGAGTTGCTCTTTTTATCGTATGCTAACAGTCCCACAGAGGGAGCCCTCTCGGTCTCTCAGTCTATGTGATATCGGTGATCCCAAACCCACCTCTGACTGGGTGAATCTCATCTTCCATCAGACGGTTTGACAGACTGGCAACCAGCCACATCTCACATCTGGGCGAGGGTGTGAGAGACTAAATATTGAATATGAGGCATTTCAGGGGCTTGAGATGTGAGAACTGGAAGAGAGAGACAGTTGAGGAACACTGGGAAACGAAAATCACTAACAATACTGCATGACCATCAGCAAAAACCATTGACTGTATAAAAGAAGTGGACATAGCCATTGTGATGTCACCAATTGGTTTGAGGACTATATTTTGAAGCCTAGAGTTTGTCATTTTTACCATCGCCATCTTGTTTTTTTGTGACCATATATGGACAAGAAGGTGGAGCTGGGTAAGAACGAGGCCCAGCGGTGGGCCAGGTTCTGCTTGCAAGAGAAATGCTTAGTTAATGCTAGCCCTAGCTAGCTTGTTTAGCAAGGTGCATCCGCAAATTTACGTTAACTGTGATATTGATTGGAATGCTAATTTTGGCTCAGTAAAAACATGCTTAAAACAAAATATACTTACTGGAAAAAATGAAGAGCCAACTACTTACGCTCGGGCCACACAGGGAATGCCTTTCATAATGGCCATTTCACTTCATTATAAATATCATTCATATTTATTTAGACAGAAAATCGTTAAGAAGCGTGTGACCATTTGTAAATAAGAGTAATAATTCACACTGTGCTGCAACACTGTCCTGCAAATATTTCAGAACAAAAGTTAACAAATTAAGGAATTCTGTCCACAGAAAAAACGGTTGAGGGCTTTTATTTTTTTAAATGAAGGCAGGAAGTGTTGATTAAACAATAAATATTTACTTTTTGTCATGTCTGTGACATATTCTACGATACGATACGATATGATACAACTATATTGTCAATTTGCACTGAAATTCATTTCGCATACATAGGCAGCTCAGTTTGAGAAAAAGTACACATTCAATAGACATGCTGTTACCATAAACAGACAGACAAGTAAGACACATCAGACAAAAACACAAAACACATCACAATTAACTATACATAACCCATTAAAAAAAAATTACCATCTGTCCTCTGGATTTACATCTCCTTAGCAGAACATTAATTATTATTTAGCGACAAGATGGACTGATGGACAAAAGCGTTCTTCAGCCTGATGCGGTTAAATGTAGGGAATCTGAATCGCCTCTTGGAGGGCAGAAGTTGATACTCCCCATATAAAACATGTGAGGGATCAGAAGAGCATGCTCTTGTTGTGAGCTGCTTGAAAGGAGGCTGTCACAGGTTGGCCAATGATTGAAAATTTGGATTTGGCTATAAAGTTTAGTTCTAAGTTTTACAGATAGACTACTGAGCCAGGCTGTGCTGCAGTACAACAGGACACTCTGAATCACTGAACTGAAAAATAGAAAAATAATCTGGCTACTGGCTCCAAAAGATCTGAGTCTGCGATGAAAGTAAATGGGCTGCATTCTACAGATACAGACATTGCAACTGTAGTAATGTTGCTGATATGATGTCAATATATTGTCAAACGATCATTTTCGCTGTATGTTGTTGTGGTGAACCGCATGGCTCATGGTAAAAATAGGCGAGTCCTCAAATCTCTAGAAGAGACGCTGGTGACACGCAGCCGAGTCGCATTGCACACACGGGCTGTGTGGCTGCTCTAACCTGTTAATATGGTAACTGACATAAAAAGCAACAGGTTCCACAGCCGCCACGTGCTGCTGACGTTCCCTGTGTGGCTTGAGCTTTAGAGTGTCTTTTATTACAACCGACCGCTAAACACCACCGTGGTAGCAACCTGTCAATTACAAGGTAGCCACGACCTAAAGCATACCCTGCTTTATGGTCTGATAATTTACTAAATGAACATCATGCTGAATGGAAGAACACTTGAAAATAGCGATTGAGACCATAAACTCATGTTTACAATATTTGTAATAAATCAAGTGAGAAGTAGGCTCATTTTCTCATAGACTATTATACAATCAAACTTATTTTTGCAACCAGAGGAGTCGCCCCCTGTTGGCCATTAAAAAGAATGCAAGTTCAAGACACTTCTGCATTGGCTTCAATTTTCAAAAACCGGAGGTTGCCCCTTTGTTAAAACATTTCTTTATCTTTACAATACTTCCACTTATTACACTCTATATATGGCAATATGGGATCCCCCTGCCATGCCATTAAAAGCAGCAATTGAGTCCTAGCGAAGGGAAAGACAGGCAGAGAGACAGAGCCAGGTAGACAGTGGAGGAAAAGACAGAAACCTGGACGGACAGATATGAATGGAGAGAGGAGGTGGAAGGATGTTATTGTAAGTGGGACAGAGAGGAGGAGACAATGATGTGATGTGACATGTGTTTGAAGCCTGTCCACAGAGAGACAGAGAGAGAGCTACACAGACAAGCAGACTGAGAGACAATGATACAATTTAAAAACTGCCTGCTGTTGTTACTGGGCTTGATACATAGGTGAAGGCGAGTTGTCTCTGTCCCATATGTTTTCTATGAAAACAGTATGTATGTTCACATGCATCCTGTTGCAAAATATCCAATACAATACAATATCTGGCATGTAGTGATAAATAAGGCAAGGTTATGTACTAGGGATTGCTGTTTAACTAAAATGTATTAGAATGTAACTGAAAGCATAAACAACATTTTACAATGTTGGATGTCAGAAACTGTATTTCATATGGATCATTTACATCTCGCTGATACCTAAAAACTTATATATCATGGATCGGGTTGGTGCATTGCTACGGAAAACATTTCAGGTTTTGAGGATCTGTCACCTTACTTTGACAAATGAGCAAGAAATTGAATTGATGGACCCAGTTTGTCTGCGACAATACATAGTTGCAAACTGGGTCTGCTACATTGGCTACAACTACATGGCTTGTCATGCAAAATGTACCATATATGTAATACAGCAAGGAAACTGGATACCGTTTTTCTAAAACGGTGACCAATTAATTTCCAATAAAAGTTGCTCATGAGCTGATGTACAGTTACAGTATATATGACACTGAGCTGAGCTGGCTAACTTCCGGTTTAGCCCTATTCTAACTTGAATGGGGATAAAATAATTCAATCGTGTGACTTTTCTGGACTTTTCAAATGTAATTGAACCAAATTGATCGTTCTGCTCAAAACAATCGTATCTACCATTTTACAGCCGCAACGGCAGCGACAGAGTAGGCTACGGTGGAGCCTTTGACGTAAGCACAACTTTAACTAACTTGGTTGTGATTGACCAGTGAGCCCAGCACACTTTAATGGCCCACTGGGATTTGTCAGATGGACTGCTATAGCAAATCGTAGGCTGTGGTAAGTAAATGTTGTAACTTGCGATTGAGTTGGAAACCAATGATGCTATGTGCGCTAGTGTTTATATAGTGTTGGAGAAAGGGTTATGCTGAGGATGGCTTCAGTGCAACATTGAGCCATGATTTCAGACCCACTCAAAAAGTCCTGAACACGAAAATGGTTTGTAAAGTTTGTGCACAAGTCCAAGTGCATCATGTGGCCTACTGTGAGCTTTAATCATTTTAATGCAGTAAGAAATATTATATTAAATATTACAAGAAATATTTTTAATTGATTTTACTACAAGAAATGTTTAAAAAATAATAATAATATTGCTAGATTTTGCATGCATTGGTTTCCCTGTAGCTTCCCTACAGTGTATGTTTTTATAACACTTTTTAACACTTTTTAGACATAATATCTATAGTATAAGGTAAATGCCCATTTATTTATCCAGTTCATTAATTTAGCAGAGATGTCATCCCAACAGTTAGGGTGACACAGTGAGCAGGGTCAGTAGCAGGTTGCAATCTATTCTTGTCTGACAGGAAAGAAGCAGCATCAGCAACAATCCTAAGCCTGTTTTTGTAATTGTTTTGTGTACTGGTCCCAGCCCCCAGACACATTCGCCTGAATGAATGATTGGAAACTCCTCCTCTTGTTCCCAAATACACCCTCCCTCCCACCCAGGTCCTCTGGGATTACTTTAATCCATAATCTGGCACGGCTCGAGCCTCTGTCACCGAAATGCCATTTGACTGAATTAAGATGTATTTCTCAATTTGGAGGTTGAGGGGCACTTTGATAATTGCAGCGGTGGAATTGGACCACAGCTCTGATTGTGTGTGTGAACATGTGGAGTGTATACTTACTGGCATTGTGACTTGCATGGTTAAGAGCGTACTCTCCCTGAGCTCCGGGGGCCTGCCCTTATTCACCAGGTCAGGCAATCAAGACAATGGACCTGCCATTAGGAATATTAATGAACTCAACTTAGAGGTCGGAAAAAAAAAAAGATTAAAAAACACACAAACATATGTTGTCATGGCACGGAGCAATGGTTTATTTTCAACCCAGCAAAACAAATGCACTGACTTGTTTTCAATTAGAAAAATGAGTCTGGTGAAGAGTTTGTGGAGCTAAATCATGGTTTATGGTATGTTTGAAATAAGTCTTGACTTATGTGCAAGGCTCATTAGTTTTTGTTTTCAGCATCCAATATCTTGGATTAGAAACCCTTTCAACTGATTTTCAACAGAATTGTATTTTCCCACTCAAGGAAAAAGTGTTGTTGCTGTTGCCAGAGGACAATGCTCACCTCTGCTCTCACCTCTGGTCCTCTGCTGGACAGAACAGCTCAGGAGAGGATTTAACTAATAAAAACTGACAAGTCTAATAGAGAGAGCATGCCAAGGGGCGGCTGATTATACTGCACATCAACCAATATCTAAAAAACCCTCTAAAGTTGTTCACATATTTATTATTGTTCACTGAGTGTGGACTAAAGAAAATACATTATTGTTTTTCGTGTATATGTGATATGTAAAGTCATTACTGTAGTTTCAGATTCATTGTTTATTGTCCTCTATAGAGGGGAAATATGGTATAAACAAAACTAGAACATAACAACAACGTAAGTCTATTGCATTGTGCCCAGGATATTTAAAGCAGTTATGGCTGATGGCACAAAACAACTTCTAAAGCCAGACTTTCAGAGGAGGGTGAAACAGTCATTGCTCTGTGTCTATGAGGGCTGGCAGATTGGGAGTTAGGGGGACCTATTAAACCAGATCTTGGTACCCATAGAACACTATTAAGTTTGCTAATACATGTGGATGGATATAAGGGATGTGTCACAACTGCAGCTGATCTATCTCAGCGGCAAACAGAAGGTGGCCCATATGGAGTCATGTTACATCACCAGCGCCTTCTTTAACTTGAACATTAGCCCCGCAGCAAAAGGCCCCTATTGGGCTATAAGCTTTACATACATACATGTTCTGTGGCATGCTCATATTGACAAAAAAATTAACAAGTGTGTTGTTGATGTCTATTGGGTTTGTTGTTGCATACAGTGCCATGAATTTGCTATGGAAGCCCTGAGGGCAAGTGAGAAATAAAAACAATAAACTGATCCCAAATTGATTTCTCTGCTGTGTTTATGGTGGAAAACAAAGCTTTGCCAGGATAATCTTTCAAAGTTCTTTATTATTAATATTATTATTATTATTATTATTGTTATTATAATTTTTTTCATTGAAAAAAACGCAAAACAAAACAGAACAGACAAACACGTTTTGGTGGGTGAATCCACCCCCATGTTCTAAATAGGACTAAAAGCACTCATGGTCTCTTCCAGGTGTGTTTTAATTTACATAACTTAAATATAAACTCATATGTATCTTATGTTTAGAGTGAACAGAGAAATTAAAACTCACGAAAGGAAACATGAATAATTTTAGTGATATTTAGGACATGGGGTAGTGGTGCACTTCAGGGTTTTATGGCTGAAATGAGTATTACAATAACAAACACTAAAATATAAAAAAATAAAAATAAAAAATCACCTGCCCAAAGTCCTTATTTCCCACCTGTTTCACAGATGGTAAAAATTAAGGGACATAGGAAAATTATCCTGGCAATACCTATTTTTTTTTCCTTCACCTGTTCTGAAGTCTTAAACACAGGAGAGAAAACGATTTAGATCAGACTTTTTTTTTTTACTCACTTGCCTCTCGGGGTTTCCGTAAATATCAGAAATAGAGCAACTTATCAGCCATAAAAAAAAATATTTAAATAAAAATACATTGTCGATGTGGTTTATGACCCCAGCTAAAGCTCAGAAAACAAACAACAACAAAAAAATACTTAAATAATATATAATTGTGTTCCCTATTTAATCATTAGTCGGCAAGGAAATGTGTGCTCTCAAACGAATAAATTGTGTTGACACATATGCACAAATTACTGATTCATGGTCTTGATTTTCTTAAGTCATTCTCTCCAAGCAATTATTTGTGTGCACAAATTTATAGAACATGGCACTAAACAACATTGTTGACGTGTGTTCACAGCAAGATAACAACGCATAACACAAAGTATACCCAAATTAAGTACAATATTGTATTTTAACTAGCAGACCTTTGCTTTGAAGCCCTATATTTTAGCTAACTGTAGCTAGCTGATGTTTACCTGAAGGAATGCAAAAGCAAATCATAGCCCTATTTTTTTCCATACAGAATGAACAATATATACAGAAGTGGAGTCTTCATCACCTCATACCATTTGAAGTGCGTCCTACACCTAGCATCTGCACCAAAGATTAGCGAGTAATGACATTCACTGGCAACATATAGCACCCACACACGCATCTAGCCCTCAGCCCACCAGAGCACACACACACACAAACACACACACACACACACACAAGCATACATTGAATGTCTGCACCTTTTGTGTTGTATTGTAGCGGAGGCAGCAGAATCAGGCACAAACATCCCCTCTGATCTCCCTCGTTGCCTAATCCACCATTACCATAATGAAAGCCCATCTAATCGAATCAGAAGAGGCTCTTCCTAAAAGGATCATGCATGGATGACAGATTAATAAAGAAATAGATAGAGAGAAGTATAAGAGGGGGGGGGAATACATGCGATACAAACTAAAATAGATTGTTGTACTTATTTGGGTCAGGAGGAATCACAGTGGGAATGAGATATGGGTGCTGATGATCAGCTTTAAAAGGTTTACGGGCCACAGACTGGGGTTGTTTGGAGACATGACTTGATGTAGCTAAAGCTGACTCCATAACGTCACAATCTCTCCTGATTACACAGCCATAAAATCACCGGTGATGTTGGCCTGAATCACTCTGCATGCCTTTTACCTGTCCAACATTACTGTCTCTGTCTTGTATGTTTCATATAGACGTACATATGGTAGTACATACCTTTTTTTTTTTTTGCTAAAGAGTTTGAGTTACCACAATGGATTTTTATACACACATCTGCCACAAATGTAAACATTAGTGCTCACACGTTTGTGAAACTGGCCTGACTGGCTTCTTCTCCATAGCAACGGCGGCCAAAGCTCATATTTCTTCTACCTGAAGTTGCTTGTTATTATTCAGGAAAAAAAAAAAAAAATGTTTTCTTCAAATCAATTCATGTCATTGTGGATGGCGACAAGATACAAATGTCCATTGTGGTTGCAATTTATTTGTATTTTTTTATTTAGCAGTAGATCTCAATCTACACACAGAAAACAAAATCTTACATCTCACCTAATACGGTACAGGCACGTGTATTCACATGTGCAGACAACCAGTTTGTGCGTTCACATGTCGTTGTTTGGAAAAAAGAAATATCAAATATAACTTGCAACACCAGCACAAACATAACTATATCATTTACAACATATACACACATACTGTAGGACTTTGATTTCACTAACTAGACGTTCCATTTACTACACATTATTGAAAAGCGATGGCTATATTCTGTCGTCGCCCCCAGCCCCCCACCGAGTCAGCGCACAGCAGGCAGCGGGCTGACAGCTGACCGTTCCCTGCTGGATTTCGCTCAAACCACTGCAACCCTATACATCAAACTGACGCTTAGAACCTGCAGTTTTCTAGCTGGATGTGTTAATGATCCGTTAAAAGAACCCAGTCGAAATACTGAAAGAAATAGGCAAAGTTTTACCTTGTATTATAGTCAATATTAATCCGTTTAAGATGCAACATGCTGTATGTTTGAGCCATAGGTTTCTGATTGTTCAGTGTACCCCAGTAAGAGGGGGAGTGGTGGTGGAATTCAGACAGTTCATACAACTTTAACATTTAGTTAAAAATAAAAAGAGAGAGTGGATGAAAAGTACAGTATGAGGATGTGGAATTAATTATATGCCTTTATTACACGGCTTTGTTGAATACTCAATTCTGATTGGTCAATCACAACGTTCTAAGGTCAGTTATTTTTTTGTAGCAGACTGTTGCTATGTATAGCAGACCGTTGCTATGTATAACAGACCGTTGCTATGTATAACAGACCGTTGCTATGTATAGCAGACCATTGCTATGGGTGCAGTTCTGATGTCGGACTCTGGAGGACCATTTTTGTGTCAAATTACTGATTTATTAAGTAAGTAGCCATGTAATAAGCGGGATAGTGTACAGCTTGCGGTTCACTGTTGTGAAATAAACTCCTTCAGGGTGATGCAAACATCGCTCCACATCAGGGTGCCACATCGGCCTGTTGGGGTTTATTTCACAACAATGTCCGGCTCGCTGTAGATTATCCCTTACATATCAAATCAATTTAATGTGACGTCCGGTATAAACCACGCCCACATCCGGTCTTCTATCTGATTACAGAGACAGATCATTTTGGTTGAACTGATACAGATACAGATAGAGCCGTCCACCATGCCAAAATGATGGACAAAACCTGATTTCTTTGAAATGAAGTTGAAATGATTAAAACTGGTGGTCATTACAAAAAAAGAAACCTGTTGGATCGTTACATTGTCCAAGAGATGGGGTGGGCAAAAATCATCACCCAGCGGCGCCTCTCACCTCGCAACTCTATCATATGTGAAAGCGGTGGGTTTGTCAGCTAATTGTGTTTTGGAGTTGTTCTAAATCAATCAATGCAACTTTAAACATGGCGCCACCATTTGCTGTGATTGGTTTTAAAGGTCCAATATTGTAGAAAGTGAGAGTCACATGTCTTTTTTGATTATAGAGCAGGTCTAGGTGCGATATAAATACTGTGAAAGTATCAAACGCATGTAAACATGTTCTAGTAGAAACCCAAAATACATGTATGAACCTGGAAATGAGCAGTCTTCCCCTTTAAATGCATCAACATGGTGCCATTTAATAAGGTACTGGAGGGCAATTAAATAAAGGTTGAATTATGTCACTTACAAACTGAAACTAAACATTGTATTTAATTGCAAATATGGGGAACAAAACAACCCATTTTGGATGTAAATAAGATCAAATGTTTGTATATACGGCTGTGATAATATGCTTGGCCCTGGGATGCATCCGGTATATACATTTAGCCCTGCATTAGGAGGTTCCCTTCCGCCTCCGCACACATTTGCTGCATGTTTCTGCATGAAAAGTCTGTATTCATTGAAAAGTGTATTTCCATACACTATACATAAATCAATATACATGTGAACAGCACATCATGCAGCGCTCTCTACGTCTCCGAGTCTGTGTCCTTCGCTGCCTGTATAATGCGATGCATCTCCATCTGTACTGCTTTTTATCCATGGCTTTATTTTGGACAGATTCAGAGTCAGCCTTGCTAACAGCCCTTAATTGCAGCAACTAGTGTGTAATAATACTGGCAGCGGGCCCATTATATTGTTAAGTGGCAATGCTACTTACCAGAAGACAATAGCAGCAGCATAGCCAGGTTAATCAGCAGGAAAAAAAAAAAATACAGAGGGGATGCCAATAAATATAGCAAGTGCCAGAAGTGACCATTTAGACATTTCTAACAATTGTGTGCTATTTATCTGCCATAATTGCAATTTTTTTTCTTAGTGAACATGGCTTACCATATTACCATGGTAATCCCCAATTACTGGCACAAGCTCCACTTTGTGTGTGTGTGTCTCGCACATAAACACAAGGAGGTGAGGTGTGCTATTTTTTCATGGTTGTGTGGAGAGGAGAGCCAATTAGTGAGCATCCAGATGCTGTTTAGCTAATCCCTGCTCTGGAGGAGCCTACACACACACACACACACACACACACACACACACACACACACACACACACTCAATGTTGTATACTAATGTGAGCAATCAAGCTTCCACAGAGCATAAATCACACACACATGCATGTAAACATCTCCTTGAGAAGCCATTTAATGTACACAAAATATGCACATACCCCTATAAACGAATTGACATTGTATGTGCAGCAGTGTGTTGTTTCTCCATTTAATTACAGCTGCATTGCTCTATTCGCTGTGGAGTTTTAGACCTGCAAACAGCGAAGAACTTACATTGATAAGAAGTGAAGGCTAATTGGGCGTTTCGTTGCAACATCAGTGTGTAGCAGCAGCAGAGCTACGCCTCCGCCATTTTGGACTGAAAGCGTATACCGATATTAAAGGATACCATTAAAATGTCTGCCTACAAAGTGCTGCACAAAAATAAAACAACATCATTTCTATGCTTTCATATAGTTAATGCTTCTACCGAAATGGCCTGTGTTGAACAATGAAAACATTTTTGTAAAAATGCCTACTATTACATCTATTTACTTATTTATGTATTAAACTATTTCGCCCCACTTCCGAGAGGAGCATACAATGAGCAATGGACATAATTGGAAGCTAGAAAAATCCAGCACTCTTGGGATTTTGAGAGCAATCTCAAACTTTTTCATGTCAAAGACCTCCAAAATAGATGTACAATAAACCACAGGGCATGTATGCAACAGTAAATATAAACAATGCAAATGATTTGCTAATACTACGTTAGATTCTGTTTATTTTGTGCTACTAGTACTACTAGCTACTGGCCGATAGTCGGTTGATTGGGAACAGAGACGTTAATGCATCCACCGCGGTACAAGCTTACAGCACACAGCCAATGGGTGTATTATAAGATGATAAAAGTTATGAATTACAGCCAATATATCCAATATTACAACCACACACAGCTAGCAGGAAGCTGGCAGAGCCGGATATTTCATATGAGCGTGCAGTCCCGTGGATCTGATGCAAGTTCATTATGCCAATTATAACTCTGATTCGGCTATTAGCTAATTTTACAACTTTTAGGACATCATGATTTAAATGAGGGCTATTTAAGTGTTCCTACTGGGAAGTTGATTTACCAAAAAAAAGAAATCCTCTGATATACAGACATCTCTTTTTACATCCATGGCCACAGACTCATTTGCGTTTTCATTCTAAAATGGCAGCAGCGCTACCGCAGCGCCATCTAGCGGTGGTTTTCAAAGAAGCCCTGAAGTTTTGTCTCTTTGCTTCTCTACTCTTTGGTAGTGCAATGGAGCTGTTTTGGGGTCTCCATTCTCTTTATCTCATGCGCACGAGGATACACATGCACACACACGGATAACATGACATAACACAGTCCTGCCAATGGTGTCACACCATTCCACTGATCAACAGTTGGCAGGAGTCGGACCCTGGCAGGGAGCGGATGAATAGAGATCCGCTTGGGGCTCGCTGCTCAGGCCTCGCCATCAGCTGTCCAGGCTGGACCAACAGCGGAGCTACGGTGACGTGCTGCTCTGGATCCCTGTGTGGGCAACGGACTGCTGTACGGGGCAGCAGTTTACAGACAAGCTTCTAGTGACACACACAAGGTGTATTTCCACCCTGAAGCTGCAGTGATTGTTTTTAAGAAATCTTATAAGGCATTGTTTTACTGATTAGTTTTTCATTTTAAATAACAAAGTAGAGATAATTAGCTAACTAGTGCAGTAATAATAATTTATATAAAACTTGTCAAATTTAAGCAAAAAGTTCTAACCAGATTAAAAGATTTACAGATTAAAAGTTTAATTTACCTCCTCCCTAAGCAGCCTTTGTTGTTATACTACATCACCTGACTTCTTACTGAATTGTGGATGTGATACTAAAACTTTCTTTGATCATGAAGTCCAATGTTTATTAGTGAAGTTATGAACTTCACTGCAGACTGGAGTCTTCGGTCCAATGCAAGTTGAATGTGCATCATCAGGTTGGGTCCAGGTTCAATACGTCTGATGTATGAACTGTCTGTATCCTCACAGTGCTGCATTATTATAAACATAAGATAATCTGGTCATGGGTCAGATCCGTCTAACTCCCTCATCCTCTCCTCGCAGTTCTAGTAGGCCTCTACTCATAGAACTGAACATCTAGTAGCTACTATTTGTGATTTGTTGTTGTTGCTGTGACGGCAAAACAGTAACAGTGGAAACACTGGATAATTGTATTACTGTTACTGTGTATGTTTCTATGACTTTCTGTGATGTTTATTACAACTGCAGCAATATCTGCTGCCTTACGTTCAATACACAACTTCCCTCGCTCACCGCAGCGGCTTTGACGATAGAGACACAGCAGCCTTCAGTGTTGATAGGCTATTACTTAATGTGTAACCAATTAATTGTAATTAATTAATTTTATCGGCAATCAGATAAAAAAAGTTAACAATAAAGTTGTAATTTAATGAAAATAAAGTCATAACTTTACAAGTAAAAAGTTGAGATTTTAATATTCTGTTGTAGCAAACAGATCAGAGCAGTCTGTCTTCTATGTGTCACCTGAGTGTTGATGACCTTATCTTATTATCAGAGGAAATTAAACCAGTTACCAGTTGATGTACGAGTCAATAACCAGATGTGTTTTGAAGCAGCAGCTGGAGTCCGGTGGGGACCTGGTTTTCTCCAGACAGCTGAGACCAGAGCACAGTCATGGTATCGGAAGTCATTAAACTCAGTGGGCTTTATGTAAATGATGTGAAATGCAGACAGGATCTACCTGCTCTATAGCCTGCTGTGCACTATGTTACTGCTCCGCACTCTGCTGCTATGGTAGTATCCCAAATTTTAGGTAAGCGGCTGTGAGCTGCTCTTCATCGGATTAGGAAAACCAAAATTAAACACTTGAAATCACTTCTGGTCAGGTATCGATCCCACCTTTGTGTGGCTAATTATCCTATTATTGGCTTATTATTGTATTAACTTCAGCACCTCAAATTAAAGTGCAGTGCACAGCCGCTCATCTGAGCTTTTCAATGGGAAGCATCCTGGTGAAGGGAGGCAGTTCCAAACAGAGCAAAGGTGTCTAATAAGCGAGGGGGACGCAAAGGAGACGCCACATGCAGTCCAAACACAAGTTTTTACTAGTCAAGTTAACAGTAGGTTACCGTAGCCTATTGACTGTCAGGAACAACACATTCTCACTCCCAATTCGTCAAAAAACACCGCTTGGTCAGTGCCCCTCGCCATCGGAGACAAGCGCACGGTGTACCCCTCTTGCGATAGTTTTGGATGAACCAGGGGCGCTGTGTCAATATACACTCATTACATGCACAGTGTCCTTTCAAAATAAGCCACGAAGGAAGTTAGGTTCAGGTAACACAGCTACTTAGGTGGGGTTATGAAACGGTCTTGGTTGACATTTACTTCACTGACTAGCGACTCACTTGTCTCTCTGGGCTGACGATACTAAACGACTCACGTGACTAAAGCCTGATGTGACAAAATAAGTTACTTTTAGTTTCATAGAGGATAAACAAACACCGGTCTCCAGGGAGAAAGGCCTGTGTTTGTTTGACCCATCACCCCACCTCCCGCCCGCCCTTAGCGGACTCTCACGCTATTAATACTACGTCACTTGCTCCGACCGTCGAATAATGCCGCAGGTGGTTTTACATTGGAGTTAGTTGAAAGCCCGGTTCATCACATACTGTTGCTAAAGGGTGCCTCGGAACCTAAACTTAAACCAAATGCGATGTTTTACGAGTTGTGAGTGGGAACGGGTTGTCAAGAAATGTAAAAACATGCACATGTAATCCAAACAATCTATAAGCATAGCATGACTGGGAAGCAATCTATTCTATTCTGACTACATTCTTGAATTATTTTTTCTCTTGTAATATTAGGACGTAATTCTCGAAATCTCAGGTTATTATTTTTTTTTCTGACAATGGTCGGAATACTCTGTTGTCAACAACAGCAGTAACTCACTGGTTTATATTCATCATGTGCATCGGTGATACTGCAATATAAACAGACTGTGTTTTAGACCTGTGGATATGCGCAGGGGATACAGGCTGGCCAAAACCTTTAAGACATGCTCACGAGCCACTTGCGCAGCTGTTGTTGGTTGACATCCAACCAACAACAGCAAATATTGGGGTTCCATCTTTCATATATTGGAGGGATATGACCCCTGTCCTGGTTAGACCTCAAAGATACACACACTGTGTTTTGTATGTAAACACAACTTCTGTTTGTTTACAAGAAACCTCCACAGGGCTCCTTTAATTGGCCTGTTCACAATCTCTCAACAGGTTTCCATTCTTCCCCAGTAGCCTAACTTCAGGCTGAATCACAACAACTGACTAATTTCCATAAAGTGTGATCAACACTGAGTCAACACAAGTATGCATTGACCAGCGAGGTCCCCTGGTAATGACAGAAAGTGATCATCAAGTGGAACAGATGTTATGCTAATGCTGGCAGTCTGTCAGTTAGTGTGAGTGACGGGGGCCTGTCATTATAAAGAGAGGGCCCAGCCATTACAATTTCAAATGCTAAAAGCTTGCCTCGGAATAAGCAGCATATGGGTAAAGTAATAGGCCACTGGAGGGGGGGGGGGGGGGGGGGGGGGTTAAAACTGAATAGTATCACTTTGAAATTTTTGAAGGAGGATCTGGAGAGGAAGGAGGGGAAGAACACTTTTTTTCAGTTTAATGAATAAATGTAGAGGCAACGGGTCATTTGGGGCAAACCAAAAGTGTGGTTTTAGTGGTACTGAGTAACTTAGAAATGAATATAATTCTAGATTAATGCACGGCATAAAACATCCTCGGTCGCTCCTGTTATTCATCATTATTCAACAATTTAAGGTCAGTGGCTGATGGAATACTTTTATAGTGGTGTTTTAAATGTGCTTGGATCGCGAGGCGGCTATGTGAGCCCCACGCTCGCAATGTCAAGTGTCCCATGAACACAACACTGACATAATCATCACCTTCTAACTTGATATGGTATAGTTGCTTCTTTACACATCCAGCAGTTATAGAGCGACATTATCATTCATTTGTTGCGTTTGTGTCCATCTGTAAGTCCAATATTCACTCTCTTTTAGCTCTGTTTTTGGTCTCTACCAACTCTTGAAAAAAATAAATCTGTCTCTTTAGCTGCTAAATACTCCACTCTGTTCACCAGCTAGTCTCTAACGCTATCTGTCTGCTGAGCAGGTAGTGTTCAGTGGCTTTTTAGGGTTTTGTTTCTGAAAACAGCTGCCTGATGCGACCAAAAACGACTCAATGAGTGTGAATCAAAACGGTAAAGATGCAGCTGGACACCTGAATAATGAGCAGAAATGCAGTATTGAGCTCTGTAATGCTGAGGGGAGCTGCAGATTCAGCCTTTAATTCTCAGGATGTTTATTGCTACAAGCGACCCCTTTCACATTGTCATTTGATACATTATTCTTGCAAAATATTGTTTGTAAAAATGTAAAGTGTGTTAGCTTTACCTGATGAATGCTAACTTGGCTAACAATAAAATAATTATAGTTTATTTCATTATTCATAGTAATAATACACATAAGGGATAATTTACAGCGAGCCGATCAGGTTGGGAGAACCCAATTGGATTGGACCATTTGTGGAACCCAGACTGTACTATGCAGGGTAGAGTACAGAGAGATTGAGAATCGATTGCTGTATGAAGTCAGGGGGTAGAAGCTCCTCTGGATCAGTTCAGCTAAATGCTGCATTCAGCAAGTGCTAGCTGCCCAATAGCCTTGTACAGTAATTTCCTTTTTGGGTTGAGAGGAACTACAGTCCTGGAATTCAAACTGAAACATCAGAATCAGATTTGATTGCCAAGCACATACATACAAGGGATTTGACTCCGCATCTCCCTAAACGTACTTTCACAGAAATAGAAAAAAATTAAAATAACAGCTAGGGGACAAGGACAACAAAGCCGGACATGGTTCCTCTGGTTAAAATTTATGGAAAGTCCATGTGCTCTTAAAGTATTTCAAAGTTCCGAGGCAGTACGCTATTTGGTTTGATTCTCTTCAAGACAGATTACGTGAGTAACCGTGTTACAGTGGCACTAATTATTCTCTAATCCGTCAGAATGACAGACAGCAGTTGGACTCATCTGTCAACGCTCCTAAAACTCTGTTAATGACAGTTAACACAAACACTGAACGCAATGTGTGGGGGATCCTTCTGCCTCCTTAGTTCTCGCAAACATTCATCAGAGTTTAACTGATGTTGGATTTGAAAGGCCAATATTTAATTTGTGAGGCTTCATTAGAATCAGTAAAGGTGTTCCCATAGACCACGTCACAATGTCTACCTCAGTCCTGTTTTGCCCATTCTGCCTCTCTGTACTGTACTACCTTTGAGACGCATTCCCACGTGCAGAGGCACAGTTGTCTCAAATTGGTCTGGGGGAGGGGGGCAACAATTTCACAATCCCCGCCATAGACAACAAGTATATCTTTATCTATCACGATGGGTATGCAATCAGTTAAACTGCTTCATATCCACCATATCAGAGATGGATAACCCTTATGGGAACCATATGCAAATTTGAACAAAAGGTCAACATGTGCCTCATAGGTCCAATTAGTATAACACACACATTTCCTTTATAATGCTTGTCTCTAATGGGGACTTCTCTACCTGTATGCCATAATTCAGTTCCTGAGTACAAGCAGAAACCAACAGAGGCCATTGTTTGTAAGAGAAAACAAAACCGAGGCGCTCTAGGGACTTGAGGACAAAAAACATGTTCTCCACAGCTTGTTTAAAAGAAATGATGGCAGTGTAAAGAGTGCGCACACACACACACACACACACACACACACACACACACAGAGACAGTGCAGCTTTTACGGCTGCAGACACACACATTATCACAGTCTGTCCGTTGCTAAGGCTCCCCTGAGCCTACTTCGTGGTCCGTGGTACATCACTTCATTTGACCATTTAAATAATCCCCAGGATGCATCAGAGAGACAGTGCAGCAGTCGCATAATTACCACCTGAGAGCAGGCTCCGAGTGTGTGTGTGTGTGTGTGTGCGCGTGTGTGTTTGCATGTGCGTGTGCATCTGTGAGTGTGTCTGCATCTGTATATGCATGTAAATGCCTGTTAGTGCATTTGTGTTAGTTTGTGTGTGCGCACAAGTAAGAAGGCCTGCTAGGGGAATCTCTCCCCCGCGGTGATGGGCTCAGCACTTCATTCCTTATTCATCAACAAGTGCGAGAGGAAGAAGCATTGAGTGTAACTGTGCATGCACACACACACACGCACACAGCCATTGTTTTTTAGCATACCAGAGGGGCCACTGAGGAGCAGAAAGAGCTGGAGGATTACAGGCTTTCTGGAAGAAATGGATGGCGATGAACTCTCAGGTAATAGTTTGGTTTGGGAGAGCAGACTGGCTGACATTGCTGCCTGGAACAGTTAGAGTGACTGGGGCAAAGTAGTTACAAGGGAATTAACTCTGAGGAAACACACATACACTTAAGCAACAGTAAAATAGCGAGCTGCAGTGGTAAATTCACTGAGATACCACACAATGGGTGTCACTGAAGGTTGTATCGTTGCAGAAAAAGATGTCTCCGAGGGAGAGTAAAGATCTGCTGAACTGAACACATTATACACAGCTCTACATGTATTGCAATATAGTAAGTTCCAGGGCAACACGGGGGATTTACAGCGGAAGTCTCACATAGTCATTGTGGGTGATTTGACAGTCTGCACTGTTATCTGTATTTATAGAGGCACGACCGTTGTCATTCATTGCAATATCCTGTAGTAGAAAGTAGTACTCCTGTGGCTTTATGATTTGAGTTCAACACACAATTGTACATACGTCACTAGCTAGCTACAGCTAGTGCAGTTGATAGATTGGCTGTTTGCTGCAATAAACACACATTTAAATTTCAAATACCTTGCAAAGAATGCAATGGAAACATTACCTTCCTGTTCAGTATTTACACATCTTAAGAATCATGTTTTAGTCAGACCGTCCTCCCAACAAAACGGCTATATAGGTCGTCCGTGCGAGCGGCTTATTAAGACCCACATTTACGTTTGTTGTTAGTTGGCGAACCTTAGTGGCCGTAGTAATGACGGGAGCAAAGGACGAGGTCAGGTGACGTAGTATAAAGAGCGAAAAAGTCAACATAGGGAGGAGGGGTCAAACAAACACAGGACTTTCACCCAGGACACCGCTGTCCTGTATGGCGAGTCAATGTTGACTTATTTCAACTTATTTCCATACTTTTTAAAACTTTGTATCACGTCATGCTGCTAACCTAGAGAAGATGCAGGAAAAAAAAAAGGAAAACATGTTCCGATTGACAACATGAGGTTCAAATTAGGGTCTCCTCCACTGCAATCCTCTGCTTCATTGTTCTGTAGGCATTGTTGTTTCTTTGAGTTAATCCTAGAAGCCTTTGTTGGTTTGAACTCCCTTTACACTGCACAGCAAACACTCACTCCGAACTTGTCAAGTATGGCAGCTTGGTCAGTGGCCGAACGCTTCAATCAGCGCTCTTAGTACCTCTCTAGCGTCAGTTTTGCATGTGTCAGTTTCCGCTCATTACATGCATACACTGTCTTTTAAGAAAAAACATCTTGGTTAGGTTTAGGAAAATATTGTGGTTTGGGTTAAAATAAGTATGTGTGACTCAATGTTGACTTTTGGTTTCAAGGCCCCCAGGAAGAGCACCAGGCTTCGAAGGTAATTTCCGTAGTGGCCAGAGCATGGGATTACAACTTCCGTGTCCGTCACATGATGCCATTGGGCCCAAAGAGACGTTTTCCCATAGACTTACATTGAGAAAGAGACATCTGTAAATCAGCCGATCATTTTTGTCTATTGGCCGCAGAGTGCCAGACTTACAAACGCAAAAGTCTGTCACTGATTGATTGACTGAGTGATGAAGTTACTCGATTGGTCTAGTGTTGGAGTTTCCTCATTGTCCGTTGCTCTTTCAAAATTAAAAGGCGTGGAACAGTCCTTTATGGAAATGAGCCGACACGTCCGGCTCATGAAACTTGGACCAAACTAGGTGATCTAGTTCTAAAACGAAACCAGATTCAGCAGTAGCATTGCCTATTTCTCGCTTACAATGTTTTCGGAAGTAGATTTTGGTGGATTGGTTAGACTGAATAACAGAAAGTTTATGAGCAGGCCGCCATGTAGTTTCCAGTTCGAAACAGCGAGCAGAAAACCAGGGACCCCTATAGGATATGTCACCGCTTGAATGGCCAGTTGATTGGAGCAGTGCGTCCGCTAGTGTTCTTGCTGGACCTGGTGGACATGTACCGCTGGATTTAACATTGTAGACATGACCACTGACTATTTGTGTAACAATTTAAACACTGACCATACATTGTCCAGACATATACTTGTTTTAAGGTAAATCAATTCCCGAGTACGAACACTTAAATAGCCCTAAAATCATTAGGTCCTAAAAGTTGTAAAATGCCCTTATAGCCAAATCCAGAGTTATTTCCCTTCCTTCGTTCATGTGAAAGAGCACTGATGCACTGAACAACTCTCATAGGAGTGAGCGGGAGCCTGCCTCCAATGCTGTATCCAGTTCTATTTATACATCTATGTTTCACACGGGACATGAACACCGGTCTCCTGGGTGAAAGTCCTGAGTTTGGTTGAGTCATCCATCCACCCTGACCTCTTCCCTACACCAAACTCAACAAACACAGGACTTTCAAGCGGGAGACCAGTGTCCGAGACCAGTGTGTTGTATTGCAATTACGTTAGTGACGGTTGTCATGTGTTTTCCATATTGGCATCATATTGTTACCGTACATGTTTTGCTTAGTTTCCGTACTTAATTCAAGCCCAACCATGATGTTTTCCCATAACCTAACTGAGTGGTTTTTGATGGACCAATAAATCTTGAAAACGCATATCTGGAGGTGGAACTGGATTGTTTTCAATGGCGCGTCATACAGGTGTTGCTTGTTCCGTGTTTCAGCCTCTAAGCGGCTGTCGGTAGCTTTCAAGAAGTTGCTACACAGTTTAACAAACCAAAAAAAGTTTGCCAGCATTAAAAATAAGAAATCAATCATTTGCTTTATGCCTTTAGAAGCTTTGATCTTTAGCCACACATATGTACTGATTCCTCCAATAAAACTGTGGATTGTCTCCAGCTTATAGAGATTTTTTTATCCAAAGTCTTAAAATAAATGCAAGATTGCCCGAGATATCTTTTATATATATCCTCGTAGTCTCTCCTGCAACCCCTCTCTGCACTCTGACCTCCTCCACCCTTCCCCATATGGAGGCATGTGGTTCTGGGGGCCACGATGGGTGCTGGGTGGCTCCCAGTATGTTTTTTGAGGCCTTGGCAGGTTCAGGGGCGTAGGTGGCGGGAGATAACGTAGCCGTTCTCTTCAGGCGCTTCCTGGCCTACTGATCTTAAATGGAGGAACGCCAGGCAGTGCTTTTCTCTCTCTCTCTCTCAACCTCTAACTTTCAACTAAATATACAGTAACCTTTTCAATGGTGAGGAGGTGGGATGAATGAAAATAAGGTTGAGGCCATTTTCATTTTCTGTCCTTATTTCACACTCCCTTCTCATGTTTCTATTTCATGCCTTTAAAACTTCACAGAAAGCAAAGTAAAGATTTTTTTATGTTGTTGTTTTTGTTTACTGAGCTGTATATGCAATTTTTAGCGCAGGGTGACAGTAACTGTTGATGTGAGGGTGCCGGGTCAGATGTAAACATCAAAATTACATGAATAGATTTTCCAAACCAAATCAAGGCCAGTTCTTGTCGTCATTCACTACCCTTCCTGCCTGTCACTTGCATTCAGCTTTATACCTATACAGTATATATATAGTAATAGAAACTGCTGGGGCACTGAACCCTTTACCTGCTAGTTTTACCCCTCCTCCTCCTCCTCCTCCTCCTCACTTTTGGATCACACTTGTTCTCATGGAAACCAAAGGAAAAATCAGCTCAAAAGTAAAATACATATCTGTTTTTTACTCTGTGTTTACAAACAGCAGCAGAGTGGGTGCATTTTATGGGTCTATAATTTCTGAAGTTGTACTAATTATAGGGAATACGAGGAGGAAGTTAAATGTGTTCTGTTGAGTTTAAAATCTGTGTTGTTGATTTCCAGAGCAACTTCCTCCAAAGAATGTTTTCATTAAATCCAAGGACGTATTCGTTAATTATTCATTCGTCATCTGGAAACTTTATTCTTCATATATGTATAATTGTATAATTGCCTTTAGAAAAATGTTTGCATGGTCAGCTGACCCTAGGTCAGTCAAGATTGTCAGAACAATGTTCTGGGTTTGTCTCATAAAGCCCTTTCTAACCGACCTTCGTATGTCACACCCCAAGTTTGTACCCACCCGTTTTGAATGTTATCAGCCCATTAAATGGCCATTATCAGTTGCTATAGAAGAAAGAGAAGGAAGATGGTTTGAAACATGTTCACATGTTGCTGTGTGCATTGGCCGGTATCAGCAACTTCTTGCAACTTATTCCTATCTATTCATTATTTCTTTAAGCATGTTATACTGTGTCAGTCATAACCAGCTGTGATTTTATTGCTATTAACTTGGGCTTTGCATCTTTTATAGTAGGCCTATAATACTCCAATAATATTCCAACCGGTACATCATAGGGTTAAGGTGGTGTGTTTGTATATCCAGCCAGCCAGACAGGCAGGTATACATTCAGAGCTGAGGTGTGTGAGCTCTTTATTCAGATTTTAGGAGCAGAGTCCCAGTCAGGATGCTCCCACATATTATAAAGAGACACGTTCTGAATTTATGCAGTGAATAAAAGATACTAGGAGATATTGTGTTCGGGTTTTTTTACTTAAAACTATACAATTTTATATCATTTCGGACCATTATTATTACTAGTTAAATGATACATTTTATTATTCAACACAGCCTTCGTCTGAACATCCAATTATTCTGGAAATGTTTGCCCTGTAAAATCATATTCTATAAATTCAAAGAACGGATTCAGAAATATTTCCAATGATGTTTCATTAATTATATCTGTAATTTGTTAACAAATAAAAAAGTTATGATGAACAGTTCCCTAATTATTTTACAAAAAGGACGTGAACATTGTATGGATAAATTACAGCACTTTGTTCCCACTCCCCTTCCCCCCGTGCGGTGTGTCGGCTCATCCAGATGCTCTCCACATAATTTTTATGTTCATACGGTTTATGAGAGGCTGTGCAAATACGCTGGCGCTGCCCCGTTATGATTCTCCCAGAGAACCTGATATGGAGAGTGCAGAGAAGATTACCGGAAGCTGGAGAGAAATGCTGGTATACAGGAAACAGTCACAGTACGCCAAGGAGCAAAATGTAAAAGTGTCGGTATGGCGTGGACAGTTCAAGGACTGCTCCCAACAGCTTGAACTCACTCAGTGGTGTCCTCCTGTCCTCCTAATGGCACTTACAACATTTCCCAGACCTAAGGAAAACAACCAATGAGAGTCTGCCGTCCAGCTGCCTTCTATGAGCAGCTGTCAATCACTCGCGAACTCCGATCAAAAGGTCAAACTAGGCAGCGCTGATCAAATATGAATCAACATTCTGTTACTGTAATGTCTCTCCTCAAATGTTTTCAGAAACATATTGGCAGCCATGTTGAGATCTGTTGAGGAAATACCAAGCACCGCCCACCAGCCGGAGCACAGCCAATAGGAACGCTCTCTCTGAAATGACCTGTGATTGCTCAAAGTCTCCCGTCAGGGTTAGATTTTTTAAAGCCTGAAAACAGAGCCATGAGGAGCTGCAGAATTATAGTTTTCTCTCAGAACACTTGAATTACAATAAATACACTGCTTTACTGATGGATGATCTGTAACTACACCCAGCATGTGTGATGGAGACAATATAAGCCTTCTAATACCACTCTAAATTCCCACATACGTGTGCAAAGGAATAAGTGTCCTTTTATTCAACTTTTACTCTTTGACATTTTGGCCTCTGTCATTCTCTATGAGTTTGTGTAAAAGGTCTGTTTCAGTAACAGCCCTACATGTCACCTCTCTGCTCAGGATTCAACTTTCCCCTCTCAACCTACAGCCGTCTCCAACCGCTCCAAACGTCAGTGGTATTTACACACAGCCTGTCATAGAAGATTAAAGCAAAGTAAGCATGTAACAGGGCCGACATAACTTCTCGGTGAATGTGATATGATCCACAAACATCGGCACACATGTGAAAACAAAGAGCAGTTCCTCCCCTCCGGCCCAGACTTTCCTCCCAGTGATTCAGGGGTTAAATCATGTGTGATATTCCTCCTGGCGAAACACATGGCAAGCAAAGAGGGAGTGCAGGTTTCTTCCCCTTCACTGGCTTTTCACCTAAAGCCCCATCACTCACACACCACTGGCTATTTGTTTTCATATCAAGTGTGCATTCACCTAAGTACTATTCAGGTTCATAAAAGTGTGTTTTTTCTTTTTCTGCCAGGAATCTGACACACATGATTTCGTAGCATGTGGAGGGAGGGAGAGTTGCCAGTAAACCCATACTGTCCTCAGTGAAAGATGTTCATATGTGTGATATTCCTACGTGAGTCACTATTTACATTAATAATTATGATGATTATAATGTCAGAAAACATGGGAGATGTGTTATGTTGTTAGACATTAGTACATCTGGTAATGAAGATCCATCAGGCAAATCAGCCATTTAGGTTGTTTTCCACTAAAGGTTATATCATGTTAATCATATACACCAGTAGGGGAGACCGGGGATGGTGGCACATTTTTACTCTATTTATTCAGCAAGATTGGTATCAGCTGGCCCCACTGTGAACATTGACAATAATAATAATAATTGATTGAAACAGATTTTGTAGAAGATCAGGATCAGCTTTATTGTTCAGGTATTTTATGTTTATTTATTTTGTAGAAATTAAGTCTACACAAACATTACAAAAATAAATAATATACAGTGCAGGAAGAGGCCAAAAAAAACATGCTGGGCTTATTTGAAGCCTCCACCTACATAGTGTTACTATTTCACAATGTTATAGAGAACACATGATTAATATACAGAAATAATATGACTGCATAATAGTGATGACAAACAGTTAGAACAATATATATATATATATATATGAAGGGAATATTGGTTCAAATATCTACATTGACTAGTAATCATACATAACACTATGAGTGAAACAAAAACAACAACAAAAGATTGGTTAGGTTTAGGCAACAACACTTGGTTAAGGTCAGAAAACAGATCATAGTTTATGTTCAAATAATAATGTAACAACATACCAACATAACGTAGCAACCGTAGCAACAAAACCACTATAGTTAGGTCTAGGAAAGAACTACATGGTTGGGCATAAAACTACTACGTTTGTACAGTTAAATTGAAACTGACCATTGTGAACACGGGACACGAACGAACAGCTGATCGTAACATAACGCAGGGAACACAAAGAGTGGTCTCCTGGAAACTACGTCAATGGAAACTACGTCACTGGCTCTGACCAAATGCAAAAATGTTGACATTCAACGTATCCCTGGTTTGCAGAGACATCCAATGCCAATTTTTTTCTCTGCGACTGGGATGGCATTTTAGTCCATGAGCCAGGGGTAATGCAAAATACATAATTTGGTTATGGTTGAAAGTGAAATGGCCACCACGAGGCATTTTTGCGATGGCTCCATATCTGAAAATATTCAGGGCCCCAGACTGTTCAAGTATACCAAGTTTCATTCCTTTATGAAGAAGTGAACATCGTTTTCACACATCACCTGGAATACAACCCATTGCTACTGAATCTGGGCTTCATCAGTTGTAACATGTTTATATTGACAACGGGGTAAGAGTAGGGAAATATAAAATAATGGATAGAGAATTAATTTCTTAGGAACGTTTTTTGAGTTTTGTATTATTTTGTGTTTTTGCTGCTTAGAAAGCCATTTACAAACTGCCCCAATAACATAATTCATAAGTTCTGACATTCTATCAGATACAAACTGAAGAAAGTTACGTTTATTCTGATAAGAAATGTTGTTATTGTTGTTATTCATGTAATATATCATTTTAAATCTCTTTTTGTGCTCTTTATGCTGGAACTATCCAAGGGCACATCATATATATTTGGAGTTAGTTATAAGGGCATTTGCAGTGGCATTCAGAATTTGCCCGATTATAGCATTAGAGGTCAAAGGTCAAATTATCTTGACCTCAGTGTCATGACAATGTGACTGATGGATAGATTATAGTCTAAGCTTTACAATGATATATAATTTAATGATACTGTGTGTTGGTTACTCTCTTTTATACTGAATCTATGTGTAAAATGGTGAAAAAATATGGAAAAATTGTAATGATGTAGGGCGAAAAAAGGAGTGATAGCACATAGAAAGCTACCACTGCTGCAATGCTATCATGCATTTTCCAACACTAGGGACATAGACCTTTAAGAAAATCACCATGAGACTTGGTCCCTCCAAAGTGACACGACGGCCACATTTTGGGGGTCAGGCTCATGGACTATTTGATGAATTTCCTGTTTATCCAACCACAAATGAGACAAGAATTAGCAAGCTAGTGCACCCCGCGGTACCTCCACCTAACTCCCCGTCATTACTTTGCTGTGGACGGCAGCGCCGGAGACGGACCTTCAGTTAGCGGCTGTAGCAACTTGAATTCAGCCAGCACAAACCCCAGCCCCAGCGCTGGGTCTAACAGCAGCAACAGAAAGTTTACAGATCAGGCGTGGAGTCGGGGCAGTCCAGGATCAGACCACCAGTGCTGGGTCTTGTTTGCCCAGCATTATTTGTCTCAAAGTTTTGTCTCCTCAAGTAAAATGATCAGCAAGGTTCATCGAGGTTTCACAGTATGGCTGTGAAATACGGTGCGACTTCCAACCCTTAAAATAAAAATGTGCCCCCCAAAAGCTTCCCTGAATCTCTGTTACATCACAAATGTACCACCATAACCGGAGAGCTGCAGAGCAAGCCCGGAGCCGTGCTGATGCATTATAAACCACAGAAAGCCTCAGTGTTTAACAGTGAGTTGAACTGAGTAGTATTTAGCTTTAATGTGTTCCTGAGCGCTGACAACTGTCACAGCCTCGGGAAATAGTTGATATTGTCAGCCACGGTTTGACTCCCACTAGGCGACAAGACAAATCGGTGTCGGTTTGATTCCTGGTGCTCGGCGGAGGACTTGGCTTGAGTCTGAGCAGACCTGGCGTGTGCCAATGCTGTCGCCATGCCAACCAAGAAGTGAACCAGGAAGTCACTACAGCGGCGAGGATGACACAGAGGTAGTTATTACAGTAAGAACTGGGTCATCTCGGGTGTTTTTTTTCTCTCTTCTTTCGTGAATGGTGTTTTAAAAGAATCCGGTGAATCATGAATACATATGCATTAACTCTCTCTAACAAAGACATTTCTAATTAACCGTCTTTCTCTTTATTCTAATGGAAATACTTGCCATTTTCTGCCTTCTTCTTTCAAGTTTTAATGCACTGACATCAAGATTTACTCAGGTTTCATTTTCTCATGTCTGCTAGTAATACTGCGTAGGTTCAGAAAAGTGTACCTGTTTAAAAAAATAGAAATAGAGAAACTGTCTGCTATACAGCAGGCTTTGCAGTATGTATTTACTGCCTCTACACATTTCAAATACCAATCAATAAGTCATAAATAAACAGAAAATAACAGCAAAACACAATGCATTATTGCTTATTTTACAAGCGTAATAACTCTGGCTTATAAAAACACTGATGCATTGCAATGTTTTGATCTGGGGCTGGAAATGTATCGACTCCTGTCAAGCAGGTGAGTGTGAGGCATACGATCCAGGCACACAGGGACAGTCCAGTGATTTATTGAAAAGGTAAAGATACATAAGCTGAGAGGCATGGCTAAAAAGTTCAAACAGAAGTAACTGAGAGTCCACGGGTAAACAGGAATGGGGCGGGGAAAAAGGTGCAGGCAGGTAATGATAAGGGTGTTCATGGACAGGTTTCAGGGGTAGAGGGTTCAGGTACATCTGCTGGATGGATGGAGAACGGCAAGTCCGGAGAATTCCTAGGAAATACATGGGCCTGGGGGGAGGTGGGAATGTGGATGAAAGGAGGGAGAGAGAGGGCAGAGGTTGTGGCAACTACATTTAAATGGCATTTAATTCAACATCAAAATATCGACGTTTCTATGGGAATTTCCTAAAACCGAAATATGAGTGCTTGATATTGTTCGATAGATGATCACATGAGGAGTGATATTTTCCTCCCATCATTTCTGATTCATGTCTATTCATCGCGACCTGCTCCTCTGACTTTTGCCGTTGCCAGTCATCTTGTCCCAGTCCTGTCACTTCCTGATCCCATTTCAGTTCTGAGTAAATGGTGATTATTAGTAAGTTTCTACCCAAGTTTAACAAGAACTACTTTGCAAAACACTAACGCATCATGGCCGCATGCTGTCAGATAACAGAATCCTTTGAACTCCTGACAGCTCGGTGTCCTGGGGCCTCATTACAGAAACTGGAATCCTATTTTACCTTTAAGATGATATTTTCCTGGTTGCTAGGCGCCGACGCGAGTGGCAGCCTGTTTTAGTAGCTCTCCGTGTTTCTACTTTCTTTGTCTTTTTTTTTGCTACTTTTTCGTTACTTTTAACTTTCTACTGCGCTTAGTTTTTGTCAGTGATAGTATACTGCACACTTTATGTAAATAGTTTCCTTTTTCACAGCCGTCTTATTTAGTTATTATATTTAGTTAGCCTGACAAACGGACATGATCGGACAACGGACGGTGTATTCGTTTGAAGCGCTCCTCGCCTTTCGGGACCGAGTAGCAGCGCCACCGAAGGATTTACCTGCCGAGATACGGCGACACAGACGGGGATCAAGAGCCGGTGTGATCGTGAGGGGGAGGAGGGAGAAGGAGAGGAGGAGATTTAAACCCGTCCTGCCTTCGGTGATCATGGGCAATGTGAGATCTCTGGCCAACAAGACGGACGAGCTAGCAGCCCTGGTGAAAGACCAACGGGAATACCGAGAGTCCAGTGTGCTGTGCTTTACGGAGACATGGTTGAAGGGGATTATACCAGACTGCTTAGTGGAACCGGAAGGCTTCACGGTGGTGCGAGCTGACAGAGACAAACAGAGCGGTAAAAAGAAAGGCGGAGGGCTTGCTGTCTTTGTTAACTCCAGATGGTGTAATCCCAGACACATCACTGTAAAGGAGCGCATCTGTACCCCGGACATTGAACTGCTGGCTGTGAGTTTGAGGCCATATTATCTGCCTCGAGAGTTCTCACACTGCATCATAGTAACTGTTTACATTCAACCGATTGCTGTGGCGGCGCAGGCGAGTGACGTCATCCACTCCACCGTCGCGGGATTACAGACGAGGCAGCCCAGCGCATTCATCATTGTAAATGGTGATTTTAACCATGTGAAGGTCTCCAGAGCCCTGTCGAACTTCACCCAGTATGTGACCTGTAACACCAGACACAATAAGACCCTGGACCTGCTGTATGCCAACATTAAGGAGGCATACAGCGCCACTGTTCTCCCCCCCCTTGGCGGTTCAGACCACAACCTCATCAGGCTTGTGCCAACATACAAGCCTGTTGTCAGGAGGCAGCCCGCCACCACCAGGACTGTTCAACAGTGGTCAGTGGAAGTTGAGGAGGAGCTGAGGGAGTGTTACTAGTCAACAGACTGGGAGTTGTTTGACAGGGTCCACAGTGAGGACATCGATGGACTCTCCCACTGCATCACAGACTACATTAGGTTCTGTGAGGAGAGCATCGTACCCACCAAAAAGGTACGCTGCTTTCCTAACAACAAGCCCTGGATCAATGGGGACATTAAAGCCCTGTTGAACAGGAAGAAGAGGGCGTTCGTGGCCGGGGACATTGAGGGGGCCAAGGTTGTCCAGAAGGAGCTGAAGAAGGAGCTGAGGGCGGCCAAGGACACCTACAAAGACAGACTGGAGGGGAGACTACAGGCCGACAGCTCCAGGGAGGTGTGGGGGGGGTTCAGGAAGATAACTGGCTACAAACAGCCGAGCCCTGGTGTTGAGGGGACCCAGGAACATGCAAATGAGCTAAACCTGTTTTTCAACAGGTTTGACCAACCAACCCCCATGAGCTCAGCAGGACAGCCTAGGTCCTCACTCACCAACACCAGTGCCCCCCCTCCACACCTCTCCTTCCCCTCCTCCCCCCCCTTCCACACCTCTCCTCCTCCCCCCAGCACCCATCCCCAGGAGGCAGCAACAGCTTGCCCCCCCCATACCTACCCTGAGGATCACATCCACAGCATGTCCTTTGCACCTGGAGACATTGCAACATCCACCCTGATCATCACAAGGGGCCAGGTGAGGAAGCAGCTCTCAAAGATCAGCGTGAACAAGGCCAGGGGACCAGACAACATCAACCCCAGGGTGCTCAAGGTGTGTGCTGGGGAGCTGGCAGCAGCGTTCCAGCACCTCTTCAGCCTCTCCCTGAGGCTGAAGAAGGTTCCCCAGCTCTGGAAGACCTCCTGCATCGTCCCGGTGGCCAAGAAGGGACACCCCAGCACCCCCAATGACTACAGGCCAGTTGCTCTGACGTCACACGTCATGAAGATCTTTGAGAGACTGGTTCTGCAGCACCTCAAGCCCCTTGTGAGCGACTTCCGGGACCCCCTGCAGTTTGCATACCAGGAAAACATCGGTGTGGATGATGCCATCACCTACATGCTCCACAGAGCCTACACTCACCTGGAGAGGCCGCACAGCACCGTCAGAATATTGTTCTTCGACTTCTCCAGCGCCTTCAACACCATCCTGCCACTCCGGCTAGCTGAGAAGCTCTCAGCGATGCAGGTAGACCATGGCCTGGTGGCCTGGATTACGGACTACCTCACCAGCAGACCACAGTATGTCAGACTGCAGGGCAGCCTGTCAGATGTGCTGGTGAGCAACACCGGCGCCCCCCAAGGAACTGTGCTGTCTCCCTTCCTGTTCACCACCTACACCTCCGACTTTCGCTTCCACTCGGGTACATGCCACCTACAGAAGTTCTCCGATGACTCCTCCATCGTCAGCTGCATCACAGATGACAACGAGGAGGAGTACAGAGCCCTGGTGGAGAACTTCATAGGGTGGTGTGATAACAATCACCTCCAGCTCAACATTGGAAAGACCAAGGAGCTGGTGGTGGACTTCCGGCGGAGCACGAGGCCCCCAACTCCCATCACCATCCGAGGGGAGGAGGTGGAGGTGTTGGACACCTACAAGTTCCTGGGAGTACATATGAACAGTAGACTTGACTGGACTGATAACACCGAGGCCCTCTACAGGAAGGGACAGAGCAAACTGTTCTTCCTGAGGAGGCTCAGGTCTTTTAATGTATGCAATAGGCTGCTGCAGATGTTTTACCAGTCTGTAGTAGCCAGTGTCCTCTTCTTTCTGTGGTATGTTGGGGGGGTAACATGAACACAAGGGATGCCAACAGACTGAACAGGCTGGTGAGGAAGGCTGGCTCTGTGGTTGGATCTGAGCTGGACGGTCTGGAGGTGGTGGCAGAGGGCAGGATGAGGAGGAAGCTGGACGCTATCCTGGAAAACCCCTTCCACCCCCTCCATGATGAGCTAGTCAATATGAGGAGCACCTTCAGCCACAGACTCATCCCTCCTCGGCACAACACAAAGCGCCTGGGTCAGTCCTTCATGCTGGTAGCCATCAGGCTCCACAACCAAGGCTGACCCCCATATGACAACTATTAGGACTTTTAAGAAATTTAAACATGCACTATCTGGCGCACTTTACACTCACTTTACACTATACATCCTATATACCACTTTATTGCTGACTGCACATATGTACATATTACATTTATTTATTTATTTATTTATTGTACATTCTACATTTATTTATTGACGGACTGTACACACTATGTTCACTCATTCACTCTGTATCTTTTATATCTCTATTATTGTCTTTATAATTTTTGTATACCTTTACCTCTCCTGTGTTTCACTCTGTTTGCTGATGTTGCTGCTTTGACACCTGAATTTCCCTCCGGGGATTAATAAAGGTTCATCTTATCTTATCTTATTTAGGAATTTTGGTATTACAGAAACATGTTTCCTAACTGCATTTAGGAAAAAGAAAATTCCCTCTTATCTTAGGATAGAAATTAAGCTATTGCAGAACCGTCCTAACTTAGGGATTTCCCATAAGACTAAATTGAAAATAACTGTCAAACTGGCAATGAAGATGGTGAACACTAAAATATAATGATAACTCAAACTGTATGATGATGCGACTCCTCGTAGCTAAAGTTTAACACCCGTCTTTTTTTGTCCATGATAGCAACTTAGCTAGCTAGTGACAAGTGAGTGTTGATATTATGGCTTGTCCGTCTCGAGTATCCTACCGATACATTCTAATCAAATATACAGGCAGTCACATGTACATTTCTAAACATGAATACAGGGATGACAGCATTCCGCATTTTACTCCTTGGTGTACCGTGACTTTTTCTACCGGAACTTCTCATAAGCTGCTGGTACTCTACTCTTCCCTCTCCATATCAGGTCATTGGGAGACTCATATTGGCGATCCATAACGGTGCGCTGCGTCTCATAACACCTCTTCCTAACTGGACGCTATGTGAACGAGCGAACATCAGATTGTTTCAGTATTTCCCAGTGAAGATGTCCTGACCTGCTCCGCGCTTCATCGAACAGGCTGTGCGATTTGTCACTTGTTTGAAGTAACGCTCGTCCTGTTTCTCTTCATGCAAAGTTTCTCGCACCTCCAACCTGTTTTCACTGGTCAAAATCGACGCTGACAGTAACCGACAGTTAATCAATATCACCCTCTCTATGTGATAAAGAGTGACATCACTCGTGGTATATCTGGACAATTTTTCGTGCTCCATTCGGTAAAGTTCGCTTGGTCGCTTCGAGCCGATGTACGGCACGGGGGAGGGGTGGTGAGAATGAAGGGTGCTGTAATTAATCCATACAATGTCCACGTCCTTTTTGTAAAATAATTAGTAAACTATTTGTCATAGCTTTTTTTTTTATTTATGAAGAAATATAATTAATGAAACATCATTTAAACAATTTCAGAATCTGCTCTTCTAATTTACAGAATATGATTTACAGGGAATGTTCCAGAAGAATTGAATATTCGGACGAAGGCTGTGATGAACAATAAAAATAAGAATTTAATTAGTAATAATAATGGTCAAAAATAATGTCAAATTACATAGTTTTAAGTAAAAAAACCTTCAAATTTTCTTGAGGGAGGACCCGCAAACCCAATATCTCCTATATCCTTTATTCACTGTATATCGTAATACTTAAAAACGGCAATTCCTATCGAATCGGCACCCAAGTATCGTGATAGTATCGAATGGGTAGAATCGTCCAAGTCCTAATGATAACTGCAAAACAGTATACTGTGACAATTAGTGCGTATAATATACTGTATGCAAGCGGTATGAAATAGTGAAACAACTTGTATAACTTAGTCTCTCTTTGCTGAAGAAAATCAGTTTTGTTCTGTGTTTGCGTGTGCGACCGTGTGCGCCTCGCTCTTCATCTCCTCCTCATCATCACCAACACTATCTGCCAACCACTTCAGCTGTAATCACCCTCACAATAAACTATTCAGGAAGCCCTGAAATCTAACTCTTCTCCACGTCCCCACCCCTGCTATTATCCCTTTAAAGCGCCCTCCCCCACTGCACCATCTCGCACCCCGCTTCCCGCCTCCCCAAAAACTCTCCAGTGCAACCAAATAACCTCTTTAAAATCATCACAACATCTACTTACATCCCCCCCCCATCCCTCCCTCATGCACCCCTGGACTGAAAAACTTCAGCTTTTGTTCATTTAAAAATTTCAAGAGTGCTGCTTCACCCGTGATGTATCGCGGCGCTCACCCCCACAGAGCCCGGCTTAATGTGCACTTAGTATGCGGGCCAGGCCCTCATTAAAATGCAAAGTGTGCTCTGGGAAAAAAAAAAAAAAAAAAAAAAAAGGTTGCTGCGCCGTAAACATGGAACTGTGATTTGCTCCGACGAGGGCCAAGCAAAACGAAGCCAGACGCTTCCTCCCTCTCTCTCTCTCTGTACAATGATGTCTCAATCGTGGAGAACTCGGCAAAGTGTCTCAGGACCCGGCCTGAAGCGAAGCAGAACACAACACAACAGGATGGGGATGGCTTTTGAATTATGCAACTTGGAACAGAGAAGCATTGTTACACTTTTAGCCATGGATAATCCCCCGTCCCTCTCTCTCTCTCTCTCTCTCTCTCTCTATCACACACACACTCACACACACACACACTATCTCTCTCTCTCTCTGATTCCCTTTGTTTTTTACTTATTTACAGAGTGCGATCCTCTCTCCGCTGGTCCCACAGTGTTAAATATGCAGCGGAATGCTGTCGTGTCGAGTGCTCTCGTCCGCAAAGTGCACCGGGCCTAAATGTGACGCTAATAGAAAGAGAGCGGACCATTTAGTGAACACAAAGCATTTGCTTTGGTGATTTATTAAAACACAAGGGTTTCACAATGGGATGCGATTCATTCAGTGTCTGGCAGCCCGTGAGATTCCACCTTTGTCTTTTTTTCTGTCTGGCTTTTTATCTTTTTTTTTTACTACGGTGGCCCAAAGAGCTCAACACACAAATGCAACTTCAAGAAAATGGCTGGGAATATTCAGAGTTGTTTGTGTAGTAGTCAGTAAATCCCATGTGCAGACTCAAACCTACAATAAATGTGTCTACTAACAAGTATAGTGTGTGTATCAAAGCCTGATATATCTTCTTCCTCTGTGCCACAGAGCTCCATTGTTGTCCAAAAACTATTAAACAGACAACAATGAGCCTCACTGTTGCACTGGTTCATTCATTACTATGAACACACACACACACACACTGTAGTTTATTTGGACTCAATCCCATATACACTGTCATGCTGCCACAAATACTGCCATAATATATAATGATATCTCCACATGTTTACCTTAAAGGGAGATATATCAAGAATTTAACACAACCTGGGAGTGGACAAATATGCTTGCTTTATGCAAACATGTATATATTTATTATTGGAAATCAATTAACAAAACAAAACAATGACAAATATAGTCCAGAAACCCTCACAGGTACTGCATTTAGCATAAAAATACGCTCAAATCATAACTTAGCAAACTCAAGGCCAACAGGCAACAACAGCTTTCAGTGTGTCAGTGTGCTGACTTGACTATGACTTGCCCCAAACTGTGATCATGTGATCATCATAAAGTTGGTAAGTCTGTAACGGGGAGACTCGTGGGTACCCATAGAACCCATTTTCATTCACATATCTTGAGGTCAGAGGTCAAGGGACCCCTTTGAAAATGGCCTTGCCAGTTTTTCCTCACCAAAATTTAGCATAAGTTTGGAGCGTTATTTAACCTCCTTTGCAACAAGCTAGTATGACAAGGTTGGTACCGATGGATTTCTTAGGTTTTTCTAGTTTCATATGATACCAGTATCTTCACTCTAGCTTTAAGACTGCTACAATATAAAAATTGCAAGTTGCCTTAAAGCAGATAAATGGAGCAAATATGATTAAAAAAAGTTATTTTTATAAAACGGTCACTATATCCTGACAGTAGTGCATGAGACAGGTAATCTGAAAACAATCATGTACCTCTGTGTCCTCCTGTCTCTTCCGGTGCTCCTAATGGCATCTGCAAGATTTCACAGACCAGAGGAAAACAACCAGCCCGATCGGAGGTCTGCTGTCCAGCTGCCGTCTACGAGAGCCAGGAGTCAATCACTCGCAAACTCCGACCAAACGGTCAAACTAGGCAGCGCTGATCAAATATGAATCAGTATTCTGTTACTGTAATGCTTATTTCTCTCCTCAAATGTTTTCAGAAACATCTTGTAGTGTACTGTTTAGCTGTAAAATGAGAAAGTTTGTGACACGGCAGCCATGTTGAGATCAGTTGAGGAAATACCAAGCACCGCCCACCAGCCGGAGCACAGCCAATAGGAACGCTCTCTCTCTGAAATGACCTGTGGTTGGTCAAAGTCTCCCGTCATGGGCTAGATTTTCTAAAGCCTGAAAACAGAGCCATGAGAAGGAGCAGAAGTCTAGTTAATATCTCAGAACACTTGACTTATTATGCTGAAAGTTTATTATGGAATTTTTGCCCAATGATGCCTAAAACATTCTACCTACTGCAGGTTTATCGAATTAACGTTTGACCCTACCTCTCTAGCATCAGTTTTGGACGTGTCATGTCTCATTTCCGCTCGTTACATGCATACAGTCTCTTTTCAAAATAAACTTTGAACATAGGTTCACTTAGTTTGCAGGTTTACTTGGTTAGGTTGAGGGAAAGATTGTGATTTTGGTAAAACAAAGTAGATTTAGGATTAGGGTTAACGTTTTTTTATAACTCAGTTTGTCACGTAACTGACATTAGTTAAGTACGGAAGTTACGTAACAAAACTAAGGTAAAAAAAAGTCAACGTTGACTTGGTTTCACATGAACAGCGGTCTCCTGGGTGACAGTCCTGTGTTTGTTTGACCCATCAAAACCTACCCTCCCGTTCGCCCTACATGGACTTTCTCGCTCTTTATACTAAATCGGTTGCTCTGACCGTCTAATAGTGACACGGATGGGTTTAGATTGGAGTCAGTAGGAAGCCCCGGTATGTCTCATACGGACACTAAAGGGTTCTTCGGTGCGTCGGTAATTGAAGAAGATCCTTCCACCACCTGCTTGTGTTGTGTCTATTTTCTCAAGCTGCAGTGGCACTGAGCTGTCTCTGAAACTCCTCCACTTCAACAGACAATGAAACCTGCAATATTGTTTCATGTTCTTCTTTTGTCTTTTTAATACATGTTCCCATATAACCTTCCACTAAAGAAATCAATTGAAGCTCATTACATTCTTATAAAGGCATATTAGATCGAGTGAGAAATTAGATCGAGCCAGAAAATTACACAGCAACACGGTGTTGGGGAGAGAGTGTGCCATGGCAACACATGAATATATATTGCAAGACAGATCAATTTGATCTATAGCAGGGCATGGTTAGGTGTTTTTCTACTGTTTGAGAACGCTGTGATCTCTCACAGTTACACACCCCCCTGCTGTTATTCTACACAATACATGAACAACATATGCAGAATACATGTAGCTTTGAAGAAATTAGCTCAATACTCGTTTGAAATCACAATAGAAAGACAGTACAGAAGGAATGTGTGACGAAATAAAAAAAAACATCACCGAGCCTTTTCTGATAGCTCACATCAGAACAAATTGTTAAATATTGTCCCCTTTTTTCCTTTTTTTTTCCCGGCAAATCGTGTGTGACATCTCATGTGTAGACACTGTGCCTGCTCATGCAAAATAAATTCATGCATATTTAACAGGGATGCAAATGAGAGTGCATGATGAACAGGGCTTTTAGCTTGAAATTTAATTACAAGTGTAGTCCCCTTTGCAAATGAGTTTACTTTTCCTCTCAGTCTGTCTCTTTCTCTTTTTCCTTTTGCTCCCTTTCACTTCCCACGTCCCCTGCAACCCATTATGCGGGTCCATGTCATGAATTCGAAATCTCTGGCGTGACAGCTCGAGAAGAAAAAAAAAAAAATCCTGCCATTCCAAACACCCATCTCATATTTTATACAACAAAGTGGCTGTTGTTTACAGAGAGAGAGAGAGAGAGAGAGAGAGAGAGAGAGAGAGAGAGAGAGAGAGAACATATAAGGGGCTTCGGCTGTCTGTTTCATCTGATTCTCCTGCTTTTGCTTCTAATAATTCCAGGAACTCAAACTGGAGGTTTTATTTCTTGGTGGTGTGACTCACCTTGGCCCAGAGACAGGGAGGACGGCATGTCAACCGCTTACATTGATTCTCTTTCCTGGGGTTCGTTTGGTGTGAGCTCCCTCTCACCCCCCCCCCCCTCTCATGGCCTGGTTTCTCAACAACCCTTATACTATGTGACTGCTCATTACCGCGTTCTGACCAGAGCTAATGCAGGAGACTTGACCCCTGAGGCGAGGTCAAGGACTCTCCAAAGTCCACCAAGCACTCCTTTTTTTAGCTCCTCTCCTCATTCCTCCTTCACTCACTCCCACGTCTTTGTCCTCTCAGTTTTGCCGCCACTTCAGGGCCTCCTCTACCCCCATAAAAAGCGTTCTTTTACAGGCCTGCGCCATCAGAGTGCCTGACGAAATCAAATCCTTTGAAAGCCGGGGTTCTCTGTGGTATTAATTTCACGTTAAAACAATAGAACTCGGATGCCTAGTCGCCATAAAAGTGAATGTGATCCTCATTTAGGGGCCCAGTCAATTTACATCCACCGCCTACTTAATGGGATTCGATGACCAGTAAGAGCTTTCGGGGGACATTACAGCACAAAGTGACCCTCTAACTCTCTCTTCGGGAAGAGCTCATTTTGCAATCGTATGATGCTGCTTCAGGTCTTCTCAGCGCATCTTCTCCACAGTGTTGGCTTATTGAGAAGAGCCTCGTAAATATCCCTTAATCTCATTCCCGCTTCGGAAAGGGCAGGGCGACAGCTCTCTGGCCCCTGTGAGAAATCTCCCCCAAGTCGATACGGGTGTGGGGCTCAGTATGGCGCAGGGTGGTGTTGGGTAGTGAAAGGGCAATCAATACAAAGAACATAAAGTACTTCCAGTGGGTTTGATGGCTGGACATGTTTGGTAGTGGTCACCATTCATTATATTAAACCAAAGTATTGTTTTATGTCCCTAGGATAGAGGTTCCCAAACTTTTCAGACCATGGTACAACTACGTACCCAACCAAATTTCCCAAGTACCACTTCCCACTGCAGATAAAGAGTCACCTTGCTTATTACAGCCTTTGCTGTTCCTCTGGCCCTGTGACGGTAAATCTCAGATTATCTTTTCATGTTGCTAGAAATGGCGCTCAACTGATGACTCCGATTTAAAAAAAATTCCATTCATTCTGCTTTAGTCAACAACTGAGGAGTGCGAATCCGACTGCGTTTAGCTAACGCTAATGGTACAAGTTTATTCTATGTCAAATCTCACGTCCTAATTTGATTTCTAAAATGTTTAAGTGATTAACAACTTATTTTTACATCATCGTAATGTGATATGTATATGTAATAAATAACTGCTGTCTGTAATACAATTTAAATAACTGGCTCTTTTTTTTTGGAGCAGTTGGAGTGCAAGGTTCTTATGTACCACCAGACTGGAGAGGTTGGGAATCAAGCCCCAGCATGTCAAATATACATCTTACAGGATTTCAAACTGCACAAACATGTGATGACAACACTGCTCACCTCCTAAGTTTGGTATTGGTCTGGTTCCTTTTTTAAGTCTAGAGTTCAGCCTTGAGTTAACCAAATGTGTGGCTTTGGATACATGGGTACTATACATTACTTGGTGTTTTGCCTTCACTCAATAGCCTCACACAACCAGGCTACATCTCATGAGCTCAATTTCTGCAAAAGGATGGATTAGAGGTCACTTGTTCTAAACATGAACCACACTGAAGTTATTAGTACAACTGTGGTCCTCATTTAATATCCTACAATGGAAATGATTACCAAATTAAATAATACTGAATTTGAAAAAAAAGCCAAAGCTGGAAGTAGTGCAATGTTTTTGTTGATTGTACACAACCTACCTCTATCTTTTCTTAACCTATACAGCTGCTGTTCTAACAAATCATCATCCTAACTAGAATGCTTTTTCGATATCAGAATATGCTCTGTAATGCTCTGTAGCAAGATGTTCTTCTTATTATAATGACAGAATTATGAGGGACATATTCTTCCGATGGTGAACGTTCTGTTTTATGTGGAAGTTTTGATTTGGACTGGCTGCTGATGCATCTTGATCCTGATTGCACCAAAGGCTTTCTCTCTTAGTTGAGAGTTTCATAGCTGTTAAAAGGCTTAAAGTGTATTGTTTTATTAGTTATATTGCATTGTATATCCAGTTACACCCTTTTGCTATAATTTACCAAAAACATCTATCTCATCCAACACACTTGTTCTGCTGTCTCCATTTGACCTCGAGACACCCGGCCACCACATTAACACACACACACACACACACACACACACACACACACACACACACACACACACACACACACACACACAAACTCCAAGTGGGTCAAGTAGAACTCTAGAGCTCTCAGCTGGCCACCAAACACAAATGTCCACTTTTTCCTACACCCACCCACACATTTCACATCTCCTGCACTTTGTTCATCTAATGCTCCCACTCAACCAATCAAACATCCCCATTCACTTCTTGTTCTTCTTCGTCTGCTCTCTATCTCCCTTGCTCCTTCTCTGTCTGTCTCTCAAATTCAAATATGACACAACATGACAATTAAAACAAAAGAAATACAGCTTTGCATTACAGTAAAGCGGTCTACTCCTTGTGATTTATAAGGTTTTGTTTGAAAACCTATATGAATGCCTGTATTGGTGTTTTGTCACTTTTATGTCGTCATAATTTCTCCAACTTTGTTGTCGTGGAGGTTCATTGCACCACAAAGATGCCTCATTGGTGGGTATGAGATGTGCACCCTCCTTTGGTCCCAAAAGGAGGGTTCCATTGAATCCAATCGGGGGCGGTCCATGGGCTCACCAGAAAGGGCCCTTTTATTGATAGATTTGGGTCGCTGTTGTCTGGGAGGCTCACCTTCACCCCCACCCAACCATCATACGGCAGCGGTTCACCATTGACCGCCATCACACTGAGAGCCTTTTGTTTAGCCAATGGCTGTAGCTTGTGGTCAGGAAGATAAGTCTTTACCCACTGGCGGTCGAGGAGACTCACTTGACCACCAGTGTGCATTGATCCAACACATTCTCACTCCCAACTTGTCAAACACTGACGCTTTGTCAGTGGCCCTACGCTTCAAACTATGATGCTCTATGTACCCCTTTAAGCATCAGTTTTGGACGTGTCAGGGACGGCGTGTCAGTTTCCACTCGTTACATGCATAGTGTCTTTTCAAAATAAACTTCCAACGTAGATAACCTCAGTTTTAAGGTTTCCTTGGATAGGTTTAGGCAACAAAAGTACTTGGAAAAGATTGTAGTTTGTGTTTGTTTATGATTGTTATGTAAAATAAGTATGCTTGTTAAGTAACTTACGTACGTGGCGTTAGTTAAGTACGTTAGTTATGTAGGAAATGTCAAATACAATAAGTCAACATTGACTTGGTTACACGTGGGACACAAACAGCTGTCTCCTGGGTGAAAGTCTGTGTTTATTTGACCCCTCCATCCACCCTGAGCTCCTCCCTTAGTGGACTTTCTCACTCTTTATACTACGACAGTTGCTCTTACTGTCTAATAATGGCATGGATGGGTTTACCTTTGGAGAGTTTGTTGAAAGTGTCACATACAGAGGCTAAAGGTTGCTTCGATGAGTCGGTATCAGACGCCGAGGGCCACTGACCAAGCGTATTTGACGAGTTGGGAGTGACAACGGGTTGAAACAGTCCACTGCATAGTTGTAAATGTAGCACTTGATGTTACATTTGCTCCCCACTAGCCAGGCAACTCTTTTTTTATGAGCCTCAGTCTCGCTTTTTATGAGTGGGGGAGTCACACATTTAGTTTTTACATTGGCAGTTTTTTCTGGTTGTGGCTGTGTGGAGCACTGCTGTCTGCTGCTGTTTAGTGAGTGGGCATCAGCAGATGCTTGGCTAGTGTTCTTTGCTTGCCCCCATTTGAGACATCCCACTGCCCTGTGACCTGCCTCTCCACATGTGAAGCAATGCTTCCATGAGTCAGTGTCATATTGCTTCGCTGTTTGTTGGGCTTTGGCTTAATGTGAATACACTGACAAGTTTGTTCTGTGGCCTTGATGGCTGTGAGAGATTCAACCACTTTAGTCAGAGCATCAACCTTTACACTCAACTCTTCTTCGACTTATTTTTTGTCTTCATCTGGTGTTTTTTTTCAGTATATTTATCAGATTCCAGTCGAATTCTGTGAGCATGTGTTACCTTTTGGCGAGAATAACGTCCCAATCTTCATTGTTTCTTTCTCTTCTCACTAGATACTTTGTTCACCTGTCTTATCAGAGCTTTGTCTGAAACCGTGCACTCAGACAGGAGAGGCTTGAGTTCAATGTGAATATCACTGTACTTGGGAAGAAGACACAGAAACACATTCTGGATTGTGCTCATACTCCGTGTCTAAACTATTTTGTCTGGATGCAAACATTACTTTCTGTTTCAGTCCTTTTATCCTGTATAGGAACTATTGGGGACTCATGTTACTTAGTGCTCATCAACTCCTGAAATAACTCATTGCCACTCTTCTCGCTCAGGTGTGAACGCATGAAGCAGAAAGCAGGTTCAACAAACTCTGAGCCTAACCCTGAAGTCTGAGTTGATGAACACTGAGATGGAGTTTCCAGTTCCAGAACAGCTGATCAGAGTCAGTTTCAATCAACTCTGAGTATGTTCACTCTAAGTGAAAGGTCGGGTCGGCACATACTTGCAAACCTTGAACCTGAACCTGAAAAAATTAGGGATGATTTCAAAATCAAAGTGTAAAAAAATTGAAAAAAGAAATTGAACTTTAGAGACCTTTTTTGCTGCATTCTGGTGACTTTAAAAGACTGAAAATAACAAAATAATGATCTACTAAGTACACGGCAACAGTCATTTTAGGTTAAACTTTTAATTTTACCTTTAATTCTTAGGAAATAATACAGAATCATTTGCTGTGGTTTTGCTCTGGCATAAACTTGTATGAATCTCTGGTATAAACTAATATTCATCAGGTTTTATTCATTTCTTGCTCCTGCCTGAGTATTTCCTTCTCTGAGTACTCTCCATTTCTCCCTCCGTCTCTCACTCACTAAAGGCCATTTCAGGCACAATGTGCCAATAACACCACTGCGCTCTGAACCCCAGTATTTCCGATGGCTTGCGTCGCGCCACAATGGCTTTTCGCTACGCCGAGCAAAGCCCAACTTTTACTCGTTTATAACACTTCTCATGTTGGTCGGAATGGCAAGTCAGTCTAGACCCGAGACTTGGTTCAGATCAGGTCAGGTCCTATAACTTTGGAGGTTTCAGGTTTGTCTGAAGAACTCTGATGTTATGTACAGCAGCATATGTGGAACAGGAGGGATGTTACATATGCAAGCATATAATCCAATTTATTCATCCTGGCTAACATAATCCATATAATGTATAGTTAAAGGCAAAATGTACTGCATTCCAATTTATGCTTTTTCAAAAGAAGCATTTGGCTGGGAAAGCACATATAACATGTGTGTGTGTCCAACATTCATGAAAAGCAAGAGAGCAAACAAGCCATGGTGTGCATCATTTTAGGGGATTTAAACTTAAAGGACCAGTGTGCAACAATTAGGGGGATCTACTGGCAGAAATGGAATAGAATATTCATAAGTATCTTTTCTTCAGTATATAATCACCTGAAAATATGAATCATTGTGTTTTCATGAGCTTAGAATGAGCCGTTTATATCTACATAGTCCTCTATGTAGTCCTCTCCAAGGAGTTTGCCATGTTGCACCGCCATATATACTTGCCAACCATGAGACTCCAAAAATAGAGAGGATGGGGAGATAAAGGGGGCGCCCCATGTTCCAAAGGTTAAATCCTTGCTGCATGGGCCTGGGGTACGAATCCAACTTGTGGCCCTTTGCTGCATGTCATCCCCTCAATCTCCCCCTTTCAGGACTGTCACTATGTATTTCAGATAAAGGCAAAAGCCAAAATAAATTATCTTTAAAAAAAATTAAAAAGGGAGGATTTCAAAATGAAAATTTGAGTATCAGAGACTTTGTTTCCTGCCTTCTTTTAAAGAATAATAATTGCAAAAATAATAAGTACACTGCAACAGCATTTGAAATATTCAATAGTTTAAATTTTACTTTTAATTATCAGGAAATAATACAGAATAATTAGTCCCTCTGGTGTGATGTATGAATCTCTGACATAAACTAATATTCACCAGTTTTTATTCATTCATTTCTTGCCCCTGCTCAAATATTTCTTTCTCTGAGTACTCTCCATTTCTCCGTCTCTCACTCACTGAAGGCCATTTGAGGTACAATGTGCCAATAGCACCACTGCGCTCTGAACCCCAGTATTTCCAATGACTTGCGTCGCACCACGACAGCTTTTCGCTACGCCGAGCAAAGCCCAACTCTGGGTGCTGCACTGTGATGTGCGCTGAACCCAGCGGCAAGAGCAGCTCAAACTGCGCTGTGTTGGGAGCATAGACTGTTCTCTTCTGCCGACATTTGGTGTAGCTCTATTGTCATCCAGGTGGAAACAGTAGAGCTTACAGTATAGATGCTGTTCAATTCCAGAAACAGGTTGTGATAGCAAAAAGGAGGGAAAAAAGTGTGAAAAATGTTTAAATCGGGAGAAATACAGGAGAATTGTGATTTAGCGCCAGTCACATCTAGTTGGTAAGATATCTATTTTCTAAATTGACAACTTACTGCTTTATACTACCTACCAACTTTCTAACCAAACTAACATCCTGACATGAATATACTGACTCCCAAACTCTCTCTCTCTCTAATCCCCAGTTGCCTATAAATTATTTCATTAGTAAATCAATCAAGTGAAGAAATTCCTCAAACCACAGTAGATGTATTCATCAGCTACTGCTTTGGTTAGTCAACACAGAAAATAAAGTTGATTTTCTCACAAGAAATTCAGACATCTGATTAAATCTGCATCTCTAAAACCGTTTTACTGTTTGAATGCCAAGGAGATCAAATTAAACAAATGTGTCTATTTGCTGCCAGGTTGATTGTGTACAGTTTTTTTTTTCCATATTGAGCTAGGTGGATCATTATGTGCAGTGGTGAGATAGGGAACGCTATTATGCAACTCGTAGCACACCTCATTTATCACTCAATGCACTAGAATATTTATACAAGACGCATTTAATTTAATAATGAAAAGCCTTTCAGCTGCAAATTAAACAGTACTCCGTCTTTAAAAAAGCATTTGGCTTGCTTGTTTCATTTATTAAACACGATTTGACCCAGACTCCCAGCATCTCTCAGTGTTGAACACACAGGCAAATATTGACAAAGTGGAGCTGGATAAATCTCAAAAACTCCCGTCTTCCCAAACAAACCCATTTCAGTTGGTTTACACGGGAAAATGTCAATTGGGTGATTTGTTTTGTGGATTCAGGTAATACATACTAAACCTAATGAACTTGTTTAACTGCTCATATCCACTCCACCTACTGCTACCCAATAATGCTCTTCTTCATAGTCATTAACACTGTATTACCTCAGTGGAACATGGATCCCCCTCATCATCATCCACCACCTCTATCATGTCGTCGGTCTGGGCGCCATTAAACAGAGTGCCAAAGTGCAGACCAGCGTTCATGTCGTCTTGCATGTCATTTGTCTTAAACTCATTTACTCTAACCAGTCTCATTTCTGCTCCCCCATACCCCCCCAACCCCCATCCACACATCTTAATATCATGAAGTCCTAATTAATATTGCTGCTTAATTAAACACTCATATTTAAGGAATGTAGCAGGAGGTGGAGGAGGAGGGAGGAAGCTCTCATTTGTGCTATTAATTGTCTTGGTCATTAGCTTGTTTCTATCTGTCGCTGCATCTGGCTGTGATGGACCTCCGTTAATGTGGAGACTCTCTTTGTTTTTCAAAGATACACACAAATAAGGGTCATTAAATGGTATGATGTGCACAGTGTGTGTTGCATGTCTGAACAAACCTAACCAACCAACCCAGAGGTGAATGGAAGGATGATTTTTTTGCAGGGTTTTAGAGTTAAATGAGGTTAGCCTGAATTTTGCATTGGTTCAATCAAGGCTACTGCTTTGCAAATGTCACATATTTACATGTAACATTATGATACCTCTTTAGTTTTCAGGTAACGGGTGGTACAGTGCTACAGTGACAACTTTACGGCTGTTTAAAAGGGGACATTGGAATACACCCGAAAACAACAGGTAACGCAGCTGCCACGCGCTCCTGACGTTTCTGGTGTGGACAAACCGTCAGTCAGTGGCCCTACTATGACGCTCGAGGTAACCCCTCTAGTGTCACTTTTAGGACGTGTCAGGGACGGCATGTCAGTTTCCGCTCATTACATGCATGCGGTTTCTTTTAAAAATAAACACTGACATGGTTTACTTAGTTTTTTGGTTTACTTGGTTAGGTTTAGACAACAAAATGGCTTGGTTAGGTTTAGGAAAACATTGTGGTTTGGGTTAAAATAAGTATGTTTGTTACATAAGTTAAGTTACATAGGCTACGTAAGTTAAACAGTCAAGGTAAATAAATAAGTCAAGGTTGACTTTTGGTTTCACACGGGACACAAACATGGCACTCGTGGGTGAAAGTCCTGTGTTTGTTTGACCTTACTACATCCGTTGCTCTGAGGGTCTAATATTAACGCGGATGGGTTTACATTGGAGGTAGTTGAAAGCCTGGCGCATCTCATACAGGCGCTGAAGGCCTCGGTGCGTCATATCACACAAGTTGGGAGTGAGGACGGGTTGTTCTAAACAGTTCACTCTTACTGTTCTGCTGCCATAAACTAGATGACAGAAGCTCTGACTTGAAACTAATTTTGATACATTCATCTGAGTTGCCTTCAATTACTTTCCATGCCATAAGGTCCCATAACAGTGATTGGTGTAGTGTGTGTTTTGGCACTTGGTATAATAATCCAATCTGTTATCTGCACTAATAACACTGAATCTGTTAGATGGAAAACATTTCATCATCATTTGCAATTTGCTAGATTGATATGCAGAATGGAGAGTATGCCATGCAGTTCCAAGTTCAAAATAAAATAGTAATTGAGGATTTTGGGTTGAGATTGATACCAAAAAAAAAAAAATCACATTAAGTGTGACTTGAAAGACAATTTAACGGATTATATTTTAGCATATCTCCACAGAGTAATACAGTATTTCATTCATATAGTCCTGTATTGTAATCACCATCACCAGCAACACTGAACAAAGCAGGGTACATGCATGATCCATTTCCAGGTCTTACCTCTCTGTGCATTCTCTAAACAGCATATAAGTGCAGGTCCAATGTTTTATCATTTATCAGCAGCGTCCATGCAGAAGAAAGGACAACTGTAAGGTCAGCACTTTGAGCCTCACTTATTGTTTTATCATAGTCCATAACTCTGCATAATGTGTCCCTGTGACCTTAAAATAAGGAGCTTATGGAATCAACAATGGCATAAATATTGATTATGTCTCATTCAGATGCTGTTTCTTTCAAACATTACACTGTAATTATGGCAGGCAATCAGTATTGATATCCTGGTGCGGCCGTGCACGCCGGGCCAGTAGTAATGCAATTTGATTCCGGGCGGAAGAGAAGGGGAATCAAATCACAGGACTGGAACAGGATGCCTGAGAGCTAACCAGGGAGAGCCAGAGAGGACACCTGAGCTCTCCAAGATGGTTATTCACTGGGATGATAGATCCTGCTTAAAGCACCAGTGTTCCACTGCAGCTCATATCTAAGTGTAGTAACAAGAAACAGTCAAGTCAAATCCTTTGCATGTGTACACATACTTGGCCGATAAAGCTGATTCTGATTATAATTTACTGCAAATATAATACAGCATGTATACTGTACAATTTGTTTTTTGAAGCAGGCCATCAAAGTTTCCTTTTGTATTTGCAACCATTGGTTTCCATTAATTTCATTTCAGTATTAAAATCAACATTAACATTGTTGTAGTAGTGCTGACTTTTCAAATTAATCTCCACTTACAACTGCGATACCACACAATTAACAAAAATACAGTATACAGTAAGCAGACACACTGTGACAGATTACCCAACTCATGCAAGTTTCAAGCGTATTCTTCTTTATTCATGTACTTTACAAAAAAATAATGGAAACCAATGAATACTGCAGTAAGATGTCTTTAATTAAAGCTGAAGTAGGTGAGCTTGGAGCAAATATGATTAAAAAAAGTTATTTTTATAAAACAGTCGCTATATCGTGGCAGTCGTACATGAAACAGGCAACATGAAAAAAATCATGTGCCTCTGTGTCCTCCGGTGCTCCTAACGGCATCTGCAAGATTTCACAGGCCGGAGAAAAACAAGCAGTAAGAGCTGATCTGAGGTCTGCTGTTCAGCTGCCGTATATGAGAGCCGGCTGTCAATCACTCGCAAACTCCGACCAAACGGTCAAACTACGCCGTGCTGTTACAATATGATTCAATATTATGTTACATTAATGCCTATTTCTCTCCTCAAATGTTTTCAGAATCATCCTGTAGTGCACGGTTTAGCTGTAAAATGAGAAAGTTTGTGACGAGGCCGCCATTGTAAAATCTATTGAAGGAACGCCAAGTTCTTACTATCCATCGTCCTGACAGTTTGAAGAGACAGACCTGTTCCTATTGATAAGACCAGTTTGTTGTGCTACAAGGCTGCAACCTTGAGAGTCTCTCCAGTACATTTTTTTCTAAAGCCTTAAAGGGATAGTTTGAGTGTTTTGAAGTGGGGTTGTGTGAGCTACTTATCCATAGTCAGTGTACCTACAGTAGATGGCGATCAGCACGCCCCCAGCTTGGAGAAACAGATAGGAGTACGAACATGGGAGCAAAGTATAAATGTTTATTTTTTGTCATATACGCAGATTCACAGATTGAAACAACGCCTAGGTAAAGACTAGACATGTTTCAACCTTGAATAACTTTAATCTAAACTAAATGTCTACAGACAAATAGACATATAATATGCATCTATTAAAGATATTTTCAAATTGCTCAGTGGGCATATTCGCTACAAGGTTTATCACTGAGTTTGTCACTGAAAAGAGCTGCCTGCTCCTAATGGAAACCAGGCTGATGGAAGCTTAAAAAGCTCCAGCGAGCCGAGAGGAACTGCAGAGTTGGTAATAATTCTCTGTGATTTCATCACTACGAGCGACACCTTTGAAATTACACTTAGTCATTTGACCCTTTGCTGATGAATATTGATTGGTGCAGCTTTAAGCTTTATTCACAAATAAATGTCTGTTAGTAGTGGTAAGGTGTCCCAAAAAGGCAGAGAAATGAGACGATATGATGATAAATTTGCTGAGTGCCGTTGTTCTTTTGGAAAATGTGACCCATTTTCCACTGAATATTGGTCATTTGGCTTATAACACATCCTGCGCACAAAAGTCAAGTTGCTCTGCAACCTGGATGTAGTCATGTAGTTTGTGTCATTTCCAGCACAAAGTGCCCTTCACAGCTCCCTGGTGGCTGATTGGAAATCCTCCCTTCCAGGTCTGTCTCTCTCCACTGTGTAATTGAAACAGATCTGGCTGAAATCATCAGAGATATGAAATATTTCTCAAACACTTGATGGCTTCGCCAACCCCATCCATTCCCCAACAGATACCTGGCCAGTGAGTGGCAGCATTAGCCATTGCAAATTTGGCCTGGATAGAAACCTGTGTGTGTGTGTGTGTGTGTGTGTGTGCGTGTGTGTGTGTGTGTGTGTGTGTGTGTGTGTGTGTGTGTGTGTGTGTGTGTGTGTGCGTGTGCGTGTGCGTGTGTGTGTGTGTGTGTGTGTGTTTGCTATGGTCTGTCAGCCAGTTCTCAGACCTGTCACCTCTGTCTTGCCCTATCTCCCTGCTAATGAGAACACACACACACTCTAAGACTCATTCCTTCTTCAACTCCCAGACACAAACTCCCTCTGCATCTACCTTTCTCTACAATACAGGTTATTCATCCGCCATCACTCTGCCTTTGTCTATTTTCTATCAAGCTGTCAATAGCAGTGAGACAGTGCTGGATGAGGAAAGGGACAGAGACAGAGACAGGCCACTTTCATTTTATCTGTCAATCGATTGAGTCTCAAACGGCTGTCATGGCCGTCCCAATGCTCAGCCTCCTCTAACAGTTTCTGCTCACAATTTCACTATTTATCTATCAAACTCTCTCAGCCCCTTTAGTCTGAGGCTTGTTTATGCTTCCCTCACTCGGTCCGTCACTCTCACTTTTGTTTGCTCGGATGAACTTTCTGCCTCTTTCTCTTTCTTTGCACACGTGGGGAAAAGCAAAGACACACACGCACAAAGATCGAGCTGGAGATTTTTTTGTTGGGAGAGCAGGTGAGTGTTGTAAATGGCCTGCACTGCTGCTAAGCCATTAGCATTGATGAGTTGGACTGCAAAGCTGTTGATTTCCCATACACAGCCCTCCTTCAGACACTTTGAATACACCTGCTGTTGTCATTAAGTCGTTTTTACTTAACCCGTAGTGGTGCAGGGGAAAGTTATCGAAACTCCTGCTCTTTTTCCAGAAACAGGATTCACATTTCTATTTGTGTGTCCACTGCATCGTAGAAACAGTGAAGCTGAGGTGGATATAGCCCACTATAGTGTGTAACATGCAATGAGACAACAACATTATTATTCTTTTGACAAGAATAGTTTTGGGTTATCAGCTTATTTTCTTTCGTAGAGTGACATGAGAAGATGGATATCAGTCTGTGTGTTCAGTACAGAGCTGGAGTCAGGACATGGCTAGTCTAGCTTAGCATAAAAACTGGAAGCAGGGAGAGTAAAAAAAATATATAAAACATATTATATTAATATATAATATATAATAATATTATTATTGATAATAATATATAATATATTATTAATATATTATTGTTATTTTAACCCACAATATTTTCATAAATCTAACTAAGTAGTTTTGTTGCTTAAGCCTAACCAAGTCAATCTTTTCCGAAGCCTAACCAAGTAGTTTGTTGCCTAAGCCTAACCAAGTCGATCTTTTCCTAAACCTAACTACATAGTTTGTTGCTTATAAGCCTAAACAAGTTGATCTAAATCATTCTTAATCCTAACCAAGTAGTTTTATTTTGAAAAGACTGGAGCGGAAATTGACACGTGTCACATGTTGCTGTACATTCGTAGGAAAAAGCACAACAAATACGTTGTTAAAGGTCGTGCTGAGCGTCTCACGAGAAAAAAAAGGGAAATCAGATCAAATAGATTCAATTTCAATCGATTAAATACAATTTCACTATTTCACAAAATGCCGTGAGACTGTGTTGGACTGTGTACAGCTTCTTGTAGTCTTGTCTTCACAATGAGGTACCATAGAGCCGGTGAAATTACCTAAACCAAATCCTGTGCTCATAGACTGTATCTGGCCAGAGACACTGGACTGAAGTACTGGGAGGAGGAATAAACTGTTGTCAAAGAGAAGTTCCAATAACTCCCTCTAAAATCATAAATGTGTGATGCGTCTCTACGCAATAATAAATAAGACAACATTAGTGGCATTTGATCAGGCTATCTTTTCCCCTCTGATTCCAGTCTTCATTATGAGCTAGGCTAACCATGTTGAACCATTCCTTCACTGCTGCACAATTAGCCAATAAGCCAATTCAGTGTCTTTAAAACAACATTTTGCCATGGGTGGGAGAAAATGCTATACTGAGCAGATTCACTGTCACGGTTGAGGGTTCACTACTTTTCTCAGGGGCACTTCAACAGTAATTACAGAAGGGGGGGAATGTTATTCATGGACTTCCTACAGACCCACAGTTTCTAAGCTGGTCCAGAAAATCAAGCCAGGTTTGCTAACCTCCAGGCTACCTGGTTTTATCATCACTCAAGTCGCTGAATACTTACACTTGAAGTCCCTGCTAGAGCCATCACTCACCTGGTAAAAGCTTGGTGGAGGTGCTGAAGTGAATGGACAATGCATGGTAATAAATATGTGTACACAGCTTTATGTCTGTCCTATTAATGGAGTTAATCATGCATAAAACAATGCATCTGTTTCTGAAGACCCTGTTTTATGACCTTGTGAGTTTTTTGTCAGCTGTTGTCCAAGGTCAAGAATGTCATGTGGGTAGGCAGATATGTAAAGCTGGGATTAAAGCTTGGGTAGGTAACATTGGGAAAACCAATAGGAGTACGCTAGATTTGAAAATCAAAGTAGCTAGCAGCACTAGCTTCAAAAGTCCCTAAATCAACCGAGAAACTCACCAAGTCGGTAACACTGACATCTGTCCCTTCAGGCCTCCGTCCAAAGCCACTCCCCCCAAAATAATCATTACGAACGTGAAGATATCATAATGAACATCAACAACAAACATGGCTATTGTTAATACTCACAGCTGTCAAGCTAGAAGCTTGTGGAAGACTCCGGTGATGCGCAATGAGTGCACGGGGAGAGCACGCGCAGGTAGTCAGTCCAATCATTACATTCGGGCCGAATGAAATGATTGGACGGGTTTATTACAGTCCTGCAACAGCCACAAAATACTAGATTTGTGCAACAGTGGGGCTCGTTGATGTGTCATGATATTGTTGTAATACTCTTTTTTTTTTTTTGCAGACATGGCAAAGGTAATCATATCAAATGTAGAACACAACTCGATGTCCGTAACATGACATAAAATCAGAAAACATGACCATCCCTTCTCCCCCACCCTACCCCGTGTTGGTCTCAGTCACACTGAAAGGAAAAAAATAAAAATAAAAATAAAAATAAATAAAAAGAAGAAAAAAAATCTAAACAATGGAGCTCTTTGGCACAGTGGAAGAAGCAGGGTTTGGAGTTACTTTAAAAGTGTAATCCAATACAATAACTAATTACCTGTCCAAAAGTGTACTCAGTAACCGAATCCGAGTATCACAATAATAAAGTAACGAAAGTTGATTACTTTTGGATTACCTAAATACCAATAAAGACAAGAGAAAAGAAACATCTGGAAGATGACTTTTATTTAAACCTTAGTACTGGTGTTAATATGTATTTTAGGCTGCAGTGTTATTTTAAGCAGTATTGATATTTTTTGTTCCTCTATCGTCGTTGTTACCTGCTGTAGCAAGAAGAAAACTTACATGCTGCAGACTTTAGAATTTAAATGACCGTTAAGTAGGCTTTTCACACTTCACATGCATTTTCACAGTTGAAAGGCATAATTTGCACTGTAGCCTATACGTATGTGTGATGTTGTTCCCCTTTACATACAAAGTAATGGTGCAATTTCCACCAGGTGAAAGCATTATTTTCACTAAAATTAGAGGCCATTGTGTGACTCGTGTCATGAAGGGTTGTAATGTGTGCATGGGAGTATATCATTCATATTTTAAAATTGTAATCCTGCTAGTAATCCCCATTTTTACTGAATATATCAGTAATCTGATCAGTCTTTTGTTCTGTAACTGTTACGGCGTTACATGTATTCCGTTTTTCACCGTAATTCAGAATATTGGCAGATTTATCCTTTAAAATGTCTTAAATATCCAAACACAATAATCTAATCAGTAGTTGTGGTTATATAGTTTTCTCCGGACCAAAGTGTTGGACAGGCAGACCCTCTCCTGGCAGCACAAAACCAGACTTGAAGTGCAGTGAGTTGGAGTGATGAGTGTGTGACAGAGACGGGGCTTGTTTCAGTCAGTCCAGACAGCAGCACCGACTGAAACCACTGACAGGAAAGAAACGAGCAGTTTCTTTGGGTATAGACTGGGCTTCACTGAGACACTATTTGATCATATAATGTCAAAGAAAAATGAATTGCTTTTCTTCAGTTACTGTAATTCAGTCCCAAATTACATCGGCAGCCATTTCTAAGTTTATCTCTCCCCCTATCTTCTTCTTTCTGAATTCTTTTTTCCTTTCCACTTCCCCAAAATAGCAGTCTAACGGGAACCTATCTGACAGCAATGACAGGAGCATCTTTCACTCTGTTACAAATATCAAATTGGAAGTGAGTCTGTCTTTCAAGACTGGCAGTGATGAGCTTAATAGGAACTGTTACCGTCACTGATGGTGCTACCACTACTACTCCTTTCATAACAACCAGCCAGTGAGAGTGTGCAGGCCAGTGTCCAGGAAAAATATGTTGGTATTGTATATTTCTGCAAACCACAGATACGTTAAATGTCAACGTTTGTGCATTTGGTCATAGCAAGCGACGTAGTATGTTGAGCGACCGTTATTGAAAGTTACATGGTATAACATGTAAGTGAAACTAAAAGTCACCGTTGACTTTACACTTGTTACGTAATGTTGTTACACTTATTACGTAACGTTATGTAAGAAAGTCTGCTAAGGGCAGTTGCTATTTATTTATGCTAGTAACAGTTGTTACGTTACTTTTTATGTGTTACTTTTTATGTTACGTTGATATGTCGCATTGTTACATTGCATTGCTACATTGCCTTATGTTGCATTCTTACATTACATTGTTACATTATGTTGTTATGTTTGATTGTTACGTTACAGTGTTACATTACGTTGTTACGTTACGTTGTTGCGTTACATTGTTACATTACGATGTTAGGTTATACTGTTACGTTGCATTGTTACGTTGCATTGTTACGTTGCGTTGTTACGTTACGTTGTTACATTACATTGTTATGTTACATTGTTACATTACATTGTTACATTCATTTGTTACGTTTCATTATGTTGTTATGTCACGTTGTTACGTTACGTTGTTACATTACATTGTTACATTAATTTGTTACGTTTCATTATGTTGTTATGTCACGTTGTTACGTTACGTTGTTATGTTACATTGTTGCGTTACATTGTTACATTACAATGTTAGGTTATACTGTTACGTTGCATTGTTACGTTGCATTGTTACGTTGCGTTGTTACGTTGCGTTGTTACATTGCGTTGTTACATTACATTGTTACGTTACATTGTTATGTTACATTGTTACATTACAATGTTACATTACTTTGTTACATTACTTTGTTACGTTACGTTATGTTGTTATGTCACGTTGTTATGTTATGTTGTTACGTCACATTGTTATGTCACATTATTATGTCACATTGTTATGTTACGTTATTATTTAAAACAAAAACACTGACCTTTTTTCTAACCAATGGGCTTGGAGCTAATAGCCACAGACAGGGTAGGGCAGCCAGAATGTCTTCAGAGAGGCATTGACACTAGTTTAGGTCTTTTGTATGTGATTTGTTAACAGTAAGACAAATACAGAATAATACAAGCTTCATCATTGTTTAAGCCGTATCTTTCAATAATGGAAATGTTTCTTATGTCCCACCTATTGATGTGATTTTGACAAACTGAATTGCTCACTTCTGAAAAGTGAGAAACAGATGCAGGAGTTGTGGAGGATAAATGGAGCGAAAGGCGGAGATGGAGGAGACTGATGAGAAAGACAAAGCCTGTAATCTTTGCTGGTGGCTGTCTGACCATGGTGAGACTAACAGCGCTCTCACCTTTCCTCACTCTGACACAACACACTGATCAATCGCTGCGGTACAAACCTGAGAAAACACACTTTCACACCCCTGTCTCACACGGTTGGAATGTTCACACATTTTAACATTATGCCGTGTTTTTTACATCCGCATACACCATTTTATCATCCTAACACACAAGGGGGAGGGCTGCAACAGAGATGATCATCCTGTCCTCATCAGTTGAGCTGCTGTAGACTCACTCGGCACAGATTACATCATGGCGTGGGTATGATCACTGCTGGGAAATCTGTGCAAGGGAAACTAAAACTCTGAAACACACTGAACCTCAAGAGGAAAAACACACACAAAGAAAACAGTCTCCTGAGAAAGTCATTCCATTTTATTTTTTTGTTCTCAGTCATGTATTTGTGCGAGTGTTTTTCCTTTTTCTTTTGTTGGTCACAGAAACCTTTTCCTTCAAGAGCAGAGATAAAGAAAAGCAGGCCTCAGTGACACTTCACACTTGATTCTAGAGTGTGTGAAACTCATTTGGCCTTTCTGTCTGTAATATGACACACACACACACACACACACACACACACACACACACACACCTGCTTTTGTATGTGGCTTTGGGAACATTCATTCAGAGAGAAAAACTGTGACTTCGATTTTTTGTTTGCATTTCATTGGCTTGCTGCTCAAGTATTTATAGAAGTTTTTGTTTAAAGGGAAACTCTGCTGCAATTTTTCCAGCCAAAACTTGAAATTACCTCAATACCATGCCTGTTCTCATTCAAATACTGAGACTTTGTCACGGTCGTTGGCATGTGATACCGCCGCACAAGGCACCCTTTACCAGTATGAGACGCACCAGGCTACCCATTAACTACAATTTAAACCAGGTAACAGTTAACGCTCAGAGAAAGTGTGCCGGGAATGACTGTGGTGACGTAGTCTGAAGACACACTAAGGGCGGACGGGAGGTTGTGGCGGATGGGTCCCACAAACACAACACTTCCATCCAGGAGACCGCTATTTGTGTCCGGTGCGTTACGTTTCACTTTCACGTCACAATCGTCTGTTTGTTTGCATCCCGTGTTCACAACGTTCAGTTTCTTTTTAGCTTTACAAAGGTCGTAGTTTTAGGACCAACCATGTAGTTCTTTCCAAAACCTAACTAAGTGGTAAGTGGTAAACCTAAAATGACACCAAGGGTAACTATAGTGGTTTTGAAGCCAATGTGGCATCACAAAGTGGATGTATGTGACAAGTTGGGATGGGTACGTGTTGCATCACCTCGCCCGCACAGATAGCTGTCATATTGATGGCTGTCAATTTCAAGCTGTTTCACGTCATTCAAATGCAGAGACAGAGAGAGAGAGTGTTTTTTTAGGAAATATTTACCATGGTCTGGACCTCGGTGGAGGCTTCTAACTTGCCCAAACCTCAGTCAGATAAAGGATCAATGAGTCAGGCAGACTAGACTAACATACTCAACTAAACAACCCCTCTGCCCTACACTCTCTTTGCTACTAGGGCAGGGGTCAGCAACCTGTGGCTCCGGAGATGCTTGGGGCTCTTTAGCCCCTCTCCAGTGGTTTCCAGTAGCGTTGACAAAAAGTTATATGGAAATGAGTTACAGTTATTTTTTTTTAATTATCATTTGTGTAGGCCTATAGTGTTTCTTACATTCTCCAATTGTAAAAAATATGTAGCTTATACACTGAATAAAAAATAAAATATGCACTCACTACATTAGACTTAATAGGCTGTTACCTTCATCATAAGGCTCAAATACGTTTTGTGGCTCCAGACCGTTCTTTAATTTGTTTGGCCAAAAATGGCTCTTTTAATAGTAAAGGTTGCTGAACCCTGTACCGGGGGATGGTATCCCCCCTCAAATCACTTACTGTGTATTTCTGTTGAACCTGTGAATGTGTGTGTCCACCAAGATAAAGAATCCTAATTGACTTTCCATTGTCATTGTTTCTGTGGTGCCGACACGTGATTTTAACTTATTATTGGATATTTTAGTCTTATTTATTAGCCTCCTTAGTGGAAAACCACTGATTTAAATGGCCTGACTTCTTAAAAACAGGTCCACATTTAATTTTGTCCAATACTTCAGTTCAGTAACCTAGAGGAACCAAAGATACTCACAAAATTCACTGTGATTTATTCGAACTTGGGTCCTCTATTTTTTAGTTTTGTCCATCATTTCTATGGTAACACTGAACTCAAAAAAGTAAATTACTGAGATCTGAGAACATGATAACATCACAAAAATCAAGAAACACGGCAAACCATTAACTTATCCACAATAAACTAGTATTATCTCTTTAGTTTAAATTTCCAATTGTACATAACATACCTCAGACAAAAGGGAAAACTATTGAGCACTGTCCCACTCACAGCAGGTTTTCATATTTATTTCATACATGCAGTGTTGGTGCAGTGAAAATTCAGGGAATTTGATTTATGTCTGTTGAAATCGTCATAGACTCCGAATGGAGTCATTCTACATACGTTTTTTATTAAATTTGCAAAAAAGGAGATTATTCCTGGAAGACACTTAACGGACAGAGACAAAAGAAAATAAAAACATAGAGAGAAACTTTGTCAGAGAGAAGAGCTTTGCATTTATTATTTATTTTGCAGTAGACTGGACTTTAGGATGGGCTGGTGACAGAAGAGAAAAGGCAAAATCAACAGGTTTGTTTTTCTCTATCTCATATATACAGTATATATAAATTATATGTGTGTGTGAGTGTGTGTTGTGTCTGGCACTCTGTGGCTGGTCCAGCAGGCCTGAGCCTGTGTGATGCTCGTCCTTCTGTTACACTGGATGACTCCTGATGTGACAGCGGCTGCTCTGGCCTCAAATACCCCTGAGACGGGGGGGAAGAAAGTCAGGGAGATGGATGGATTGAAGGAAAGAACAAGAGTGATATACAGAAAGGAAGAGAAAGTGGATGTGTGTGCGAAAGCGAGAGAGGTGTGTCAGCAAAGGGCCTCGATTTCCCCGGAGACACACTGGCAGAAAGACAGATAGACAGAAACACAGAGATGTTGGGGTTTGGAAAGCAGAAAAGTACCAATTCTACCTCCTAAACTGGGCGGCGTCCAACAGGCACTGCAGCACATAACATCCAACAGGAAATAGCTGGATGAGCTTATCAGTGCACTTAACTTTAATAGTGTCATTTGAAACATCATTTAGCTCTATGTAGTTCGAGATGAAGGATTCAAGGAGCATGACGTGGCTGGCTGGGTTTGGTCTGAACAAAAATTAAAGTTCATTTAGGCCCTGTCTATTCATATACAGATATTTTCCTCTATGTTTTGGCCTCTCATCCACACGCAGAGTTTTACGTCACTAACACAGAGATTTTTGAAAATGCCTTCTGAGGTGTAGATGTTTCAAAACTCTGGTTACTTAGTATCCATGTGGAGAGTTTGGGAAATGATGACGTCCTCTCCTCAATTTGTGCATGTCCATTGTTGCTCTGTGTAATGATTATGCGCCAGAAACAACAACAACAATGGCGGACTACCGGTATTGTAAGGTGAAGCAACAACCTTGTCATCTGGCCATAGCAGCTTGGGCCGTGAACCAGAAAGATGTTTCAAATATGAATAAATAAAGAAATAATTAGCTACCATTATTTAAATATTGTTCGATTTATTGTACGCCAAAGGAAAATAAGCTCATTACGCTCGATCAAAGTCTTCTTCTCTGGTATTTGATATATTGTTGATGTAACCTTTATTGCCACCTATACCAAGCCGGCGAGTGGTTTTTGTATTCTAGTGTAGACGGAGATATTTTATGAAAGGAAGTTCATGTGGACATACGTGGATATACGCGCAAGACCTTAAAGTTTCAGTAGGCAGAATGTATTTGGCAGCTGGACAGCAGACTCCAGATAGTTCTGATCTGATTGGTTGTTATCAGATTACCTGTCTCATGCACCACCGTCAGGATATAGCGACTGTTTTATAAAAATAACTTTTTTTAATCATATCATATTCTACCCACTGCTGCTTTAAGAAATCTATAATTTGACTCAAAAGGGGTCTTCCGGAGTCTGAGCTCAGAACTGCGTCCATAGCAACGGTCTGTTAGCAGTGGTCTGCTTTAAAGAAACAAAAGACCGTAGAATGCCATAATTGAACAATCAGAATTGAGTATTTAACAAAGCCATGTAATAAAGCGTTATAAATAATGTTTACAGTAACAACGCCCTTTAAAAAAAGTACACAATGAAACATAGATTAACATAGACATAAATTATTCAGACTGGAACATCCAACTGGCACTTTTTACATGCCTATGTACACTAAGTATTTTTGTCTATCTACCTTGTGTTGAAGGTGGAAGTAAGTGTGTTTCTGTACAATCTAAAGGATAGTTCAACCAAAATCTATATTTTGATTATGAAACAGTCAATTCCTGAGGGTTGACAGATTGACTGTTTTCTCCTTGATAGACATAACGGTTATGGTCAGCTTGGATTCGTGACAGTTACAATATATTCTGAAGTTTTGAAAGCAGAAACCATAGAAACTACTCCTGCAGGAAAAATAATTTGCTCTCTGACCATCTAGACACATTTTTAAAATATGGCCTAACACGCTATCCCATGTCACCTTCCTTTACGTTATGGCACGCCAAAGAAAGTAGTTTATTTAGCTGCGTTTTACCCAAACTGTTGGTTTTCAGGAAACAACTTACCGGTACAGTTCCTTTTGCATTGGGTAGCCTATGGCCTGAATATCAGACTGAAATGTTCCTTTTGTTTCACTTAATGTATTCAGTGTGACATAGTGTTCAGGTGAGCTAATCTCTTGTTGGAAGGGTGTGTTATGTTGTTTTGCCCTATTTCAATAGACCTGTTTTAGATGTTGACTTGTCACAGCAGAATAAACAGAGGTGAAACAAATTTTGTTAAGGATGACTCAGTTCCATCAGGTGTCCCAGTAAGTCATGGCAGTGAGACAGGATGCGTACTGTTGTTTAAAGGGGAACTCTGCTGCTTTCATCATCACATCACCCAGCCCGTTTCTCATTCCCAGGGAGTTAAATACAGAGGCTTTGTCGCGGCCCTCGGTGTGATACCGCCGCTCGAGGCACCCTTTAGCACCAGTATGAGACACTACGGGCACACACACTTTACCGCTTGAGTGCATATGGACACAATTTGTAAGACTATACTGTTTATTTATTTTGTGTTTACAGTATGTAATTATAGATTCTGGCATAATAATAAAGACTGAGGTTTATTTTTGTTATGATAAAATTGCACTTACCAAAGTTAGTGCAGTAGATGCACACACACCTTCCCTTCCCCTCAAAAACCAACCAATGATTTATACATTCAAACCCGTTTCAAAGAGATGAACCCTTTGGCTTCATGTTCTATACAACAGTATATCATGACACATTGTGTTCCTCTCTTTTATATTCAACTGAAGTGTGTGTTGATGGAGGCTGATGTCTGTGTGATTCAGCAGCCAACATTATCTTTGATAACAGCAGATTTGTCCCAACACTCAAGCAGCGGTCGCTACATCACATCACATGATTCCCACAGCTCTCTGCAAACCATGAAAATGCAAATCTGTCCGTGCAGCTTATGTCACCAACAATAAACCTGTTTGTTTTTTTGCTACTCTAAATTAGGTCGCAGTTAATTTGTGGCAGTGATGTAATGTTTTGGGAACACAGAGACGCTAACTCTGCTGTGTGTCAAAGTACTAATATGACACACTTTTTTACGCTTAGTGGCACAAACATTTTTTATTTAATTGTGCTTATATTTGCTTTTGCAATATATTTTTTTCTAAAAATGACCATGATTTTGAAAAATCACACACGCATTTAAAAATGATCAGTATCAGTATCGGTGAAATTGTAGCTAAAAGTATCGGTATCATATCAAATTAAAAAAAGTTTGGTATTGCCCATCCCTACACAAAGGTGCTGTAAAGTTAGGGTTGGTAATCTTGAGAAACTAGAAAGAGTACGCTAGATTTTTTAGAATTATCCAACGGAAAAATCCAGCCTAGAGTTGCCAACTTTTCCAATGAAAGTAGCTAGCAGCACTAGCTCCAAAAGTCACTAAATCCAGCTGTCACAGCTGTCAAGCTAACAGCTTGTGGAAGACTCCTGCGTCACCGGAGTAGGCGCAGGAAGTTAGCCCGTTAATTAGGTAAATGAGAAAGTGTGTGACCCGGCAGCCATGTTGAGATCTCTTGAGGAAATACCAAGCATCTCCCACCAGCCGGAGCAAACTTTCTTATTTTACAGCTAAACAGTACACTACAAGATGCTTCTGAAAACTTTTGAGGCGAGAAAAAGGCATTACAGTAATAGATTATTGATTCATATTTGGCTCTAGAGAGGGCCATTCACGTTTCCACGTTGGGCACCGTAGTTGTCCTACTACAAGCTTGGCACACGGGAGATGTTGCAATTTGCAACCTCACCGTTAAATGTCGCCACATCTTACACACTGAACCTTTAACTACTAACCCAACTTCTGTGTCTGGTGGAAAGATTGTTGATTGGACAAATGCTGATTGGTTATGGGAAAATAACCCCTCTACCAAACTCATCGTTTATAACATTTCTCATGTTGGTCGGAACGGCAAGTCAGTCTGATTATCAGGGCAGAAAGTCTAGACCCGAGACTTGGTTCAGATCAGGTCAGGTCCTATGACTTTGGAGGTTTCAGGTTTGTTTGAAAAACTCTGATGTTATGTACAGCAGCATATGTGGAACAGGAGGGATGTTACATATGCAAGCATATAATCCAATTTATTTATCCTGGCTAACATAATCCATATAATGTATAGTTAAAGGCAAAATGTACTGCATTCCAATTTATGCTTTTTCAAAAGAAGCATTTGGCTGGGAGAGCATAGATAACATGTGTGTGTGTCCAACATTCCTTGAAAAGCAAGAGAGCAAACAAGCCATGGTGTGCATCATTTTAGGGGATTTAAACTTAAATAACCAGTGTGTAACAATTAGGGGGATCTACTGGCAGAAATGGAATAGAATATTCATAAGTATCTTTTCTTCAGTATATAATCACCTGAAAATATGAATCATTGTGTTTTCATGAGCCTAGAATGAGCCATTTATATCTACATAGTCCTCTATGTAGTCCTCTCCACGGAGTTCGCCATGTTGCACCGCCATATATACTTGCCAACCACGAGACTCCAAAAATAGAGAGGATGGGGAGATAAAGGGGGCGCCCCATGTTCCAAAGGTTAAATCCTTGCTGCATGGGCCCGGGATACGATTCCAACTTGTGGCCCTTTGCTGCATGTCATGCCCTCTATCTCCCCCTTTCAGGACTGCCACCATATATGTCAGATAAAGGCAAAAGCCAAAAGAAATTATCTTTAAAAAAAATTAAAAAGGGAGGATTTCAAAATGAAAATTTGAGTATCAGAGACTTTGTTTCCTGCCTTCTTTTAAAGAATAATAATTGCAAAAATAATAAGTACACTGCAACAGCATTTGAAATATTCAATACTTAAAATTTTACTTTTAATTATCAGGAAATAATACAGAATAATTAGCCCCTCTGGTGTGATGTATGAATCTCTGACATAAACTAATGTTCACCAGTTTTTATTCATTCATTTCTTGCCCTTGCCCGAGTATTTCTTTCTCTTAGTACTCTCCATTTATCTCTCCTTCTCTCACTAATTGAAGGTCCTTTCAGACACAACACCACAACGGCACCACTGAGCTCTGAAACCCGTTATTTCCAATGGCTTGCACCGCGCCACGACGACTATTTGCTGCATTGAGCAAAGCCCAACTTCGGGTGCTGCGTGTTGTAATGTTTGGCAAGCGCAGCTCAAACCGCGTTATGTCGCGAGCAACTCTCTTCTGCCAGTAAACAGCATCAGGTGTTCCTGTATTGTCGTCCGGGTGGAAACAGTAGGGCTTTTACACTCTGTACAGTGCCAGAAACAGGTTGAGATGACGAAAAGGGAAAAAAAAGGTGTGAACATTTGTCATAAATCGGGAGAAATACAGGAGAATTGTGACCCTGGGAGGAAACTGGGAGACGGCAATGATAAACGGGGTCTCCCATGAAAATCGGGAGGGTTGGCAGGTATGCTGTCATGTTTCTACAGCAGCCCAGAACGGACAAACCAAACGCTTTTAACTTTTCCTGCTTGGCCCGGAGTCGATAACGTTACCCGCTGCTCCAAATGACCTACGCTACTCTTACAACAACCGGCTCTAGAGAGGGCCATTTGCATTTTTGCGTCGGCCACCGTAGTTCTTCTACATGCTTGGCACACAGGAGAGGCTCCAGTCGGCTGCAATCTGCAACCTCACTGCTATATACCATCAGATCCTACACACTGCTCCTTTAAGGTTACTCTTATTACACAGGCAAATCCACTAGGAAGCTTTTGACCTTTGAGACAAAACAGAGCAAATAAAAAGCCAGAAAGTAAAATAGAATGACAGCCAAACATAGAAAGCAGGAGAAAGCGGAAAGCGGATGATTGACTGTGATGAGACAGGGATAGAGGGAGATGGAGGAAGAAACAGAGACAGAGGGAGCGGGCAAATACTAAAGGTGTGTGATCCCAGTGTGAGGAAACAGCTTGAAAACAAAGAAAGATGAGAAGAAAACAAGAGGTGTCTGTGAAAGACTGCTGCCCACTGGGAGTGTACATTACAACCGCAGCTCTGTACTGCGGGCCACACAGTCAAAGTGGAGACCGAACAAAAGCAACGCAGGGGAGCTCGGCTGCATTTAGACGTTCATGCAGCTTTGTGTTTTCCTCTCTGTGATTTGTGGGGACTTTATAACCTCAGGGATGATTTATGATGGCTGCAATCTGACTAAAATGTTAATGGCATAAACAACTGGAGGAACAATTGAGTAAAGCAATCAGTTTAATTGATGCCGCAGTGAGGCTGTGGGGTCAGAAGGGGTTAAATGCAGCAGCATATACAGTTCATACCTTCTTCTTCGCCTCAGCATACTGAAATTGGAGGTAGACCAAAGCTTTTTGAGCTTTTGTGAAATTTATAGGTTTAAGTGGTTGCTGCTGTTTTTTAAGTGTATACAGAGAAAGGTCTTCTTCTGGAGGCTAAATCTGGAAATCAAGATCTACCACCGCTTGCCCCTCGGCGTCTGATACCGACACACCGTATGTATGTGACGCACCGGCTTTCAACTAACGCCAATGTCAACCCATCCGCGTCGGTATTAGTCGGGCAGAGCAACTGATGTCGTATAAAGAGCAAGAAAGTCCGTGTAGGGCGGGTAGGAGGGGAGGTTGGATGGGTCAAACAAACGCAGGACTTTCACCCAGGAGACAGCTGTTTGTGTCTGGTGTGAAACCAAGTCAACGTTGACTTATTTTATCTTAGTTTTAATAATGCCAGTTACGTAACAAACACTGTAATTATGATGATATTCAGAGATTACAGAATGTTGTTCATGGTGTGACAATTAAGGGTAAAACAGATAAACCTGATGTATAATGAGAAGTTTGCACACAGGGACAGTTTATCCAAACTAGGAACAGGGAGCCTGATGTACGAGCCAAAGCAGGTCTATAGAGTTGGTTACACACAGATCTAGCGGGACCAATAGACCCATAGAGTCCAGAGATGAGTATAGGTTCCCGTTATCATTCACTGATGACTATTCCAGTGCAGTATTTGTGTATTTTCTAAAACAGAAGAGTGACACAGTGCAAGCAACAGAGACGTTTATTGCTGATACTATCCCATATGGAAATATGTAAATGTATCAGGTCTGACAATGGTGCAGAATTCACAGGAAAGAATTATCAAGCATTACTCGGCAAAAATGGGATTAGACATGAGACTTCAGCACCATACTCGCCACACCAGAATGGTACTACGAAATTGGCGCACCCTGTTTGACACGACTAGGTGTATGCTAATAGAGAGCGAGTTGTCAAAGGAGATATACAACTATGCAGTACAGACAGCAGCTGTAGTGAGGAACAGATGCTTTAACAGTCACACAAAACAGACACCTTACTTAATGCTGACAGGCAGACGGCCTAACATTTCCAGGATGCAAAAGTTTGGGTAGGTGTGTTGTGCCTATAAACAGGACAAGAGAAAACTAGACTGAAGGTGTGAGAAGGGAATCTTTGACGGTAACGACAAGAATAGCCCGGCCTTCTTGGTCTACTGTCCTGACAGTGGGGAAGTGCAGAAGCACAGACTGGTGAAGTTTGTGACCAAAACAGTTGCATAGCGACAGACACAGACTGAGATGACACCTGATGAGGGTGATTTTGAGGCGCAGAACAGAGCTAACAAGACCGGGGAAAAATACTGATGTGAGTCCAGGACAGGGCCAGGTTCCAGTAATTGTGCCTGAAGTGAGCAGCCACAGCACAGCACAGACAAGTCAGACTAACCATGAGAAGAAGCCAGGTTATTTAAGTGAATATATGTCTGGCGAAGAAAGTGATGATCAGGTGCTGACTAACATAGATTATTGTTCCCTTAACATTCAGGGAAGCTGTAACTTCATCCAACTCAAAGGAGTGGGTTAATGCGATGAATGATGAAATACAATCGCTGAGAGAAAATGACACATTTACCTTTAAACCAACTTGCCTGAAGGTAAGAAAGCAGTGGGGGGGTTGATGGGTGTATGCAATCAAGAGCAATGTTGATGGATCTGACAAATACAAGGCACGATACGTAGCCAAAGGATACATGCCAACAGATGGGTGTGGGCTATGAGGAGACATTTTCTCCTACTGCTAACCTGACCAGTATCAGAGTGTTGATGCAAAAAGCTGTACAGGAAAACCCTGATTTTCCATCAGATGGATATCAAAACTGCCTATCTACATGCACTGACAGATTGGTAGATTTACATGGAACAACCAGAGGGGTTATGAGGTAAAGTCTAGCACAAATGAAAAGTTGGTGTATAAACTAGAAAGGTCATTATATGGTCTGAAACAGACAGGCAGAAATTGAAACAAGTGACTACATGAGTATCAGAGAAAATGATTTTCTGCAAAGTCCAGCTGATCATTGTATTTACACAAGGGAAACAGTGGTCATGATAATATAGGTTGATGACTTGATCATTGCTGCCAGTGATGGAAATGCACTGAGGGTTCTGAAGGAGGTGCTCATAGCAAGATGAAAGACTTGGGTAAACTGAAACATTTTCTTGGTATCGATTTTGACCAGGGTGATAACTGTGTAAAAAATGTCACAGAAGAGATATGTGGAGAAAATTGAACCTTGTGAACAGAAGTTGAACTTCACCGATGATGCAGAAATGATGCGTGATGTCAGAAAGTACAGAGACGCTGTAGGTAGTTAAATCTATTGTACAAGACCAGATCTGAGTTTTTCAGTCTGTCACAGTACTTTACTGAGCCAACGGAAGAGCAATGGACTATTGTAAAACATGTACTAAGATATCTGAAAGGTACAACTGAGAAAGATTTGTGTTACAGAAAATGTGACAATGAGGAACTGCGGCTACAAGCGCACAGTGATGCAGATTGGGCATCAGATGTAACTGACAGACGTAGTACAACTGGTTACTGCGTAAGCCTAAATGAGAATGAGTCCTTTGATTTCATAGGGAACCAAAAAGCAGCCCACTGTTGCACTGTCCACTTGTGAGGCAGAGTATATAGCAACTACACAAGAGTTTATGTATTTAGTACAACTACTAGAGGGCATTGATGGATGTCAATACACACCACCTAAGGTTTATGAGGATAACCAAGGTACAATAGCTTTAAAGAATCCTGTAGGCAGACAGAAGTGTAAGCATATTAACATTAAGTATTATTTCATAACGTCGACTGTGAATGGAAAAATAAGCTTCGATTGACTTGTCCATCTGACCAGATGGTAGGGGATGTGATGACAAAACCTGCAACAAAATTTAAGCTGATGAAGTTTGCAATGTTTATGTTTGGAGAGTAACCATGTATGTACAGTAAATCTACATGATGCAAGGTGGAAAGCCTTATTATGATGTGTTTTGTTTAAGGAGATAACAACATAACAATGTGAGAGCAAGTGGGGGTGTTGACATATATAAAAGATGTGCTCTCAATTGTGAAAATGAGCTTTTATTTTGAATGTTGTCAGAACAGGAAATGCAGGTACTGTCAACAAGAGACGTGTGTTTGTCAATTGACATGTGTCAATAAAGTTTCTCCGCTCTTTCGAGTGAGTTCCAGTCAGAGCAAGACCGATGCCCCAATGTGGTTTTACTCTGCTAATACAAACTATGTGTTTATTAAATATACGTTGCCATCACAGTGCTTCTCCTAGGTCGACTGCTTTGGGGCAGCGGATGTTCCGGGTGGGGTTGGGGGGCCTAACCCAATGAAACACTCATTCTACCACCCACCACTACACCAAATTCCATTCTCAAATTTAACACTTTTAACTACTTTTCAAAATCCACATGAAACACTCTGCATAAATCAGATCCACCACACAGCACTTATTCAAAAAGAAAGTATGTCACTTTTAAAGCTGGTTCGCCTCTTACTGCCATTATTTCCTTCCTCCAAAACAGTGGTGAAGAAAACCAGGAGCAAATGCCAGGAGTTGAGTTTTCATTAAACTAAAAATATGACTGGTGTTTTAAGTGCATACCAAATCAATCAGAGAACACAAGGCCAAATTGCCTCTTAAGTTAGGCTTAAGTATGACTGGTTGCTGACAAGCAATGTAGCATTTAAAAGGCTATTTTTTAAACAGAGTTTGGCGCAGTCCTCACTCCACATAAAACGCACATTACATGACTTCCAGCAAACTTCACGGAGAGCAATGAGGATCTGTTTTAACCGAATATTCTCTGGTCGAGCTGAGCTAAAAACACAAAAACACAGTTAGCATGTGGTTCACTACCGAGCCTGTTTTGTACCTGGTAACGTTACCAATGTTGTTTTCACTTCGCCCGTCTCTTCTCTGCTCTGCTTCGTGTGTGTGGAAAGAATAAGCCCGCCTTCGGTGAAACAGGAGAGCAAAGGATATTAATGATCATGTGAAATTTTAGCAGCGGTGCTCATAATTCTGCAGCATGAATACAGGGGAAACACTGTCATCACACAATAGCAGAGACAATTTGTGCATCTCCAAATTAATTATGCACAAGACACAACAGCGGTAACTTCATTCATTGTTTGTGTTAATTATTAATTATCCCGTCAAGCTTTTCTACACATCAGAGAGACTTCCAGTTTATCCAGGCAAATTCTGTTGAATAAAGCAGACATTCTCCGGATGAGTCTTGATCTCCATCAAAGCTGTCTAGACATTGTTATTTTGTTTTTAAATTGTTTATTTTACCACGCCAAAATAAAAAATAAAAAAACAGGTTCCCCAGCCGCCACGCGCTGCTGACGTTCCCTGTGTGCCTTGTGCTTTAGTCTCGAGCACCCCCGGTACCTACGATACCTACGGTACCAGTCTGTTGTCATTACCATGGCATCACAGCCGTTGGCATGTGATACCGCTACACAAGGCACCCTTCAGTGCCGGTATGAGACACACCGGGCATTCCATTAACTAGTGACCATGGTGACATATTTAAACGAGTGAAAAGATACACTAAGGGCAGGCGTGAGGGGAGGTGGATGGTCCAACAAACACAAGGTTTTCATCCAGCAGACCGCTGTTTGTGTCCAGTGCGTTAAAGGGACTGTTTGTAAGAATCAGAAATTGGTCGTAACAGCGACACCTGTGGCCGTTAAGTCAACGAATGTCAACGTCCTGTTGCTCGCACTCGCCAGTGTGAACGCGCAAACTGAATGTGAGCGAGCATCCGTCAAAACAGTGAGGCGAAACACGTCAGCGAAAACCACAATATCACTCTATATTTCACCTGCTTGGCAGTAATGTTAGCTGACCAGATGAAGGTCTCTCCGTGAATCACTGCTGATCCCAGTGTTGGCTTTTCCTGCCTCAGCCTCCCGACCGCAGCCGGAGGGAACAAGGGAGACACTGGCACCCGGTCGGAGACGATAACGTTTCTCGCTGTGGAGCCCCGTCACTTCAAAAGACATGGGAAACCTCTGTTGGTCTGCAGGAGCTGAAGCAGTTATTTCTGCACAAATGTCCACTGTACATTCATTAGATATTCTCAGAGCTACACTAACTCTTCTGCAGGGTGTAGTGTGCGCACATGCAGGTGAGAGGTGGAGCGAGCTGAGCGAGTCACGAGCGCGGTGTGTGAGTGAAGGCAGGCAGAGGAGCAGAGTACAGCAGAGACTCCGGCCCTGGAGACCAAAACTACGGTCTCCCCCGCGTCCTCCGACCGCGGCCAACAGTGTTTTGCAAGACGCGCTTCACTAGATATAACTTTGCGGTTTTGGTGCTTCCGTGTAGTTTGTGTTGGAGTCTGAGTCTGAACAGCGAAGCCACACGCGATCGTGCATGGGGCACCGATCCAGATTGATTTATACGTGTAAGAAGTTACAAACAGTCCCTTTAAGTTTTACTTTCACGTAACAGTCAGCTGTTCGTTTGTGTCCCGTGTTCACAACGTTCAGTTTAATTTTCACTGTACAAACGTAGTAGTTTTAAGCCCAACCATGTAGTTCTTTCCTAAACCTAACTAAGCTGTAAGTGGTAAACCTAAAATGACGCCAAGGGTAACTATAGTGGTTTTGATGCCAAAACCTAAAGTGACACCAAGGGGCGTGACAAAACAGCAGTAGGCTATGTGACGAGTTGGGATGAGAACTTGTTGGCAGTACTATAGAAAAAGAGTACTGTCACGTTTTACGAATTTTGGCACTGACATGGTACCGAAGTATTGGTTCTCGTAACATCCCAAGTTACATACATTGTATGCTTTTTTATATATATTAATATATATTGTATGGATTTGATGGAGACTATGTTTCCACTCCCAACAAACCTGTTACTGCAGCTGTCATCTGCATCAGTTAGCATCAGACTCAGCTGGCTGAATGAGCTGATCTAAAGGAGCAAACACTGCAGAGTCTGATCTGTAGCACACACAATTGCTGTGTGTGTGTGCACCTTGAGAGAGAAAGTGTGGCAGTGTTTGAAAAGATTGTTGTAAATCTCAATACAGTATTCAGTGGTAGCAAGAAATGCTGGTGCAGCTAATAGCCACGGAGCCCTCTCTTCTCTTTTGGAGTCCCTGTAGTGGAAAGTGAGAGTTCTAAAAAGATGACCTATTAATGTCGCTGCCCAGTTCACACTGTGCTTTGACCTTTTGTAATGAGCTCATATCAAGAGAGCCTTTTCACACTTCTTGGACTGCTGACAGTTTTTTTTTCTTTTCTTTTTATGATTTTTTGTTTGCTGTTCTTCTCCAACATCCATCCTCATTGGACTTTCCCCAGCCAGTTAGGACTGAGCACAGAAAAAGGGAGGGGAAGAAAGGATGGGGGGAAAGTGAAAGGAAGTCGGGCTGCTGACTGTGCAGATTCTGCCTCGGTGGCACCCCAGCCAGCCGCATCCATCACGCCCTGATGCTAATGGCTGTTACAGACCTGCACCCTCCCCACCATGCCCACATCATCCCCCAACACCCACCCCTTCCACCCTATCCCCCAACCCCCTCTTAGCCAGCATGGCAAAGGAGACTTGACACAGAAATGAGTTGAAACTAATGACTCTAATGAGTTTCACTGCCCCCCTGCCAATGTCTGCCGTCATTACCGCTGCCCCTGCAAGTGGCTCCAAATGGCTCTGTTTTTAGCCTGGCAAACTGCTGCTCCCCTTCATTGAACAAGTAGTGGGAGGGGGGGTGTTTCTGCCAGACTCATCCTGCGTCCTCAAAGGCAGTCTGACTTTTTTTTTTTCGCTGAGAGACGACTGATAAAAAGGCTTGTTTCCTCTGTTGTCTTTGAATCTGACTCAACGTTTATATGAAGTTATTGCTTGCAGTCAAAGACTTGCTTTCTGACACAGGACTGCAGTGCATGTCCTGTTTCATACCCTAACCCTAACGCAAAAACATACCAGAGCAGCAGTGAAGTGCGTCCTGCAGTGAGCTGCCATGCAATGGCCATGGAAAGCTGCAGCAGCCGCTCCCGAGCTCAGGGAGCTGCAGCAATTCTGCGGAGAAGTGTGGCCAAAGATTACCTGCAACCAATCAGTAAACAGAGTCATGTGACTCCTGTGACATGTTGACATATGTTACAAATAATTTCTTCCCACCTGAAACACATGAACACGCCTGCAGAAAAAAATAATTATTGCAGAGAGCCGCTGCCTGGTGTGTTTTCAGCATAACACTCAAAATAGGTTTATTTTAACCATGAAGGTGATCAAGACCACACTGCTGTGGAACCTGTTGTTTTTTTTTTATTTTGGCGTCCATGTTAACAGGTAAGAGCAGCAACACAGCCTGCATTTGATACGCGGACCAGCTGTGCGTCAGCTGCATCTCTTCTAGAGATTTTAGTTTTTGCCTATTTTACCGCAAGCCGCGCGCGGTTCACAGCAACAACAGACAGTGAAAATGATCGTTTGACATTATATTGACATAATCTAAGCTACATTACTACAGTTTCAATGTCTGTATCTGTAGAATATGTCACGGATATAAAAAAAAATAAAGATTTATATTTTAATTGACACTTCAGCCATCAAGCGTTTTTTTTTCTGTGGACAGAATTCCTTTATTTATTAACACAAGGCTTTATTTGGAAATATTTGCAGGACAGTGTTGTAGTATATGCAGTGACTTGCAGGGCTACATGAATGAATATAGTATTGTTTTTAATTGTGGATTATTACTATAATTTATAAATTACCACACAGAAGTGAATTTAGTGACGAAATAGCTACAAAAAATGTAAAAAAAAAAATGAGCCGTTTTTGGCTGCTGCTGTTGTTGTTGTAACTGTAGCCTGTACCATTCCAGTGCTTTGCATTGTGGGATACAGTAGGCGAGTTAGACTGGAGATTTTCCAAATCAGTATGACATCCGAGTATTTTGGCACACTGTAGATTTTGCTTTTGTTCGCATACTACAAACTACATTTTTGCCAAATCAGTACTTACTGCTATTATAGTATGAGATTTCGGATACAGCTATAATCAGCTTGAATGGAAAAATGAGTCAAAGCGAGTCAGTGTCAACTTATTCACTAAATTGTGCATACATAAGAGCGAGGGAAGGAGTAAGACACTAGGAAGCACAGCGAATGGTTGACTTCTTATCATGCGTTACAGGATGTGTTTTTGTGTCTGTGTGTTAAATTCCTGTGCGTAACTCTGAGTATTTCCATATCTGTGTGTGGATGCATGTGTCGGATCCCCAGATAAGCAGCCCAGGCCTCGTCTCCCTCCTCTTGGCAGCCTCCTCTCCTATTTGAACATGCAATAGTGATCTTCACCCAAAGACCATAATCCCTGCCAACCTCTCCCGGCACCGTCAGTGCTGGCACCGAGCCAGGGACCCAAGATGCCAGGGTGGCCCCCGCTGGTCTGCCAAGGTCAAGTGTATTTAGCTCCACTTCTCAGCTCATCGGGTGGGGTGGTAAAGGATGGGGGTGAGGAGCGGTAGTGGTCGTAGGAGTGGGTTTGGTGGGAGGCCTGGAGGGGAAAACAATGCAGGCTTGAGAAAGAGCTCAAACTAAATAATGAAAAATAATGCTAGGAAAGAAATTGTCTCATAATATAACAACAAAAGCTGGGGTTCGAGCCAAGTTTTCTATTTTGGTTTTGTTTTGTTGTTGTGTGAGTTATGAAGATAAAGCCCACTAGGTAAAAGTGTGTTGATGTTTAGCTAACTGAATAATTGCCAGCAACGAAGTTCACTCTGAGAGGCTCTGAGTCAAAATGTTCTCAAGTAAATGTAGTGATTGATTATTTCAGACCAACCGACCATTTCGGCCTCTTGTTCTCGGAGTGTTGGTTCACAAAAAAGGATATTTTTGAAAAAGCCTGCTAAGGTGCAGATTTTTAAAACTCAGTTTACTTTGTAACTGTTTGGAGGTTTAAAAGGAAGCATTTGGGAAACGATGACGTCCTACTGCATGCCCATTGTTAGTTTGTGTAATGAGCTTGCGCCCGAAACAATAACAAAGACGGCGGACCACCGGCTTTTTTATGTTTTGTTATCACTGCTCGGACTAATTACTACTTTACATTTGAAAAATGTTTAATTAAACACGTGGAGGCCGAATGGTGATTGAATGTGCTTTTGGGTGACTGAAGGCGAGGTTTGGAACACTCAGAAGGGCGATGGACATAAACCTGAATGACCTCCCTTTTGTCATTTATGCATGTAAAGAGACAGTTGATGACAGCAGTGATGACAGTCATGCAGTTCGACCAGGAATCCCAGCCCCAAACTAACAATAACTGTTATCAAACTGACTGTAATGAAGCCGAAAGAAGAAGATTGAGAAGGGTGGTAACAAAATTCCTCGATCCTTAACTCATGATCTCACTTGTGGTGTAAATATTATGGCGAGCGTTTGGAGTTGTGTTTGCGTTTTCGTGTGGACTGATTTTTCTTCTTTTTTTTTAAACGGAGGGTAAAATATATATAAATATATATTATTATGTTATTATATATATATATATCTGTATATCTGTAGACAGGGCCTCAGACTCCCTTCAGTAATGCTCATTAAATATGTAAGCCTATATAAAAAAAAGGAAAATCACACAATTAAAAGCAAACTGAGAATTTAAGACATAGAAAGTCATATACATTATATACAGTATACTGTATATCAACTTTCACCCAGGAGACTGTTGTCCGTGTCTCTTGTGAAACCAACATTTCAACATTAAACGTTTAACGTTACAAACATACTTGTTTAAAGCCAAACCTGATGTTTCACCAAATACAACCAAGTAGTTTTGTTTTGTTTCGATTCATAATGTTAACCATGAGTTTAGGAAAAGAGCATCAGTCATCTGGGAGACAATATGTTTCTCTCGAAATGTCATTGAGAATGCAGTTTAGTTGTACGGGAACATATTTTTTTAGGAGACAGGGCTGGCTGATGCAACCCAGGCTGAAAGTGTCTGTTATTGTACTGTATACTGTACTGATAGCTACTACTTTTCCATTAATTATTTGTGTGCAACATGGCTGTGACTGTTAAAAGTGGTATAACGAATTAAAGCAATTATGTAGTTACAAGGTAACATTAGCAATCAATTATGGTGGTATTTTTCAATTTGCAGGACATTTCAATTCCAGGATGCAAGGTGTATTACTTTTACTTCACTGAATAGCTGTTTTTATGTCACTGTCAGGATAATTTAGATTGACATGCCAAATGAAACAGTAAATTAAAAAGAAAAATGAGTGGCAGATAAATGAGTGAATGAAAAAAAAAGGAATAAAGGTGGAACACAGAAGCTGATGTTTTAATTAGCAGGTCGTGACTTTGTATTTTCCATTTTTGATTGCAGTTTATTTAAACTGCGATTTTTTTTCTTGTTTAGTTTTTCATGTAATTTTGTATTTTAAAAGGAATGTTTCATTAAATGCATTTGCAATTCATACATAATGCTTATCTCTCATCAACTCAATTAGAAATTAACTTGTTACCCCTTTACAGATTTTTCTCACCATACTATGCATGGTTTGTGCAAGGATCCAGTCGGAAACTCTGAAAGAAAAACAACTTTTGTAACACTGTGAAACTGTGATTCAGTTAGAATAAAGACAGATAAAACATCACTCCTCTGGATGAACTTTTAACATTAAAAGTTAGCTCAATACATGTGCTGTGATAAGTGCAGAACTCATGACACACACAGAATTGAAACACTCCAGCTCCTTTGTATTAAACTAAAAGCTGTCCAGAAGGTTATTACAAGAATACTTTTAGTCTATTGTCAATGAAATATGATTAGGAAAAAAAATGAAATAATGGGCAACTATTTTTGGGAGTTTTGTCAAAATGTAATGTCCAGACTTGTTACAAAGGATTTTAAAACCTTATCCATCCAACAAAGAAACAGTGGTGACTCAAATTGAAACTCATTGATTAAAACTCATTCAGCTGCAGGTACTGTTGTACCAGGTACGCAAAATTAACCACTCTAATGTGTAACGAACTGAACTGAACTGGACTGGACTTCTTGGTGGAAATGTGAATTGACATTCTGGGGTATGTTGGTTAGGAAGACCTGTGTCCAGTTACAGAGGGAGGTGTTGATGCCAAGGTCACAGAGTTTAGTGGTGAAGTGTGGAAGTGATGATGGTGCTGAATGCTGAACTCAAGTCAATTACCAGCATTCTCACATAGGTGTTGCTGTTGTCCAGGTGGGTGTAGCAGCATGTAGATGGAGTCCTCTGCACTCCTGCTCTGGCGGGAGGTTAATCGGAGGGGGTCCTGTGTGGGTGGTAGGCCGGTTTTGAGCTGAGCCAGGACCAGCCTCTCGAAGCACTTCACGATGGTGGGCGTGAGTGCAATAGGGCGGAAGTCATTAAGGCTCGATGCAGTTGAGTGTTTTGAAAAGACACTCAGGAACTTTGCTGGTGTCCCATTACCTTTGTCAATCATCTGCATATCGTATTATTATTTCAATCCTCGTAGGTTTTGACACACAGCAGAACGTGTCGAGTGTTGCAGGTAGAGGTCCGTACAGCAGCCCTCTCTGGCCCAGAGCCAGGCCACTGAAGGGAGCTCTGGCAGGGCTTGGCCCGGTCACTGCTGCTGTTGGCTGGGCCGATAATGGCAACCTTTGGCTGACCAGATGCTGGTCACAGTGGAAAGAGGACATACCTGCTGAATGGAGGGAACCCTGCTGAACCAGGTTAGTCTGTCTCATTAACACGAGTTAGCAGAGAATGGGAGAAAAAAAAAAGCTATTTCTCCTCAAAACTCCTCGAAAGCGTTTTTACAGGAAACACGGATCCTGCGTGGTCTGTTTTTCCCACTGTGCTCTAGCAAGTTTAACATTAAACTTCAGGAACATGAATATATTTGAAGGCTTTGGTCACACTTTGACTTTCCCCTGGCACGACTTATTGAATTTCTCAACTTGTGAGTGTCAACATAGCCCTGTAGTGTAGTGAAATGAAATAATAAAACAACATTGATATTGTTTTTAGGAGAGTTTTGAGAATAAGAGACTCAAACTCTTCAAGAGGAAGGATTTTTATGTACAAAAATGCTATAGTGCTTATTTGTTTTGGCTGCTGCATCGCATGGTGGCTGCGTTTCAGCTGCGTGTCTGCTGCTGCAGCTGCTGCTGTCAGCCCTTTTTTTTAGACAGAGAAAGGTTAAGGAACGTGTGGTAATTTGTAAATAATAGTAATAATCCACAATTAAAACCCAGTACTATATTCATTCATGGAGCTCTTTAGGGTCACTGCATGTTCTACACAACACTGTCCGGCGTATATGTCCAGGGTAGGGAGGACCCTAAAAAGAAATATTACAAATTTATTTACATTAGCCTATTTACAATCCAGTAAAGTTAAGCTAACGAATAGCCATCAGCTCATTCAAATAAAGCACTCTAACGGCTAATGGTTTTGTATTCAAATGTGAAAACACCTGACACACACCTGGTTTTGTAAAAAAATATGACATACTTAGTATTTCTGTGTATTTTTATTTCCTTTAATAAAAACACCACAAATCAATTGACATTCAGTGAACCTTTGGCCTTTGCTCCCTGGTTAGCAATGCGGACTTGCTTTATTGCAGCTGCAGCTCTATTGCAACAACATAGAGACTGTGTTGTAATCTAGTCATTAATAATAGTAATAAAAAAGATAAACCTCATATGCACACGCAGCAGTAATATTCTATGATCTCATGGGAAGGTGTTTAAATAGTACGACATTTTAAGGACATTCTGCTTGTCACGATAACACATTTTAGGCTTTTCGCGTGTTATTTAAAGCCAGGTTACCGTAAAACGGCGTCAGTTAGGTTTAGGAAAGACATGAGAGTCCTGTGTTTGTTGGACCCATCCACCTCCAATCCCGCCCACCATAAGCAGTCTTTCTCACATTTTATTCTACGTCACAAGCTCTGAGCGTAGCTTATTCATGCAGATGCGTTTGCATTGCAGTCAGTACAGACTACATGGCATACACATGACAAGGCCAAAAGCAACAAAGGTGTTGTTAAAGCATGCACAGTGGCTTAGAAATGAAGGTGTCATCCATGCGCCATTTAGTGAGACCGGCTGTTCTATGACTTCTTATAAAGTCTGTGCAGTATTTAGATGCCAGCTGTAACCGTGTCTTCAGTGATGTGAAGAGAATAAAGAGCCGTTCTCATCGTGGTTGGCTTTTCAACTCAGAGCCACTCCACAGCAGTGTCATCCACAGGACTGTTGTGTGTTTGTGTTATTAGCTCAATTGAAGGCAAAAAACACACACACACGCATTCCATTCCTCTCACACTTCACTAACGAAGTGCATAGTGAGGCCCTTGACTAGACACTCTAAGAAATGAGAAATTACTTCAGTGGAAGCATACTCTTTGCTCCATTTTATCTCATGTTTTATACTTGAAGATGAAAGCGCTGGTGGCTGTCTTTATGAATGACACGCTGTGTTATCTGCCACCAGAGAGTCTGTATTAATTAGCAAACAGCCGCCTAAACATGTTCTGGATCTGAGGGTTAAATCAAAATGCTGACAAAGAGCAGATTAGAGAATTGGCCCAGAAAGCTTCAAATCACAGAGTTGAGTTCAGCAGTGGGTGTTTCTATAAATACTCTCATCACCTTCATCGTACAGAGACAGAAAAATATCCGCGGGTGGATCGGTCCGGGAGAGACGCACAGATTCCAGATTCCTTGCCGTGCCTGGTTCGGCTGTCCTGGAGCGTGTTGAGGCCCCGGGGCCACTGGGATAAGACCACACCTGAGTTTTTAGGGGATCAGGTGTGACTAATCTGTTGCCACTCACTGGACATCATGCCCTCGAGCACTTTCTATAAATGACAAGAGAGGCATGTGTGTTGTTGTTTTTTTTATCTTTATGAGGACCAAATGTTCTCATATGGGAAGATGAAGGAAGTTAGGTAAGTTATGCATTACAATGGCATGCATTGAGGTTAAAGGAGTACAAATTAGCTTTAAAATTAGGTCAAGTTTATGTGAGAACTAGGACCGATTATTATCAGACATGATAAACATCACATAAATAATAAGCCATCACACTTTTCATATTGTATATCCAGTGATGTAATTAAAGAAAGCGTGTGCTCCTTTGACTAAAACACATTTTAATTCAAGGTCCACTAGCTTTACAATATTTTTCCTGCCCTTTGAACGGCATCTCATCTTAACTATTTGTCAAAGTATGTTTTTCAAGTTCAGAAATGAATATTCACACTCTGTATTTCATTTTTTTTTATTATTAGTTTATGAGAAAAAGTCTGGTAGTGAGGTTTTAATTTATTTTGAAAACAGTAAAGTAATAACAATGGAGTACATTTCAAATGCAATTTTTGCAAATTCAAATATGATTAAAATGATCTTAAAACAAAGCATTTTCTCATTTCATAAACTTATATTAACTCTTATATTATAGCTTTTGCTTTACTCATTTAAAATATTTTATTTGAAATATTTGTTTCCCCATATTTATTTACTTTAACTGATTTTAAAAGGTTTCTTGCATTATCCTACGGTGTGTGTATATAGTGTATATTTGTGTTATTGTATAATTTCACTAATTGTACTACATTTACTATGGTTATACTTTATACACCACTAAAGCATAACACAATATATGACTTGTGTTGTGCTTATTCTTGAGGTCCTATTTTGTAGGTGGACCCAAGTTGCCATTGAGTTTTAAGGGCTTCATTATTTCAATTTATTTATTTTTTCACATACTAATAAATGTGTATTTAATTAAATTCAGCACCCTACCCATACCATAGTTGAACATGTTGATTTATTACCAATTTAACAGTTAATTAATTAAACAAAAGCTAATGATGATTATTTCACAATGCACGATGATTGTGAGAAATAGGAGGTTAATCTGGCCCTATTGTTCCTGTATTTGTGTTTAATTGTTTTCATTAAAGACAGAATGATTGTCAAAATTAGTAACTTGTGTTTTCCCGTATATATATATATATATATATATATACATGTATATATATATATATATATATATTTAGCTGTGTGCCACAAAAATATCTTGTTTACAGCCAGCAAATGTTTTGCACACAATAGCACATAAAGCCTTTGTAAGAATCAAATCAGGTTTACAAGACATAAAAAAAAGAATATTTCAATAAAAATTGGTTCAAACCAAATACACGATCCACCCGTGAAGAGTGGTAAAGGTAAAGGCTGTGATATCTGAATGAATTTCCACAAAGATGTGCTGAAATGTGTCCTCCCAATCTTCCTCCCATTTGTTGCCAGTGAGTGTTATTAGCGCGTGTGTGTCACTGTTTGTACACGTGTGCACTCAGATCCCCGCTCCCTACATCTTTATCTGAAGTGACCCTGTTACTGAATGCTTGAATGGATCATTTTCCCCATGAGAGCAGTGATGTTGAATTCCCAGCTATGACAGATTTCTAGCTGAAGGCTGTTTTTCCATCAACTCACCTAAGAAGACTCCGTTCACCTGACGTGAACGCTTAGCAGGTCACTCACAGTGACTGTTTTTCCTCCCAGCTCTCATCCCGTCCGCTCATATCTCCTCCTGTCCTCAGATGAGATGAAACTTTAAAATCATCTTTTAACATCAATAAATTATTGCCATATTCAATCTGAGACATTAGTAGAAGAACAGTAAACAAACACGAGTCGGTGCTTAGCGGAGCGGCAGCCCCTGGCGGCTTCTGTTCTGTCACAGTGTATTGTCTCTTAACTTGTATTCATCCTCTCGCTCTTCAAAACAAACAGAGAGACACGGTGGCGGTCTACCAGCAGGGCCTTAGCCAGGATTTTACAAATACTGAGGTCAGGAGTCCTAAATGTGGCTTTTATTCAGATAAGAACTGTGATTAACCAGTAGGCTTAAAAAAAAAAAAAGGAAGAGCTTATTTTCAATGGAAATATTACAAGAAACATCCATGGAGGCAAAGACAGCATGCCCATTCAAATGTGATAGTGTGATATGTTATACACTAATTCATTTATTTTATTTAAATTCTATTCTCTCATGCATATATTATTTAAGACATAGTTTGGTTCTGTGGATTATATATGTATGCTAGTTATGTGTATATCAATATTATTACAACAACTACTACTTCAAATATGATTACATATTTTTTTATGAATGTTGCTTTGTTATTCATATTTAGTCTTGACCCATGAAATGTATCGTGACTTTAGATGAACTTGTTTCAACAATTAATTGTATGTATTATAATTATATCATGGTTAAATAAAATGTCTGTGGGAAAACAATGTGCAATGTCAATAATAGGCCTAATATTAATTATTATAACAATATGAATATTGGTTTTATGAAAATGAGTATCACTCACATCAAAACTGAACCCCAGTCTCCACAAAGCGGTTCTTTGAAGAACCTTTCTGAGGGGTTCTTTCAGAACAAAAGCCTCGTGTTAACAAATTAAGGAATTCTGCCCACAGAAAAATGCTTGAGGGCTTTTATTTTGAAATAAAAGCAGGAAGTGTTGATTTTAAAATAAGTCTTTACTTTTCTTCAAGTATGTGACATATTCTACAGATGCCTAGACATTGAAACCGTAGTAATGTTGCTAATATGATGTCAATATACAGTCAAACGATCACTTTCACTGTCTGTTGTCGCTGTGAACCACGTGGCTTGCGGTAAAAATAGGCTGACGCACAGCGTCTCACGCAGGCAATCTGCCCAGGGCGTAAAAGTTACATTAACAAATATACAGTAAAACCATGCGCAGAGAGTGGGACATACAGGGGGTCAGTCTGGACCCACAGCTTACTTTTGCCCTGTGGCCCCCCCTCTATGTTAATCTGGTCCTGGTCCAATACACACATTTCATATCAGCGTTTACCTTCAATACATTTGATGGTTTGATTCTAATCATGTGCTGAGCAGCAGATCAACTTAATTTGCTAACGCAATCAAAAACACTAGAGTAGTCCTTTAAATACGAAGCATTTGCTCCATGTTCTCCTCTGCTCTGCTCTCTGCTAGGTAGAGAGGAGACAAGCTAGTAGTCAGTACAGCACACAGCTAAATGAAGCTGGTCAGGCCTGCCTGCTCCCTCTAACAGCACAAAGGACAATTGTGGTGAAGTGTGTGTGTGTGTGTGTGAAGAAAGAGAGAGCGAGGCCTTATGACACCCAGTAAAGATCCTTTTAACAGTCTTTCTCGTCTCTGGTCTTCTTTTTTAAAAGGCAGCCTCGCCTAAGCCTTAAACGCTCCTCATTACAACGCTGTCTCCTAACAAGTTGTTCTGCCCGGGCCTGACACTGCCTGGCTGGTTTTAATGGTTTGCTTTCTAACTCCATCCCCATCCTGTAATTGAGGAAAGAATCTGTTAAGGATCTCCTCTGGAGGCCAGGCTTGTTTAAGAGGCTCCTAAACGAAGAGATTCATCAGAGTTTTACAGTGGCGCGGGGGAGGGCTCGGCTAATCAAGGACGCACCAGTTGGCAAAGAGAGAAAAGCGGAAAAAGAGTCTTTGCACCTCAGGACGGAGGAGGGTGGGCAAGGACAGGGCTAGGGCACATAATCTAGGACACTAAAAAGTTAAACTCACACATTTAGATCACAAAGATTACGTGATTAAGTATGTCAAAAGACAAATTGACCTACTTTGGAATAAGCAAAGAAGTTCCATTGTAGAATAATATGATCTTGTGTCTCTTAGCTGTATCTCCTTGAACTTATAGAGATCAACTCAGGATGATGGGACGGCGGGTAGTGCAGCTCATGGCGGGGAAACGCTGTCTACTAAAAACCATGTTCATTTAGTTTATTAGGTACACCTAGCTAAACCTAATGTAGTCTGTGCCCCAACAGCCATGCAATAAATCCTCCCTTCATGAAGGTTATAATGTCAGTTTGTGTTGCTTGTGGTTCAGTTGACTTGTATTGTGTTGTTCTCTCTTTGTTCATTCTCTAAAATTACATTAAAACCTTCATGAAGGTAGAATTTACTGCAGGGCTGTTGTATTAGACTGTATTAGTTTTAACTAGATGTAACTAATAAAGTGGCAAATCATATATATACCCTAGAAAATACATTTGTAGTTAACTTAACGCTGCCCAGATTGTTTTACTTTTGTTTTAATTTGTGTTTAAGCAGCTCACAAGCACTTTGTGTAAAGATAGGTCCCATTTTCTTTTTTTTCTTTTTTTTCAAATCTGTCTTAACACAACGCTGTCATGCCCCTATGTAAATAGGATACATTCCTCCTTTCCATACTGGCTGTGAAGTGAACCCCTACTAACACAAATGCACTGTTAGCAATGGGGGGTCAGTCTTTGTTCCTAAATGCAACTACCAGAATGTACCCATAAACCACAGCTCAGCAAGTCTCGGGGAAACACAAAGAGGGAATTTGGTAAAAAACATCTTCATTTGTTTAACTGACTGCTGACGTCTCATATTGAACACACTCTTACTCCCAACCCCGCGTCGTCAGTGGTCCTACGCTTCAAACTATCACACTCTAGGTACCCCTCTAGTGTCAGTATTGGACGTGTCAGGTAACCCGTGTCAGTGTCAGTTTCTGCTCGTTACATGCATAGTGTCTTTCAAAATAAACTTGTGTTTCCAGGAAGCGTACAGTGTCTTCTTTTTACATGCATACAGTGTCTTTTCATAATAAACTTCCAACATAGGTTTACTTAGTATTTAAGTTTACTTGGTCAAGTTTAGGGCTCCACGGTGGTGCCGCCTCACAGCAAGAGGGTCGAAGGTTCGAATCTGGCTTGGGGCCCTTCTGTGTGGAGTTTGCATGTTCTCCCCGTGTTAGCGTGGGTTTTCTCCGGGTACTCCGGTTTCCTCCCGCAGTCCAAAGACATGCAGGTTAGGTTAATTGTTGACTCTAAATTGCCCGTAGGTGTGAATGTGAGTGTGAATGGTTGTCTGTCTCTATGTGTCAGCTCTGTGATTGTCTGATGACCTGTCCAGGGTGTGCCCCGCCTTCGCCCAATGTCACCTGGGATTGGCTCCAGCCCCCCTGTGACCCCAAACGGGATAAGCGGTTACAGATGAAGGATGGATTGTTATGTTTAGGCAACTAAAGGACTTGGTTGGGTTAATGAAAACATCACAGTTTGCTTTGTAATTTACATACACGGTTAGTTAAGTACACAAGTTAAGTAACAAAAGTATGGTTAAGTTACGTACGTAAGTTAGCAAACCCATTCTATACAGAAATAGGGTGATGTTCTAGTGTGCAAAATTAGGTTAAGGTACATGGTGCCTATGACCACAATATGCTCCTAACCATAACCAAGTTTTAGTTAGTCACGTTTTTGATAGTTTTAGTTGCCTAAACATATCCAAACAACCTATGTGGGAGTTTAGGATTAAGAAGTTGTTTAAAATATGAGGAGAACAATTATAATCTATGTACTACTATGTGCATGTGTTGTATATTACATCAGTGAGTCTACAGACTTTTCATTCATTCAAAAAAGTGCTTTACTAAATACACTGCATTTACACTTCAGACTTTGTATATTTCCACTCCAGATCATCTGTTTAAATCTGAATGCTATTGCTCAATTTCTCTGCTGCTCTTTTCTTTTTCGGGGCTGACTTTCAGTAGTCAGTCAACATCGCCGAGGGAAACGAGGCAGATTGATAACTTTCGATAGCCACAAATGGAATGCAAATGGCCTCTGAAATCATATTAAAGTCCCTGACGGGTGTGAGTGATGCCAAACAACAAGAGCTTGATTCGCCTGTCACCGTGTCACCTTCAGGCCCTTTTCAGTTCCCATATTAACAGGGATAGACGTATATATGGGATGACAGGGAGGGTCGGAGAAATGGAAGGAAGGAGAAAAAGAACACAGCAAGCCATGAGGGGAAAAAAGGAGAAAACGGGAGGCAGCGGATGAAGACTGATTGATAATGAAAACCGAAACGGAGAGACGGTCGAGAGGAGAGACAAGAGCGGTTACAGAGGTCTAACGTGTCATGTTAACAAGTGGAAGTGGAGCTCGGGAAAAAAAAAAAAGGCACTGCTGCTCCCACTCAGGTCTGACTTCATTAGCTCATATTCCCATCTTTACCCTTCGTGGCACGCTAGCCTGGAACCGACAGCTTTTTCCCAAACTGCTCCTCCTCTCAGAGAGACAAAAACCAGCAGAGCCTAAGATGAAATCTGAGAAGAAGATGGCGGGCGAGGGGAGGGGGGGGAGGTCTAATTTAGGTCAAGGCTGACAGTACCTCTCGAACACTGAGTCGGTAGTGGAAGGGGGACCAGGATTAAAGTCAGAGAGCTTTGTCTGGCGCCTCTCATGTTCCTTGAATCACCTTGCAGTGAGCCGCTGAGGCGGCAGTGAATCACTGCAGCTCAGTCCATTTGACTCACAAATCAAATGACGGAGGCTCTGTTTGCTTTTTGTGATGTTTTCCCCTTTGATAGAGACGGGGCGCTCTGCTGCCATATCCAGCCCGCAGGCTGAAATCAAACAACAAGATGAACTACAGCACAGTGCTATTTAAAAAGCCGCAGCGCACTGTGCAGTCTGAAAAAGCAAATATAGCAAATAATGATACAATTAGAGTTATATTAGTGTCCCCGACATACGTATATGCCTGCAGTTGTCCAACTCTGATAGAATGGATATGAAACAGTTTGTTTTATTTCATTTTTTATCGTAGAATTTTAATAGGTTTTCTCAATACCATCCAAAATTATGTGACCTGATCTGCCACACCTGGGGTTCAGGTTTGGTTAAGGCTAGGCACAAAAACTGCTTGGTTGACCTCTCAGAGGCAGGTAAAGTTTGTTTGCTAGCAGAGGTCTGTACATCTGTTCACAATGCCAACAAAATAGAAACGTGCTGCCTTGATCATCTGCGCCATCCTGTCTGCTGAAACGTCTAAAACAAAAAAGAGGTAGTGGCGTAACGTTATATGGACTCGCAGGTGGCTAGGAAGACATGGACAGTATGGCTTGTCCATTTTGCAGAGAGAATTGGAGGTAAGTGAGCTAAGTTTCATATGTTATAGTCTACATTGTTATCTTGATAGCTATGCTCTGATTACTGTAAAAAGAGCAGAAGAAAAGGCACTGACATTATTGGAATCGTCCGACGGCAGGCCGGGAGGAGTTAATCTGTCCTCAGTCCCCCCTCTACACTGCACGACAAACGATGCCCAACCAAGCTGAAATTTGGTCCGATTCTAAAATGAGTTGTGCGGTTAAAAATTCGGGCCAGAAACGGACTAAAATCGTACAGTGTATGTCCAGTTTAACTGTGCTGTGTATTGATAAATCCACGGCGCTGTCCGTGGTGCTGAAGTACCAGATGGATTTGTAATTGCGACATTTAGTCCCTCCCTCCTGTCAGTTTTGTCTTCGATATTAACAGATACAGAACAAAAAGAGTCATTCATGGAGCGGTCCGTCCCCGCTGTTAGAAATGTACCTGCTAAGCAGCAGACAGACACAGTTTGAGACTAGCTGGTGAACATGGTGGAGCATTTAGCAGCTAAAGAGACACATTTATTTTTTTCCTCAAGAGTTGGTGGAGACCAAACCAGAGCTAAAGGAGAGTAAATATTGGACTTACACTCTTACATTCATCAGGTTGGACTTTTGCCAATGAACCTCTGCCATAACCACGCCCCAACTTCCAGATAGCCAATTCAATCATGAGCTTTACTTGCATCATTGGTTTGTTTACAGCGTGCGGCTGACCGGACGCTCAAGAGTCAAGTTGTACCTTTTATTTACAGTGACATATTTTTGTATATGTTATTAGAGTGATTGTGATGATCTGTCTCTGATTAGTGATAATCACTACACTGATTCTGAGGTAAATGATGCCGTTTTGAAGTGAGGTTCTTCAAAGATACATGTCTTAGTGGGTCTACGCACAGAAGGGTGTTATGGGTAACCATGTTTTAATGATTGAGTTTTACCTCACTATAAGTTCTTACACAACTATCCCCTTAACGTCACCTGGAGGTGTATATGAGGGATGGACACCTGAAGCTCTTCTGCTAAAATCTCAACATCATCAATCACAGCAGTGTCAATGTTCCTTCATAACTCACTCCTTCCTCTCAAGCACATTTGAAAGAGTTGCATAAGAAAATGAATAGGTGAGATAACAAAGTTGTTAGGATGTTTGTTAAAAAAAGGGATGTGTGTGTGTGTGTGCATCGTGTTCTCTAAATTGGAAAATGCATTGGAATTCTTCCCCTTTATGTTTTGTTGTTTGTTTTTGCAATTTACATGTTTATTGTGTGAACTTGATGGTATTTAATACACCCACCGTGCAGAAGAAAAACTCTGTTTATAATCACAAAATAAATAACACAGGTTTTATCTAGCTAGACATCTGTGGTAAAAACATTTCTTGCTAAAAAATGTTTCTGTAGTTGCTCCATTTGGAATTAAAGGGACACTTCACCCCAAAATAAAAACAAAATAAAAAAATGTTCATCTTACCTGTAGTGCTATTTATCAATCTAGATTAAGATAAGATAAACTTTATCGTCCTGAAGGAAATTTGTCTTGGACACATACAGTATCTGCTGTTAAGAAATACAAATAACATAATGCATGCATACAGTACATACACAGGCTGTAGCCAGTCCACATGCACACATACACAGCACCTACAGTACATACATAGACTGCCACCGACCAAAAAATTGCACAATGCCCGTCATAGGACACACCAGTAATCATTCAAAGTAATGTACTATGTGCAGTTAAAGTAAAGCAGCCTCATCTACATAGAATAACATAACAAAATATACACGTGTACAGTTAAGATAAAAGGCAGCTTTACAGGGGTTCCGATCTGGCCATCTTGCCATTTAGGGCTTTGATGGACAAGGGGACAAATGAGTTCTTAAAGCGGTTGAGCCTGCACTAATAATATTTGAGACAGCCAAAACATTTTCCAATGGAAATATGTTAACTCCTACATATTACAGTGTGCAATATCACATTTTAACAGGTGTTAACAAGTGTAAATTTGCAACATAACTGTACATATTTAAAGAAATTCAACTTTCAAGATGTTAACCTAATGTGCAATGTAAATCTGGTCACTGGAGCTGGCGCCCATTTCATGTACACATACCTACATACTGATACTACTACACAACACAAAGTAAGCCAAACAATGTAAGCCCGCCAGGATGGCGAATCTACGCACGCCGCTGGTCCACAATTCAGAGGCCCAGCAGTGAATATCACAAGCACTGTCACAAGCACAAGCTTCTCGTCCATGAGTAGATGCACGCTTCCTTCTGCGTAAGCAAACTTACTGATCGAGGCAGCGGTAGACCAGCAGCTCCCATGTTCTGCGTGGTAAAATTACTGTTTTTGTCAAAGGAGTCTGGTGTGTTAGATAACGGCTTCAGTTACCCATCAGAAAGGGCTGTCTGACAGCAAGATAAAGCAGTGAAAATATGCTAAATATAGCGTACACTTAAAATTATATTGATTTTTTTAGGTGGCTAAAATACGTTTTGCTGCCGGCCCCGTCCACAGGAGTACATTACTTTGCTCCTGTGCTGGTACTCCTGTCTGTTTCTACAAACTGGGGACACACCGACCGTCATCTACTGTAGGTAATACAATGACTATGGATAAGTACCTCATACAACCCCACTTCAACAACACCCAAACTATCCCTACAATCGTTACAAAGGTCCTTTTATAATTTTTATGTTACATTTATTTATTTTTTTACCTTATTTTAGTTCTGTTGTAACTGCATTATTTTTGTTGCGTTGCTTATACTGATATCTGTCCTTGGTTTACAAGCCATTACATTTAATTGAACTAATTTTACTATTTTTTTTATTATATTATATTGCCCATTATTCAAGCCCAGTTAAAAGATGTATATACTGTATATATATATATATATATATATATATAATAATTTGAATTCACTTGCTGTTAATTGATTTTCTTTAGGAGTAGGCCATGCAAACTGAAGCAGTAATAAACAGCTGAAGGCAGATCTATCAGAGCAGTATGAGGGATTGTGCCTGTGGTGTTAGGCATACATTATTCTTATAATTTGACATTTCTGTCAGTCACTGTGAAATATTAACTATCACATGTGAATTAAGCAGCCTCTCCCCATCATGTGTTATGCTCCACAGACATTAAATCAATGCTAATCTGATTTGGAAACATGAAATAAAAAAAAAATACTCTTTCATTAATGTCAATGAGGGCCAAATTAGACTGCTATTTCAGATACATGTGCATGGAATACTGAGCTGTGAGAACGCTTTCACGTAGAGCATGCTTCTGAATTAACTCAGTTTATATGAGCCATCTTTTATCACATATGGTTTTTCTGAGCTATAAATGACCGGTGACAGCCCGGAGGTTAGAGAGAAGCCCTGTAAGCAGGAGGTGTGCGGGTTTTAAACCGGGGATTGTGTTAAATGAAAAGGAAGATGGGGCTCAGTTGACTTCTAAATCATTGAAAAAGAGCTTCTGTCTCGATCAGAGACACACACAGACACACACACACACACACACACACACACACACACACACACGCACGCACGCACGCACACACACACACACACACACACACATACACCCTGGTCCCACTCTGGTGATAGTGGTCAGGGTTCAGTACTCATTTCACACCCATCAAAGTGGCATTTTAGCAGCCCTGATATCTCACCCACCCCAATCTCCTCTATAATGAAATGGTGACACCACTCACAGTATTAGCCTTATCTTTTCAAGAGCCACAAAATAAGAGCAGAATACATTTATTTGAGCTTATTAGCCTGGAATCCATGCATAGATCAACATATTAAAGTAGAGAGGGAAGTAAAGCTCCATTACACAATCTATTTATATTATATTGTGTGGGTATGTCCTTTGCATATCTCCAGAACCGTTCATCCAATCTATTTCACACTTGGTGGGTGTATTGCCGGGGACCCAAGGGCGTGCAGTATTGAAGTTGGTGCAATTTGGACACGTGGCACGTTCAATATTAATAAACTTTGAATAAACAAGTGAACAGCAGCGCTGTGAAGCAGCGGGGGTGGGGCCCCGGGGCTCCGGGGCTGAGTCGAGCATGTCGTCCGCAGCTGGCCTTTACAAGCCGCGGCATATTGACTGCAGTTCATTTTTGGTGCTGGATGCTGGAGATACTAAAGTTACAACTAAACTCCTCTTCACTTCTGAGCGACGAGCAGTTCTGCAAGCAGCACTTCCATGCGTTATAATACATTATTACACGGCTTTGTTGAATACTCAATTCTGATTGGTTAATCACAGTGTTGTACGGTCTGTTATTTCTTTATACCAGACCGTTGCTACGTATAACAAACCATTGCTATGTATAACAGACCGCTGCTATGTATAACAGACCGTTGCTATGTAAAACAGACCGTTGCTATGTATAACAGAGCGTTGCTAAGTATAGCCTTTGCTATGTGTAACAGACCGTTGCTATGTATAACAGACCGTTGCTATGTATAACAAACCGTTGCTATGGGCACAGTTCTGATATCGAACTCTGGCAGACCGTTTTTGTGTCAAATTATTGATTTCTTATGTAAGTAGCTGTGTAATAAACGGGATAATGTCAGTTTTTTTTCACAATTTTAGACGGCTCGCTGTACATTATCCCTTACATACAATATAATAAAGCTGATTCTGAATATTAGACATATTTGTAGTAAAAGTTGTCATCTGCCATGTTTGTCATTAATGCTTTTTGCCATGTTAAGGAGCAGTTCACACATCTGTTGCTCGCACAAATTCAGTTATTTTAATGGAGACACGTTGCACATTAGTTTCAACACGCCTGTTTTTCCGGGCGGGTTTTTCCTGATGTAAGTTCAATATTTTCTTAACTGGTTTTAAATTAAAACCATTGCAATAGTCCAGAGGCATAATCCCGTTGCTAAACCGGAGGGCTTTCACTGTTTAACCTCTATAGGAAATGCTGCCTTTCATTAACGTCAGTTTAAAAATGAGAAATTGTTAAAATATAAACAGTCAGAATTGATTAAAAGGTGCGTACTATTTGAGTTATTAGGCTGTACACTTAATTTTTTTTAACTTTGTTTCTTCTTATTCAAAACACAGGCAGTGATCTAAAATACTAAATACAGAATTTACAGTCAGACATGAATCAAGTATTTAGAGGTCAGTGCCCATGTAGCTTAATAACAAAGTGAGTAACCTCAAGGCTCCAGTCTTCTTCTCTTCGTCCTCTGCCTCCTCTTCTTTTTCTTCTTTTTCTTCTTCTCTGCTGAGTGAAGCCGGTCCTAGTAAGATCAGCCAATTAAAAGCAATGCCTGTTTAATCACCGCAAAATGGGCAACAAAAGGTGTTTAAAAAGTGCTGCTCACACAGAATCCAGTCAATTAGAGGACAACCTTCCTGGGAGAACTCGCTTTCTATTTTAGGTTAATGCATCAAGTCCCTGCGCATGTGCCTGTCCACACACACACACACACACACACACACACACAAATTCTCAGACGCATACACTCTCTCTTACATATACACACACGGGCTCTTTGCACTCAGCAAATGCTGATGCACAACTTTAGTGGTTCATTTAAAGCGTTGCTAAGGAGTCAAAGGTCCAGCCATCACTTTCATTATGAGAGACACACACACACACACACATTCTGTGGCATCGGGAGACACAGACACACAGCCAGCCACGCAGAATTAACAGTATGCACATAATTAACTGAAGTTAGACTCCACGCTAATCTGCCACACACTCCCCATCATGCCAATGAGGCTGAGCTCCACACTTTCCTCCTCTTCTTCTCCTATCTCCATGCTTGTGTTTTTATCTGTCTATAACACACTCATCTACGCTTTATCTCTCCCACTTCCCTCCCTCTATCACCCCCTCCTTCTCCCCTCTGCTGTTTGTCTTCTTTCTTTCTTTCTCTCACAGACACTATACCAGGCGCTTTGCATCCGCCAGATAACGACACAAAATTCAATTTCTCGCCGAGTTGCCTCCCTAATGGCTGAGTGTGTGGGGGGGGGGGATGGGGAGTGTGACGCGGGGAGGTTCCTGCACTGAGAGTTACCACTCTGCGGCTGCTCTCATATCAGAAGTTCACACCTAAAAAATGAACCGCATCGGTCGGCGCAGCGTGACGTGATGCTGGTCTGCCGTGATGGCAAATAGCCTGCAAAGATGTGGAGGGTGTTTTGATAGACAAGAGGTTCAGTAGTGACAAGTACAGTAGCATCACACATCAGCGTCTCACACATGCTCTGTTGTCAGGAGTGGTATTCCACTACATTTCCCATTAAACTTTTGTCCTGTTGTCCTGGTGTATCTTTCTGGAAAACAAACCAGTAACTCTAAACTAACCTGATGTAACTGTGATGATGTCACCCAAAAGGTTTCTGAAGGGATGTTTTGAGTGCTGGATTTGATATATTGTTACTCACTGCCACGGTTGCCAGGTACCAGAGCCAAAACTTTTAGATTTGGGAAAAGGGGTAGAGCCTGCATGGGCCAATCAAGCAAACGTGCCCTGAAGCAAACCCACATTTATGCATGCAGTGGGAAGGCCATTTCATTTATATGGTACATTTCAAAACAAGTAAGCTCAGTGAACAGCAACAAGTAACATGTATAGCAATTTAAAAACAAGAAATAACCCAAAAATACCCATCCAGAGACAGAAAAGAACTCCACATCTACCCCACGGACACAGACAAGCAGATTATGGAGGACGGAAGCTGGCAGAATAAAATTAATAAATAAATAAATGACTCGATAAATACATGACTATGCCATTAAATGTACCAAAAATAATATTAAAAATAAATGTAGACGTTAATTAATTGATAAAAATGTGATATCAATTGATATTTATCTTTAATTTGCTTCATTATTTATTTACGTTTGTATTAATGTCCCTATTACTTTCCTATTTAGTGTTCCATTTTATTTTATGCATTAATATTTATCTATTTTAAATTTATTTATGTATTTATATTTTTTGGTATGCATTTATTTATTCATGTGTTATTTTCCCTTTGCATTTTCCCCTAATTTATTTCCCCAAACTCATTTCTTTCTGTAGTATTTTCTTTATACATTTCTTTATGCATTTCTTCTTCATTATGCAAATACATGGTCTGTCATTCAAAGCGTGTCATGGGGTCAACTTTTCGCCCATTGGTTGATCGACATCAGAGTGAATAGATTGACTATACATGCCTTGCTCCCACAATGCCAGGCTCAGGACAGAAATGGTAGTCTCACATAGCCAGACCGATGTTTTAGCGCCATAGACAGTAATGACTACCTCCAGTCAGGAGATCTCTGAGGCGCTTCCCTCGTGGTGTTTTGATGATGATGATGGTGGAGAGCACTGTCAAACACTTCACTCCAAAACCTCCCATAGGTGTTTAGTTGGGTTGAGATGTGGTGACTGTGAAGGCCATATGATGCACATAATTTCCATACTCATGAAACCATTCAGAGACCCCTTATGTCCTGTATTGATTGCATTTCTCCAATCATTCACTTTTTAAACCTATATTCTGAAACTTTTCCCATGACAGACCTTTGCACGAGAGTATTTCCCCGTAAGAGGAATTCTCTCGCAGGTGTTAAGAAGACAAAATGTAAAAGCTTTTATGAACTGACCTGAGACTTCTGACAGTGTGTTCAAGAAGAGCATTTCATACAACAGGCTGACAGCACTATAAACTGTAAACATATATATATATATATACACACACAAACACATCACCTGATAAGTCACTTTTTTCATGAAGTCTTTATAAAAACTGAAGTATATTCATGACATGACAAGACTAATATCTTTACATACCACCATTTAAGCCTCCTGCTTTTATCCAGCGTTGTTAGAGGACAGAAAAAGAACAAAGCCTCTCATGGGTTTCAGTTACGTCACTTTTTTTATGAATCCGTTAACACAAATACTTCAGGGCACGTCGTCCTCAAAGGCAAAATAAAGTCTGTCGGAGGAGAGACAATGATTTCCAATAGCAAAGTAAGGTCATCTGTGTTTAATTTAGACACCTTTAGGAATATGGAAAATCTATGATGTGCATAATCACCTTCTCAGATCTGACGCCGTGAGCCCAGCGCTGCCCATTGATCACAGCGGCCAGGCGTCCTCTAAAAACATACAGACATCAACGCATCCAATAAGCAGCAGGCGAAGCGCGGGAGATGGCCGGGCAGATTAACACTGGGAGACTGATGAATGTTCTCCTTCTATCGTTGATTCATTTCGTCAATTAATTTCGTCAATTACCCATGACAGCTACGTCAGCGGCGGGAGAGACAGAATCACAACACAGTGGGAGTATCAGATTACCACTAATTATCTACAGGCAGCGCTCTGATTTATGGATGTTGATTAATCATAGATTTGACGAGTTACAGCCACTAATTGTCGAGTGACAAAGGCTAGGTGTGGAAATCCAGTGATATGCCCGGGATAGGGGTGGCTGAGACACAGCATGAACAACTCCTATCTTCCCCAAGTCCCAAGCAGCCACAGAGACAGATTGCTGAGGTATTTATGTACAACATGTTTTAAAATAGATGGAACTAATAATTGAATTTAGGGTGGGCAAAGGCCAATATAACAAACAAAAAAAATCTAACTAGGAAAGTATAACAAATATAACCAATATCAAAGAAGCCAAATTGCAATAACTTTCCTGAACAAACTGGAGGAAATAAGGTCAACAACTCCTACAAACGAAGAAAAGAAGAGCCACCATCATGTCTGAGATCCTACAAACATCAATGCAACCCTTTACAACAGAATCACCTGCAGGTAGCCGGTAGACCAACACCTCCACAGGCTGCTACACATCTATTTGCATAATATATTCCCACTCACACCAACACATTCTCACTTCCAACTCGTCAAATACTGCCGCTTGGTCAGTGCCACTCCGCATCAAGGACCGACGCACGGGGTACCCCTCTTGCGTTACTTTTGGACAGACCAGGGACGGCGTGTCAATATACGCTCGTTACATGCATAGTATCCTTTCAAAATAAACTTCCGTTTTCACAGGAAGTTAGGTTTAGGCAACTCAACCACTTAGGAAATGGTCGTGGTTGACGTTAACTTCACTGACGAGCGACTCACGTGACTGACGATACCAACAAGTCATGTGACTAAAGACTGACGTGACAAAATAAGTCAAGGTTAGTTTTCGTTTCAACGTTTTAGTTTCACGCGGTACACGAACAGCGGTCTCTTGGTTGGAGGTTTTGACCAATCCACCACCCCGGGCGGGTTAGATGGAAGCCCAGTTTGTCACATTCTGTTGCTAAAGGGCGCCTCCGTGCGTCTGTTTCCGATGCCTAGCGGCGCTCACCAAGCGGCGGGATTTGACGAGTGAGAACGGGTTGACCAGGTTGCTACAGTACAACCATAAAGACCTCTACACACATCAGATTGGTCGGTTATAACTCTATTTTCTGCTTTTTGTATGAAAGTGGTGCAGTGGTTAGCACTGCTGCCTCACAGCAAGAAGGTCACAGGTTCAAACCCTTTCTTGGGGCCTTTCTGGGTGGAGTTTGCATGTTCTCCCCCTGTTAGCGTGGGTTTTCTCCGGGTTCTCCGGCTTCCTCCTACAGTCCAAAGACATGCAGGTTAGGTTCATTGTTGACACTTGTTGTTTTCACAGGAAGTTAGGTTTAGGCAACACAACCACTTAGGAAATGGTCGTGGTTGACGTTAACTTTACTGACTAACGAGTCATGTGACTAGTGTCATTCACTAACTAACTAACTAAATCAACACTTCCTGCTTTCATTTAAAAATAAAAGCCCTCAAGTGATTTTTTTCCCTGTGGATAGAATTCCTAAATTTGTTAAAACTAGGCTTTTATTCTGAAATATTTAGAGGACAGTGCTGTAGAAATGGAGTGACACTCTACTGAGTGCACTTTTGTGTAGAGTACTGCTTTAGTCCTCGTGGCCTGAAGACGAATAGAGAAAGTTTTCCATATTGTCATTGTTATCAGATCCATGTGTCACAGTTACACTTTTCTCCATACGTGTTCTGTCTGCGCTGTCTGAAAAGGAAGCGAGGATAGACGGCGGTATCCATGACAGTGTTGTATTTATGATCCCGGCTGATGTGGTCTATTCATCATTCAGATGAAACCCGGGGAGCTCTCTGCATGCTAACACCCCCTGCAGCTCCATTCTCTTTCTCTCTACTAACATAGATTGATAGATTTTTGTAGATAGTCTAATGGCCTTTTTATGAAAAAATGCATCTGGTTCATTTATTGTCAAAGTAGACTTTGGTACGCTGGTAACCTGGAAATTGTAAACATGAATGATGCTTTATTAAAAATGGTTAAAAGTCCATCAGGAAATGCTAATATGCTTCTAGTTAAAGTTGCACTCATCACAATTTGATATTATCAATGGATTAAATGACTGCATATAATGTGAAAGAGGTCACTGGTAGCTCTCAGAGAATCAACCCCCCGTCACTGCAATGGACTGCAACTCGAAACTGAAACCTGATTTCCAGCAGCACAGGTAAAGCCTCTGTACACTACCTGCTCAACACCAAACAGCAGCTATAGACTAGAGTCCAAACCAGAGCTAAAAGAGAGTGAATATTTGACTTACATTCATCAAGCAGACACACACACACATTTTTTTTTCCTCATTTAATTTCAAATACTTGCCATATATCCAAATTGCAATAATTATTAAGTAGTACGTTAAACTATTTACACTTTTAGAGTCTTCAGGTTGTAGTGCTATGTGCTATTGTGTGCCATCTGAATAGCTATGACATGTTACACCTTGCTGTCGCATAATTTGGTGGAAGCATGTATAATGAAAAAGGTGTGGACCAAGTGTGGAACCCTGTGGAACACCACAAAATGTTAAGTTCATCCACTTTTGACATTTTTAGCAGTGACAAATCACCTTGCTATCGGTCAGTATTGCAAATTTGCATGTCAAAGTATACATAAGTTGAACTCTATGTGTAAGCATTTACTTTGTCCTTGCAAGCCAATCACCACGGATTTGGTTTTTCCATTGTCATGAATTGATTCTGATCAAGTTTCACTGTTTTAACTATCTGAACTGGCCCTTACAATCTTAACTGGTGCTTTGGTGCTCTGTTTATATCTATATTGGGTTTAACAAGTGTGTTTCTATATAGGCCTACACATGCATGTGCACATGCATGCAATACCTCTCTGTTATGCAGTATACAGTAAAAACTGTATGGAGAGAAACACATTGCAGCATATAACAAGGACAGAGTGTGTGTATTCGGTATGCTTTAGCTCTTGGACCTCCAGTTTTATGTATTTGCCCCCAGCAGTTCCTTTGGGCCCCACTTTAAGAACCACTGGTGTATTCTTGTGTATATAATACTACAGAATGTGAATTATTGCAGCCTTTTGTGCATCAATTATACAGGCTGAGGAGGAGCAGGAGTGTGTATCCGGGGTGCCAGAATCCGGCAATAGGAGAAACAACACCGGTGAGCCAGGGAGCACCTAGCCATTAAATGGCCGTGACGGCTCACTGAGCTGCTGCCAAAACAAACCACACAGAAAATGACCAGAATGCATCTGGGGGCGAAGAGGTGCAATGGAGAGATAGAGTGAGGACAGGGTTTTAGGTGGCTGGGGCAACAGGGGCTTGTAAGAGCGGAAAAATGACACTCAGTACTGGCCAGAGGCCAGGAAACACAGACGAGGACAGAGAGGCGAACGGGGCTAAAGACAACATGATGAGGGCGACAGGAGGTGGGGTGTGGTATGTCAAGTTTACTGTTACACACACGAGCGTGGTAGAAAAAACAATGCATAAACATCCGTGGCCCCTAGCAGAGAGCGGAAAATGCGATCTCTCAAACAGTGGATGAACACACGCAGCGTCCGCTGTAGACATTTGTGGGTCCAGTGCTTTGTGGCCGGCAGCCAGGGGGGGCATCACTGCAGCTTGTTAGTAGACTGTGGAGGGTGGCAGCCAAAAGACTGCCTGTGTTTGCCTGGCTAATATGGGAGAGGTTAGGAGCCAGGGAGGGTTCATTACCGTGGCCATCACTGGGCCTCCATCTGAGCCAACAGAGCTGGAGGACAAGGCAGTGCCAAGAGACAATGCTAATGTTACACATAAAAGTTCAGCCAATGTTACTGCAGCTGCATGGAGAGGTACAGTGTAGGACAACAGAGGCGACTGGCTGGCATGAGCCATTGTTGGCGTCGGCACACTTACAGGTCTAGAGGAGCAATAACCCTCAGTGGTTATTTAGTATGATCCTCAAGCAGAAGCTCACAAAAAATTCAATGACATCCATACGTTGCTTTATTATATTGCTGCATATTGCTGTAATAATATTGTGCCGGTGGTATAATGGAACATAGTGATATCTGCACACTATTAGAATATATTATTAAAACTATTGGCGCTCTGTTCTGCGATTCTTTAATGCTATTTAATGTAATCTTGGATTTCTACAACCGATGACGTTGATTTCAACAGCTGCTCCACAGCTGAGTGTCGGTAGTCCGGCCCTCTACTCTGAGCTCCGGAGTGTGATGGTGAGACAGCGCTGATGAAATATTGGGCAGAATTTGATTTGAGATTTGAGTTGGTTTATATATTTTACATTTGTAAGGTGCTTATGGAATAGTTATGGCTCAGTAGCACAAATAACACTGCTGGTTTAAATGTTTATGATAAAGTGGATCTATAAGTAACGTATGATGTGATGTGAGAGGCATCATTATATGTATAATGATGCAGCTGCATGGAGAGGTACAGTGTAGGACAACAGAGGCATTTAATTTAATTCCAGTTTCCTCTGCCTCGGTGCCTCCATAATGTGCCTGCGCATGGGTCAAAGTTTCCGTACAGGTGCGCACATTCTCCCGTCAAGTTTGTTTTTATAGATCACAACTTTTTGCGTGGGAAGTGGTGTACGCACATTTCAGGCCTCGTTTTGTGCATACACAACGGTTAAAAATGAGACCCCTGGTGCTTAAGGGGTTCTCCAGTGATTTACTGTTGCAACGCCGGCTGGAGGGCTTGTGAGAAAAATATTAGAAAAAAGAATGATCAAAGTCCAGGGGCCGGTTGCACAAAACACCTTAAGTTAAGATTTTCCTGATAGTCTGATTTAAGGTTTCCTAAAAATAAAATTGGTTGCACAAAACACACTTAAAGTCGAGATGAAATTAAAAAAAATGCCATTTTAACCCTTTAGATCACATCCCACTCCCTGGGACTTCAAGGGTGCTTTCACATCAGGGACCCGGGCCCAGATCTAAGTACACTTGACCCCAAAGTCCAGTTTGTTTGATTAGTGTGAGCGCTCCGTAACGTACTCGGGCACGGTTTGTCGTTCATGTGTACTCGGGTACGCTTCACATCAGCGAGTAGGCTAGTAGTAGAAAAGGTAGGCTTTTGTCTTCTATGTAAGGTTCCCTTAAAATGTTCCTCATCTTGGTCTTATACTTAAGGAATCTCGTAAAGTCAGTTAAACCATTGCACAAAAGACCTCAGCAACCAAAGTAAGGATTTGTTTTTTGTTTTTACTTTTTGCTCTATATTTGTTTCCTGCACACTTGTAAAATAGAAGTGTAATTATACATGCATTTTTTCATAATTATGCTACTAATTAATTTCTAACTTCAATGTCAGGGATAGGACACTTTCACCTACAGACTGAACTTGCAGCTGATTCTCAACACTGATGAAACTCATCATCACCATCATCATCATCATCATCTAATTTTAATTCAGCAACCACACAAAATAATCATCTAATTTATAAATCCATTATAATTATGTCCTTTAAAGTCATTACCACTCACAGACTGTGGTCAGTGATACACCTGCATTCTAAAAGTCATCAGCCATCACACCCACAATCCTGACTGGAACGGGAAAAAAACAGAATGGATCACTACTTCCATCTAGTAAAATTAGAATTTAATTTTAAAAGAAGCTTTTTAAATTGATCTTAAACATTAATAATGGTAAAGAGTTGCACTCTAAAACGTAATCACTGGGGAAGTTGTTTTTTATGCAAACCTTTATACTATCCCTGCATTTTTTATTTTTTATCATTACCACTTTGCAGAAATGCAACGTGTTTATTCAGCTCCATTTTGGATTTACACCATGTACTTGCCTTCCCCTCATTACATTCACACCCCTTCAAAGTGACAGGTAACACCTTGTCTGGCTTGTTCCCATCCATCAGTCCATCTTTAACAAATATCTCTCTGAGCTGCCTGCTGTCTGCAGGATCTCAGTGTGCTCTGCAGCAGGATGTGCATGCTCAAATGTTCCTCAGTTGTTGTTGTTGTTGATATGAACTTGAGGCACATTGCATGCACTTTTAATTGGGCTAACTCTGGAGACATGTTGTGATTAGCGATTACAGATACAACTAGAATTTGGAACGTTTATTTCCAAAAAGAAATAGAAATATCAAAATACCTTCATTTGCGAACCCGGAACTTTCATTTACTGGTAGTGTCAGTTAATATTCTTACAGACAATATTTCAGTTCCTTGCACAACCACAAGGAATAACTCAGGCCCTAATATGGAGCCTTGGGGCACTCCACATTTAATAGTATTGGTTCTGATGTAGTACTATGAACACTATCGCGTCTCCTATAAATTATGTAATTAATTTGCAAAATCGAATATGTTTTCAAAGAAGCTGCCTAAATCATTTGTTAATCAACATAAGGAGGAAACGTATCCCTGCTAGCAATATGATATTCATAACTATAGCATTATTTAATGTTATTTTTGGTTATGTTTAGGCAACTCAAAGAACTCGGTTAGGGAATGATCATCGTCTGTGTTAAATACTGATAAAGCCAACACTGACATGTTTTACTTTATTCATTTTTAACTGAAACTACAATCAATACATGTAGGCGGAGGATGTGAACCCAGTTCTCTGGTGTCACGGTCCTGTGCAGCATCCACCCCAACCACCTCCTCACAACGTTGTAATACTTCTTTCACTGGTTGCCATTATGTTTTCCTGAAAATGTACTTGGCGAAACAAGTCAGGAGCATATAAATGTAATATATGTAAAATTCTAGGCGGCAGGGTTGATCAACATCACATACTGGAGTTCTTCCTGTGATATAAAAGATAAACCATTTCACAGCAGTATGTCCATACTGTAGTTCACACATCACGTCTTTGATCACAGTATGTGTCAGAAGCTTTCGGCAAATCCGGCCGAGCTACACCAGCATCATTTCCGTCAAGGTTTGGTCTGACAAAAACAGAAAGGGTCTGTAGAATATGCTGCTGTAAAACATTATTTAACCTCATCAAAAACCTTGGACATAGCTGTTAAAACCAGCTTTTCAATCCACCTTTGAATATCAGCGGTGCAAAAGGCTAGATGGTGACTCATACAGCTTGTGGAGGCACGTTTCCTGGCTTTCTAATTGCGGTTACAACACCCAGGACATCACATGGACATACTTGAAGCCAGAAGGGGGGCATGTTTATGCAGCTGTCACTGATGGTTTGACAGTGAAACATGGTGTGTGCAGCCCAGAGCAAGCTAGTTTTCAAACACACTTACGGGGGGGGCCAAGCGAACCTTGGTTTCCGTAGCATGGCCTGACCATTGGACCAGCAAGCTATTTAAGGAGAGACCGCTGAAGAGCCAGTGAGCAGAGGGGCTGAGTGGGTCAGAGCCAAAGCAGCAGAGCTAATGTGGCTTGTTGTGGTAGAAACAGAGGCCAAAGGGCTGTGTTACGGCTAAGCAGAGTGCGTCTTTGGCTGCTTGTGTGTGTACTCTCGCAGGCACAAGCCACCACGGTGAGGGCTTGTTTGCAGTCTGTGTATCCATACGGCAGGGAGCAAGAAACAGACAGTCGCCCGCCACCAACCGCCACGTACCCCCCATCCAAGCTGTCTGTCCTCCCCAGCCAAGAGAGGAGGAAAACAGAGACGCAGGGGAAGCTTTAGTTTGTGTGCACAAACAGAGAAGAAAACAGAGACAATGGACAAAAAATGTGAGAAGGAAGCATTTTTAAATAAACTGAAGATGACAAAATGAGACAAATGGAATCATTAAAATGCTGATGATTTTAACTTTGTGTGTAGAGTGAGGATTAAAAACTGTATTCTAGGGGTTGTAGATCAGGGCCAAATCGTACCTGGTGGACACTAGAATATCTTTTGAAAACTTCTGACAACAAACCAAGATGACTCATGCGGAGGTTATTAAATTGATTAGACCATGGCATAAAAAAAACAAAAACATAATTGGCGAAACACTCTTTTAGTTTCCCTGCAAAATATTTTGCCATTGTTGTTGTAGTTTGGTCAGATTCTGCACCTGCCCTCATCACATCCTAGACCCAACCAGACCCATAGTGTTTATTTCTGAGGACGAACGTGACCAATGTTCAAATTGTGGACTTCTGCAGGATTATATCTCCTTTGACCAATGTATCCACCTGTATGACAGGCTGGCACAGAGGCGCTCTTCAAGAAGAGCCGGAGCTGCTCAGAAGCTGCAACAGGATGCTGCATATGTTCTACCCATGTTTGGTGGCCAGTGCGATCCTCTATGTTATAATAAATATGGATCAGAAGGATATGGGCTAGAAGGGGCCTGCTACACCTACTAGGAGGCTCAGAAGGTCGTTATCATCAACTCACATGGTTGATCACCGTTACGAATACAAAGGGGACAAAGTTAGGCGCTGACCTCTAGTGGTCATCGAAATTTTGACGGGAGCAAAGGAAGAAGTTGAAATTAAGTTTTATAACTAGGTTTGTAATAAAGAACACGCCTCAATCACATCCCATTTCCGCACAAAAGTATTTGAGCACACCTGATCCGTTCACCTCCCTTTTAACTCGGTTTTTACATCTCCCCCTGCCCCCCAAACCCCTTTTTTCTTTTCCCTCTCCTTTCTCTCTTTTCTCTCATTCGAATACAGGAACCACTGTCAAAATCAGAGCACATGTAAGAGATGGCTCATCGTCGGTTACCTCCCGCCTCCAGCTGACATCGATTCAACATCCCTCTCCCACAGCCATCCGTCCACGATTGTGATTCCTCTCCACATCCCTACATCCCTCACCCTTCATCTCCACATCTTTTCATGCCTTCCCTTCATCCCTCATCCTCCTCCCTCCTACATCATCATAGCTCCCTTACATCTCCCATACATAATTAACTATTCTAAACCCATATCGCTATTGGCGTGGTCTCTATTAGTGAAAGTCAGTGTAAGGAGGAGGTCTGAGTTAGATCGCCGGGTCAAACACACACACAAACGCCATTTGGTAGGACCAGGTTGCAAAAGTTGCGTAGCCTGCACTAGGTTAAAGTTACCAGCTGGTTTGGGATGTTTAAAGGCATCACAGAGGACTAAGGAGTGTATGTGAAACAGGAGACAATCTACGGATGGCAAGCAACAAAAAAAAGAACGGCTGTATTTTTTATGTCGATTCTTTAACAGTGTTTTGCGATTCTACAGTTTATTATTCAGAGGAGAGGTTGAAGAGAATAGCATGAGTGCGAGAAAATAGATGGAGGCAAAATAACACACGCACACACAGTGGCAGACATCTTCGTCATTCACTGGCACTCAGCGTCAGGCTGTTCCCATGTAGTGACAAAATGTCAGCCTCCTCGATGCACACACAATGAAGGGAGTGGAGATAATAACCTCCCTCTATCTCTCTCTCTCTCTCTTGCAGAGGCATCAATTGAAGTGTGTGGGTGTGTGTGTGTGCTCTGCTTGTTCATTCACTTGTGTGTCAGGTCACCTCAGGACCACTCAGCCTCCAGATGGAGCAGCAGTGTCCCTCCAGCTGAAGCCCCGGGTCCAGATTGGTCTCTGTGGAAAAGCAGAGTCTTGGGGGCCCCACTGCACATCCAAGCCCTCCCTCCCCCCATATCCATCTACCCCCACCCATCACTGAGTGGCATCAAGGCTTTTGTCTTTTGTCTCCCCCACTCTTTACTTACTCATACGGGCTTCGGAACTGTGCCACAAATCTCTAAGCAACCACAGCTGACTTAATCCAGGAGATTTTCCAATATTCAATATTTAGTTTTTACCAACTTTCAATATCCAGTCTCTGCTTGACATTATTACACAGGTGGGGATTAAATCTCATGCAGAGCCATGAAATTAACTTGTCCAGTTTCATACTTAGAATTGATCTGATCACTCCGGTTGCAGGGGGGGTCTGTGTCTCCACATGTTCTCCACACACACACACCTCACACCCTGCACAAACACAATTTTCACTGCAAAGACATGATGTAATGAACCTTTTCTTAATCAGTATTTTTTTTCATTACAACTATGGATCAAATGATTATATCAAATGTGAAAGGTGTTACTCGTAGTCACAAATCCACTGAGAATTATCACCAACTCTGCACTTCCCCATGGCTCTACAGAGCATGTTACGGCCTGTCCAGACTTCCTTCGTGAGCAGCGCGTTGCGGCTGCCTCGCTGAACTTCTGCGTTTCCCACGCGTGGGTTGTCCACACTGGCAGCGTTTCTGCTGCTGCTGTCAGCCCTTTCTTTCTACACAGTTTGCCTTTCATAATGTCCATTTCACTTCATTATAAATGTAATTTATATTTATTTTACACTTAAAACGTTAAGAACCGTGTGGTAATTTGTAAATAATAGTAGTAATCCACAATTAAAACCCCATACTTTATTCATTCATGGAGCCGTGCAAGTCACTGCATTTTCTACAACACTGTCCTGCAAATATTTCAGAATAAAAAGCTTGTGTTAACAAAGGAAGGAATTCTGTCCACAGAAAAAAATTATTAAGGACTTTTATTTTGAAATGAAAGCAGGAAGTGTTGATTGAAAAATGAATGTTTACTTTTTTTCATGTCCGTGACATATTCTACAGATACAGACATTGAACTTGTAGTAGGCTAATGTTGCTGATATGATGTCAATATACTGTCAAAAGATCACCTTCACTGTCTGTTGTTGCTGTGAACCGCACGGCTCATAGTAAAAATAGGCGAGACCTTGAATCTGTAGATTCACGCTTCATAAACTTTATGAAGTGATGTCAGTATTGTCTTTAAAGGTATTCCCGCTACACCCAAAAGACCCAACAATCTTTTTAAAAGTTAATAACTGCAATTTCAAGTCAACTGTCAAACCTATCTCTATTTGTGTTTTATGTAAATCACCAATAATCTCAACAGCAACTGTTTGCTAACATATTAGCCGTTCGACATCATTTGTTCAGGCAGCTTATTACGACCTCTAGTGGCCGTAGTAATTATGTCGGGAGCAAAGGAGGAAGTCAGGTGACGTAGTATGAAGGGTGACAAAGTCTGCATAGAGAGGAGGTGGATGGATGGGTCAAACAAACACAGGACTTTCACCCAGAGACTGTTGTTCGGGTCCCGTGTGAAACCACAAGTCAACGTTGACTTGTTTTAAGTTAAGTATTTATTTTAAGTTAAAGCAGCAGTGGGTAGAAATGGAGCAAATATGATTAAATAAAGTTATTTTTATAAAACGGTCACTATATTCTGACAGTAGTGCATGAGACAGGTTATCTGAAAAAAATGATGTGCCTCTGTGTCCTCTGGTGCTCCTAACGGCATCTGCAAGATTTCACAGACCAGAGGAAAACAACCAATCAGAGCTGATCTGGAGTCTGTCGTCCAGCTGCCGTCTCTGAGAGCTGGCTGTCAATCACTCGCAAACTCCGATCAAACGGACAAACTAGGCAGCGCTGATCAAATATGAATCAATATTCTGTCACTGTAATGCCTATTTCTCACCTCAAATGTTTTCAGAATCATCTTGTAGTGCACGGTTTAGCTGTAAAATGAGAAAGTTTGTGACCCGGCTGCCATGTTGAGATCTGCTGAGAAAAAACCAAGCACTGCCCACCAGCCGGAGCAGAGCCAATAGGAATGCTCTCTCTCTCACTCTGAAATGAACTGTGATTGGTCGAAGTCTCCCGTCATGGGCTAGATTTTTAAAAAGGCTGAAAACAGAGCCATGAGGAGGTGCAGCAGTCTAGTTTTCTCTCAGAACACTTGAATTACAATATGCTGAAAGGTTATTATGGATTTTTTTGCCCAATGATGCCAACAAATATTTGCCTACTGAAGCTTAAAGTACGTAACTGAATTTAATCCAAACCATGATCTTTTCCCAAACCTTACCAAGTAATTTTGTTGTCTAAACATAACCAAATACTTCTGTTAAAACTATGACCGTTTCACAGTGTTAAACAGAACAGTCATATATGTTGCTTTGGGAGTCATTGGCAAACTACCAATTCTGGTGTTTAGGTATGAGGTTGTGTTGCTGTGAACAGTAAACCTACTCCATCACAATTAAAAGTCCCATTCTACTGTTGTGGAAGTATGCCACATAGTTGACTGAAGTGAGCTTACTTATTTTATTCATTATTCTGTTTTTTCTCAAATCAACCTGTACTTAAATTTCATTATTATACATTGTCGCAATGTTCTTGAATGTTTATGTAAAGAACTTTGAATTGCCCTGTTGCTGAAATGTGCTATACAATTAAAGCTACCCTGCTTTGCCTATATATCACACCGATAATGTAAATCTGGCAAAAAATTAAGCAGACTGTATGACTGTACAAAGCAAGTCTGCTAATTGATTGTTATACCATATAGAGATGAATGGAAGCCAATACCTATCTGGAAACAAAGATCACCTTAAAAACTGTGAAACATAACATTATGGTTTACAAAATGTAAAGTCAATGTAGTGCAAATGTAGTTAACCCTCAACTGTTTCTCCAATCGTAAAAAAGAGAAAATATGAATATGAATGGCAATAATTGGATGGATAAATGGACAACTTAACTGTTAAACTTTTAGCGAAACTTAAGGGAAAAGTGTTAATTAATGAATTCACAATGTGCAATAATTACCACCAACTACAAACATGATTATAAAAATGAATATTTATAAACAAGTGGCAACACATGCCATTTATAGGATCTCTCACCCTTTCCCTCTTCTAATTGACTTTTAGTTTGTGCAATCTGTTCAGTAATGCCTTTTTCATGCTAAATATGAATATGAATATTTACGCTACAGTAACTCACCAGCTTCCCGCTTGAGTCCCTGCGGCGCTCACACGCTACTGTTGGTCGCCTTCCACGTCGCTACGGCTGATTATCTGGTTCACTGAGGGCGAGGCAAGGACGAGCAAACATACGGCAACTTTCAATCTCAGAGTCTGGAAGAAGCTGGCTGCCTGCCATTCTGCGGATTTTTCATGTTGTTCCCTTCCCCGCCCTCGCCCTCCAAAGATCTGCTTTTAATGCTTCCTCTGTCATCATCGAAGCCCTTGATGCGCCACTGATGAGTAAATTCAAAGAGACGCTGGCTGTGAGCGGCAAAACCTTGAGAAGTCTCCAAAAGAGATGATAAAACATTGTTCACCTTGCAAAATATCCGTGTCGCCTTTCTTCAGAGTTTCATACGTGGATACAACCTTGTCATCAACGCTTTTGCACTTCCAAAAGTCAGAAGTCAGAGTTTCAAGGCACTTGGAGAGGGAAGGTGTTTATTTTTCTTATGATGGCTTTCTTGAAAGAAAGAGAACACTGAATCTTTAGAGTTGTAAGAAAACACAAAGCTGTGAAAACATCTTATTTGTCTTACTTTGGCAAACATGCTTGAAAATGTACCTTCTGAGGATAAGATCAATGAAAGGGTCTGAGAGCCAAACCCCATCAGTTCCAATACAGCCACTGTGTATTTAATGCTTTAATAGGAAGGTGTACTCAGAAACTTTATCTCACTCTTTGAACACCGTGTGAAGCCTTTTGCATCACAAATATTAGCACATAAACATCACATCAGTAAAGCAGGAATTATTGCCGCTCACACTTTCCAGTGACAGGTCAGGATCTCTTATTGAAATCAATGATAAAAACATTTCCATAAATATAGCTGTAAATCATAAAATGCTGTTCCCTATAACATTTGATGATGCTTTATAAAGCCAAAACAATGTGCTGAAAGACACTAAAACGGCTGAGGAGAACTGGTGAGTTTGGTGATAATTCTCTGTGGGTTTTGTCAAGGCCACCTTTTTCACATTACACAGAACAACCCGTTCTCACTCCCAACTCGACAAATACCGCCACTCGGTCAGTGCCTCTCAGCATCTGACACCGAGACACAGAGTCACGCTTTAGCATCTGTATGAGACGCGCAACTGACGTAGTATAAAGAGTGAGAAAGTCTGCGTAGGGCGGGTGGGAGGTGAGGTTGGATGGGTCAAACAATCACAGGAATTTCACCCAGGAGACCGCCGTTCGTGTGAAACCAAGTCAGCATTCACTTATTTTAACTGACTTTTGTTACGTAATTTCTGAACTTTACTAACACCAGTTACATAACAAGTTTACTTATGTAACAAGCAAACTTGTTTTAACCCAAACCACAATCTTTTCCTGAACCTAATCAAGTAGTTTTGTTGCGTAAGTACACCTACGTTGGGCATTTATTTAAAAGAATATACTGTATGCATGTAACGAGCGGAAACTGTAAGTTTCCTGTGAACACAGAAGTTTATTTTGAGAAGACACTTTGCATGTCACGTCTAAAATTGACACCATGTAGAGAGTCATAGTTTGAAGCATAGGGCCACAGACACTGAGGCGTCTGTGTGTGACAAATTGGTAGTGAGTCATTTGATCCATTGTTAATATAAAAATATTATGTTAATATAATAATTAAAAATAAGACTGTCTAGACATATTAAAGGATGTGGAAATGATGCTCGCAAACCAATGCTCGATCACAGCGTGACAAAGATTTCAGCAGCATAAGTTTAAACATGAAATGCCTCCATACGTTGATTCAGTTTCTTCCTGCTGTGTGTGTGTGTGTGTGTGTGTGTGTGTGTGTGTGTGTGTGTGTGCGTGCGTGTGCGTGTGTGTGTGTGTGTATGTGTGCCCTTTCTTGTGGTTGTATCATACTGAACTGATCTGAGCCCTGTACCCCCCAACATATATCCCTCCCTCTGTTTGCTCTTTTTCTTTCCAGCCACACTGTGATATGTGTTACCATACTGTAAATCATATTCATGGAGCTCACTGGTTTGTCAGATCATAACAGCCACTGGTGTGACTGCCATGTAATTCAGATGACATGCAAAAAGCTTAACGTTGTTATGACCCAACACATCCCTGTCACTGATTGCTGTGACGCAGGAGTGCTCAGAACCTGCACCCACTTCATGGAAGCTTTGACATTTGTTGCTCTAAACACTGGCTGGGTGCTACTCAGTATGGACTGTATACTGTACTCAGTTTGTCACTCAGTACACAAGACTATACAGTTTGCACTCAGACTGATTTTAAAAGCCTGAACAGGCACTTACGTGTTTTCACTTAATTTAGCTCATCATACTTTTTATACCTAATTTGGGTAGTTTTTAACTACACCGCTGGATAAATATTTGACTAACTACAGGCTGAGTTAATGTAACCTAGCAAGATGGGTTGTTCATTTAACCCAGCAAGTTGAGTATATTTTACCTCATAAATGGGTTATTATTATTATTAGTATGTTTCCTTACAGTAAAATCTGTAAAAAAAAATAAATTAAATAGACTGCACATAAAATAACTTGGATATAATCATATCTAAAATGCATTTAAGATTTGGTAATGCAAATCATAAATATTTGCAAGAGTAAACACAAAGAAATTCTTTCTAAAGACATTTCTTTTGACATTTGTTATGGGACGTAGGGATATGGTCGTGACACCTCAGCCCGTTGGAGGTCCTCCACCATGTTTGTTCCAATCTATGATCCAGAGAAAGAAAGAGAAATGCTGCTTTCATCATGTAGCTGAACGACTTTATTAAGCTTAGCTTTAAAATAAATCATTTGAAGTACAGTTATTTCTTACACAAACAGGTGGGACTCTGTAATGTTAGTAGACATTTGGTTAGCTGGCTGGTTAGGTGAGGTGACAGCTACAAGCTAGCCTGGACCTAAGGAGAGTCTCATTATTTAGTAGCTCCTTGAAGTTACTATCAGTCTAAAGACTGGTATTGTTTGCCTCTACAGTAATGACTTGATAGGTATTAAAGCAGATACAAACCTTATTCAACTGTGTTGGAGGACTGAGAAGAGTCAAAAAGACTGCTTGTTGACAAAAGATGCTTCTTGCCGCCCGCAGATAACCCAGCAGTTGGGTTAACGTGACCCAGCCGCTGGGTAGGTAGCACATGGTAGTACTAGATTACACTGGAGTGGGCTCAACCCTACTTAAGGGTCACAGCGAGAACTTTTTTTGAGGACTACTTTTGCGTTCTCTCACAATAATATTGCTTTACCTTGCAATACTTTTCTTCTTCCATTCCTTCTGAGCGATACAGTATGTCTATTTTCAGTTGCTCCCAGTGCAACGCCACAGTATGGATCGGATGCACATTAAATCAGTGCTACTAAATACTTGCTGCAAATGTGTGGCAACAATGGATTAATGCTTAAAATAAATAGTGTATTGCAATTAAACACTGTGGTTAAAGCAGGAAAGTCAGTGGGCCTAAATGAGTCTGCTTTGGTCTATGAATGTTTGTGAGTGATTCTTACAATCTGCTTTCCACAGCTGCTTCATAGGCTACTGTATGAAAAGCTCCTTCATGTTAATGAAATCCCTGCAGCATATTACAGTGTTAATAAATCCATGTGAGAAGTGCCGTGGCAGAGCGCCGTGCTAGAGCGCAGTGCCGTTGCGCACGGCCGTTCACTGTATTTACCTTCATCAGATCGCCTGAAAACTACACCAGGTCAACACATTCTCACTTCCAACTCGTCAAATACCGCCGCTTGGTCAGTGCCCTTCGTCATTGGAGACCGACGCACTGGGTACCCCTCCTGTGTTACTTTTGAATGGACCGGGGACGGCGTGTCAATATACGCTCATTACATGCATAGCGTCCTTTCAAAATAAACTTTTGTTTCCACAGAAAGTTAGGTTTAGGCAACACAACCACTTAGTAAGGGTTAGGAAACGGTCGTGGTTGACGTTAACTTTACTGACGAACACTCATGTGGCTGACGATACCAACATCTCATGAGACTAAAGACCGACTTACTTCTAGTTTCACACGGAACACGTGTTTGTTTGACCAATCCACCACCCCGGACGGGCGTGTTTACTCTGGAGTTAGATGAAAGCCCGGTTCATCACATACTGTTGCTAAAGGGCGCCTTCGTGCATCAGTTTCCGATGCCTAGGGGCGCTGACCAAACGGCGGGATTTGACGAGTGAGAACGGGTTGACCAGGTTGCTACAGTATAACCATAAAGACCTCTTCACACATCAGACTGGTCGGTTATAACTCTAAGTGCTGCTTTTTGTATGAATGTGGTGCAGTGGTCAGCACTTCTGCCTCACAGCAAAAAGGTTGCAGGTACAAACCCCGGCTTGGGGCCTTTCTTGGTGGAGTTTGCATGTTCTCCCCGTGTTAGCGTGGACTTTCTACGGGTTCTCCGGCTTCCTCCCACAGTCCAAAGACATGCAGGTTAGGTTCATTGTTGACTCTAAATGTCCCGTAGGTGTGAATGTGAGTGTGAATGGTTAGCTGTCTCTATGTTTCAGCCCTATGATAATCTGGAGACCTGTCCAGGGTGAACCCCACCTTCGCCCAATGTCAGCTGGGATTGGCTCCAGCCCTAACGCGACCCTGAATATGTTACAGATAATGGATGGATGTATGAAGGAGACGTTCGGTTACCAGGGCGCATCATAGTCTCTTTCTTTTTTAGCAAAAGTAGCGTCTCATGTTTTATCCTTGAAACACATTGCAGTGCAAACACCATTGTCTAGAATCAGCTACTAAACTATGTGACCACGTACGAGCTGAGATACATTAGAATTATTACTAAAATAGTGTCAGTCCAATATAATCATAGGCTATAAATGGTTTCACCAAATCCATTTCTTTATTTTTTTTTATTCCTATTGTAATTATAGGCCTAGTAACTGATGGAAATTCATCTTCCATGTGTCTCTGAGTGCAGATTTGTGGTGATGTGCGTGTTGTGTCAATGTTGTGATGCTCTGAACCATCAACATGAGGTAAAGCTTTCTGTTTGCTTTCCGAGCTGTCATTACTAGGCTACGTTTAACTGTGATTTTTCCATCAGATCTAACTATGTCACCAGTTACTATAAATGGTCAATTCATTGACATAAGTGTCTCTTACCGAAACGAGCAGTTTCTTTATGAGTGGGTCCCTGTTTTGTTAGACTGATGCACACCACAAGGACATGCACTCAAGTGCACGATACGCTTTCCTGCCAATGGTGTCACACTATTCTGCTGATAAACAGGTGGTAGTGATGCGCCAAGATATGCAGTATTGTGCCAGCAAAGGCAGTGAAGAAGAAGACTGTAAATTAGTAAACATGAATGTGAACAATGAATGATTGAAACTGTTAAGAATGCTCTTTGAAATTGTTATATGTTGAAGGAAATGTACTCATCATGTCTGTTTGACCACTGTTTAACCATTCAGGGTTTTCCGTCCTACGATGGTGGTTCACTTCTTACCGGGGTAGATCACCATGGTAACTGATGCTGAACACCTTAACTGCTCCGTAGCAGATTATGCTCCAGATAAGAGATCAACTCGTATGAAAGCACCGCCTACTGACCAATCAGAGCTCGGTGCACAGATCGTATGGTAATATTACACAAATACAAAGAAGTTTAAATCATAATCCAGGCTAAAAGCAACACAGTTTAAACTGACAAATGCAGGAAGGACGGCTGGCTGTATGCTGTGGGTGCTTACCGCTTTGAATTATCTTTTTATATATTTTTTTTACCTGCTCTGAAGTCCATTTAAACACTGCCGGAGATGGGGACGCAGCTGAAAGAAGGCTGAAATAGTCATACACGCCACATTGTTGTCAAAGGCCATAATGAAGTGTAATACACGCATCCATTACACTCTGAAAGCGTTTTATAATATCACTGACCCGTCCAGACGACTATACCTGACTTTTCAGGACGTTAAATTAATAAGTTTGTTAATTTACGCATTCACACATCTGCATTTTTTTTTCTTTTGCCTGCTGTCCTTCCTGCATTTGGCAGCTTCAACTGTGTTACTTTTAGTCTGGATTATGTGTTTAACTTCTTCGTATTTGTCTAATATTATATTTCGCTCTTGGTTTGTAAAATGTGCCGCTCAGTTGACAGTAGACTTGTCCATGTTTGTGATTGGTCATACGCTACAAACCCCGCCCCTTTCATGTGAAAATGCTAATAGCCAGATTGAGAAACTCTGTGTTGACTTACCAAGTTGATAACCAGCATCGTAGGACCGTTTAGCGTGATCTCGTTTGTTTGGGTTAGTTAAGCCAGATAACGAGAAGATACCCTGGGTATGTTGAACTCGCTTCATAGTACAGGCCTCTGGTGAGTAACGCTGAATGCAAATATAACTTCTGTTTGTTTACAAGTTAACTCCACAGGCCACCGTCTGTTGCTGCACTCACTCCTATCACTGCAACATAAACCCAATGCACCCTTTGCGTGCACTTAAGCCACCAGTGCTCCGCTCCCCCTCTTGCTGCCTGAACCTGAAAGCTCTTCTGACACTTGCTGCCTCTGCCGCTGTTTATATAGTATATATATTTATATTTATATAGTATTTCACAAGCTCCATCTCCACCCCAGCATCCACCTGTAGGCTTTGAGCCGACAGAGCCGAAGCAATTCATTCATTAATCAATTAGTTGATTGACAGAAAAAATAATCAGCAACTATTTTGATATTCAGTTAACGGTTTTAATCGTTTTTCAAACTAAAATAGTGGAGAAAAAAACAAACAAACATGACTGAAAAAGGAAATATGTAAAACAAGCACTGATGTGAATGCTGGTTCAATTGTATGCTTATTGTTCCACCTTTGGGAGAGCTATCCTAACCTTGAGAGAGCTAACCTTGAAGAGCCCGATTCTAAGCAAAGGAACAAAAAACAAAAACAAATAAAGAAATAAATGACAACATGAGATGAAGAGAACTTGCAGAACAAGAATTGCATTGCCCTCAAAGGGATAGCGTCTCTGTTTATAAGCATGTATCACACACATACAAAATGGACAAATTGACGTCTGCTGACAGAATCTAAGATTACAGGTTATTTGGATTGCATATGAACAAATCAACAGAAATTGGCACTGCTTCAATCTGAGTTGACACAACATAGAAGAGATCAAATCAGAGCGGTGGAACAGTGGTATATAGATGTCAAGGCAAATTTCATTTCATTTTATGGTCATCCCACCATTCAGCATGAGCATGCCTGCATCTATCTCCCAATTTAACCTGTCTGTGGTGTTTTTGCGCTGAGAAGAAATACTGCTTGAAGTGAATTGCATTAGTATGACAGCAACGAAAGAGATGTGCATGTGTGTGTGTGTGTGTGCGTGCGTGTGTGTGTGTGTGTGTGTGTGTGGGGTGGTGGTGCAGGTTGGGTGACGTCTCTCCTTTAACCACGTTGCTTTTGTTAAACTCTCTTCATGCTCCATGTGGTGCCGGGCACTGAGGTAATTTCACACCTGACCGACCTTTTTCGCCGGCTCCGCCAACCGACGCTGGGCACCTTAGCGGGGGTTGCCATGGAGACAAGGTGGAAGCTACCGCCGGTGTCAGTTCGTTAAGTGACTGTTTAACATGGAGCGGAGCGCGCCGCGTCTCATCTGTTGATGATTTGACTCCCTGGGCTGTTGGAAAATATGTCATTATCACAGGTGTACAGGCGGCGCGGTAGCTCCAGTATTTTATTATCTGCGGGCCGAGTCACAGCGGGGTCACTTGTAAAAGGATATATGTATGCACTGAGGACCGGATTACAATTGCTGTCTTTGCTTTACTGTCCTTCTGAGGAAGTGTATGGCAAGCCCAAATTGTTTGTATGATCACATTTTTGCTTTCAAAGAACTGGAGGGCCTGCTTCTTCCAAAGAGAGTAATTCCCTCTGTGGAGCGTCCTCACCTTCTTTTCCTCCGGCAGTAGATTTAATGTCTCAACTCTGCTTATAATAATCAAATCATTCATTTGAGAATGTTTCTCCTGGTCATCAACACGTTGCTCCAGATATTCAATTTCAATGTTCTTTTCCTCAATAAGCGACTTGTGCTCACGTACCTCCTCCACTAGTCCAAGCAGCTTTGTTTGTTTGTTTGCTGGTGAGTCCCTTACTTAACTCGGCCGACACAAAGTTACTTTCTGATCCCCTCTATCTTATCATTGTGCCAATGGGTTTTCTTTTGTGGCATTTTCAGTTCAGACTTTAAAATATGTTGCAGCAAACTTTGTTGGAATTCAAACTTCTTAGGAATTGGGTGAGTAAAACCCAAAACTGCAGGTTGATGATATCAGTTTCCACCAAATTACTTTTTCTATCATTAAGGGAAGACACCCCAGGTGAATAATGTGAAAAAAATACTTCTCTGATTACTTGTATTAAGACAATTATTTCTGGTATGACTTGTTTTCTGAAAATGTATGTTTAAATATGCAAATGAGGCATTCTAACATTATTAAATATGAGCTTCTTTGCATAGGCAATATATTTCCACGACAAAAATCTGCTTTTTACAGAGGCAATTTAGGATATCTCTTTTTATCACTCCATAAATAAGAAAATACTGTCAACAGCCATACAAAAAATCAATTTTCACCATGTTTTTTTAGGATTAAAATGTTCTGTAAATCTGGCTATGAATGATATATGAACAAACCTCTCTGTGAAAACCTTCAGAATATAGATTGGAATGAAACTGGTAATTTGGTGTACTGACACAAAGACAATCATTTATTTTTGTAACTGAGATGTTATGTTTACATATGCAAATGATGCATTATCTGATGCTAACTTTTGATGAATTTAGGAGAAATCTACAGACGCAATTAGACAAAGTAGTAAAATAAACACCTAAACATGTATGTTGGATGTTTTCTTTCTACTTGTCTGAAAGAAGACATGTTATGGAAGCAAAATTGACCAGTGCAAGAAAAACATTTTTTTTTGCCTGGGGTGTCTCCCCCTTAGAGTGCATCATTAGCACATAAGGAAATTATCCTTCAGATTGACATTTTCTGACCATTCGAAACACTCCTGACATGAGCATACAGTGAGCATACTCAATAGCCTTCACCCTTTTATAGACAAGAAAAAAAACATACAAATATTAAAAAAAGGAATAAAATATGCAGCTCTGTTAAGATGCACTAGGGCTGTGTATTGGCAAGAATATGGCACCACCATATGCATAAAATCTGAATAAAAAAGAGTTTACTTTTTTCTGCAATCAGAACAGTGGGAAGTGCATCTGAATTTATTACAGTCCGGAGGGCACATACACTAAGAGGGCACACCTCTTTGCAAATTAAATAAAGTATTGACTGAGTTAATCTTTGCATGTAAACTATTAATTAAAAATGTATACAGTGTTTTTGAGAATCGATACAGTATCAAAAACATAATATTGCAATATTTTATTACACCCCTAATATACACATCTGTAGAATATGTCATGGACATGTAAAAAAGTAAAGAATCATTTTTAAATCAGCAGTTCCTGCTTTCATTTCAAAATAAAAGCCCTCAAGCATTTTCTTTTTCTGTGGACAGAATTCCTTCATTTGTTAAATTTGATTATATTCTGAAAATGTTATTCTGAAATATTTGCAGGACAGTGTTAGTTTAGAACATGCAGTGACTTGCAGGGCTATAAGAATAAATATAGTACGGGGTTTTAATTGTGGATTATTAATATTATTTACAAATTACCACACATTTCGTAACCTTTTTCTGTCTAAAATAAATATAAATGACATTTATGATGAAGTGAAATGGTCATTATGAAAGGCAAACTCTATGTATAAAGAAAGCGCTGGCGGCAGCAGCAGCAGAAACGTAGCTGGTGTGAACACCCGATGCATGAATCACGCAGTAGTTAAGCGAGGCAGCCGTCAGGCGCTGCTCATGCGGTTGGTGTGGACACGCCCGTTATGTGCACCGCCCTTTAACGGTTTCCGCTATTGGTTCACCCTCCCGAGGCTCCACCTCGACACCTTTGAAAAAATAAAGCTCCAGTGCATGCATTACTTATCTCCTTTTTTCACACCCATCCACCTCCTCTCCTGCCACCCCAGTCATTTTCTTTTTGCTCTTAAAACTACGTCAAAACACTCCCCGCGCACATTATTGGAGCGCTTATTGTTGCCGCGGCTGGTTTTACATTGTAGTTAATGGAACGCCCGGTGCGTTTCATACTGACGATAAAGAGTGCTTTGTGCGGTGGCACCAAACACAGAGTACCGTGACGAAGCCTTGGTATTTAACGTCCAGGGAATGAGAACTGGCTGAAACTACTGCCTCCCGTGAGTCGGCGGCAACAGGGCGAGGCCGACTCCTGCACTGCGTTTCGCCGAGTCTGTCTGCTCCCTCCACACTAGGAATCAGCGGTGGAGGGTGTGGCGGCTCGGCCCAAACCCTGGTTACATTGGCTCTAGCTCCTCAACCTTCCTCCTGACCTACTGGCCAGGTTTCTATCAGTGATGGGAATCTTATTCATTCCTATTGACAATTTAATTTACCTAACAAGTCATTTGAAACACGCACGAGAATTATTTGTTCAATAGGTTCACATTCCAGAAAAGACTGACAGTCCTTGAATCAACAGAAAAGTGACATGTTCAGAGTAGTTGCGGATCATTCAGAACATTAACTCACAAGCATTTCTTTAAAATAGGATAATAGGAAACACAAGTTATTGAGAATGAAGCATATTCAGATGGAGATAAAGGAAAGGACACTGCAGTAGGTTAGAGTACATCTAATAATAGACGAAGTGAATGGCATTCAAATTGCTTAGCCAAGGCTCCTCTTTTAAACAAGCTGCTCTGCCTATGAACATCAGCATTCGCTGCATTTCATTATTTTCATGTCAGGAAACAGTGTTCCTCCTGCCAGACAAGCTTGAAATGTCATTAAAGCATTGAAGCTCCAGGACAGCTTCATTTCCTCATCAAAGTAGGAGCCATGTGCAACTGGATTAGTGCCAGTCCTGATTTTATATAGATACTAATATTGTATCTCAAAGGGCACGTCTTTCTTTGTTTTATTAAGACAAATTTGAATTAAAAAAAAACTTCCCTGATGTTGTATCAGTTACATTTTCAGAACACGTTGTCCAAAAATAATCTGATTAAAATATGTCATCTTTATTGTTTGTCTTTCACAACTATAATGAGATAAATTTCCAGGACTCCTTTGATGCATATAAAGCTTTATTGATCCCCAAGAGGGAACTCAAGCAACAGGGAGACAACAGAGGCAGATCATTTAGTAATAGATATATATTATTATTCCTTGAATGTTTACAAAAAAGTTAATTCTATTTGTGTAAAATCTTTTGGAAACAAAGTCAAAACCAAACTGGAGGAAAGAGGACATTTTGCTGCTGATAGACGAGGAAGCCTACATCAGAGAAAAAAATATAAGGGGAATTAAATGTCAGTTGTGAATCCAAACAACATCAGTGGCAACTTTATTTTTGCTGTATGCACCCCTGAGGAATTAAAAAAAAATAAGTATGAAAACTCTAGTAGCCCTTATTTAAATCATTAGGTCCTAAAAGTTATAAAATGCACTAATAGCTGAATCCAGAGTTACTTATCTTCCTCCGTTCATGTGAATGAGACCCAGACCGAGGCTGGAGCGAGGGCTGGGAGGCGGAGTAAAAGGAAATGCTACTGCGCCTGCTCTATGGACCCAATGGATGCAGAAGATCTATGTAATTTTATACTTGGAAATCAAACTTTTTTTTTCTTCATGCGCCACTGAGCATTTATCATAGGAATGAACGGGAGCCCGCCTCCAACGCTGTATCCAGTTCTCTTTATACATCCATGGTTCAAGAAGCACACCTTTAGGGTACAGGGTGGAACACTGACTTTTTAAAACGCCAAGTTATATATTTAATAACAATGTGTCTTCCCTTTAAAATATTATATTGGCAAAAAAGAATCAATAAAAAAAAAACATCTGTAATTCTTTGGTCAATTAAAATGATCAATGCAAAGTTTGCATGTTAACTAAACATTGTACAAGACAGTTTCCATCGCCCTCTTGGCAGTTTAGGTATTAAATTAGCATGTGTACTTTATTTATTTTATGTGTATGTTGTGTTAATTAATATAGGTATAAAAAAACATATAAATATGTTAACAAAATACAATAATAAATCTGTATTCCACAGCAGCACAGTAGGCTTTGTGGCATCTAAACTGAGTTAATATAATTTCAAGGCTAATTATTTTCATTTGTTACGCCTGATGAGCATACACAATATAATCAACGATAATGTATAACGCTCACACGTCATGGGGATTGAGGGTATAGGGGCAGCTCTGCGTCACTACATACAGTAAACCATTAATATGCTCAGAGATCTTGTACATAATCAGCACAATGTCAGGCTCCATTTAAATGATTGTATAACATAATATGCCACAGCTCTACAGCAGTACAATGCATCAATGCATAGTGACAAACAGTGTGAAATGAATGAACTTCCTCCTGAAGGGGTTAACTGGCTTCTACTTGTACTGCCACTTGACCACAACAATCAACATTCTTGTTTTTATACAATTAACTTTGAATCACTGCCTACATATATAGATATTATATACATACACGCCGAGGTGATATGTAACCCAACAGCTGTACCTACAATTCATATTATTTTATAGTACTAAAACTGTATTACATTATGTCTTTTTTCAGATTTCTACTTTTATTTTGAAGTAAATTGAATAACCTGATTCTACATTAATCTGATGGCTGTGGTTATGATGTAGCAACTTGAATAATTATGATTTTAAAATCAGATCATAAATTCATTAATTGTGATGCTAATCTACCCGTCAGCACACTGAAGTGATATGACGGAGTATAAGGACTACTTGAAATAAATATTTTGAGTATAAAGTCTTAATATTTAAGAGAACATTTGTAATATTTTGAAAATAAAGTTGTTGTTTATAATATTTTGTTAAAAGAAAAATTATAATTTTACAAAAAAAATAGGGCACTTTATTTAAAAAAAAAAGTACTATTATGAGTTAGGAAACTTGCAATATTTTGAGAAATTACAACTTTATTCTCTTAGTATTTTAAAACTATTTATCATAAAAATATGACTTAATTAATCATATTGTGACTCTATTTTGAATATATTCTGATTATGACTTTTTTACCTTTTTTTTACTTTTTTAATGACATTACTACTTTATTTATTTATTTATTTTATGATTTTCTCAGATGTGTTATCCGCATAACGCTATTGTCAACATAAAACCAAGCTGCACCAGCATTATCTGCATTACTACACTACACCGTTGCTTATGGTTTAACCAACCAATAATATTTGTCTCTGAGAGAAACCATACATCTGAGGGGGCACTTTACATTACTTTTTTTAATCTGCTAATATGCATTTTATAAGGAGACATTTTGCCTATTTTAAAAGTGGATAGTATAGAGATTTGTTTCGCTTCGTAGTACAGGCATCCGGAGACCAGTGTTTGTGTCCCAAAGTGTTGTTGAGTGATTTTGAAGTTACGTTAGTGACGTGTCTTCCATACTTATGTCATGCTGTCTCCGTACATATCTTAGTTTGCATTAGTTTACATATTTATTTTATGCCTAACCAGAGTTTGTTTTGCGATACTAATATAAATTAACTGTTGACAAAACAAACGTCATACTTGCTTGCTCTCGAGCTATGTTCTTCATGAGCATATGGAGTTTGCTCAGTTGTCATGGAAACGGTAGATGTTAACATGTTCCATTATTCTTTATGACTTTTCATCCATGTTAACCTCAAAGTTGAGCTTAACAGTTTTTTTTTCCATTTATTTATTTTGTTGGCCATGTGATGCAATTGAAAGCTTTCTTTTTCTTATATGAATTGTATTAATTACATGATGTACCTACATACTATTCATTCTATCTGACCTAACTTGAGCTACCTTTCCTGTTTCACCCCTTGACAAAATTACAGTAGCACTATGGAAGTATGCACTAAAGAGTGTGGATATGTAAGCGTGTTTCCTTGCCATCTTCCTGGGTTTGGAGATGTGTCTTAGTGGTGAAGGGTGGCGCTCCTCTTCTCCTCTGTTCTCTGATTGGATGCAGCAGGAGCGTCTGTTCTCCTGTATGGCGGCAGGCCTCCCGCACACTGTCCATGATCAAAACCACCTTTCTGCAAAAATAATAAGCCGGCTCTATACACACAAACGCACACAACCATACGTAGAGGAGCATGCCATCCATTATCTGGCAGCCTGCAGGCCTGCTGGCTGTGTGATCAGGGGTTACAGCAGGAAGCAGTAGCAGCAGGCGGTGGGTGGCTGCCTCCCCAGATGTGGCTTCCTCAGGGCCTATGACCATGTGTCTGATTCCTCTAACAAATCAAACGCCTCCACCTCAGATACCTGCTACTATCCTCTTGAAATGTAAAAAGCCACAGCTGAGCCGTCGAATGTATGATTGTATGTTTAATGAGCTCGGGGCACACAGGGGTCAATATGGTGGGCGAAGAGAGACTAGGTGTTAGGGAAGGGTTTTAACATTCAAATGATTTTATTGCGATTTTTATTAACTTTAGTCAGAGATGTCTGAAAGTCAAATATATCAGTCATTTTCAGGCATTATTTATTAAAAAAATGTCAGCAACCAAAAAATCATAGAATCTAGACATTCCCCTCACACATTAGTGGTATTTTCTTTTTAATTTATAAGGAACATGTAATGTTTTATACTTCTGGTGAATTTAATCCAATCAATTGTATTTCCATGTATGTAGTCACATGTGTATACTTCCTCTAACTTCTCCAAGGTCATCTCTAGCTCTCCCGTCAGCTCCGTTCTCTTTATACATCCATGGTCAGCGCCATCGGGGCCGTTTGAATGCATTTAACATAAATGTCAGTAGCGTCGTTCCGTTTGACCACGAAGATGAGAGTGACGGCTGGCTTGACCGCACGTTGCCGCGACACGATAACGTTTCCTGTCCATGACAGAGTTAGCATGCAGCTTTAGCCATGATGTCTTGCTCTGCTTTTCCTGCAATGTGTGAAACCCAAAGTGTCTCCATACTTTACTGGATGTGTAGTGTTTACCAGCTAAGTCACATTTTCACTGTACATACGCAGTAATTTTAAGCCATGGAAGCCAAGAATCACGTTGTTTATTTGTTTTTAGTTTTTTTTCCCTATAAACCTGACCAAGTGGTTTTGTTATCTAATCCTAAACAAGTGTTTTTGTTTAATTTACAACATTAAACCCATGTTTACTGCGACCAACAAATGACGAAGAGGGGTTTAACTAAGCGTCAGTATGTGGCGAGTTGGTATGAGAACGTGTTGGTGGGATTATTGCTATCATGGTGTTATCCACTGTATAATCTGGAATAAATTTTAGGTGAGGCTAAAAAATGTACATATCTCCTTTGGGTTATCATAACCCATCTCTTCATCTCAGTCTATCCAACACTACCATTCATACTTTGACTCTCTCACATCTACTTCAGAGACGGATTCACCTCTAGGAGACTTCTCCTACTCGGCCCTCGCACATCTGTCCCAGATCGGCCTAAAGTCTGGCCTACACGGACAATGTCATCCCCTTCATTCATCCATCCTCAACATCCTATACTTACTCATTTCATTCGTCAACTCAAACTTTATAGCTCAATATCACAAAGCATACCAAAGCAAGGCTGTATATATAATAAAAACTGCAATCATGAAACATTTATAAATGTTGTGGTATAGCCCTTGCAAGTGAAAGCATCTTGTTAAGGTAGGATGGGTTAGCTGCAGCCAAGATAATATTAATCTATGCAAAAAAATAAAATGTAGCATAAGGTTTAAGTAGGAAGAACCCTTGTAGGAATTTTGTAGACCATACTTAGGTCCATGAAACCCTTTTATTCCATAGTTTTACTCCTGTAATTTGTTGCAGAGATTGTATTACATGGTTCCAGATAGATTGGTGCCTCTCACAGCGTGAAAGTGATGGTTTCACTATAGCATCACCAGCTTTCATTGATTTCATTCAGCACACTAACTTGTCTCCTGTCAAGTACTTTAAATAAAAGCCAATGTTTCAATTGAAAAATGAGGCTATCACTGTCAATTGAGTGGACACCATTCAGTTTACATTGATGGATAGTGACACGTGTGGAATGTAATAGCTGATTGAATTTGAAAGTTGATGTAATCTTAGAAGCAAGAAAGCGAAGCATGTCTTCACATTCTGCAGGTAAAACAAAAATGATGAGGGCAATTTCTATATTTTTCTTCAACCCCAGATCCCACAAGCAGGTTTTATAATAATCTGAAAAATCCAGTTAATTTGTTTGTTTGTTTTTCCTTTTCCTCCCCTAAATCGCTCCGTTCTGGTCATTTTCTGGGTGGATAAGCAGCAGCAGCATATAAGTTTATGATCCCTGCTTGACCTCCACAGCCCCCTTTCGCTCGAGTGAGCCAAGCTGAGACTCTATAATAGCTCTACGTATGTTTTAGGGCCACATGGCTGCAGTTCAACTCCATCCTTGGCTGTCGACATTGTGGTGGATCATCAGAAAATCTTCAGCGCGCTCAAACTGTGTCTCCTTCACCCGGCTCTGGCCTTGTCTCTGGCTCCCTCCCGCCAGGCACAACCAGATCTGGAACGTGCACAACACTTTAAAGGAGCCATCGGTGTAATTGTCTTGGCATTGGCACGGACGCCCCACCATCGGTGCATACCTTCCTACGGTCAGGAGATAGAAGGATGAATGGGATTGTTTATAGGAGGGTGGTGGAAAGAAAAAGGAAGCAGGGATGGCGGACGGAGAGAATGAGCGAAAGAAAGTCTCCTTTGGCAGTAAATTGGACCGAGATCTATTGCCAATGCGGCAGTCCTTTCAACCTTACTATGAGAGGGAGGCATAAAAAATGAAGTCATTTTCAAACATGACCATCACTTTGGAGAGATAATGAGTGTCCTGAACGCTGGCTGACAAACCAACCCCCGACCTGCTCTTTTCTTCCCTGCGCCTACATGACAGATAACACTTCATTTAACTATAGAGACAGAGACATGAGTGATGATGAGAATTCCCCAGCAATGTCTTTCCCTCTGAAATACTCTTGCTAATTAGTTCAATGCGTCACTGGGCTGAATAAACTCTCCAATACTCCCTCCTAGTCCCCTCACAAAGGCTCTTTTTCATCAGCAGATTAGTGGCAGTTTCACCTCTGCGCGTCGTTAAAAGCACTGACAAGCTTTCAAGGTGATGCAAATCTGGTTCTTACCGTCACCTAAATATCCACAATTAGGTGTTAACTCATCAATTTGTTCCAATAATAACCTACTTGACCACTGTGCACCACGATGGTAATTAACATTCAAACACTAAAACACCTGAAAAAAAAAAACCCATAGAGATAAAGATCCATACAGGGATGTTAGGAGCCTCTGATGTGTGAGGCACATGGCAAATCAGAGTGTTCGGAGGGATGTGACGCTTCTGTCACAGGAGGGCGGAGGAAAAGCAACTTCGGCCGATGTCAGACTGGCTATTAGCGAGACTGTCCATGAGACAAATGGAGCAAAACCATTTTTGATTTCCTCCTGAATTACTTTCTTAGCCGCCAAGAGGGTCCTCTGGGATCTCGCAGGGATAAGAGAGAGAGCACCCAGTAGCTTTAACACGACGGGTGGTTTTTTGATTTGCCGCTTTGTTCCTCCTCCCTCGCCATATGTCTTCTAATCTCTAATTTGCGCCTCTTAATCCTACGGCGTACACTCCTGAAATTAGCCGGGTTTCCTGATGGAAGCGCCGGTCTGATCTACCAGCTCGGCTCAGCCTCGCACAAATTCACAGCCACAATCCCCAATCACGGCTCACAAAAAAAAAACATTTTAGATATGTGTGTGGGCACACAGCATGTATCTTCACACATATACATCTCTACACACACACACACACACGCACACACAGTGGATTAACCTTTGATATTTTGCCATTCTCTGTGGATTTGAAATATGTTCAGGCTGGGACTCGGTGTGAGTGGGAAAATGTACTGTAAATATATCACGATTTCTTGAATCCTTTGAGTTTCCTCTACAATGGGATGCACTTTTCCTTTTATCTGCAGTTGGCAAATGGATAGACAAATAGCAGCATGACCGCTGAGAATACAGTCTCCATGCAATGGTGGTCAAACATTAGCTTTAGTAAGGTTGCTCTACACCCAGCAGGGGTTGAACGTCACAGTGCTTTTGGTGCAGAATCTAGCCGACCCGTTGGGAGTAAACAAATCTTGTGATTCCATCTCTACCATTTCTTACTTATTGCCTTTAGGTGCGTCAATGCTTGCAAACGTAGCATCATACTTGTGCAAATGTTGTGCAACGTTTCTCAAACTTTAGAACTTTATGTGACGTTGTGCTATCAGCACTTCATTTCTGTTCGGATATTTGCTTACATGTAGGCACAATATATTCACAAACAGCAGATGTCCACCTACACAATGCAAAACATTCCAACTTCCGGTGTACAGGAAGTTGGAAGTTGACATAACGGAGACTGAGCACCTCCTTGTTGCTGAAACACATATGGTCATAATACATCATCATCATCATTTTAGATTTTATTGCTGAAAAGAGAAGAGGGGTAACACTAGTCTGAGTTTGTTTCTGTTTTGCAAAGTCAAGCCATGTGGTAAGGTCGTGTCTATATGGTAAACCAATATTTGTGAAACTCTCATGAGACTCGCTGCCTGATGACCTAAACCGAACCGTTCAAGGTCAATGGTCATGTCTAGATGGTTACCCTTGATTTGCAAAGGTTAGGATAGGTCATCGGGCAGCGAGTCTCGTGAGAGTTTTTGCAAGTTTTTGCAAATCTAGGATTACCATCTAGACAGCAACAAGGCCGATGCCTCAACCATCTCGCCAGTTTCACAAATTGAAGGTTGACATCTAGGTAGCACAAAGACCTATCCTAACCTTAACCATTCAAGGCCTAACTTCAATCATCTCGCGACAGTTTCGCAAATCGAGGGTTACCATCCAGACACAACCATGTGGTAGCTAGCAGAAAAAAATAAGCTAATATGAAATGGCACGATTGTAAAATTAAAAAAAATAAATATAAGGTTTTATAACATAGCAACTGTGTTGTGACTTTTATTTCCTTATATATTTATTTATTTCATCATTTATGACAGAACAAATAAAACAAGTTTTTTCAATGAATATTTGTGAATAAATTAAATGAGCTGTAATGCATCTTTATATTTTGAAATTGTTAAATTGCAAGCAGTTAATTTATAAACACTTACACAATTAAATTACTTATTTTCTTACAAAACCTTCACAAGATAATTCCATCTAAAATTTAATCATAGCAAATACAAAAAGGGAAAACAAGCTTGGTATTTCTATAATGTGGAGGCAATGACTATTTCAAAATCAAAAGTTAACCCCTAAAAATCCATTGAAAAATACAAGTTGAAGCTGGCACATTCATAGTGACAACATACCCCACAGTCGGTGCAAATTGTCAGTGCGACAGGGTGCCTTTGCAGCTTAATAATGTTTTAATCAAATGTGTTACACGGATGAAAGCGGTACCACTTTATGGCCAAGACTTTAAGCCTTCTCTTGATCTTGATATTAAGCTCAATAGATAAATGCATTTGGAGAACTCCGCAGGAGCACAAAGTGTGCCAACAAGCTCCAGTACCTCGTCTTGAAGGATGATTTGCTTTTTTCTCTGGTTGTTACATATCGAGCCAAATGTTCAAAGGCATAGTGTTTCAACTACTCCAAAATTCAGAGTTCTTCCCATTCTCAAACCAAGAAATCCCAGGATGTTCTATTAACGGGGCTAATGTAGCCTACGCATTAATGTGACCCATCACAGTTACAGCGTGTTTTTGTCTTTGAATCAGGCAGAGGCAGGCTGAGTTTTCCACTTTGATTAACCTCTGCGAAGATAGCAGGCCTCTTGTAGCCTCTCCTTCCATCTCCAGCATCATGTTCCTCTAATGAGGTTCTGATGTAGTGGATCCCACCAGAGACCAGTGGCACTATTAAAGGGTGAGATCTCATCTCCACAAAGGCTTTCATTTTACCTCCACCTGCACACACACCAATACAGCAGGTATGACATCTTTTGTTCTTCAGTGGAGGGAGCCAGACTGACTGCACCTCATGTGTTCTTTCCTGATAGATGTAAGTGCAGCCACATACAGGTACATGTCTCCTTTTAGCTCAAACAGTGGGGACACACATTATAACAGCCTGGAATCCAGCAGAAAAAGGAAGTCGGGTTTGGCAGTACGAGGGGAAGGAAGAGTGTAACAGAAAAAAGATCTCAGAAAAAAGGGAACCAATCCTTTGTAGTGACACATGGAACAAGATGTTTCACCAAAGAAAAATGCAAATTGCTATCAACGGGAACAAAATGTAACAGTATCAAACGCTCTTGACAATGAGAAGTCACACAAGACATGTCCTAATGAGGAGGAACAAAAAAAAATGAACCTCAGACATTTTAATCTTTTAAAACCCCGGCAGGCGGTACATTGTTAGACAAACCGCGTGTCAGTGTGTTGATTTTTTTCCCTCCACACTCCCTTTTCCGTCTTCTACGGGCTTTATTTAGTCCTTCCGAGCCCCTGCGTTGCATTTTAACAAGGTTGTCTGTCTTTGAGGGTCCATCACATGGGATCAGCTGTCCTCTCTGAACTCTGTGCACTGATGTCCCTGCCCCTGCTATCATTTAAAAAAACAGTGAGCTCCATGGCTGATCTGGCACACACAACCATTTTGTCAACGACAAAAAAACAACAACAGGATTACACTGACGACAGAAGGAGACAATGAGACGGACATACTGTTAGATAACGATATTACAACGGCCACCGAGGCACTACTTTGTTGTTCAGTGGTTGAGGAAATATTCAGATCCTGGAAGTAGCTACCAAGTGGCAACCTCTGGGTCTGAACATTGAAGCCAATGCCTTAAACCTGCATTATTTCTAACAGCCAGCAGGGGGCGACTCCTCTGGTTGCCAAAAGAAGTCTGATTGTATAGAAGTCTATGAGAAAATGAGCCTACTTCTCACTTGATTTATGACCTCAGTAAACATTGTAAACTTGAGTTTATGGTCTCAATCCGTAGTTTTATGTCCTCTTTAAGACAGCATGATGTTCATTTAGTAAATGATGGTCCCATTTAGAGTCAAATAGACCATAAAGCAGGGGATGCTTTAGTGTGTGGCTACCTTGTGATAGATAAGTCGCTACCACGGTGTTGCTACCACGACGTTGTTCAACATTTGGGTGTACTGAAAGACACTCTAAGGAGTCTAAGGAGCATCCTAATTTAAGGAGCATCCTAATTAAATTAACGGTGACCTAAGTCCTTAGTAACGGTCACAGTGGCTACGTCCATTTCTTTTATACAGTCTATGATCTCAACACAGCAATATAAAGAAGACACAGTATGCTCACCTAGAAAGCACTCCACCGCTGGTGGTGGGGCTACCTTGAAGTTTACAACACAGATCGTGCCTTTGTGGGTGTATAGATTGAATGGTTTGAACCACCAGTGGTAGGAAAATTGCATTTCATTGTCTAGATGAAAGGGCTGGTTACTTTCCAGAACAAACATGTACATACAGCGGGTCATTCTGTTTAGATTACACTGGGTATCTGTGCAGGCAACACATTCTCATCCCAACTCGTCACATAACGGCAATTTGTCATGCCCCTTGGGCATCAAAACCACTATAGTTACCCATGGCGTCACTTTAGGTTTAGACGGTTTGGACAGAGCCATCCACTTTGAGCTTCACAACAGCTCTTCAGAAAATATATGGGTGGCTTCAGGGAGAGTACGTCCATATTTTATACATTCTATGATTCAAACAATATAGGTGTCCAATTATTCTGAAAAATCTACTTTGCAAATGGGGCATGAAATGCGTTCAACATGTTTGTAAGGCCTCAAGGATACGCACAGTGAACTATGTTTACGTAAAACCTCCACATGGTATCGGCGAAATAGATATGAAAAAAAAAATGTTCCTACAAAAGTTTTCTTTCTGTTCACACAATCAGCTAAAAACGGTTCTCATTCCTACTGGCCCTTAAGCAAGACAAAAGTAAAAGCAGAAGTCGATAAGCCCTCAAACTGAATACAGCCTGTATTCAGTTCAAGGCCTTATCGACTTTTGCTTGAGGTGGTTTAAATAGGCCAAACAATACTGTAGGTATCCTCAGTAACAAAAAGACCAGTCACCATGTTAGATCACACAGGATTTTCATTGTTCTCCCATTTTTTTGGCACCCAACACTTTCATGAACCTAAAGTCTCAACTCAGCAATACAAGCCTGGGGGAAATCAAATGTGAGGAAAGCAGGATTAACAGTTCTAAAAGCATGAAGCAAAATGGATTTTAATAATAAAATAATTAATGATTTTTGATGACCTGGTCATTTCTGTGTGCTGGCAGTTCCAGAATGCCTCAGGTGTGGCTTGATTTTCAAAGGTCATTCATATCCACGAGCTTTCTGTCTCTGTCTAATTACTGCACACTCGCAGCTACAAGGGTTAACCCTTCTATCTGAAAACTCCTTCATCTCTCCTGGTCCAGCAGCTCCATGTGAGAGTGAGCTACTCATTAGACTGACTCTATTAAGCAGTATTTGACCCCACGGGGTCAGGTGTTGCAATAGGGGCAACAGCTGAAACCGTATCATCTAATCTCCGGCCAAAAATCTGAATTAGCGAGGCAGGAGTATTGTGTGATAGAACACAAAACCTCTCTGGGTTATTCTCTCTTGTTCTCTTGTCTCTTTTCTTCTTTTTAAATAATATCTCTTGTTCATTAATAAAGGCATGTCATTTTAGCACTGACGTATCTAGACTTTCCTGATACGGAGCGGTAGACCAGCAACTCCCATGTTCTGCGAGGTTAAAATACTGTTTTTGTCAATGGCGTCTGGTGGCTTTGAAGAGAGAACAGATGGATATACTGATTTCAGTTCCACCGTTGGAAAGGTAAAGCGATGAAAATATCCTTTATGCTGCTGCCCTTATAGCAGTACATTACCTTGCTCCCGAGCTGGTACTCCTGTCTGTTTCTCCAAACTGGGGACATGCCGTCCGCCATCTACTGTAAGTAATACACATAATTATCTCTTACAACCCCACTTCAAACAATTCGAACAATCTTTGAAGTAAACATATATTCTGAAAAAAGAGACTACAGATGGTATTATTCAACAGCCAACTCATGTCACACTGCTATTATACTTTACTTCTATAATGGGTGGCTGTAAAAACATGACGATGAGTCACACCCACCTCCAGTTTATCCAAAAACAATATCAAAACAAAGACTTTTTTTAGTTTCTAATGTTGAAGTGTGTAAGCCATCCTTTGACTTTCTGATATGTATAGAATAACTCTAAATGAAGCTATATAGTAAGTAAAGAGCAGTATCTCCTCTATCTATCTATCTATCTATCTATCTACCTACCTATATATCTATAAATATATATCTAACTATCTATCTATCTATCTATTATAGTTGCAATACAAGCACAGGCTAATTAGCTTATGTTTAGATTAGGTGTATTTGCTATGAATAGTATTTAAAAGCAAATTATTTTGCTTCTGTTAGAATAATTTCTGTACTACCTCGGCTGTTATTCATACATCACCATGACATGAGTAAAGAGCAACATACTGTTGTAGATGTAAAATATATAAAGTATATGCAAAATACACAGGACTCAAAGTCTTACTTTAAACACATTTCCTCATGTTTGAAGGGAATTATGTCTGAAATTGAAACTTTTACCGTTTGAGGAAGAAGCTAACAAGCCTGTACTTAACAGCCTTAAATGTCAGTTGGAGTTAACTCAAGTGTTCATCTGGTCACTACCGTTAATAAGCTCAGCCCCTCACAGTTGGATGATTTTTACTGCCTTTTTATATTCGGATAATCAGGCTCTGTTGACCTGGATTCTACTTTTCTTCTTCTGAAAAGTTCAGAGAATCCATATTAAACTTCCTCTGGTGTTGTGTGTGTGTGTGTGACTCGACCTTACCTCTGAACCTAGACCCAGACTGACTGATTCAGTTGCATAATGTATTCCTTTAGTTCAGGTCACATCGTGTGACAGTGATTGACGGAGCCTCCTGCCAAACACACACAGCACAGACAACTGAGCCAGACCGGAGGTGTTTTGAACATTGACACCACTGTCGTCAGATTATAAAACTTGGGGGGCCATTCTCAGTAGGCAGTGCTCATAAAGGATTGTGGGTATCTAGGTGACAAAAAAGCTTGAACAATGCAAAACCTAACTTTATATATTCCCTGATCCAATAAAAGATTAATGGCTGGTCTCTGAATGTAAAACTGCACCACTGAAGCAAAACTAATGATATCCATGGTGGCAGTGTTCATTTCTGTTCGGCATAATGGGAGCAAAAATATGAAGGTACTGCAATCAGAATATAAGTACATTATAAAACAAACTAAAATAAACGAGCAAGCAGTTGCCTTGAGGGCTACACTAGAACACAGGCTATGAGTTTACCCCCATCCCTTACAAAAAAAGCATATGGGAATTAAGCCCCGGACCACACAGGGAACGTCAGCAGCGCGTGGCGGAACCTGTTGTTTTTTATGTCTGTATCTGTAGAATATGTCACGGACATGAAAAAAGTAAAGATTTATCTCTAAATCAACACCTCCTGCTTTCATTTCAAAATAAAAGCCCTCAAGTCTTTATTTTTTCTGTGGACAGAATTCCTTCATTTGTGTTACATGGGGCTTTTATTCTAAAATATGTACAGGACACTGTTGTAGATGATGCAGTGACTTGCAGGGCTCCATGAATGACTATACCATGTTTTAATTGTGGATTACTACTATTATGAGCACACACTTTTTAACCATTTTTCTGTCTAAAATAAATACAGATGGCCATAAAAGGCAAACTCTGTGTCGAAAGAAAGGGCTTAAGGGTTAAATTCAATGTAGAGTTGTTAGATTCTAGGTAGGTACCATGTTAGCATAATTTCATAAGTTTAAATGTAGCTCACAGCTTTGTCATACGTCCTTGTCCTGCCTTGCACAATCTTTCCTTTTTTCTGATGTTAAAACACAAAAAGAAGACAAACAATAAAATGACTATAACTCGCATTTGAAGAAGAGAGATCTGTTCAGCAGAATCATTAATCAGTGGGCTTTACCTGGAGCTCAGCACTGCACTTGGAGGCATCTCACCATCAGATGAATAAACACAACAGCTAATACTGCTTCACATGGGTGTTGTTAAATTTGACGACGTCTCCTCCCTGTACCAGCGTTACCCAATGTGAACCCGCCAAAAAGTTCACAGAGCCACTGGTTGCCTGCGTTATAGTACTGCATCTGGACGGAAGAATGGCTCAAATTGCCAATACTGTGAAAAACTACAGTAGAGCTGCGGCATCAGCAGTTTCATCGCTGCTATTTCCGACAACAAGAGTATTTTCCCCGATAAGGCTTTGTGTCTCTGCTTGGTTCCATTTCCCCACTGTGATGAACGGCACTACTCAAGGTCAACTCTGCCTACAGCTGGATCCAGGGCTCTCTCTCTCACACCTCTCTCTCACACACACACACACACACACACACACACACACACGTTGTGTTTTTACTATGTATAAACTGCTGTGCAAGTCATACAGGAGGCTGTGCACTATCCAAGGCTGGGTTTGAACAATTGATGATAGTATGTTCAATGTGTGCTGTACCTACTGTATGAACAGGCACAGGCAGCAACATCACTACTTCATGTTACAAGTTGTGCTGCATATGAATAAAACACTCTGTAAACTTAGTGTGCTGCATATGAAAACTTTGTTTCTGTCACTGTATTCAGAGCTCATGGGTCAGTGCCTCTGTGATGTGCATCATATTGATATTCCATGTAAGGGGCAGAAATCCCTCTGGAGGAAAGAAATGAAAACATCATATATGGGAGGAAAAAAAAAAGCTTAGGCCGCATTTACACTTTTCAAGTGTCTCATAACCAGATGGGATCCAGATGGGATTTAACAAGAAATATCCCGGAGGGGGGTTGATATAATTAAGTGATTTCTTTCTGATTTTCATAATAACAGTTTTATTTGATATCATTTCTATTTCAAAAGCATGTTTTATTTCATAATGTCATTTTCCCCAAAAGACACTTTTATATCATTATTTCCCCCTTTCCAGTAGAGAAAACGTGATGAAGTGTCCCTTAGGGTGCAGAAAACATGAAAAAACGTGTCCAATGGAGTGCCTTTCCAGTAGAGAAAACATGATGCAGTACCCTCTAGCCCTCCTGTTATCCTTGGGTCAATTTGACCAGCCCGTTCTCATTCCCCGGGCCTTGAATACCAATGCTTTGTCTCTGTTGTCGGCATTCGATACAGACACACAAGGCACCCTGTAGCATTGGTATGAGATGCACCATGATCACTTTTAACTTCCATTAACAGGGCAGCAGTAGCTCCTGTAGGGACTTGGCTTGGGAACCGGTGGGTCGCTGGGTCAATCCCCGCACGAACCAAGTAAGGAGCATGGACTGGTAGCTGGAGAGGTGCCAGTTTGCCGACCTGGCACTGTCAAGGTGCCCTTGAGCAAGGCACCAACCTCCCAAACTGCAAACAGCTTCTCCTAATATATTAGGATGGGTTAAATGCAGAAGCTAAATTTCACTGAGGGTTGTGCTATGTACAATGTGTGATAATAAACATTTGCATTAACAATGTAAACCTATCCGAGTTAATATTAAACGCTCTGGGAAAGTGCTGTGGTGACGTAGTTTAAAGAGCGAAACAGACACACAGGGCAGGTGGGAGGGGAGGTGCAAACCTAACTAACTAAGTGGTTTTATTTCATAAACCTAAAGTGACGCCAAGGGTAACTATACTGGTTTTGATGCCAATAATAAAGTGACACCAAGGGGCGTGACAAAGCAGCCATATGTAATGAGTTTGGATGAGAAAGTGTTGGCACTGAAGCTGCTGCTGCTGCTCAGCAAAAGGTGTAAGACACAGGAAGTTGCTTCCTATAAACTGAAAACTTTGGTTTCTCCATAACTTTAACCAAGTAGTTATATTAACCAATGTCCCAAAAACTTAATGAACTCTTTATTTTAGCACAAAACAATATTTCCTAGGCCTTAACCCTTTAACGCATAGTGGTCACTACAGTGGACAGCTATTCAAAAGGTGTTTTCTTGTGTATCAATGGGTTTTTAATGGCATAGGCTAGTTGCACATCAGCCACTACAGTGGAACCCTAGTGCATCACACTTTACACTGCCACCCACTGGCCAGCCTATTAAGTGCAACACAAATTTCTCAAACCAAGATAGCCGATGGACGGCTAGAACCGCTGAGCAGCTCAGGCATGTCTTGCCTGTCCTTTAAAGTAGTAGACCCTTGGAAGTAAGGAGTAACCGGATTAGTTGTAATTAAGGAGCAATACAGTTGTTTAAATTTCCAAATATTGATTTAATGTTGGGAGGCAATTATGATTAATAACCTGTCCACTAAATTGGACATAATTTATCACTGACTGTATTTCAACTTCAATTAATACTATTATTGTGACTTTGTTGTTCCTGAAATAATTTCATCTGCAGTACCTTTTTTAGGATACAAATCAATTGATTTACATTATTAGAATGTAACCTGCAGTTTTTGTGACAAAAAAAAACTATATTTTGACAATATTTTTGAAGAACATGTTCATTGAAAGAAGATACAGTTCAACAGGGGGAGGTAGGGAGGGACTGAGGAGTCAGGAGCAAGTTAGCAACATACAGTATTTGCATTGCACTGAACAGTATTATAATACTGTATGTTAACATATCATATTAACATATTATATGAACAAATTAGTTTACATTAGTAACAAATTATATACAATTTTATAGGTTTTGCATAATATATCATTTTACTCATTATTTTTGTTGAATACATATTTCTTCGGTTGAAATCTCAAATGCATGCTGTCCCACCCGAGTGGACATGTGAAATACGCCTTGAAACATGCGTGCAGAAAAAAAAAACATGAAGTTGAATTTATCATAATGCCTAAAGAGGAATCAAAACACTAAAGAAAAAGATCCTGACTGAGGTTGTCATATTTCATGCATGAAACCCTGATCAGTTCGTCGGATCATAAAATGCTTAGATGGGTCATTTTGGAAGGTAATTACAAAGATTAGTTTGTCATTTAGTTCAGGCAATCAGATTGTAATCGGTCTATCGTGCATGTTGGTTGCATTTCCACTCAGCTCTTTAGCTATATCAGATACAGCATTTATCTGATCTATCTAAAACACAAAGTGTAAATGAGGGGTTAATGACCTCATTGTGGATATAAAAGCATGATTGCTTTCTTCCAATAAATATCTCTGAAGCTCAAACATGATAAGCGAGGATCAAGCTTTCGTATCAATTTATGGGCCGAGTGTTCCGTCCCGGTGCTTGTAATCATGATGTGAAGATGGAGTCATGTTGGGGGAGAGGGGCCCTCTCCCAGGCATCAAAGTCCTACAAATGCCTTCCCCACCGGCAAAATAAGCCATCTCATTAGTTAAATAAGTTGTGAGCGTATTGATTAGAGGTGTTTAATTTACCTCACCTCTTTGACTGAGCAGAGACGGCCTGAAGGAGGGAGAGAGAGAGAGAAAAGGAGGAGAGAGAGGCACGCAGAGCTCAAAGCATTGAAACGACAGAGCCATAAATACAAAGTACAGCTCAGGCTGATGGGGGTGTCATTAGTTTTACAGATATATAAGCCAACATATTGGACAAATTATGATTTTGACCTGAGGGTGCCACTAGATGAAAAGCTAAAGGATCACCAATGTCAGTATGATACATCCTCCGGGTACCAAATTTCATACTAATCCATTTAAGAGTTGTTGAAATATTTCAATAAAAGATATGCTAGAGGAAAGGATCTCCAAAGTTAGTAAGTGTTATCCTCTGGGGACAACAAATGCCTGTACAAAATCCACTGGAGGCGTTTCAGAAGAGGAGTTTGAAATGATTTGCTTCTGGTTATAGAAGTACAGTACATACATACATATGTATACATACATGTACTCTCCTTCTCTCTGTTTTGCTACTTACTTTCAAAGGAAAACATAGTTTTTCAGTTACACATAATTCAATGGCACTTTTAAGGACTTTTTGCATGTTGTGGTTGATGTGAATTCAGACAAATCTACTTGGTTAGGTTTAGGAAAAGATCAAGGTTTGGGCTAAAGTAAGTAAGTTTACTTAAATTAAGCTACTTAAATAAGTTAATTAGTCAATGTAAATAAGTCGTGTTGACTTTTGGTTTCACTTGGGACACAAATACCAGTCTACTGGGTGAAAGTTTGTTTGACCCGTACATCATCCCTGTCCTCCTTCCTACGCGGACTTTCTCGCTCTTTATACTACGTCACCTGACTTCCTGAACACTTGCTCTGAGAGTCTATATATAGTGCTGCGATGAGAAATGTTAAGCAAAATGAGTAGTAATAACACACGCTAGGTCTGGGTATCAGTACTCGTTACCTTTTAGGTATTGACTGAAATAACCCAGTACCAAGTAGTATCAAAACTTCTCCAGTCAAATGATACCTGGAATCAATCCTTTTTTGTGCCCAGATCTCGAAAAAAATACTACTTATATGGTTTTGCTCGCAGCCAATTACCGCAAGCATTCTTCAATTTAATTGGATGTGTGATTAGCGCACTACTGAAGTGCACACGGTTCTGAACACGGAGATGTCTTTAGCATCCATTCACAAGATGGGTATCGAATGAAGTACTCTGTGGAGTAAGTATCATTTTAAGGGTACTGATATTGGTACTAGCATCATCATTTCTTATACGATACCCAGCCATAACACACGCAAAATGACTCGGTGTGTTATTCATACGCCAGTTTGTGATACCAGGCTGCATTATCTGGATTTTTTGTCCAGATATTTACTTTTCATGGCATTAGATTATCACCCACATAACAGTTGATGTCGGCATTCCCATACGCTGATGAATTGATTTCCTGGAACATCCATTCAATTTAAGAACAATCCAGATTCACAAAATCTTTCACAAGGGTAAGACCAAACCACAGTCTGCTCATGAATCAAATGTAGAGTTTTATTATTTTCCCCTTACAAACAAATTAAGGAGAAAAACTAAGAAAACATTTGTGAACGAGGCCCAATTAGTGCTCTGGGGATTTCAGTACATACCTTGGAAGTGTATCTCTGTAAGTGATTTAGTATGCTGGGATGCCATTCTGGTAAAACATCACCCTACATTCACACATTGCGAGATGCACTCTCCCTGCCCTTCTTCACAAATTAAGCATTGCCATTTCTAAACATTTACATAACTCAAAATAGCCCACGCAAGGGAATTTACATGCTGCAGCACGCTAGTTGCATTATCAAAGCCTCACGCCAATCTCCTACCACATGAAACACTGCTGCTCCCTGAGAGCTCAAACACAATTTATCCCCACCCGTCCATGTCCAGTGGCCAGTGGTCACCAGGACAAAATATGGCTCGGGGGGACAGTTGGACAGAAGAAAATGCTGTCTGTCACCACTCTCTTGTCCAACTTTCTTAAGTTGCCACTAATCAACAAAGAGCCTGTTGGGGTTACAGCCCAGGGGAAGCCTCAAGCTATTTTCCAATTAGTGTCACCAGAGAGACAAATAGGAATTCTACACAGTGCACTCAGGGAAGAGAATGAAAACAAGAAGGGTGGAGGTGGAGGAGAGGGGGATGAGAGAGGATAAGACTGTGCTTTGCTGAAGAGCACATTGCAAGGACAAACAGAGAGAGAGAGAGAGAAAGAGAGAGAGGAGGCAGGCCAAGAGAAGACCAGTGAAAGATGTCGAGGCGGGTATCTCTTTTCTCTGGGGTGAGCAGATTAAACGATTGTGACAGCAATTTGGGCAAAACAACATTCGTAGCCGAGACAGACAGATAGACAGTGGGCCAAGGCCTGTCTCGAAGAATAGTCATTCATTACGGAGGCCATTGGAAGGGAAAGTGGAGACAGACAGGGCTCCAGCTCGGCAGCATCAATTAACTGCAGCTCGCTTTGTATGCCGGCCGGGGCTGTGTATGAAAACTCGACAGTCCTCCACCAAGTTCTCTCGGCTTTTTAAGATGCAAGCCGTTTTCTATCGAGCGCACGCTCTCGCAGCTCAAAGGGGCTCGCGGTGCTCCTCCAGCGGCTGCAGCAGCAGCGCTCCACACACCTGCATCACAAAAACAAAAGGCACAGTGACTCAGCTGGTTCATTTAGAGGTGTGTGAGCAGACTGTGTGCGGGTAAAATGAAGGTCACGGTGTTATGCAGAATGTTGCGATTCCTCCTCCCTGCATTCTTTGACGTTACACCGCATGTCTCCGATTATTAACCCGTGTGAATAAGGGGTGCTCTCTCACACTTTATATGTGTGGAAAAGTTGGTAGTGAAGAAAGCAGATCCCATAAATAACAGATCAGTTGTTTTTAGAACCATTATCCACAATAGGGGCGGCTGTGGCTCAGAGGTAAAGCCGGTATTTCACATCGGCACCTTGCGTGGCGGCCTCTGCCATCAGTGTATTAATATGTGTGTGAATGGGTGAATGCTGACAGGTAGTGTAAAGAGCTTTGAGTGGTCCGAAGACTAGAAAAGCGCACTGTATAAATGCAAGTCCATTTTACCATTTACCATAAGGATATTGATCATAGGCAGACCTTGGAAATCCTCAGGGCTGGATTGATCCAGTCTTTTCCCCTTGTTTTTCAGGCACATATGGATTCATGAGAATATCATGATAAACATGAGGAGATTGACCATTACTGTAATTTTAAAGTTAACTGGATGGAGCTCACGTATAAATAAATATAAAAGGGGGTAACACTTTACAATATGGAACAATGTGAGCAGTTACTAAGGAGTCTAGTCTAATCTGACTCATTGATCTTTTATCTGACTGAGGTTTGGGAAAGTTACAATCTATTTCCCCGACCACGGCTCTGAAATATCAGTATATCTAACTGTACCTATTGATAAATCCATGGCGCTGTCCGTGGTGCTGAAGTAGCACACTGATTTGTAATTGGGACTTTTTCTCTGAGTCCCACCCTGGGACTGGTGGGGGGGGGGGGATACTATATTAATGAAAAAGAAAACAACATAAACAAACAAAAATGATGAAGGCAAAATGAAGAAGAAGGTGTTTATGGGGCTCTGGCAAAGAAGAAAAACCTTGCAGAGCTGCTTTTTCAGAACATCAGAGCGGTGCAGATGGAGGACGCAAACGGTTCTCTGCTCTCATACAGTTTTGCACCGCACCTCAGATTTATTTCTTTTATACAGTGTGACAAGATTTTATCAGACCCATCATGAACAGTGAGACATGCAATGAGCTTACGCTGTTGTTGGTACACAGTCTAAAGGTATCTTTAGTTGTAGTAGTCATACTGTAGTAGTAACATTAGTTTTACTATTATTCTTAGTTTCACGCTCTCTCCATGTCTTTGCAAATTACAATTCCATACTGTCCACACCGCTGACAGTTGTTTTCTGTATGTATCAGGGGTAGGGGTGTGGTTGCCTTGTACTCCATGCTCCAAAAGTAGTAGTAAAAAATACTTTTCACCTTTTTTTTTTGGTCTTGTCACGCATGTGGGTGTGAGGAATGGACACAATCGAGCAGACGGGAACAGTTCAGAGGTTTATTGAAGGTATGTTACATAAGCTTACTGGAAAGTCCAATGACAAACACTGACTGGTCTAGAGGACAGAATTACTGGATGATTTTCTCTGGAAAAAAATGCAAAGAACTCCTTTTGTAATGAACAGGATTAGCTGATATTTTATTAAGATGAGTGTACATGTCATTTACGTACTGAAGAGAGTAAATTTGGTGTTGTTACTCTTCGTAAGTGCCTTGTTTACCTCTGTGAAATACCATCTCCTGTCAGTTATCATATGAGAACAGGATTCCCAACTGTTTTTAAGCCTCAGATATATATATATATATTTTATATATATTCTCAGTTTTGTTGTGGGCCAGCTGACTGGGGAAGGAGGGCACTGGTCTAATTACTGAGCATAATTGTTCTCCACACTCCGTGTCCCAGTACGCACACTGGAAGATACAGTCCCTCATTAATCTGTTTGCAGGTTCACATACATCATACATATACATGATGTATGTTTTGGCCCCCTCTGGTCTTTCTGTATTTATTCTTGATTTCCTCGTTAAGTACAGTTGAAATAAAATGATAATATTTTGACCTTGCCGTCAGACAGCCCTTTCCAACGAGATGGTGAAGCAGTTATCTATGCCCTCTTCAAAGCCAGACAGAAAAAAAGTAATTTAACTGTTAGAACAGTAGTAGAACAGATGCTGGTCTACTGCTGCCTTGATCGGTTAGTTTGTGCACCTTATTGTGTGACTTTGGTGATTTGAAACGGCTAGTTTAAATTCACCAAAGTCACACGATAACACAAACAAACTAACCAACCGAGGCAGCAGTAGACCAGCAACTCCCGTGTTCTAAAATTACTGTTTTTGTCAAAGGAGTCTGGTGGCTTTGAAGAAGGCATAGATAATGGTTTAAGTTTCCCGTTTGAAAGGGAAGGGCTGTCTGACAGCAAGATAAAGCAGTGAAAATATTCGACATATAGCGTACACTGATATTGACTTTTTTCATTTTTCTAAAAAATGTTTTGCTGCTCCCTCCACATTGCTTTGCTTCCATGCTGGTACTCCTGTCAGTTTCTCCTAACTGGAGGTGTGTCGACTACCGCCTACTGTAGGTAATACACTGATTATGGATAAGTACCTCATACAACCCCACTTCAAACAATCCAAACAATCCCTTTAAAAGCCCAGACACACCGATCAGACATCAGTGAACTAGCAGCGACGAAGACTGACCGTTGAGTCGTCTCACGTCGCGTTTGTCTTGGCCAAAAAGTTACACTTGAACACATCGCCAAGACTACAGCCACCGGCGACTACCACGTACATTCTGCGCCTGTGTGAGATGAAATAACTCTCTTAGTCTGTATTCGTCACTCAAAAGGGAAACTGGAAGACCAAGGACGGCAGATATACGAGCTGTTATTGTGACAAGAAACAAAGCAGCGTTTGCCGACCATTTACACACCGCTCTTACTCACCACTTAGCTACATTCCAGATGGCCATGTCGTTGTGAAAATATGTGTATGTTAGAATAATCCTAAGAGATGAAGATGAAAAATGAAAAGAGCCTTCTGTGTGTGCCCTCTTGACTTTACGCATTGGCTTGCTTTCCTCACTTCCGTTTCTCCCTATTGTTCAGTGATATATTTAAGCTGAACAGCCAATCAGAGTGATTTCTCTCACCGATGGGCACCGCCACCTATTCAACATGCTGAATCGGCCGAAAAAATTCAGACACGGGCAGACTAGAGCAGACGGCGGTGAACACACCGAAAAAACTAGGGCGACAGGCGCTCATTAACGGCCCAAAACTGTCCGGCGGCCGACCGTCGGCCTCGTGTGTCAGTGCCTTCAGAGCACATTGTACATTTTTTTTACACTCGGTCGTAATAAAGATTCATTAAAAAATCTGAAACATTTTCTTTTTTACCATAGTGTCAGTGTTATGTGTCAGATTTATAATCCATACCAACACTTTTGAACATTGAACATCATTTTACCGGCTATGTTCTGTGCAGAGTAGAGCAGTGATGGGAATGAGAGGAGAAAATAGAAAAGGGAACAGGAGGTTTGGTGAAGCTGCCGAGCATCCCTCCCCTGCCTCTTCTGATCCCATCATCACGCCATGCATTAGTCAAGCCTTGTGGCCCCTCTGACGTCTGCAAAGAATATGTGAGCGAAGAAGGAATCCATCAAGAGTAATGGTATTGCTGTATGCCCTCAGGGCAGCCATCTTTAATCCTTACCCATCATGCCTCAGCCATAAACTATGCAATCACGGCCCAGTTTGCCGGCAACAGGCTGGTCCCACTCAGCGAGCGTGTGGTCTTCATGCTCTATTTAAGAAAGAGTCAGGGGTTTTTACTTTAGATCTGCTCCCTCCTGTTACTCCTTTTTCATTTTTTACCTTAACCAGATGTGTCAGGTCCCCAGCTTCTCCTCCATTCTCTCACTCTCTTCCTCCTCCACTCCTCTCCTCCCCTTGGCAGCTGTTCTCTCACATTGCCTGCCATCTCTTTCTCTGCCCGCCTCTAGGTATGTCTTCACTCGCTCAATCTCTTCGCTTGCTGGGTTTTTGTGGGTAAAATCATATTAAGCTGGAGCACCACAGCATGCAGATTATACTACTGTACACTGATATTACTCCTAAATTACAAGGTGCTTCTGTGCTTCAACACCCCATTAGTGAGTTGCATAATCTGTGATGATTTAAAATGGATAATATGTAAAAAGAAAAAAGAAAGGAATATGCAATGGAGTTGTAACAGAACAAGACAAAAAGAGAGTTGTTGTTCAGTCATTTGACAATCGGGAATATTTATAGAGCTGCATGGCGGTTGCATGTCAATTGATTTCTTTAAAGATTAGACTAGATAGACTCTATTAGATATTATCCAGAATGCATTGTGGAATGCCAAATGATACTTATGTTTTACAGTAAAATAATAAGCTCTATTTTACCACCCTCTGCATCACTATATGTAACCAAAATACAATTTCATAAACTTCCTCTGAAGTGATTTAATTTAATGACCGTATGAGTGTACTGTATTTTGAAACCAGCACTGGTGCACAGCCGATTTCCCGCACTCAGCAGACAGTCTATCTCTACTGTATGTCTAATTCATTGCCCCCATTCTGTCATGTACGCTTGGCTTTAAAATGGACATTTATTACATGCTGTTTTGTTTCCAGTTAGCGTTAACCACATTCAATTAGAGTCAGGTCCTCTTTCATCCTCTCTGGACCGCAGCTCTCATACGTATGCTGTGACAGGATGCGAAAGGGAATGAGCACTTTGTTGGCGAGGGCAGGCCTAAAGCGACGCCATCGCAGCCACATGACGGTAACACTTAATTACAGTTCAGAGGAAAACAAAAAACAGGACAGACAATTTCAAGTCATTTTTTTGTCTACATTTTTTTGTCTTTTTAATGTTACTGTTCATCTTCAATTGTACGTACTCCAACCTTTTTCAATGCTCTTCTGTTGATGCCCATGTTAGCAACAGGAGACTTGATATGGAACTGAACTTTTTGGTGTGTACAGTTTTTCTTTCAGTGTTCTTCATTTTAAAGGAAATTTTTCATGTTTTGGTTTGACACGGTAATTTGTAAGTAATTTTGCGTCAAATAACAATGCCTTGGTTGCTCGTGTCATGTGTACGCCCAGGCTGTTCTCATACACCGTTTGTAGCCATACATATGAATGCACTCTAATTTGTGTATGAGCCAATAAATTGTGAACCAGGAAGTATAAAGAGTGACAAACGTCATGTAAGGAGGAGGTCGGGGTGGATGGGTGGGTCAAAAACCACCGGACTTTTGCCCAGGACACTGGTGTTGGTCCCCATTGTGATACCAGAAGTAAACGTTGATTTATTTGTCACGTAACTCCCGTACTTAAGTTACGCCACTTCTTAAATTATTTTAAACCCAACCACAAACCTTTCCTAATAGTTGTCTGCTGCTATTTGATATTATTATTACGACATACCCCGAGAACATGTGTAGAGGGGGTTGCTTGTTGAGTTGCTACTGTAGCTACTGCAGGCATCAATACTGATATACAGCATTTCTTTGCACTATGCATAAATTGCAAACATGGCCAAAAGGCTTTTTTAATGTTCAACATTATAATCAGGCAGTGTTAATTTGACAAACTGCTATACAATATTTGCGATGAGGTAAACATGATATGTGACCACTTACTGCAAATTGTGCTAAACTGGACTTTCAGGGTAATTTCCTTGACAACTAATTACCTTCAGGTCACGTCATCTATCTTTCCTTCCATCCATCCGCGGCTTTCCACTCGAAGAGAGTTAAATTAACATTTCCAGCCATATTCCGCGTCCTGTCATGTTAGATTTTTTATGTCCTCCTTTTTCCAGACCTACAATCAATCACAGAAGCCTTATTTCAGTGGATAAAGCCATATTTCTCAACTGCTGGGAGTTATGTGGATTGACTGATCAAAGACCTCATTTCTAAGAACAGGCAACCTGTTCTTCTAACCGTGCAGGAATATTCTGATAAAAGGGAGTGGAGTTCTGTGGCTTAGTGATCAGTGGATGGCCAGATTTACTTCTTCCTTTGACTTAATTCTACATTGATTAGACACAGTTAGAATACATTTGAGGCGGAGTGTTTTTCTTATTCCTTCTGAGGTTGAGCTGTATAGTTTAACTATGCAAATGTCACTGAGCCTTTACCGCACAGTTTTACAATGAATCTACCTTCACATAATTTTCTCCTCAGCAGGAAGCATCATTGTAGCAAATTTGCGTTTTAATTGCTGTGAATCAGTTAATGATTATTGCATGTTCATGCTCTATGATTGGAGGGTTTGTTAAATAGTACTAATGCTCATGGACTTGTAACTCGCGCTGGCAAAAAAATATCATCTGCCTATCATTGTCGATCATTCTAAAATAATAAATTCCCAACCTGTCAGATGGCGACTGCCACTCTTGCATCATGCTGCCTTAACTCTCCATGCCTTCATCACATCCATGATTGACTACTGCAACATGATTCATTATGGCACATAATCCAAAGTCCTAAACAAAACGTACAGTACATCCAGAACTCGTCTGCTCACCGATTCCGCTCCAGTGATTATATCACCCCTGTCCTCCAGAACATCCACTGGCCCTCTGTCCCACAATGGATCCAATTCTGGACACAACCACTGGACCTGGGGCGACAGATCCAGTGGTTGTGTCCATAGCTGGCACCTCCCTCTGGAACCCTCTCCCTAAACACATCAGAGGATGCACCAAGCTGTCCATGTTCAAATCCCAAATCAAAACTCCACTTTTAGAACTGGTTTTAATGTGTGATTAATGTTGTGTGCAATATATATGCACCTGACTCTCCTCTGGGCATGATACACCTACATGTCCCCGTGTTCCTTGATGTCCCGGTGAATGTGGTGTGCAGGGTGTCTACTGCTTTTCTTTTTGACCCCAGCAGGGTTAGGCCATGGCTCTTTCCCGTTCAGTTGTGCACTACCTGGGTTGGCTGGGCCCCTCCCTCCCCCCACTTCTCCGCTGTAGCAGCCTAGGTTACAAAGAAGTAGGTGGGCTGGATCAGTGCGGTTGGGTCGATGTTGTGTCGCGGTAGGGTGCACATTCATCAGTCTCCACCCACGGTACCCATAGAGTCCAGTAGAGTGCAGAGCCTGTGTGAGTTCTAAAAGCTTGTGTTAACCACAGACCTCACTGTGTTTCATGCATCTAACCAAAAAACAAATAAAAAAAACAAACAGTGACTTTGAGACAAGGGAACCAGAAGTTAAAAAAATGCTAACTCATTTCCAGGTTTTAGGACTCATTCCTGCAACACTTTCCATGGTCAATGTCTAGTGCTTTGTATGCCCACCATCCACTGCCAGCATCGTACAACTCCTGTGTGTAAAGAATGTGGTACTTTGTGGACTGCAAGAAATGTTGCCAGCTGAAAACATAATTCAGTTTCCTCCCAAACGTATTTGGCAAAAGTATTTAGTACGATATAAATGTCATTTCTACATGGCATAGAGGAGAAGAGAGAGGGCTTAGTGCATTGCAAATTCAGAAAGCACCGACAACACTGAGAAAGCTTGAGCAAATTGAGGCCATGTACAAATAAGAACGTCACTTTTTTTTTGTTCCAATAAAGAAAGCAACAATCAAGTCAGGTCCACAGCATCAGCAGTGGACAGAGACATTTAGAGAATAACTGCACACTTTACAAAGCTGCTCCACAACCTGTTGCAAACACTCCTTAAAGCTGCAGCGGCTAGAAATGGAGCAGGTGTGATTAAACAATAGTTATTTTTATAAAACGCTATATGTCGCAGCTGATCCGGAGTCTGCTGTCCAGCTGCCGTCTATGAGAGCCACGAGTCAATCACTCGCAAATTCCAACCAAACGGTCAAACTAGGCAGCGCTGATCAAGTATGAATCAATATTCTGTTACTGTAATGCCTATTTCTCTCCTCAAATGTTTTCAAAAACATCTTGTAGTGTACTATTTAGCTGTAAAATAAGAAAGTTTGTTACCCGGCAGCTATGTTGAGATCTTTTGAGGAAATACCAAGCACCGCCCACCAGCTTGAGCACAGCCAATAGGAACACTCTCTCTCTGAAATTACCTGTGATTGGTCAAAGTCTTTTTTAAAGCCTGAAAACATAGCCATGAGGAGGTGCAGAAGTCTCTCAGAACACTTGAATTACAATATGATGAAAGGTTATTATGGAACTTTTGCCCAATGATGCCAAAAATTGTTGCCTACTGAAGCTGTAAGAGCTTTTCTTTAGCACCACACTAACATTTAGAGTCAGGGTCTTTGTCACAGCACACCCTCATATTCAGCCATAGCGTACATTATTGTCATTCTGTGAATACAGAGCACAGAAAGAGCCCCAAAGGCCTTTTCAAACCAAGTCCATATTTTCCTTCCTTAATTGTTGCACATATAAAAAAAAATACAGCCTCACGTTGTGTAAATCACGTTTCTATCAGTTGTTTGACCACCAGAGCCGAGGTAAACTGATTCACTTTGATCATTCATCTCCACAAAGCACAAAGCACTTCATGACAAACAAAGTAAAGAATACAGAGATGCGGAATTTAAAGCTAGATTATGACAGGTGATTGCAGAACAGCTTGGAATCATGGGTGGTCACAAAAAAAGGATGTACGAAATATTAGACAGTAGTGATGGTATTCAAGGCAGCTAAACGATTAGCCACCATTGTTTAAAACAGTGGCCTCTCTGAGTCGTCTCACATCTCACACTATGGTCTCACACATATATTGTGACATCTTGAGAATCCAGTTTTGCCTCGTCTTGCGCATTTTAGAATAATAATCATGGCATCAGCCTCAGTCTGCAAGGTTTTGTTCAGAACAATTTGTATCAGATGAGAGAAAAAAAAACAAATAAGAAAAATATGGATTTGCACATAAGCCTTGAATGTTAGGAAAAGTGCTAAATTAAAGTCAACAGTGAGTGTTTGCATACAGCAGCAATCACACGCAAGTACTATATGTACTCTCCATTAGAGTTTGTGTGTTGGTCTAGTGATCAGCCTGATCCTTCCTATATAGGAGGTACAGTCTTTATTCAACTCTGCTCCACCATTTTTTAAAACTTCTTGGCCCAGTTCTCCTTTATTTGCTTTCACAGAATCAATACAGTTCTTTTAATCTCCATCAGTCTCCAAGAGTAGCTGAACTTTGGTTTGGTTCCCTTGGTAGTTTTGTTGTCTGAGTTCCGCTCTTGTTCACTCACCATTGGCTTGTGAAAGAGTGGATCTGCACTCAACGTTTCAAAGCATGCTCAGTTTACAGAAAACGTTGCTATATCAGGATTCCATCAAGAGTGTTCTTGCATCTCACTGTTTCAGTGCCTGAATTCTATTTCTCCATTAATCTAACCTTGTACTTGGCATAGAAACTTAACAGAAGTTTGGCTTTGTAAAATATATACTATTGCTCTTCATTCCCTGCTTATTGAGTTGTAAGTTGTTAATTGTTTTAGCCAAAATGTCTCATAAGTAAATTGTATGGTGTATTATGTGGACAGCCCGTTCTCACTCCCAAGTCGTTAAATATGGCAGTTTGGTTAGTGGCCCTACGTTCTACCTGGTCATAGTTATGGCAGGAGTAAAGGAGGAAGTCAGGTGACGTAGTATAATGAACGTGAAAGTCAGCGCAAGAAGAAGGTCAGGGTGGATGGATGGGTAAAAAAAAACATACGATTTTAACCCACAAGAGTGCTGTTCATGTCCCGTGTGAAACCAAAAGTCAATATTGACTTAGATATTAATGTCACGTTACCTAGGTTACATTACGTAGGTTATGTTACGTAGGTTACGTTATGTAGGATACGTTACCTAGGTTATGTTACATAGGTTATGTTTCGTAGATAACGTTACGTAGGTTACGTTATGTTATGTAATTAGCCTACATTACGTATGTTACGTAACCTACTGAAATACGTAACAAACGTGACTTATTTTAACCAACGAGACCGCTCTTCATGTCCAGTGTGAAACCAAAAGTCAACATTGACTTAGATGTTAATGTTAAGTTGCGTAGGTGGTGTTTCGTAGGTGGTGTTTCGTAGGTTACATTACGTAGGTTATGTTACGTAGGTAGAGTACATCACGTATGTTACGTAACCTACTGAACTACTTAACAAACAGAACTTATTTAAACCAAAACCACAATCTTTTTCTAAACTTTACAAAGTGGTTTCCCCATGGAAGTTAAGTTTGAAAGGATAGTCTATGTACGTAGCGTGCAGAAACTGATATGCAAAGTGCTGCTAGAGGGGTATGTAGAGCATCACAGTTTGAAGAGTAGGTACACTGACCAAACTGCCGTATTTGACAAGTTGGGAGTTAGAACTTGGTTGATGTGGCAGTGTTTAGAGCTGTTGACTGCTTTCTTGGGTATGAGTTGCAACTCATTCAGGGTTTGAAACAACAAAACGTATTGTTTTACAGCTTGAGGACTTAATTGTGATGTTTACAACTCAGACACATCTCTCAGTGTGGCGGTTGCGCCTCTATACTAACTTTGTCAAAGCGCAGAGAGCGTCTCACAACATTTGCTTGATGTATGGAGGGTAGATAAAACACATGCTTCACAAAAAGAGCCGGACTATCTTCACTTTGTTATTCCAATATCCTCTTCATTTCTTCTATAGCGTCAGTATGATAGGATCATTAGTCATTTGCGCACGTCTGTTGGAGCCAAAGAATGATTGCTGTTGCCTGACATCATCTCAGGCTGGTATTTGAAGCAGAAAGAGTCTAGCTTTATCCGAGTGAGAAAGACCGACTGAAAAATAACAAACGAGGGACCACTTTCTCTCCTCCCCTGCTGGAGATAATCTTGTTTTTGACTTGAGTGATAGGCAAGGATTTCACAGGCGCTCCATCTGTTTCTGACGGCTTTGCCTTTATGTCAAAATTGGATTTCTTAATCTAATCGCAGCGGTTCTAAACTGGCGTTTTTTGCTTGCCTCCCTCCCAGCGCAGATCACTGCTTGGGACCTCTATGCAAAATACTTCCTCTGATCCGCCCACAATAGACGGCCCTCAATTACGATAATGGCAGAGTAAAGGAGCACAATGCAAATTGCAGAAATGATGCGATATAGCGCCGTTTGCAAATCCAACTTAAGCCCTAGTTGGGAGTGTATATACCCTGCAATCTAGCCCAAAAATGATGATCTCCCCAGACGGCTGCTGGATGAATTTCGGCTGCTGGCGTAAAACAGGGAGGACTCAGGGATGGATTGGGCAACAGGATCAGGTGGGCTCGACAGGGCGAGTAGGTTTTGTGTCGACCAGGATTAGAGGAATGATCTGTGTCCCGGATGTTTCTTAATGCACTGTCACATTATGTAAATCCCCACTCCGTATGAATGCCACAGATACTGTATTTGTCTGCCTGCTACACGTTGTATTCCCCATGAGCTGCATGGATTGACCTCAATTTGTTTCACAACCTCCTATTTTTTTTTTTTTGTATCCACATTTCTGTCAGGGGGAGCGTAGTGGTAAACGACAGCACACATTTCCTGTTGCTGTGCGGGAATACAGCGAGAAAGATCACGGAGCATTCTCGCTGTGAACAAGACAAAAGTTTAGACAGAGGGAAGAAGAGACGCCTGTGAGGCTCTCACAGAGACCAGTCAGCTTCCTGCTCTCTCTTCTCCATCCGCCTTTCTTCACAGACGAGTCAGCTCCTGCTCTCCGTCCGCACAATCTGTCTCTTATCTTTACCCTGCCCTCCTCCCCTCTCTGCCTGTCCTACCTCCTGCCTTTCCTCCACCTTTAAAACCTTCCTCGCTGACGGCTAGAACCAGGCTAATTGACAGAGTGACCTGAGGAAAAGTAGTGTTACTCCTCCTTTTGTCTCTGGATCAAACATCCCTCTTGTCTCTCAGCTTTTTTTTTTTTCTCCTTCCTCTTTTTACCGGCTCCTCAGACTACCACTACCGCATTGAAGTCTGCCGCTCTGTGTTCTTATACGGACTAGGAAATGAATCACGGCCGTGAGTGTGGGCAGTCGGTCATGATCGATGAGGAGGGCAGGGCCTGGGCGAGGAGAGAGTGGACAGACAGTTTGAGTAGCTTCTGCAAGGTTGAACTTTAACAATGCGATGCCTACCACTGAGACCGACCTCCAGCCCTCCTCTGTCAAGAGGCTTTCATCTCATCAGATGCTCACACAGCTCAGGTCTTTGCATGAATCCTCTTCAGACGGACGGCGGAGGGGGAAGGCAGTAGCTCCTCTCTTCTACACTTCAAGACACATCTTTACGGAATCTGTATCGTCTCTTCTTGGCTTCTTCTCACTCCCTGCTCTCTCCGTTCTTTTTCTTCTTCTTCTTCCCCACTCTCCCTCAGTACAGAATGCCATTTTGCCCACGGCCCTACCTGCCTTCCTCCTTGTATGTTTTAGCCTCCAATGAGAGGAAATAAGTTCTGTAGTAGCCGAAGATCAAGCCTCAAAGCCCACTGTTGAGTTTAACAACTCTGTCACTCACCACAGTGGATTTTTTCCCCACCATTGCTTTCCCTTTTTTTTCCCACCAAAGTGCCACTGAACGTTATCTTTATGACTGTGAAAACCGACAGCTGCCGGTAGGAGTGAAATAATTGCCGCTGCCAGTGTGACAGACATTACTGACTCACTCGTACAATAGCAGAACAATGGCATTCTTTTCCAAAGCGCTTGGAAGCCAGAGGAATTCATGCATTCTCATTCTGTGGACGAGCCAGTTGTTTGCAGCTGTAGCGAAGGGGTCTAAGCGATAACAATGTGACGTTTTGTGACTTTGTACTCTCAAAACGCTGCTTTATTTGCATCTTGTCAATTGCAACAAAAGCGCTACCCGGATCCAAAAGCATCTTGGCAAGATAATTCCCAGCTTAAAAATCCACCCCGTTGCTTTACTGGCACGGAGTAGACCAACATGTCATCACACACACTGATCACAGATAGCCTTGTGGGCCTCACAGTGACACGCACTGCCAGCTGTACTCTGTAGGCAGCTGGATACGTCTCCTCCGTTCAAATTCACTGAGAAATGTCCCCCGCAGAACGTCATGTACAGGCGTGTTTTACTAATAGACAATTACCGTATACTGTACAGAGAAAGTGTTGCCATAAAAAAGTGCTTTTAAATTCAGAGCGTCAGCTATCATTACACATTCGTTACATGCGGCGCGAGTTCCATCATTACCTCGAGCGATTTCACGATGATGGCTGAGATGATTATTTATGATCAAGTCAGTGTTTGTGTCATTGCCTATGATGAGGCTGATGTATCAAACCGTTTCATTCACTATCCATTTCATATGCCAAAAATAACTCCCTGATGGAATCATGAAGCTCATACTTTTTTTTTTATAAAGCCTTTTGCTTTATGGTTTCTCAGAAGAAAAGCAAACACTGAAAAAGATGATTTCCTTCAAGTCACCACTTTATTAGCTTCAAACAATTGTTTTGATATTTTCCAGCCTGTTTTTTTTTTTTGACCATATTGCAGCACTGTTGTCGATGTTTTAAATTACATTTTGTCGCGGCGGTCGGAAACCTTGTATCTCAATATTTGTCTTTTTTTTTCATAGATCAACGGCATTGATCACCCCTTTATGTCTTTCTGTGGCTTCAGCACCCTCTAGCACAGTGGCTCTCAAAGTGGGGTCCGGGGACCCCCAGGGATCCGTGACACTCTGTCAGGGGGTCCGCAAAATAATTAGCTATAAATTATAAAATTGTGGTGTATCACTGAAAAGTGCAAATCTACAGATGGACCATTTGTGCCAATAACACAAGCATATTTCTCCCACCCATGTTAACTTTGGGCCAATAGAAACCCTCATATGATTAAATGTACAACAATATGTACATTATTTTTAAGTAGTCAGCTTTAGACTTGTAAATTTAAATATCTTGATTTATTAGGACTATGCCAGTCTTGCTACTGTTCATTTTCTGAAAGCTTTTAAGAATTACTTGAAATATAGGCCATAAACATATCCAACGGGTTGAGTCCAAATGCAATTCAAACAAAATGACCCTCTTTTCAAAGGTAAATAAAGGGTATTAACATTCAATAACATTGCAAATTTCCCTGCTGTGGGACCAATAAAGGATTATCTCATCTCATCTTATGTTAACATGATTAAAATTTAAATGTATTTTTCTTTATCACTCTGAAACAGGTCTGAAGTATTTAGAATGGAAAGTTTTAGAATACAAATAGTTCTAATGAAATCTAAGAGTACAAATGGTTGTAAGTCATAATCTTAATTGGTGTTACGATTCAGAGGTGGTCCATGGAAAATGTTCTCCCCTGTAAGGGGTCCCTGGCCCCAAAAGTTTGAGAACCCCTGCTCTAGCAGATGGTAGAGGACTTGCACGTTCAACAACTATAATTAAAAACACAATTTAAAAAAAAGTTTCATTTAATTTGTGTTGGTTATGTTCAGTGGTTCAGTGGTTAATAGCAGATCTTTTTCTCAAAATTTTCAGTCCGGTTGGAAATTACGTCGTAATTACTTGACCACACATTACAAACAGGCGTGCAACAGCACAAGAAAATTGCAACGCGAAGGCAGATTTCTTGTGAATCCATCAAAAGACCTAGTGGGTCACAATCAACAACTGACACCAGCAGCTGCAGCACATTCGATAATAGTCCAAGTACCTCGGCGAACTCTGCCAGTAAGACGGCCTCAGGGAGCTAATGTTTATCAAGCTATAGAGCAGAGGAGGAACGTAGCGCTAGCAGCAAACCCAGTGCAACAAGGAGAGGAGAAAGGCAGTGCTAGCAGCACCCCAGAGCCAAGAGCAGCTGCAGCAGGTCATCCACAAGCGACACATACTTTCCCTGGGAGGCGTTTTGGAGATGAAAACTTTTCCCGTTCTTTCCAACCATGGTGGCGATGGCTACACTAGACTGCAGAGACAGACTGCGTTTTTTTTGTTTTGTGTGCCTCCAGGCTGTGCAGAATAAGCTAGTGTCTTTAGATCAGCATTGGCAGATGGAAATGCTTTTTTGTGGAGAGAGGATCGGTGTAAGGCCACCGCAAAATTCAGTTTGCACAATAAATCGCCAATGCTATTCTAACACTGGCTGAGTTACAGCACACACCAATAAGTGCTCTTCTTTCTGATATAGCAGCTAAAGTACAACAGACAGCGAGAAATGTACTAGAGATCTATGAGTTGATGATACCTGAGGAAAGGGAATATGTGTTGAGGCGAGACAGCTGGATTAGCAACACAATCCAAAAATGAGATTATTGCCCATTTTACACATTCTGTTCAAAGGACAAGTGGTATCTCGTGCGTCAGGCTGTGGTTTTTACGGACTGCCGGTTCACGGCACAACAGATATCAGCACTGCAGAGCAATTTTCCAGCTGTCTTCAGTACGTTGACAACGATCTTGAGACACATTGTGACTGTGAGGATTTTACAACTGCCCAGACACTACTGCAGGTACAATGTTTACATGATTGAAATGCATTCTAGTGAGGCCCATAAATATGTCAGGACCAGCTGGAAGAAGTAAGCCCACACTCTATTGAGAATGACTAGCAATAGCATGTTCTAAACTGGCTAAGCTGCAGTAGTTTACCAACAAGCCCCGTGAGCATTCATTACACCTTTTATTTCTCAAGGACACAGAGATGAACTTTGCTGTGCCATTTTCTAGTGTGATTGGTTTCGGTGCCAAAGAAGAAAGGTCAAAGGTCATTGGTCATCTTAAATCCCTTTTCTTTGGATTGAATAAATCACTTTAGAAACATAACTAACGAAGGACAACCACATGTCAGATGTCCCCAAATGTTGGATTAGAGCCACTTTGGTTAATCATGTCTGCATGATGTATTGATTTTCTCCGTCACATAAATTGTAATTAAACATCAAAAGATGAGCAGCAGGTGACGCCTCCTCTCCTCCTCCTGCTTTAATCTGCACATGTACTACTGCCTCTTACACGTTTGTTCTCTATTCCTCTGTCTTCTTTTGGCAACACCACCACATCTGTCATCTCCCTATATGGTCATTCATATTGTTCTTAAAAAAATGTCATCCATGCCGGAACCTTTCTCCATACTAGAGTCAGGAACACCCAGTCCTGAGAGGAAGCTGTCATCAAACATTACACCAATTCTGACTGAAAACACATTTCATCTGTTCAAAATGTGGTACAATGATGGCAATGCAAATATTAAGCTAATTTTACTTCAGTATTTTTCAACCATATTCTCTCATGTTTTTGTGTATAAGTGACTAATGGAGACAAGACTTTTTGAAATTGGTCCAGTATTGAGGGAGAACGCTGAAAAGGCTGCAAGTTATTCATAACCGGCAATTCCACACCGTAAATGTGCGTCCACTGAAAGTGCTCGTATTTGCCACTGACAGGCTCAGACTGTTATTATCTGACAACATTATGAAAACGACCCTACAGAGAAATAAAACGTTGTCATAGTGTCATGTCACGTGTTGCCAGAAAAGACAACGTTGGAAACGTGAGTTGGAGTTGGAGAGAGGAGTGTCGGTGTCGTCAGAGTTGGTTGTGTTGGAGTACAGAAAAGCGTAGCTTAGTGTTATCTAAAAGATTTTCAAAGTCATGGCTGAATGTTTAGCTGATTTCGACAATGTGGACGCAACGCGATATTTCACAATGAGATTTCAGAACAAGACTTCTCCAAGCGGGTCACACAATAACAAATAAACCAGATCAAGTAAAAGGTAAGAACGTGTTTCATTTCTCTGTTGGGTCCTTTGCTTAATGTTGTCAGACATCTATTATAACAATCTGAGTCTGTCAGTGGCAAAAACAAGCATTTTTAGTGGACGCACATTGACGGTGAGGAATTGCCCCGAGCGATTACATTTCAGCCCGCTTAGCGGGTGCGGGCTGCAGCATTATCCCTCAATACTGGACCGATTTCAAAAACTATTCTCCCTTTTAATCACTTAGACACAAAACATGGGAAAATATAATCGAGGTTGAAAAATACAGAAGTTAAATAGAATAAAAAAAAAAGATTTGATGAAACAATCCCAATTTAAGAGCCACTTTCTAAAATCAAATTAAATTAAATGTAGTTTAGATAACTGTAATTAAATTAGTGTAATGTATGACCTTTCAACTGAAAAAGAAAACTAACACAATGTAAAGTGCACAAAAAACTAAAACCATATTTCTCATTCTCTGCTTCTCTGCTACCAGCTCCAAAATATACAAACGTTTTAATTAAATTATTCAAAAAGGTTAGTAATACATTCTTCACTCAGAACATGCTGAATAGACAATTAAATTATTCCCTGTTAAAACATAGTCAGAAAGTGCAAGGACATAAATAAGCTAGTCAGTGACAGAGAGGAATGTGAAACTAGTTTGCTGTTCCTTGCACTGCTGGAAATGCAAACCCTGTAACTGTAGTAGAGGATAATTGTTTGTACTGTGTAAGACAGTTTGTGCTGGCATAAATACAGACTACTACAAATACATGCGGATCATTGCCAAGTGGACTAAGCTAGTTTGGAATTATGTTGAAGACACTTAAAGGACCCAGGAGAGGCATGCTGCTGATGAGCTGTGCAATGAAGCCACATCCTGGATGCTTCTGTCCGCCTGCTAGGGGACCGCTTGGCTGGGATGTAGTGGCTGGCCAGACTGGGGTGCAGATGCCATGTCTTCCAGGTAAAAAGATCAAATAAAAAAAAAAAACAGTGACAGATAGTGTCTTCACTGTGTGTGTGTGTGTGTGTGTGAGAGAGAGTGAAGCAGCAGCAGCAGCTCTTGGCTGGACCGACCTGCAAACGTCAGCTTTGCTCATTTCCAAACAGGTGTGAAGAGGCCGTTGCCTGCCGCTGTCGAGGTGTCACACATGAAGTGTCAGAAATCAGAATCAAACAGGTTTATTGCCAACACAGGGCTTTCATCCAGGAGACCGCTGTTCAAAGTCTCACTTTCACAATACAATTAGCTGTTTGTTTTTGTCCCGTGTTCACAGCATTCTGTTTCATTTTCACTTTACAAACGTAGTAGTTTTAAGCCCAACCATGTAGTTCTTTCCTAAACCTTACTATAGTGGTTTTGTTGCCTAAACCTAAAGTGATGTCGAGGGTAACTATAGTGGTTTGAATGCCTAAAATAGCGTGACACCAAGGGGCGTGACGCCAAGGGGCGGTTTGTCATGAGTTTGAATGAGAACCTGTTGGTATTACGCCCGGGACAGCCTGGGCACGTCAGGAGGGTGCTAAAGGGTGCCTTAAGCGTCGGTATCTAATGCAGACGGCTGTGACAAAGCATCATCATTTGACGCCCTGGGAATGAGAATGGGCTGGAATTATGGAATCAAACTACAGTTTTCCAAAGGTAGACACACATATGTATTAAAGTTATTACTATTATTATTAACAGTATCGGATTTTCTTTGGTTTTGATGTTAATTCAGAAACGGTTTTTATTTGATATTCAGCAATTATACAAGATCCACTGCAGAACAGAAAGAACCTTCTGTTTCTTTATCATGCAGTGCAGCCACAGGAGATGTTTCTCAAACGGAATGAGATGCATTGTGTTGTTTCCTTCATCTAAATCAAAACATGGATCCAATAAGTTATGTTTCCCCTTTCTCTGGTGGTTATTAAAAAGCATTCTAAGAAATGTCATAAAGTGACACTGTCCCCACCTGAAAAAAAACAACAGCATGGGTCGTATTTTGGTTGTTTAAAGTTATGGTTGTGCGAATAATGACTGACTTCCTTAACCTTAGAGGTGGCAGATCAGAAAATAAAACAAAAACAACTTTTTGTAACAACCACAAGTTGAGGGAATTTGGGTAAAAAATAATAATTATTATTATGTTGTGGACTGCACTTGTATTCAGCAGCTGCCCACGGCAAGCAGAGGATATTTTTATCAATACGTGAACGTCAATCACGAGCTTAAAAAGAGAATCCAGGCAAACCCTCCAACAAGACGGGCTAAAAGAGGCACTTAAGCATTGAGCTCATGCAAGATGGTGGCTTGGAGGCCGTCTCCATACAATCTGTCTATTGTGGGTGGCAGAAGAATGAGCGGAGGAAGAGGATCTCTGAGCCAGACAGGGGAGAGAATATTGCCTGTAGCGTTGTGGATGTAATAGGGGAAGGCAGTGATGCATTTCCGCCAGGCTCGTCTGGTCACCAGGGAGCTTCTGTCTCCAGCGTTCGCCACTCGCTCTCAACGGCCAGAAACTTCTCCTCCTTCGCCTTCGCCTTAGTTTTCCAGTTTTCTCCTCTGCCTTAACTCTGCCCGAGGTAAATATAACTGCAGCCTCTAGAGAGTGGGTGGGTGTACGTTTTCAGCTTGATGGGGAGTTTGAGGCATATGTTTGTGTGTGTGTGTGTGTGTGTGTGGTTTTTCTCCCACCCTTCTGCAGAGGGCCATCTCTTTCAAGCTAAATCAGCTCGCTCGCTGTGAGCCTGTCTCTGCTGGGCATCTGCTAATGCCTGCTCCATTACATCCAGCCTATCTCTGGCTGGAAAAGCACACACACATACACACAGAGTACATTTGTGTGTTTGTAGGGGGGGATAGACACCTTTGAAGTTCTGCGATGCTGCCCCGAGACGCGTAGCTGAACGTTGCTATAGGAGGTAGAAAAAAAAAAAGTGGATTAACACACAAACCTGTCAGAGGCCAAAACAAGCTGGCCTCTTGGTTTGATGCCCTCAGGGGTGGCTGGGTATGTACTGGCATATTACTGTGTGTGTTCACAGGAGGTGGTGGATGTGTTTGGCAGGGTTAAACGGTCAGGCAAGCCTTCAATTTGCGCGACCCGGACTTCACTGGAGCCGCGGTTCATTAGGGAGGGCCGTTTAAACGGCGAGGCAGGGACCCAGGGGACGCCGTTAATTACTCCGCTCAGACTCATTGATGGGCCCAGGTATCCATATGTGTGTGTGTGTGTGTGTGTCCTGTTGGGTGTAAACACACTATAAACCACAGGAGCGCAAGATCATTTGAATAACAGACACAATTTGCAACAACTTTTCTTGTTGAGTGAACTCGGTGTGTCTGACTTCCTGTCACACTGAGTCCTAATCAACACACCTCACTAATACTGTATGAGAGGATAATGTGATATATGATGGAGGCGTAGATAAATTATTCAGTGACTTATTCAGTCTGGAACTGCTTTCTTTATATGCATCTCCACTGTTGTTGACATGATTAGTATTATTACCCTTCTGTTCTTGATCTGTTAATTTATGTATTCTCAACTTTTGTTTCATCAGAAGAAAAAAAAAGGATTTAATAACGTAAAAAGTTATTCTATGCAGAAATACTATGAGCCTAACAATACAGTGCTTTTTCTTTTAAAGTGACAGTGTGTGAGTGGGCGCATGAGACCACACCATTTGTCCCATTTATGCTCGAGTATTTTGACCACGCTTGTCCTTTGTTTGTTTTAGCCAAAGTTCCATCTGCACACTTTGTCCACACATGGAACGTCAGCAGTGCGTGCCTCGTTGAATGGCTGCGTGTTTCACGCGCGTGGTGTTCACACCGGCTGCGTTTCTGCTGCTGCTACTATCAGCCCTTTCTTTTCACATAGTTTGCGTTTCATAATGGCCATTTCATTTAATTATAAATGTCATATTTATTTTAGACAGAAAAAGGTCAAGAAATGTGTGGTAATTTGTAAATAATAGTAATAATCCACAATTAAAACCCTGTACTATATTTATTCATGGAGCCCTGCATGTTCTACAACACTGTCCTGCACATATTTCAGAATAAAAGTGTTAACAAATGACGGAATTATGTCCCCAGAAAAAAATGCTTAAGGGCATTTATTTTGAAATGAAAGCAGGAAGTGTTGATTTAAAAATAAATATTGACTTATTGTCATGTCTGTGACATATTCTACAGATGCAGACATCAAAACTGTAGTAATGTTGCTGGTATAATGTCAATATACTGTCAAACGATCATTTTCAATGTCTGTTGTTGCTGTGAACCGCACGTAAAAATAGACGAGACCTCGAATCTCTAGAAGAGAAGCAGCCGAGCACGCGGGCTGTGTGGCTGCTTTAACCTGTTAACATGGTTAACAACCTGACATTCCCTGTGTGGACACGCCGTTAGTCTGTGGCATTGCAAATACTTGCTATCGTAGGTTTGTTTCCGTTTAGCATTATCTTTTTTTTTTTAACAGTTGCCATCAACATTTTCAAACACAGAAGCTCAGTTATTGTTTATTGATTTCAATATGTTATGTTGTCTAGTTATTGGGGTTTTTAAAACATGTTTAAATAGTTATCAGAGTTTGTTTGTTTTTTCTTTGCAAAATGGTGAGGAATATTTAGAGGAATAGTTTGGGAGTTTTGAAGTGGGGTTGTATGAGGTACTTATGCATAGTCAGTGTATTACCTACAGTAGATGGCGGTTGACACGCCCCCAGTTGTTTCTGTCAGCCTTTATCGCTCCCCCACCTTTTGAATATGCCAACTTTACCACCTCAGGCAAAGGTCAAACCTCCTCTGTGATAATAAGGCTTGATAAAAAAAATCCTACTGCTTTCTGTTTTTTTATGCGCAAATCTAAAGTGTGGATTAAAAAAAAAAAAAAGGTTTTATGTAACCATAATGTCCCTTTAAAGGCATAGTTAGGGTGTTTTGAAGTGCGGTTGTACTTCTCAGCTTTGAGAAACAGACAGGAGTAGTGCTCCGTTATTGCTGCGGATGGGGGGTCATCTTACCTGGCAGACAATTTCTGTTATTGTGTGAATTTGGTGTTTTGACAGGGTTAATTTGGATTCACCAAAACTGATCAAGGCAGCGGTAGACCAGCAACTCCTGTATTCTGAGGTAAGTTTTTTTTTTTTTTCTTTTATCAATGGAGTCTGGTGGCCAATGCGAGAGCACAGATGACGGCTTCAGTTCTCCGTCAGAAACATGGACAGTGTAGCTGTCTCTTGGCAAGGTAAACCGACAAAGACATTGTAGTTAATACACAGACTATGGATAAGTATCTCATACAACCCCACTTCAAAACATCCAAACTATCCTTTTAAGTCTTGTTTGTACTGATGATACAAATAACATTCACCTGTTTTAGAAGAGAGAGACTAACACAACCCTGAGTGGGTCTGGTTCTGCCTATACTGATTCTTCAGCAGAACAAAGAGCCTATTTAAAGAAATGGAGCAAATATGATTAAAAAAAGTTTTATATATGTATATAAATATATATATATATACATATATAAAACAGTCACAGTAGTGACAGTCACAGACAGTAGTGCATGAGACAATCATTTGCCTCTGTGTCTTCTGGTGTCCTCCGGTGCTCCTAACGGCATCTGCAAGATTTCACAGACCGGAGGAAAACAACCAGTCAGACCTCATCTGGAGTCTGCCATCTTGTTGTGTTTTCAGAATCATCTTGTAGTGTACTGTTTAGTTGTAAAATGAGAACGTTTGTGACCCGGCAGCCATGTTGAGATCAGTTTAGGAAATACCAAGCACCACCCACCAGCCAGAGCACAGCCAATAAGAACGCTCTCTCTCTGAAATGACCTGTGATTGACCAAAGTCTCCCGTCACAGGCTAGATTATTTATAGCCTGAAAACAGAGCCATGAAGAGGTGCAGAAGTCTAGTTTTCTCTCAGGACACTTGAATTACAATATGCTGAAAGGTTATTATGGATTTTGTTCCCAATGATGCGAAAAATATTCTGCCTACTGCACGTTTAAGGGAGTTGGTGTCATTTATTTTCCTTAGTTAAGCCAATTTAACCCTTGAGTTGGTTTTCTTTTTGCATTCGTAATTATGTGATCTGGGTACACTGTGGAAATAAACTGTGTGAATGACAGTTTTTTTAGTCTGCCTCCTTCCATCTTCCCAGACCCTCTGGCCAGGCATCCCGTCATTTCAGAACCTAGACAAATACAGCATATACTATCTACACGGCTGGATCCTGTTAGAAAAAAAAATCTTCTATGGTAATTTGGGTAAACTGACACCTTAAAGAGTGGTGACAGGTTGACCGTGGTTGACCTCTATAGAACACCCGTGTGTCCATTTGCCTCCTCACATGGTCATCCATCCATGCCTTTCAGATCAGTCTGTGTGTTGCTTCTGGGACATGAAGAGCAGGTCTTTAAAAAATTATCTTTGGTCAAATTAACAGTGTCTCTCAGAAGATATTAATACAGTTAGTGAAACATTTATTAAAACCACAATCAGCATAAACCATATTTCAAGATTGCTTGATTGATTTTTATGAGAGCACCATCCATTCATGACATATAAATAAAATGTTCCTTTTTTGATAAACACTTTTGTGAAACGCTCAAGTAGCCAGAGCTGTGACAAATGATGATCACAAAAATGAAATTGTGATTGTCACACGTAAACACATGCACACTCTTGCGCTCATTATCACACTGTCTTTTAATTTCCCACTTCCCACATGTGTGTGGTCGATTATATTTAAATTCCAATGCAGCCGAGGTTCAGCATGTCATCTTGATTTATTTGTTGTTTTCTTTTATACACTCGGCTTTGAGCAGGCATGTTTTTCTAAATTCTTTTTTTCTTTTTTTAATCTCATTCACGCTAATTAGTATTTGTGCAGTGCCCCTTTATTTGTTGTTATCTTTTCAACTCTGAGCATTTTTTCTCAACTCGTTCCAGTTTTTTTACTGCACATTCCAAAAAAGAGTTCTGATAGGTTTCTCTTGATAATATCACTGCCATGTCTTTTTTTGGTCCAAAACAACTCTCGATTTAATTTTACCTGAAAATCCATGGCTGACTGAATGACGGCGTAGTCAAAGTGTTTGACATTATATCAATACGCCAACTTATAAATTAAGCTGACTTAACAACTCCAACGCTGTCGCTCCGACTTACAATTACAAGTCAGCCCAGGCAGGTAATTAAAAGGTGCGAAGCTGTGATTCCTCCAAAAATACACCAAACCCCTTCCAAAAGACGACATGCACAACATGATTTTGTGCCGTGATCAGCAGTGAATATTCAAATGATCGCTGTAAATAGACGGCTAAATTAGAAATCAAACCTGAAGACACAATTTGTTGTAATGACAAGCTCCTTCAAAAGACCACAGCATGCCAGCCTTCCCCTGCATTTTGACAGCCTTTCTTCACATCTCAGGCTCCTGACAGGGCTTTGTACGCGCCTTGTCACCTCAAATCTGTCTGCCACTGCTATTTTTCTACCCCCACCCCCCTCCCACCACGCCTGCATGCTTGTCTTAGAAAGACACCGTTAATGTAAGATTTCATCAGGCAGCCATTTCCTGGTTGATCAGGTGGGGTCCCAGACTGAGGACTCGTCGCCATGTGTGCTTTTTTATTCCCCCTCCATCGTCATTGTATCTGATACGGATGCCGTTGACATTACTGATCGTTAGTGCAACGCGGTGATGTTAATTCCTGTTGATGGCCTCTTCCTCTCAGCTTCGATGTAACCTGATTATGCCAATCAGAGCGTCTAACGAGTGGAGAACGTGAACCGTTGGCAGCTTGCAAGCCTCGTTCCTGAAGCAAACTGTTTTTTTTCCCCCCTCGTACAACAAAGTAGACGAAGATACATTAGCTCCTTGGAGCTGAAGGGATCTTCCATGTAGTGCACCATTAACCTTGTGTAGCTGAATTTGTTTCTATGAAATCTTACCTACATAAAAGCTTCTTAAATGCAAGGCTAAAATGCAAAACCTTAGCCCTTAAAGTGATCATTTTGGGGTTTTGAAGTGGGGTTGTATGAGGTACTTATCCGTAGTAAGTGTATTATAGTCGGCGTGCCCCCAGCATCGAGAAACAGACAGGAGCACCGGCACCGTGCTATGGACGGCAGATAAATGTATTTTAGCCACCTAAAAAACAGGCTCACCAAAAAAAAAATCAATATTTTCACTGCTTTATCTCGCCGTCAGTCTACCCTTAACTTCTCCTTTCCAACAGGGAACTGAACTGAAAGTGAAACTTATATGCTCTCTCCAAAGCCAGCAGGCTCAGATGACAAAACCATTATAAATATGTTTCACTTTCAGTTCAGTTTGCCGTTGGAAAATGTTCTAAATCTAGCGTACACTTAAACGGATATCAATTTGTTTAGGTGAGCCTTTCTTTAAGGTGGCTAAAATATATTTTTCTGCCGTCCCCGTCCACAGTACTGTATTACTTTTCTCCGGTGCCGATGCTCCTGTCCGTTTCTCGATGCTGGAGGCACGCTGACCGTCATCAAGTACCTCATACAACCCTACTTCACAACACCCGAATTATCCCTTTAAAGGTGCAATGTATAATACCTCCAAACAAATAGGAGGCAGCATTTCATCTCTACTACTGGGTCCATACAATCTAAATTTACAGTCATCAGGTATTAAAAAAATTAACAAAAAAGCCAACTACTCACTAACAGCAGAGCAAGAATATACGAAATTCGACCAAACTACTGAAAGTGTGCATGAGGGCCAGTCAAAGACGAGGGAATGACTTTCCGTTTTGTCCTCCCCTCCGATCAGGGACTGCTTCGCCGGGACGGAGCTTCAGTTGGCGGTTGTGGTGGCTCGGATTCGGCCGTTGAAATGTAAATAAAAAGAATGATAAATCCATCATTCCTGAATAATTTAAAATTGAGGTTAGAAATGTGCCATATTTGGACATTTTACAGCATAATGTGTAGACTGCAAAAATAAATGGAAACAATCGATGAGATTGGCAAACAAACTAAACAATGTCTTATTATAAGACTTCTATTTCATGTCCACCTTATCATTTCACCAGCAGCTATCTAGAAAACTGTGTGTACGTCTGGTCTGAAGGATTTGTGAGGTGTGCACATTCTCACCACAAATAATATTATTTTATAAATACCTGATTATGTGTGCAAAATGGTCTTTGCAAGTTTTTCTTTTGCATGTACATATCATGTATACTTCTGGCCCCAGCAGTTTCAGTCACGAAGTTATCAGTGACAAGGAACACACTGCAAAGGAAATTGGACATTCCAAATTGCGAGAAGAGAAAAATGGAAAAAAAATATCTCGGAAATTAATGATTAAAACCAAGAACAAGAAGGAATCTGGATTTCTCTGCTGCTGTGCAACAGTGTTTTGGCACATCTAGCCATTCACACACTTCCTGTGTTGAAAGCACAAACTCACAAGTTCCATTTAAAGGAAGCATTACTGTGTCCTCACATTCACTTAATGTCAACAACTCTTTGCTAACATAGCATTGATTCATCACATGTACACAAAGAACCTCTCAGGGAAGATGGAAAGTGTTATTTGAAATGTAGGAAATTGCTAGCTGAAGAAGACACAGATGACAGGGTGAAGAATACTGGATGCTTGTGAAACCAAAAGTCAGCGCTTATTTTAACTTACCTGTATGTAACTTTAGTTAAGTGACGAAGGTTACAATATTGTAACCCTAGTTTTATAAGCACAGGCGGATCTCTCTACTGGACTCTATGGGTACTACTCTCCTCCAATCACACGCACGTGTTTGATTTGCATAAACGTAGCTGCCCAATCAGGACTTGCATACAAAATACTTGCAATACCACAGTATATAAAGCGGCGTCCAGCGCTGCCTGATATGCCACGCCCATCAGCGAGTGGCGTAGAAGCGCCTTGGTGGAGGGCTCCTCCTGTTCTTATAGAACCGGGGTTACAATATCGTAACCTTCATCAAACTCACACAGGCTCCACCCTCTGCTGGACTCTATGGGTACAGTGGGTGGAGTCCGATGGATATGGGCTGCGCCGCGCTACCACATCGGCCTAACTACACTGATCCAGACCGGCTAAGGATTAGACACCACAGCCCACCTACTTCTTTATAACCTAGGCCGCCATAGTGGAGAAGTAGGCTATAGGGGCCCTAGCAACCTAGATAGTACACAACTGATCTGGGTAAGACCATGGCCTAACCCTGCAGGGGTCAAGAGACAAACAGTAGAAACCCTCCACACTACATTCCCCGGATCATCAAGGAGCACGGGGACATGTAAGTGTATCAAGTCCAGAGTCACACATCTGTACATAATGTCCTCGACACTCCTCCTCCACCCCACTGAACAAGACAACAAACCATTGCAACGCTGCGAGAGTGTGCGCGGACCACCGTGGATCTTTTCCCGCCTGCCTATAGGCTTGGGAGATGCAGCTGCTTCTTTTCCTAAATCTAACTAAATAGTTTTATTTTGAAAAAACTGGAGCGGAAATTGACACATGCATCCCCTGTTGCTGGACATTCGTAGAAAAAACGCACGGAAAATACGTTGCGGAAAGTCACGCTCGGCGTCACGACTATGTCTATGTACACAAATGAAGTAGATTAAATTTAGTGACTATTTCACAAACTGACGTGAGACTGTGTTGGAATATCTGCTATTTTCAATTTAAGTCCAAAATGTGTCCTCACAATCTCACCGATTGGACTGAAGCATGTAAGGCTACAAGTTGTGTGTTCAGCATGTGCTTTCCAGCATGTATGTTTTCTAGATGTCCAGCTCACAGTGGAATACGTCATTGAGATGCACAGTTGCTACACTTCATATCTTCTCATTTTGGTGACTCTCAGCTGCTTACAACTCACTCCTTATTTTCATGTCAATTCACACTGAGCAGTGTGCAAGCCTGATTTACATTTGCAGCTCCTGCTGGTGTGCAGTTAGAGACGGAGAGACATATGGATCGGAGGAGAAAAGTCGGTTCCTGAAGGACAAACCAAGAACAAAAACTCGGAGAGTGACTTAAAGGACAGATGTGCTGTTAAATAGTAAGCTTTTTGTGAGGCAGGATAGAGGGAGACTGATCATCATATGGACCTTAGGTAATTCAATCATTAAAGAAGATAATGCAGATATATCCCAGAAACTGGAACTGGAGGTGCGCAGTCAGTCACATGTTCACATGAATGTTCTTTTTTTTCAGTATAATGGATGTGGAAGTCAAAATGAATGATTGAAGCACAATATCACTCATTCTTTATAATAAATGGATTATATTCACATAGCTAAACTGTGCACAATTTCATAATTACTTCCTCCAGCAGATGCATTGTTCAGATACTCCTACATAACATGATCAGAATATAATAAGTTCCCCGTAGCCAATTGTTCCAAAACTCTTACCATTGCACATTCACACATATATTCTAGACGTACTTCCTTTATAGATTAACCTGTCTGCATTATGAAAAACCATATGCAATTGTTGTAAAGACTTAGTTTCCCATCTAAGGAATATTGTGTCCTGGAAGGACCAATTATCTACTAATCATAATGGAAATGAAGAGAAAAGGTACTGTACTGTAGGCCTGATCTGTTCAGTGGCTGGGTTGTTAAGAAAATAGTGTATAAAAATATGCATCGCAAACTGCTATCCTGTAACTTTCTTCAAATTAGAAAAATTAAGGCTTTTTGGAAATATTTAACCCTAATACTAGTGGTGGAATGTCGCCGAGTGCAAGCACTGTACTTAAATACAAATTTGAGGAAATTGTACTTTAACTGAGTATTTCTATTTCATGCTACTTTATTCTTCTACTCTAACACATTTCAAAGGAAAATTATGTACTTTTTATGTTACATTTATCAGGGAGTTACATTGTGAATGAAGATTGTGCATCTAAAACGTCATCTTAAAAAACATGACACGATGGTACAGATTAGTACGGAAGCCCTGAAAGGCAATTTAGAAAAAAAAGAAAAAAAATCTGGTGATCCATTTTTCTAATTCTGATCTAAATTGTTTTCTCTTCTGTATTTATGACTGTGAAAGAAAAAAAAAATGTTTTGCGGGGATAATCTTTCTAAGGTACTGATTTTTTTTCTCTGTTCATCTGCGAGACAGGTGGGGAAAAAAAATTTGTGAGGTGAAAAAAAAAATAAGTCACTTTTTTCACCTGTGAAGATATGATTTTTTTTAACAGTGCAAAACGTTTTCTCCCACCTGTTCTAAAGTGAGACAAAAATCAAATCATACTAAGAAATTAGATCACCAGACTTTTTTGCCTCTCAGGGATTCCGTACATTAAACTGCCTAGTAGTATATAAAATTAGCTCCGTCTTGTTCAACGACAACAACAAAATACTACTTATACATTAATGTATCAGTAGGCTTTTAATAATAACATAATAGTATAAGGATTTTCCTCTGGGAAACATGGTAAATGGACTTGCATTTATGAAGCGCCTTTCTTGTCTTCCGACCACTCAAAGCTCTTTACACTACATGTCAGCATTCACCCATTCACACACGCATTCATACACTGATAGCAGAGGCTGCCATGCAAGGCGCCGACCTGCCCATCAGGATCTAATCTAAATACTCATTCACACACCGATGGTACAGCATTCTGGAGCAATTTTAGGTTAAATATCTTGCTCATTGACACTTTGACATGTGGACTGGAGGAGCCGAGGATCAAACTGCCAACCTCCACCACCTTGGTGAGCGATCCGCTCTACCCCTAAGCCACAGACGGCCCATGTACATGAATGTACAAGGTTGTAATCCACCCAATGTGTTGGGATATTTGTCTTTATCCTACCTGTTTGTAGTTGTACTGAAAATGAAGAGGTCAGGTTTTTGTCTTAGTTGCATCAATAATGAGTTCAACATTTTTAAACTTCTTTCAAGTAAATTGTTTTGGAGCGTTTAATGCACCAATGTGTTTGAGGATGTGGCCTTTGTCAGAGTTTGTTTTCATAATGAGTAAAAGCAGAGGCGGGAGGAGGATATCACCAAGAATGGTTGATTATGTTGTGGAATCTGAACAGAGGACTCAGAGGACTGTCTCACAAGCTGTAAAAAAAAAAACAGCAACACAAAAGCCTCCACTGATGTATTGAACCACTTAACAGTATACCCCTAAGACCTGTAATATTAGTTGTTGTTTTTTTTTCAGTTTTGGCACATTTTGCTCAACAATCCTCACCTGGAAAACTGTTCTACTGAGAAACAGCTGTTACACACACCAATTAATACATAAACTAATAATCCCAATGGTGACTACTAATAAGGGTTTTAATTGTGGAAATGTACAAAAAAAGAAAAGTGATTTTTTTCATTCAGTCACAAAGAAATTGATATGAATGGTTTCATCACAAAAACTGTGATTTGTTTTTTTTTATGATTTGTATCCTGTGCAAGAAAATGTATATATCTGTGAAAAAGAATGTCCACTAAAACCACACAGAATATTAAAGTAGGAGATATGAAACACAGGTGGCCTTACATGTTTTGACAACCCACACAATAAACACAATGATGCAATTAGACTATAATAGATGAGACGGTGTAAGTGAATGTCTTTTTTTTTCATTAACTGATGTGTTAATTGTTCCTACAGTATCTGCATGAGGTCACCCTTGCAGACAATGTAGCATCGCGTGAACTACGCAAACCATCCCATTTTCTATGAATACTATATCATTTCATGGCATTTTCTTAGAAACTAAAATAAATGTGTAGGTATGCTGTGCCTTCTCCGTTGTAATTAGTCCAATGTGGTCCTTTCCAGGAAACACACTATTAAATTACCACTGACACGGGAACTCTGATCTGAGAAATGATTAGGAAAGTAAAGGGCCTGGAGACTGCAGTGTCAACCGTGCTGGGTTAATGAGTTGCTAACTCTGGCTGTGTTGTAGCCATTTTCACAAGAAGCTTCTATTTTTGTCCCAAATATTTGCACAGAAATTTATAAAAAAATGATTTTGTGGCTTCTTATGAATGCTTGCACACCTTGCGGAACATTTGTGCGGGGGAAAAAAATATTCGGAGGGACCTCGATTTCAGCGGATTTATGTATTTGTTTGACCAATGAAATCCTGTAGCTTATCAATTTGGTTTCTCAACACCCAATATTCTACGAGAAATACAGTGAAGACTCTCAAATACCCAATAAAAGACAATATGGCTTGAGATCGCCCAGCAGCTGGGATACGATGAAGACGGTAATGTAGCTGATATGCACTTTCTAACATTATATATCGATCATGGAACGGGGCTAACCACAACAGCTAGCATTACCATTAAATTTGGGTCCAATTAGTTCATGCATTGTGTACCTTAGCCTCTTAGACATCCCTGTCTGGATAGTTTTTGTGTGTGTGTGTGGAGTGGATATAGCACTATATACATTTATTCATTTTTTTGTGATGGAAATGGAACACGGCGACTCGGAAAATTCACACCAGACCCTGTGTGCATAGTTGTCATGCATATGTTTTCCATATTCCCGCATTGCATTTTTGCATCTATTAGCAGGAAAAGATCAGCTATCACCAATGTAAGTCCAAATGTCTTCTGAGTCTGTGTATGCATAACAGTATAAGTAGAAAGAAGAACTCATTGCAGCTTCCTGAAGCCCCCATTCCTCAACACATATCAGCCTTTGCTTTAAAAGGTTACCGTGTGGAGTAAATAGCTCTGCTGTTTGTTTCTATATAGGTGCCAAGCTTATGTAACCTGCCAATGAGATGCTCTGTATTGCTTCATATGGATTCTTCTAGCAGTGTCTGGATAGCACTGAGGTTCATGCTGTACACAATGGTCTTCAATACTGTCTCCTACAGAATATATTAATAGACTACTAATTTGCTTTGCCAGATATGTTCAGGAGGAAACCTAATTTATGTCTAGATTATGTTTACTAGCAACTATTCTTTTTTTCAACACTAAAAATTTGACATCCTACTGCAGATGGATGTGGTTAGGGTAGATTGTTTAGTAAGCAAATCAGTAAAAGACTTTGGCACAATATACCACAAACAGTGGCCTACTTACACATCCAGTGAATGCAAAGCAATATTGTCATGCGAGAACTTTTTTTCGGTCTGCGTATACATAAAGTTTGAACAAAATCTAAAATGTAAGCAAAACGTCCATTGGCTTTTTGCAGCTGAAAGATGTTGAGAGGCTCAGTAGAGCTGAGAGGAACTGCAAAGTTAGTGTGTGTGTGTGTTTGTTGGTAGGGACCTTTTGCAAACAAGTAGTCATGCCATCCAATGTTAATATATAAAATATGGATTATAGCTGCTTTAAATTTAGGGGAAAATTAGAGATCATATTTCAAGGAATAGTTTGAAGTTATGGAAAATAATTTGAAGATGACATCAGGGTTATCTTAGAGACTGTCTCCCCCCCCAAAAAAAAAAAACAACAACCCCATAGGTTTGTACAAGCAGGTTATTAAGACTTATTGTTAGGCGGCGAACTCTAGTGGCTGTAGTAATTATGACGGGAGCTAAGGAGGAAGTCAGGTGACGTATGTATAAAAAGTGACAAAGTCTGCGTAGGGAGGCGGGCGGGGTGGATGGATGGATGGGTCAAACAAACACAGGACTTTCACGCAGGAGACCTCTGTTCGTATCCTTTGTGAAACCAAAAGTCTACGTTGACTTATTTTAACATACCTATGTCACATACGTAACATGTAACAAGCATACTTATTTAAACCCAAACCATGATCCTAAACCTAACCAAGTACTTTTTTGCCTCAACCTAACCAAACTGCCATCGTTTCACAAATGGTAACCACATGTTTAAAACTGTGATCGTTCCATTTAGGATGTCCTGATCTAATTTCGGAAATGTCCCTATGGATTATATTAGAAGGTTCTTATACTACTTTACATTACTTGTAATACTCCATTACAAGTCTTGCAATCAAAAATACATAAGTATTATCAGCAAAATGTATTTAAAGTATCAAAGTAAAGTATTCGTTCTGCAGTAAAAGGTCTCTGGTGACTGATATATAGTTAGATATGACATTGTTACCAGCTGCGTGGTATTATTTTCACCTTGTCACTCTGTGTTTGTGTGTGTCATGGAAAAATGTGCTCCTGGAGACACCTACTGTAGCAGGAACTACCACAGAGGTGTCTATATTTCTGTCTCTCTGGGGAGAGCGGTAGTATCACAACTGTGAATGATACAGTCACAAAACTGTACAGGTGTTTACAGGCTGCTGGATGGTGTGATCCTATCGCAAGATGGTAGTATACTCTTATTAATTTTAGTATACAGTTAGTTTAGTCCAGTGGTTCCCAATCTAGGGGTCAGACCCCTCCAAAGGGTCACACTCTCTAACTCAAACTGTTATGTAAGTGAAACCATCTGAGAAGTTCAGAGAGGGAATGTCTCTTTGGTGGAACTGCTAACAACTTAGACGTATCAAAATGTCAAGGAGTCACTGCTTTTTAAGCAGAGACATCTCTGGCTAACTGGTCTTACAGCCGCCAGAGAATAGCACTGTGTATATTTTCTTTAAGTATGGCTTTTACCACCAGGTTACATTAGTTTAAATACGTGCAATTGTTTTGTCATAGATGAACAAAATCTATGTGGAAATGTTTACAGGGGATCATGGACTCAGCAGGTATAACTGGGGACAGAAAAGGGTAAGAGACACCTTTCTCATGACTGCATATTTAGAGTGTCCCCACACCTGGTCCATGTTGACCACAATCTTTTTTTTCCCCCCAAAGATTATACAGCCCTAATGGAACAACCTCAGATCTCCCAGAGTGCTAATCTGTTCAGCCCCAAGCAGGGAATCCAAAACTCTTTCCCAGTCCCAGCCAGTGGTTTCCTGCCACTGATAGGGATCTTCTGTCCCTAGGGGTGAAAGCCAATGGCTGTCCAATCGGCCGCCACACTGCTTTCCATGGTCAAACTGATTTCCTTCTAGCTGCTGGGATTTGATAATGTCCTGAGAGCTGAGTGTCAAGCTCTTTGGCTCAAATCCAATTGTGCTGGAAGGAGAGCAGAGGTCGTTTTTCGCCGCTGCTGAGCAAAGTAAATAAAAATTGGTGGATTTGGATTGGCATTTGCTCTGTGCCAAGAGGGGGTATCGTAACAGGCAGACATTAAAAGCACAGCAACAAACCGTGAGTTCAGTCTTTTGAGGGGGAGAGATGAAATGAAAAGTACATTTGTGGATAACCGAGTGCAGAGCACAGCGGTTGTTTTTTACCGCCTCCCCAGTGGCTCCTGTCTTTGTTTCCTGTTAAACAATCAGCAGAAAACAAGAGACAGAAAAGAGAGAGAGAGAGAGAGAGAAAAGCCAAAACATGACAGATTATTTTAAAAAGAGTGTGCAGCATGTGTCATAGGTAGAGTGGGTGTACTGCATGTGTGTGTTCATCTGTGCACATCGGGGGTGTCTGAGCCAGTCTTATTGATTGTTGAAACTGGGATGGAAGGGATTGGGGTTGCAGAGATCAATGCTAAGACAGTTTGGTCAGCCATGAAACTTTCCAGAACAGTCCTGCAGCCTGTCAGCCCAGTTAACAAGATATCAGACCACATAGAAACAAGTTCAGTCTGAGACAAACTATGGGCATAACTACAGTTTGACTTCCAGTTAGTTTTTTTTGGACATTCTTGTATTTATGTTGCCAATCGACCTTATTCTCCTGTAGAAATGATTATGGCCGTAATTTCCGGTGATGTAGCGGAGGTAGCAGTAAACTAGTTAATCCCATAGGCTAACCGCCGACGGTGCTTCTTTTGACAAGTAAATTTCCTTCAATTTAGCAAATCCTGCTTTGTTTTTAACAGATATTTAACTAACGTTAAATTTGCATTTTCTAAAATGTCCTTGCGGAGCTCTGGTACTTGTTGCTCTGTTCGCGGCTGTACTAACAACCAGACAAAGCTAAATTTGTGGCTTCAACAACAGTGTGTTGAACATGCACCCAAAACAAAAAGGGATTGTTCTTGTGAACAACGGTACAGTTTCCATTGCTGACCTACAGACGAGGAATCCAGAAGACTGTGGCTGAGAAACCTAAACTTAAAGAGACCACCCAAAACCCTGCACGTACACTAACTATTCCGTACACTAACAATGTTGCGTACAGATGACCTTTTTCCACCGATCGCTGAATAAATACTTCCACGTCGTGCATACAATTTATATGGGCGTCTTATTTAAATCTGCACACATTTTGATACTTAGCTTCCAGTTTCTTTTACCAATGACTAGTGATTTCTTCTACTCATATTCAACTGATGCTCAGAGGGATCTTTGTCTCTTTCTGCCCTTTCAGTGGTCATTCCGGTTGAACCATTGGACATAGTTTTGTCCTCCAGGTACAAAACAAACCCTTCATGCAAAATAACATCTATTTGTAAAGACGACTTTCTACAACCTAAAAGCATGAAAGACCATTCAAACATATACAGTAGCCCTCCGCAGACATCTGACTGGACACAATCAAGCTTACAAATGATTGGACAGCAGTGCATTTTACATGTACTGTCATTTGGATAGGCCAGCAATTCACTTTTTGAGAACTTAAATGTTGTATTCACCCACTTTTGAGAAGTGCTGCGTGATCCTTGACATTAATGAATTGAGCTAAATGTTTGAGTAAGGAGGAACAAGAAGAGTGTAAAAGCATTACAAGCAGCCATTAGACACCGCAATGTCCATTACATCATCATCTAAAAGATTAGGATTCATATTCTGGGCATAATCTACAGCAAATGTCAGGGGAATTTGTCCATTTGTTCTCAAGATTACTTTTCATGGGCCAGTGTATTAATTGAGTTGAAGTTTTGACCTGACGTTGGAATGTGAAAAGTTTGAAATCATCCCCGGGGGGACCTTTGCTATCCAACAAACCTAATGACCATCTGCTTAGTAGTTGTTGAGATTTCTCAGTGTGGAAAGTCTTGGACAAAGGGGACAAACAGATGGAATGGATAACTGACCAGACAACATCTCCATCATTAGGCCCTGTCATCAACAGGATAAAATATTATAATTAATATAATTCAAAACATGATACATATGTAATCGACAAACTGTATACAGTATATCAAATCCAACACATTATTACTCCCAACCCGTCCTATATGGCAGCTTGATCAGTGGCCCAACAATTCAAACTATGACGCTCTACGTACCCCTCTCGTGTCCGTTTTGCACATGTTAGGTTACGCTTGTTATGCATACACTGTCTTTTCAAAATAAACTTCTGTGTTCACCGGAAACAACTTAGTTAGGTTTAGGAAAAGATAGTGGTTTGGGTTAATATGAGTACCTTTGTTACATAGTTAAGTATGTTAGGTAACTATTTTAAAGTCTTTACATTGGTTACCTGTTAGATTTCGTATTGATTTTAAAATTATTTTATTAGTTTATAAGGTACTACATGGCCTTGCACCAGACTATCTTGCAGAAATGCTTTTGGTTTATGAACCAGGAAGACCTCTCAGATACTCCGGTTCTTCTCTTTTAGTTGTTCCACAAAGCAGAACAAATACATTTGGTGCTGCTGCTTTCAGCCTTTATGCTCTCAGCCGCTTGAACAAACTTCCAGAGGAACTGAGAGGAGCAGAAAATATAGATATTTTTAAACGTAAACTAAAAACCCATCTATTTAGTCTGGCTTTTATGTAGTGTTTTATAGTTTTATAATCTTATAATTTTATGTTTTTTATTGTTGATACTTATTTTATTCCTCATCATCATTATAGTGTTTATTTTACTCTATTTTATTTAATCAGCATTTTATTGCTGATCATTATTATCTCTTTTAATATATTTTATTTTATTACAATTGTTTTATTTAAATACAATCTGTTTATTTTGTGAAGTTTCATAATTTTTATTTTTATTTCCTTGTATTTTATTTATCTTTTATTATCTTAATTACCTATATTTTATTGCTTTTTTATTCAATGAACTTTTATATAAATAAAGTTTGATTGATTGATTGAATGATTGATTAACTTACGTGCGTAGGTTACAATAACTCAGCGTTGACTTTTGGTTTCACACTGGACATAAACAGTCCTGTGTTTGTTTTGCCATCCTTTCACCCCGACCTCCTCCTCCCTCGTTGCTCTTTATACTATGTCACTTGACTGTCCCCTTTTACTAGTCATAGTTTGAAGTGTAGGGCCTCTGACATAGCTGCCATATTTGACGCCTTGGGAGTGATATCGGGCTGTCATATCAAGGGTGGACAATATTTTTGGAATCTGCTTCCATTTGAATCCAAAATTGGTCCCATGTATGAGCCTGACAGCAGGTATTGTTAAATACTTGTCGGTCTGTTTATCCGAATAAGATTTCCTCGTTGAATAGAAATTGATAAAACTAGATTACCTCTCTATAATCTGCTGCGAATCATAAACTCTGCTGTGTTTAATAATAACAATAATGACTATGATTCAAATATCAAAGCCAAGAATAATGTCATTGCTTTAGTTGCAAAAACAAAACAATGAGATTGTCCTCCAATCATACAAGATAAGATCTGTGGGGATATGAGGTCTTTACAGCAAGGACAGTGCTGCAGATGTGTGTTTATCAGAGATAGCAGGGATTATCAGGTATTAACAGCGTGGAGCTGCTCTGCCACGGCTGTACAGCCAGAAAGTAAGGAGCACAGTTTAGCTGGCCAGAGAAGAAAAACAACATGGGAAAGTACAATGACTGTGACATCGCAACAATGTGCTGGGTCATGTTGTTTGGACACTTTGAACCACTTTGATTTCAATGCCTCCAGGGAAGAATAAGGACATTTAAAGCACTGTGATGATCTGAGAAATGATTTTCTCTCTCCCTTTGTGCAGTGTACCCCAATGGATATCTATCTTTTATCAAATACTCTCCCTTGTAGGGTTTGAAAGCTCTGAAAAGTTTATGGCTTGCTCCTCAGTGAGGATGACAGCATAAGTCAGCACGGATTCACAATAGTTACAATGGCGATCCGCAGATCCAAAGCATGTCCATTGACATTTATCAAATGTAGTATCAAATGCCAACCCAGTTTCATTGGACTCACTGTCATGGCAACAAAACCTGTCAAAACACCCATTGAAATTTCTCAAACCACTCTGTTAGCGTACTCCACTACTCCTCCAGTATTGATCCACATGTTCAGAATGTTTCAAGGATGCAGAGTATCTCCTCAACAAGCTAAATACACGTCCACTCATAGATCCGTCGGAAGTACATGTATTAAGTGATTTAATGGTGAAGGGACAATTGCTTTCCTGAGCCCCCTTTCAAACATGTAGGGGTTGAGTATTTGATATTGAAACATTGGTTATCAGTGAGGTAGACAGTCCATTTGACCTCATGGGAAGGTAAATAGCACAACATTTTAAGGACCCGCGTGTCATGACAATGCATCTTAGGCTTTGTCATTTCACGCCGCGTGGTTAACGTTGTGAAATGGCCTTTGCAAGTCATTGAACATCACCTTGTGCAATAATAATGGGCAATATGGATGCACATCTCTCAGCAAAGAATAAACCATCACGTACTCAGCCGAGCCATATTGTATAAATTGTATTTTATTATTGAAAATGTATAAAAGGAAATCTGGGGGAGCCAGTTGGAATGGGCCTGATGCAGCTGATTAAATAAATGGCAGCATTGTTATCTATAATTTACATAGCCTGTAGGCTTATGTTGACATTGTATAGCCAAAGATAATTGTATAATATTATGAGGACTGCTGGACTAATTGCCAGGCAGCAGAGCCAAAGCTCAGTGTTAAATATTATTATTATTTTCTACATTTCATATCTTGATCTAATTATAGTGAATTGTATGTAGCCCCCATAACCTCTCTCAGTGTGCATGTATGTGTTAAGAAAGTTGAAGAGAGCATGCACATGTGTTAATATGAGTAAAGCAGATTTGGGGAGGGCCCATTCACCGGACCTTTACAGGGGCCCAGCTATTTCTGTGGGCGGGCCTGTGAAACATAAATATGGAAAACACGTCACAAACGTCACTAACGTAACTTCAACAATTGGGACACGAACACCGGTCTCCTGGTTGAAAGCATGGATGTATAAAGAGAACTGGATTATAGCGTTAGAGGCGGGGCCCTGTTCATTCCTATGGAAGTTGCTCAGTGGCGCATGAAGCCTAAATGGCTTGACTTCCGTCTGGAAAAGTACCTGGATCTTGGGCACATGGAACATGAGCAGTAGCGTCCGCTCGGTCACATGACTTAGTCACGGGGTCCCAACGTCACGCCGTCGTCACGGCTTGTGCTCCAGCCTCACATGAACGGAGGAAGGGAAATAACTCTGGATTCGGCTAGTAGTGCGTTTTACAACTTTAAAAACTTTTAAATACGGGTTATTCAGGTGTTCGTACTGGGAAGTTGATTCACCTAAAAAAAATGATCCACTGAGTTACAGACGTCTCTTTCCCAATTTAAGTCTATGGGGAAAAGTATTTTTGGGCCCAATGGCAGCATGTGACGGACACGGAAGTTGTAGTACCGCCGTTTGGCCACTACGAAAGTTGGGATCGACGACCGCCGCACTTCCTGGGGGCTTGGTTGAAGGTCCACCCATCCACCTCCCGCCCCCCCCCCCCCCCCCGTAAGCAGTCTCTCACTTTTTATTCTGTCACTAGCTCTGAGCGTAGTATATTCATGCGGATGCTTCTACATTACAGTCAGTATACAGACTACATGGCGTGAAATAAGAAAACGGCAAAAGCAAGAGCGGTGTTGTGATTGCGCGCAAAATGACTTATACATTGCTGTGTCATTCATACCCCATTTGTTGAGATAGTAGAGTAGAGATAAGTCCAGGACAGCCTAGTTTAACACTAAGACAGGAATGGGGGAATCTATTAGCAAACAGTATATTCACAGTGTTCAGTCTCATATTCATCACTCGGCTGTTGTGGAATGAGAGACCGTGGCTCGAACAACAAAACGACAAATTTATAGGCAACAGAAAATGACCCACTGACCAATGCATCAGTGCTGAGGCTGTCGGGGAGGCTATAAATAACTGACATCTGCTGAATCCGTGCCTGATGCCAATAAAGTATTGAAATGAAACACAACACAGGCTCATAAAAGTGCCGTACAGATTTATGCCACAGAGAGAATATTAAGCGGTGTCACTTATTTCATTTAGCTTTTTGCAAACTGACAGGTGTCAGAACTCATAGGAGACTGACAGGCAGGCAGACCTCCAGGCGAAATAACAGGATGGAGACGGGGGGTGGTGGGGCGATGGGGGGGGTGATGATGCATCTTTTATGGCGTCACTTTACTCCTCCATTTGCTCTACTTTGTTTTGTGCATGTGCGTGTTTTTTTTTTTTTTTTTCTTGGTCTCTCTTCTTCCTCTACTGTTGGTTGTTTGTTTTTGAGTGCTCTCCCTCGGGGATCGCCTGAGTAAGCGCCTACGCGAGCGTGACAAGCACTTAAGGGACCATTGAACACCCGTGTGGATATGAAAACCAGCCGCTATCACACACACACACACACACATACACACACCACCCATTGGTTTTATAGTCTGACTGTCATGCGCCAGTCATCCAGACTGGTCGCCAATCCAAAAAACATTTTGCTTGAGGAGATGATACAGTTGATCTAATCAACAACAGATTGACCTCTGACCTTTTCTGAATCCTCCGTACCACATATTGGTCTCCTGATTCACTTTCCGTGCCTATCGTTCTCTCCGTCTCGGTCTCCCTCCGTTTTCTTTTATAATGAAATCTAATTCCCTCTCACAGAATTAGAGGCGAACCGATCGGTAAGCTGAGCGTGGGGCTTTAAAAGGGTTTAACCTCGCTTGCCCTTTCTTTGTTTTTAATATCATTTTCATGTATTGCTGCCATGGCTTCATGCTTTGGATTATAGGAGCTGGCATGTGCAGCTACAACTGCGAGGCCAATAGTCCCTTCATGTAAACAACTGGAGGAAAATCATTGCTCATTTTCCAAATCTGGCACAGGTGGCCAGCACAGTGTGTTAGGGCCGTGCATGTCAACTGCGACTGTCGGTGTGCTTGTTCTTCTCTGTATGTTTTCAAGTAAATATTATTTAAATATACTTTAGTGGAACTCAAGTTGAATGGTACTGAATTATTAAATACCACGTGGACAACTAAATAATCATGAATAAAACTTTAAAAATATATATATATAAATAAACCAGTAAATTGTAAATAAATCACTCAGAAGTCTTTATTGAGATTGGAGGTTCGTTCTTGACCTTGGAAAGAGTAGTTTGACAATAAATGTGCACACAAGGTCCACTTACTTGATGCTTCCATCCATATTTCCTGGCTTTAATTCATCTTTTATTAGATGTGATTTATTCAGTCTTACTTTCATAGTAACACAGTTTTATTAGAAATCATTTTCATTTTATTTATTTTTTTTATATTCAAAAATGTCCTTTTTGAAAAGTCTTTCATAATTGCATTTACCCCAATAAAACCTCACTTTCATTTTACTATATTTTGCAAAATTGGTATCTTCTTTTAAATCAATTTTGAAAATGTATTTTTTGTCAAAAGGCTTTTTTTAACTATTTATTTTGTTTTTTGCACTTGTGTATTTCTATGTGTTTGCAGGTTGGTATGTTTGTATGAAATAAATATGTAGCATGTACGGTATGTTCATATATTAAAGCTAGAATGTGGGACTTCTACATATAAATGAACGTCTATTACATTCAAGTCCTTGCCAAACAAGTTCACATAATGCTGATTAAGCCTATCGCTGCCAGGGAAAGTATTTTGCGGTATATCGGAGTTGTGTTGTCTGTTGAGAGCTTCCAGCGCTGGTGCATGTACACCTGATGGTGAGCTTGCCGCATCTCTGCATATATATATATATATATATATATATATATATATATAAATTACAAGTATCTCAAAATAAAGCAGCAGGTTGAGCATTGCAGTGCTTAGAACTAACTAATGTAATAGACATGCAACTGAAAGAAGGTTCATGCTGCCTAGAGAGAACAAGTTTGAAACAGAAAACAGTCATATACAGAGCCATAGTCAGGTGGAGTTCATTGCCGGGGGCATACTGTTAAAGGGATTATTAAAGATTGGTTCAATTTTTTTATTAATAATTTTTTTAACATTATTTCCAAACATTTCATCAGGAACCATACTTTAATATGTGTGTGGGTAAACTATGATGGTGGTGTAAGAAATCAAATTTCAAACTGGGTGAAGTAGTAGAAATCCCCCTTGGCAGAGAATGAGAAATGTATTTCAATACCCTTTTTTCTTGGAAATAAACGTGTGAAAGCGCAGGATGGATACATGTATAATTTAAGACCATTCAGACAAGGATTTGTTCATTAAGAATTAATATGTGTATGAATAAGACAAAAATAAATACATTTGCTATGAATTGTGGGAGATTTGTCATTTTGAATGTTGTTTTTAAAACAATAAGCGAGAATTACTGCATAGTATACCTTTAACAATCTAGTTGTTGACCCTTTACCCCTACGAAGTCAGACATGTTAGCGAATAATTTATTGGATTAATGTGGCGTAATGAGCTATCATATTTGATACATTCATAATTCTAATAAATGTATTTTGTAACAGCAAATTTAAACTCTACATATACTGTGTATAATCCATCATAAATCTAAATATTGAAATGTAAAGTCATTTTCAAATCAACCTGGCAGTCCTGGAAAAAAAGAAAAGAAAAGGTGACATCCACATGTGAAAAAAATAGGAAACTTTAAAAGGAAGTAACAATCACAATATTTGGCTTGGGACTATTCACTGTCCTGGAAAACAACAACATTACATAAAATGAGTTGTCCCAAAAAAAGTTTTAATTTTGAAAATTACAATCAACTTGCTAAAGTATTTAAACTGTAATAAACCTCCACGTTTTATATTTGTCTGATGCCCCTGCAGCCGGCAGCTGAAGCTGCTAAGGTTGACATTGCACGGGTGGTTTGCTGTGATGTTTTGTAACTCTGTGAACGCCCTGGAACACTGAGAGCTCTTGAATGCCCCCATGAGCCAGTTAGTGAAGACAGCGGAGAAATGCAGCAGCTGTCGGCTACAAAGAGAGCGAAACAGAATTCATAATTCAGCCTGGTTTTATTTACCGTTTGGGTTGTCTTCTCATGTTACTCTTCAGTTAGAGGACTTAGTAGATTTTTGATGTTTTCCATAAACTGCTGTAGAGATAAAATGGAATGTTAGAACTTTATTTATGTATACACATCTGTATCGGTTCATGTCAAATTCCAGATTAAAAGTAGGATGTTGAGGGCTTCTTTTTCACTGCTCCATTTTTTTTTTTCAATGTATTTCCCTTTAAAAAATATATTTTCGAGTTTAATTTTGCTAAACTTTTCCACTTTAAAATGTACAAAGAGATGCAGTCATAGAAAAAGAGAGACTTGCAACCAATAGTCAACATTTGTGTTGAGTGCAAAAGCACATTCTCGTTCTTGGAAATACCTGGCAACAGAAAGAAAGACATCTTAACATATATGATCCAATTAATAGCTCTTTCCAGAGCTTCCAACCACATTTCACAGTTCTCACTAGTGGATTAAGAACATCAAACCAGTTGGAACATACAAAGTAGACGTACAATCCACACAGTCCTAAATGTCTTATTAGGTTTTTTTTATCCCATAATCTGAATCTGCATGGAATATAAACTACATAGTTACCAATGACAATACATAAAATAATCCCAGGTAACAGCATGATGTGGATTACGAAGCAGAGAGCAGCAGCCTGGTAAACAAGAGACTACAGGCCAAAGCAAACAAAACCTACATGATGGAAAAGCTGGATTCAGCCCTCCGACTTCCACAGTATCAAAGGCCATCTGCTGGTGTGCTCTTCCAGGAAACTCCCGCAACAGACTGGAAAAACATTATTGGAAGGGGATTTTGTGTTTCATATCGTCAAATGCTGAACTCTTTGCAAAAGTATAATTTTTATTGATTTCTTCCTAAATTAGCCCCGCCTGTTAATGTTGGAACACATCTAATGCAACCTGGCACAGTATTTCATTTTAAAGTTGTCAGCTGGAACCACAAGAACTGAAAAGCTGCTTCACCAGCTTTTCAATTAACCCTCGGAACAACTGGAAGGCCTGAGACAAAAGATCTGACGCCCTGGCCACACAGGGAATGTCAGCTGGGTCGCTTCAAGAGATTCTAGGTCTCGCCTATTTTTACAGCGAGCCATGCGCAGTTCACAGCAACAACAGACAGTGAACATTTCTGTATCTGTAGAATAACTCACGGACATGAAAAAAAATAAAGATGTATTTTTAAATCAACACTTCCTGCTTTCATTTCAAAATAAAAGCCCTCAAGCATTTTTTTTTCTGTTGACAGCATTCCTAAATGTGTTAACACAAGGCTTTTATTCTAAAATATTTGCAAGACCGTGTTGTAGGACATGCAGTGACTTGCACGGCTCCATGAATGAATGTATTGGGTTTTAATTGGGGATTATTACTATTATTTACAAATGAGCACACGCTTCTTAACCTTTTTCTGTCTAAAATAAATATAAATAACATTCATAATGAAGTGAAATGGCCATTATGAAGGGCAAACTCTTTGTAGAAAGAAAGGACAATAGCCCAACAGCAGCAGAAATGCTGCCTTTGTGGACACCCCTCGCCTGGAAGACACAGCAGTTCAGCGGGGCAGCCACCACGCGCTGCTGACTTTCCCTGTGTGGCCGGGGCTTAAAAGGTCTGACAGGTTCATATTAAATAAGTAGATGACGTGAGTAAGGTACTGTGGAGCAGTGCCTTTTAGAGCTTTATGGACAAAGATAAAACACTTTGTAATATTCTGAAACTCTGGCAGCAGCATTTTGGATTAGCTGCACAATCTGCCCACTCTCTTTTTAGGGAGACCAGTGAGGAGGGAATTGAAATAGTCCAACCGACAATAGATGAATGCATGTATACGTTTTTCTGCATCTGCCTGAGAAAAGAAGCCTCTTTAGGGTCGTCCACACCAAGAGCAATAACTATAATGATAATTATAAATATGATATTTTAAAAATCGTTCTAACTCAAGTGGACGGCGGAGTCCACACCACAACTACAGTGACAACGGCAGTGGCAAACAATATCATTGGGATCACTTTCAGAGGGATTTGGCGAACAATAGAAACACTGACAGCCTATGAAAATCCATCCAAATTTACAGGGCGTCACATCACACTCAACATGGCAGATGACATTGCAGAGAAACTCAACTTTCTCGCCTCCTTATGATCAGTGCTTGAAGTAGTAAAAAAATAAGTGCCAGTACTCCCCTTATTCACATGTTGGCGTACTTGTCGGCTGGTATCATCAATCATTTTGACATTCTGAATACATTGACATCAGGACATATAAGACACATACAAGACACTAGGAGATATTGGGTTTGGGGGTCCCCCCCAAAAATTTTTTTAAAGTTTTTTGACTTAAAACTATGCAATTTAATATGATTTTTGACCATTATTATTACTATAGATAACACCAAAAAATAAAAATTGCTATAGTTAAATTATTATTTTATCATTTACATATTTCACAGCCTTCCTCTGAACATTTCTGGTTTGGGTGTTGTCTGTGTTTTCGTCTTAGAGCTTTAACCCTTTCACAGTGTGTTTTCAGTTCATGAAAGTGAATTGCTACATTTTGGGCACCTAAAAATATCTTGTTAAGCATTCTATTGTACTTAGCTCCACCCTCTTGTGCCACTCCTGGCTACAAAAACACAAGATGGTGACGGCCATAATGCCAAACTCAGGGCTTCAAAACGGCAGTCCACAAAACAATTGGGGACGTCACGGTGACTACGTCCACTTCGTATATGGTGTTCACATTGTAGACAGGAACTAACGGTAGCTAATGCAGCATGACCTCTCACCTACTGCAGAATACAAAAACAAACAAACAAAAACAGGCCTCAGGCTGCGATCTTAAATAGCTCTTTCAGTGACAGACTGCTTCACCCGCAGTGTGTGAAAGAGAGATACCACAGGTCCTTCTGCTGCTGGAACACTTTACATCAACATATAATACAGGATTTCTCCATCCACTCATATTTATCAACATGAATCCCATTAGTATATGACTGAATGAAAATATAATGCAAGATAGGCATATCGTTTGTTTTCATGGACGGTAGAATGGTGAGTCGCTTTAAAAGTTGCAGCCGCAAGGAATTGTGGGGCGGCATTATCTCCTTTCTTTTGGTAAAGGATGGTCCAGTGTATCCTATGCTAAAGGAGATAATGAAGGAAGCATTGAAGCACCTTTCCTCAGCATTTAGAGGATTCAAACAGCTCTTATCATGGCTGCTACTGAGATACTTCCGGGTCATTTCGCTCAGTTAGGAACCTTCCTGTGCAAAAAATACTTTTTGACCGCAGTGTCAGGCTCAGCAAGTTTACAGCCCGGACACACCAGGAACGTCAGGAGCGCGTGGCGGCTACGTTACCGTTACATTTTTTCTATGGAAAGAATTCCTTTATTCAACACGAGGCTTTTATTTTGAAATATGTGCTGGACAGTGTTGTAGAACATGCAGTGACTTGGAGAGTTCCATGAATGAATATAGTATGGAGTTTTAATTGTGGATTATTACTATTATTTACAAATTACCACACGTTTCTTAACCTTTCTCGGTCTAAAATAAATATAGCAGTTTTGTTGTACATTATATACATCTTTTTTAATTGAACTAAGGTTCTCTGGAACACTGACACACTGTGTTGAAAACCTGTGATCATTTTTTTTTTCTTCTTGTCAAAAAGGGTTGAATTCCCACACACTGTAAGCAGAGTTTTTTTTTTTCCTTGCTATGTATACAAAGAGGCAAATATATTGACCACTGCACAGGAATGATTTGTATACTAACTGCGTTTGTTCTGATATCTGTAGTCATTTATTTATTCATACACAAATGCACACATTTGTATGTTTGCTGTATGTATTAACTCCCCAATTTAACCTTATGAAAGTGTGTTTGTGTGTGTATGTGTGTGTGTAATTTCGGTTGCAGCTTTGTTTTCCATGACATGGGGTTCTTGATGACACCTAACTCTGTCTTCCTCCCCCACTCATTTCCATTCGTGCTGCTCCACACCACGCCATGTTGCTTTACAACATTCTCATTGGGTTGATTTGCATATTTATGTCGACAGGCGACGCACAGATCCTGGGCTCGGGGAAATATGTGCATCTGTGTGTTGTGTAGCGTGAAAGATATACAATACCTTCCACTTTTATGGAGGTCCCACATAAATTGTGCACACAGGACATTTTGTGAGTGGTGAGGTAGGGAACCTGTATAGTCCTGCTGGAAATTAATTGAGCGTCACTTTAAGAATCTGAGACTGCTTGTTGATAAAGTGCAAAGATTGATGGCAGCCTGGGTTACTTTAATGGATGGGAGCTTCATAAAACATTAGATTATACACAGAGACAAGCTCCAGTTGATACACTCCTGTGCTGCAGGGTTTGCGTGTGTGTGTGTGTGTGTGTGTGTGCGCGTGTGCGTGTGTGTGTGTGTGTATAATGTATGAATGTATATTGAGATACGTTTGAGAAAACAAACTTTATTTCTGCATACTGATGCATGTTTGTATAAGCATGTGTCTCAACTTGTAGGCTTGTACACCTGTATGTACATGCTGTACGGTGATGATGATAGTGATGAAGATAATGACGATAATGATGGTGATGATGATAGTGATAGTGATGATAAAAGTGATTATGGTGATGATGATGATGATCATAAAATTAGGGATGCACCGAAATTCCGGATTTAATATAACAATTTGGGCCAATAGCCGAAATCGATACCAATGTTGTTGTTTTTTATGTTTTTGTATATATATATATATTTTAAAATACTTCTTCAAAAGCCTTTTTCAGTTGCTATATAACTATCTGCTCAATGAGAAGAAAGTTTCAGTACTTGCATAGCCCAACAAAAATCTAAATTTTGTGAACGTTTTTGTAAACGTAAAACCGATTAGAAATATAACACAGTGTTTCTAACAGATAGGCTGCAGTTGAAAAGTCAAAACAATGACGTCCTAATGTCCTTTCCTCACCACTTTTCCTTGTCCTCGATGGTAAACATCATTAGGTCAAGGAAAGGTGTTAAGGAGAATTCATGAGGATTTAGGAAAAGACAAACGTTGTGTTAAGAGAATCGGACTGCACACACATGGAAAACAACCAATCAGAGCTGATCTGGAGTCTGCCGTCCAGCTGCCATCTATGAGTCTGCTGTCAATCACTTGCAAACGACCAAAAGGTCAAACTAGGCAGCGCTGATCAAATATGAATCAATATTCTGTTACTGTAATGCCTATTTCTCTCCTCAAATGTTTTCAGAAACATCTTGTAGTGTACTGTTTAGCTGTAAAATGAGAAAATGTGTGACCCTGCAGCCATGTTGAGACCTGTTGAGGAAATACCAAGCACTGCCCACCAGCCGGAGCACAGCCAATAGGAACGCTCTCTCTCTGAAATTACCTGTGATTGGCCAAAGTCTCCCGTCTCCCTCGGAACACTTGAATTACAATATGCTGAAAGGTTATTATGGATTTTTTGCCCAATGATGCCAAAAATATTCTGCCTACTGCACATTTAATGGCCTCCCAAGTATATTTGGCGATCCATTTTAGCATTTTTCATTTTTTATTTTTGTATCTGTCTGAGAGAACGACGCCATCCACAATCGTCTGGAGGGCTAGTAGCAGCAGAACGCCGCAAGGGAGCGGATGCAGCGTGCTGCTTCATCCTACTCATCGGGGACTGGATCCCGGTATGGGCGACGGACTGGACGCATGGGCTGCACGGCAAAGTGGATGTTCCCACTGTAACGCAGTCCTCATTGGACTGACAAGCTTCTTGTGACACATTACAACACAGACGAGGTTCATTCCCATCCAGACTGCTGTGATTGTTAACCCTCCTGTTGTCTTCGGGTCAAATTGACCCGAAGACAACAGGAGGGATAAATCCACAGAAATTCAACATTAGGTCATGAAAAATTAACAAAAGTATGCTCATATTATTAATAATAGCCAGACAAGAAAACATTATTGTCAAATAATAACCTTGTTCATTATCATCAGTTGGCCTGTTTAACCCTCCTGTTGTCTTCGGGTCAATTTGACCCGAAGACAACAGGAGGGCTATGAAATATTTTAATCCGTTGTTTTACTGCTTCATTTTTCGTTGAACATAACAACGTTCTTGTCTCTGATTTTTCTCCAAGACAGTGTAATACTCCCACACGGTCAACTTTATAAACAAACCACACCTACGCACAGCTCCTGTCGTCATGCCAGAGTCGTGTCCAGCCAGCGGCTTCTTCTCTGAATCAGCAGCTGGTTATTGTTGCCTGAGACCGACCGTAAAATAACCAACACAACATTTAGCCGGTGCAGGACTGATGTAACACAACAGATAAACATCGGTTACTGCCATCGGCGAATGCCATCTTATTTGCCGAGGGTGATGGCTGTCAACAAGGGGATCGGCCAATACCTGATAAATTGGCGCATCCCTAGATAAAAGTGATGGAGGTGTTGATGACGATAAAAGTGATGGAGGTGTTGATGATGATGATGATGATGATGATGATGAAAATAATGACATGAAATAAAGAAAATGATGACGATGATGACTCTTTGCATCCATTGGTCACAGTTAAAACTGGGAAAACTTTAGAAAATGATCAAAGATACAAATTAAAATGATAAATTTAAACTCCTCCTATAAACAGCTGTAACCTTCCTCAGACAACCAAACCTTCTACTGGTGTCTGGTCCTTTCCTGCCTGCCTTAAGGAACACACACACACTCACTCATTAGTGCGATGTCTCTCCTACCATTTCCAGTTGTCAGTGTGGCAGCTGGGGTGTTTTTTGGTATGGAAGCCTCGCCTGCAGACACAGGCAGGGACTGTCAGTGTGGATCACACCCTAACACTGATGCCCCCGAACCCCCACTCTGCAACCTCCCTCCAGCACCCCCAGAGTTACCCCTCTCCTCTCCCAATCCCCGCAGAGAGCCCAGCACGTTCTGTCTGATGTATCCTTGAACAGGTTTAATGATGTTTTTGCGTAGGCACATGAAATCACTTTTATGTCTGATTTATCTTCAGGGCTTGTTATTTTGAGGTTTTATACATATTATACATAGAAAACAGATGTAAATCAGATGAAAGGACATAAATAATCTGGGTTAAAATCTGATTATTTTTTTAAGGAAGTTTATAAAAAATAAAGTTTGTGTTTTTTATAACTTGGGATTATGCTTGATCTACAGTGCAACTCCAATTTCTCTCCATTTTTCCACTTATTAAAGTAAAAGCTAGGCATGCGCATTTTAAATAAATTAATTTGAATAACAATTAAAACAAACACATACATCAACAATTATCAAAGTAAGTTCTATCATAGTGCACAAATAAAAATATGAGTATTTCTTAACACATTAGACCAATATATCTCCCAATTTGAGAGCACAAAACAGTGTTTGTTGGATATGCAATTTAAAAAAAAATGAGTAGTAATAAGAAACATAATTAAAAAATGATTTAAGGAATTTAACATCCGTCTGGCTCTTCTGTAAACACAGCAGCTCAAAGGATTCGGCTTTGTGCCATTTTCAGTCATGAAAAATAGAAATGGAATAATTAATTTCAACTTTATTGTAACTTCACTAACAGAGAAGGACATCTCAAACATTCAAAGACGTGGCAGAAAAAAAATGGTGGTCCGAGGTCACATTCTGAATGAAATGAAAAGGCCATATTCCACAGTCAGCACTGAATGTGGTCAAACGCAATTCAGTATTTGTATTATATTGAGTTGAATAGAGGCTGTGCATAATGGCAGTTCCATCTTGACAAATTAACTCAACACTTTGTCAAACACCTTGACACTATCGAGTGGTCAAAGATAAGATTGATAAAAGTCAGTTTAAACCGGATATAGTTGTATTAAAAATCTGGGAATAGTTTGTGAAAATCAACAGTGACTTAGGTCAGAACTCAGCTTAGTCTTAGTAAGTAAAGATTTTTTTTTTAAAATCAACACTTCCTGCTTTCATTTAAAAATAAAAGCCCCCAAGCATTTTTTATGTGGACAGAATTCCTTCATTTTTTAACACAAGGCTTATTTTCTGAAATATTTACAGGACAGTGTTGTAGAAAATGCAGTGACTTGCAGGGCTCCATGAATGTATAGGGTTGTAATGTGGATTATTACTATTATTTACAAATGAGCACATGCTTCTTAACCTTTATTTCGTCTAAAATAAATATAAATGTAATTTATAAGGAAATGAAATGATCATTACGAAAGGCAAACTATATGTAGAAAGAAAGGGCTGGCACTAGCAGCAGAAACGCTTCTGGTGTGGACAACCCACACGTGGGACACGCAGGAGTGCAGCGAGGCAGCCGTCACGCACTACTCAGGCGGGCAGTCTGGCTCAAGCGTAATGAAAGAAGACAGACCTTATTTTAAACACTCAACTCTGATTTAACAATGAATGTATTATATGGTGTCATATTTCTAACAGGACTTTTATCTACTGTTACCAACTGCCACTGTTTCAGTGTTTGGGGTGTGAGAAGAGTTGTGGACGGGTGTGGAGCTTTATTCACAGGGCTCAGGTGAGAACAAGAGTGACAGTGAACGAGAGAAAACTGTGATTCTATTGTTATTCACTGGCAGTCAGCACCTTGTTATTGATATGTAATTGCTTTATTGCTATACACCGACTGTGACAGACTGGACTGAGGACAAAGTGATGGAAGAGAACTGATGAAAATTGAGAACAATAAAGAAAATGATGGCGAAGATGAGAGGAAAAAGGAGAGACAGGAATGAAAAAAAAAATAAAAAAGCTAGCCAGCTGTGGGGGGATCAAGACTAGAGATGGAGGAGAATGAGTATAGAAAAATAAAACAGAGGAAAGACTGTGGGATGAAAGTGACACGACGGTTTCTGTTAGCTGATACCATATTTTTGTAATGTTGACAGGCTATGTTTTATGCTGATACGCAATATCACTTTTAATTTCTAAGCCAAAAACATCACCGGAAATGATCTTATTTAGTCAATCACCCAGACTTTATTTGTTATTATGCTGTGGATAACTATCATATAACTATATAATGTGCACAAATTAGTGTAATGTGAAATATATTCGTGTGAAGCTACATTTTTATTTTAATTGAATTGATTTTTTTTGTTTCAAATGCTCTCTCCACCTAGTACATATTAAAACTGAGTGCAATAAGTTAAACACTAGTTTCTGATGATTGCTGTAAAGCATTCTGAAAATGTGAAAATGATAACGCATCTTCGCAAGTTATCTTTGAATGCATCGGACATCACATCTTACAGTTACTATCTGGGAAAGAAGACAGGCTCATTGATCAAGAAGGGTTTAGATGTCATCGGCGTCTTCTCCTCTCCATAGGAAAACGATGGCTCATGCAGAGAGAAAACTCAAAAATTTAAAACTCTGTGCACCTCTCAGGAAATAAGAGAGCAGGGCATGTTAACCCTTTGAACAAGATTGAGGCAAAATGAGTCAAAATCACTGCAACTCATTATTCCCAGTGAAATGAATATCAGTTGACCTTTCCAAGTGAAAGTAAAAAAAAACAGGTTAGAAATCACAAATAAAGATGCTTCTTGTATCGTCATCTCTTGCCTCAAAATAATAATGCTGAGCTGTTTTCTTCAGTGTCAAAAGTGAAAATGCTAAATTGTAAAGAAAATCAGTTAAAAACTGGGTTAAATGTAAGGCCCATCTAACTCAATTATTGCATTGCCACATTACGCTATCATATTTAGTTGTATATGCAGTTTCTGAATTATATAGTGTTTTTTTTTTTTACCATATAAAATCTGTTACCTGGACGGAGTACCCGTCATCAGTGTTGTAAGACCACCTAAATAGCTCTTTCAGACTGCTTCACCCGCGATGTGTGAAAGAGAGATACCACAGGTCTTTCTACTGCTGGAACACTTTACATCAACATATAATAAAGGATTATCTGACCTAACGTAGACAACCAGTGAAAAATACCACTTCATTAACAAGGTTGGAATTGAAATAAAAATAGAATAACCTTCAGGCTACCACAAAGTCTGTATGATAAATAATGAGTTATTTTTTGAGTTACGTTGAAGGAGTAGAACCATTAAATGTATATTTCTTCTCCTTTCCCTACGTAATATTTATTTATGCTGATTATTTGTTAGCTATACATTTACTGCTCATTTTATTTGTTATTGTTGTTTTTTATTTATTTGTTACTTGTTCAAAATAAATAAATAGAAATAAAGCAAAACAAAATGGTCACTGTCTACTCATATTTATCAACATGAATCCCATTTAATATATTACTGTCTGAAAATGTTGTGCTAACGGCAGAATGGTGGTCGCTTTAAAAGTTGTGGCCGCAAGGAATTTCTGGGACGTCATTATTTCCTTTAATTTGGTAAAGGATGGTACAGTGTATCCTATGCTAAAGGAGATAATAAAGGAAGCATTGAAGCACCTTTCCTTAACATTTAGAGGATTCGAACAGCTCTTGTCATGTCTGCTACTGAAATACTTCCGGGTCATTTCACTCCGTTAGTAACCTACCTAAGTGAAATGACTTTTCGACTGCAACCCAAGACCAAGGCAGGCCGAGTCAATAGTCCCACACTGACCAATCTTGAAACCCATTGGCTATCAGTCTGAAAATGGATAAGCCTCTGGGGGCAAGGGGTTATATTTCTGGGGTTCCCAGTAGACCTCTCAAGACCAGGCCCGAACTTTAGTATTGCAACACTGCCCATCATAGCCAAGGTGGTCTGAAATATCAACACCCGGCTGTCAGTCTAACAGTAGCACAGAGAGGACTCGGTAAGGGACAGAGTCAGTGTGTTGCTGGTTAGAGATAATGGGATGTGATGCCTCTATCCACAGGTAAAGGAGGGGAAGGACAGAGGGACGGTGTGGGGACAGGAGGGATCACAAAGCCCGGTGAACACAGCCGGGAGATGTCAGAGCACTTTGTGGCTACCCTGACAGGCAGACTGTACCTATCACACACACGCACCTTCAATGGTGGTGTGTGTGTGTGTGGGTGTGTGGATGATGCTAGGGAGAGACAGTGGGGTGGATGGCTGATCTGAAAAGGTCTTGGCAGCTCAGGCCTGGTGTGTGTAGGCAAGTGTCTTTAAAGGTATACGTCAGTGTGTTTGAGCGTGTGTGTGTGTGTACATCTATTGCTGAAGTATACGTCTGCCTGGCCGCCGTACAGCCTGCTATGCTGTGACTGAAAAGGTAAATGTGAAGTGACAGTCTCCTTCTGACAAACGGATCTGTGGTCAAAGCACAGTCATACACCATCTGAAATAGCAAAGGTACATTTGTGTGCTATAAATGACAAATGGCCCCGTGGCAGCCGTCTGTGATCCTCAACATGACGTTTTACATTTTGTGTTTAAAACTGGGAGCTGAAATGGGTCAAATTAATCTGCACTGAAATGGGAATGTTAAATTAGCATGCCAAAGAATCAATGATGTGGTTCTTAAAATGCATCTTCACAGCAGCTGGGAGCAGTTTCACCTGGGATGGTTAATTACAGAGAGGTGAGAGTTTGACTCATTATCTTAAGAGTGCAGATGTGGAACAAGCGGAAATTCAGTCACTGACAGAAAGACAGTAGCTTTTTGTTTGATCCATCCACCCACAACCCTTCATCCCTCTTCTTCCTTCCAGACCCTTAAACCACCCACACTACATCCTCAGAGCTCCCCTCCATCTTCGTTATTGGTGGTCTTTGTTAGTAAAGTTGCGTTTCGTTTCAGTTTACAACGTTAAACGCGTTTAAAAATGCTACCGTAATCCAGGAGAAAATATGCTTCCCTCAAAATGTAATTGAGAATGCAGTTTAGCTATCGCATAAAGTTTTGGTGTCTCTACTGGCAACCTCATGGTGACAACGAAACTCCAAGAACCAATAAATGGTTTCAGCACATGACTCCCAGTAAAACAACAACTAGTAGCACAAGAACACAATAATCAGAGAGCTTTAGATGTCCTAGAAGGCAGATTTTGTTAACTTTTGATAGAGCCAGACTAGCTGCTTTCCCCTTTTCCCAGTCTTTATCCTAAGTTAAGCTTATTGTCTTCTGGCTGTAACTTAATAGTCTACATACAGAAAGTGGTATAGATCTCATTCAACTCTCAGGAAGAGAGCGAATAAGCGTATTTCTAAAATGTTGACGTATTCCCTGAAGGTCAGGGAAAAATTAAAAAAAAGGTTTCCGATTTGGAGGCAATCAAAGTTCATAGTTACTGTTTCCCACAGAGAATCACTGTATCCATATGTTATTAATATGCTGCAGCCAGCATTTACCTTCACGTCTTATGCAAGGTATGATGGAACCTTTTTAACCTTATGGAGAAAAACTCCACTTCAAACTCAATCTACAATGTGTGTTCCCACCCCATCTCAAGTTTCCACTCCATCTCTCCCAGCCAGTGTTTTACATAGTAGTGACTGACAGATTTACTGTGCTTTTTAGCAAGCTGAGCTGTCAAACTTCACCAGCCTTTCAAAACAGTGCAACACAACCCTGCAGCTATACAAAGATGGCTGTCTGTGGGGACACAGCAAATCAAGTGAACATATTTACAGAAAGGCCGGGAAGCCTGAGCAAAACAATGGTCATTTTTGTAACATCTAACACATGCGTGGTACTGAGAGGTGGATTTGTAAGTGCAAATTATCCATAACTGCTTCCATAATGTTTTCATATGTTATCTACATTTCATAGCAATTCCCTGTCCACTTGAGAAAAACAACAACCATTGTGTTTGTAAGCTTACATTAATTAGGGTGGCTCCTAACTCGGCTCTATCATATAGTAGTAATTAGGTTAGTGTAAGCTCCATGCCCATTGCAAGGGTACAACTCGTTTAAGCACCGGGATGGCATGCACCCTGCTTTTCCGTTGCAGACAAAGTGAGCGGGTTTAAAAGCTGTCTGGGTGTTCGTATTCCCCATGTTGAACACATGCACACGAAAGAAAAGCAGTGAGTCGTGGGATGTTTCTCTGTGTTGGGTTAAAGCCTGTATGTCCTCCAGTCAAGTGCCATGGAAATCCTGTTGGGACGGAGCACATATAGATCCATTCTCTCTGGCCTAATCAAGTGGTATCTGAGCTCCAATCCTCTTATGCTGCTTGACTGGACCACACTTCTCCAAGGCAGGATTGTAGTTGCCGGCTGGAACTCCAGAGAGAGATGGGATGGGAGGGAAGAGAAAAGAGTAAGAGGGACTGGTCTTTGTTTCACTCTACGCCTCACTCTTAAACTTTGCCACTCGACATGTTAATGCATGAGTGCATTGGCAATACGCTGAGGCATTATGCATCTGCTGCTGCTTTTTTCAGGACAATGCAAAGCAAGAGCAGGGTGGAAATAAGTCCTCTTTCTCTCTAAATCTGAATGCCTCATCTTTCTGTCAGGCTCCAATTACCTTTGTGCGAGGTACAAAGCTTGTCCCTGCTTCCTTGATGAGCTCTTTTCACGCAGAATGCCCTGACCCTGAAAAGCACAAATACAGAAGTACACGGCTCCATGAAAACCTCTAGGACCAAGCCACTTCAGTGAGAACAAACAGGCTCATTTCATGCTTTTTGATTGTGTGAAAATCCAGGCCTTTTTTCACTTTTTGAGAGCCAACAGAAAGGAAGTGTCTGAGGTTCGGGGCCCCCTGTTCATAAAAGATGATAAAAAGGCACGACTCAGGTCTGGGTCGATGCTTGCATGAATTGAAGGAGGTAATTAGCATTCCCATGGATAGGGACTATGGATCCCATGTTGCGTCCAGATGTCCGGGCCAGTGCTCGAGCTGTTAGCTCACTGGTCCATGAGACTTTGTCCATAGATGGAAGACAATGACCCCATCCCTAATTAGCTCCACCAGTCAAGTGTCCCTAATTGGATTACGGTCCTGGCTTTTTGGGACACTGTGTATCCAACACAGAGCAGGAACCATTAGGGTGCACACAAAGGGGCCCCCAGAAATTCTCAGAAACACAGACAAATACTCATAATAACCATTTGGATTGTTCAACACATTACATGAGTATCCTAGCGGGATTTGAAAATACTCAAAGGACAAAAACCACAGAGGCTGCTCGAAAAAAACACTGTCTTTATGTTCTGGAGTGCAGATACTTATCACATGTTCTGCGATGACATACTGGAGAGGCTTGTTTGGCATGCATGCTAAGCTTCTCTTTGCCTCCAGAAAACAAAAGGCGTTTCACTGAGCCACAATACTCTGAGAAGGAAACAGCTTGCACAAAAGACTGAACAAACCGTTGAATAGCATTGCGCACTCTATTCATCATTTGTTTGAACACAGCAAGTTCACAACGGAACTGTGTATCTATTCAATGGACTACAGAAAGAGACTAATTTGGCGTGAATGTACAGTAGTTGAGAAGTGTTGCGTACTGTATCTAGACTCTCTTTCTGGTGTTTGTGTGCATGATATCACCGCATTAACAAGATCACAATTATTCCTTTCAATATAAACTGTGAATGTGCGTTTTTACCCACACAAATGCACAAGTGAATTCTGGCCAGTTTTATGTGAGTCCAAACCAAACCTTATAGAAACTTATAGGGTGCTATAATCTCTGGATGACCACCTTGATCAATGTTCTGTGCATGTCAGTGATGGAAATCCATACATTCTGTGGTGCGCAGGAAGAATGGCATTGAACAAGTAAACACACTTGTTGTTTCCTGATTGTGGTTATTGATGCATTAACACAAGTGGTTGTGGTGTTCTAATATTGCGCCCTGTTCATTCCAAAAGAAAGTTGCTCACCAGCCATATTTTCCAGGCCTCTTGAAGATTTTTGCATTTTTTGGGCCATGGAGCATGCACATTAGAGTCCTCCTCTAGCTGAACTAGCTTCTCACACACATGAATGGAACATATTTGACTCTTTGAGATTTTAATATTTTTTTATTCAAGCTAAATTCTGATAATACAAAGCGTAAAGTTTAGTTACAATCCGATCTGCTATAACATTAGGACAGCATGGGGGGCACCCTGACCGGTCTGCGGCTACGCAGCCCCATACGCAACAAACTGCGATGCTCTGTGTGTTCTGACACCTTTCTATTGGAACCAGCATTAACTTTTTCAGCAATTTGAGCTACAGTAGCTCTTTTATTGGATCTGACAACACGGGCCAGCCTTCGCTCCCCACGTGCATCAATGAGCCTTGGGCCTGACCCTGTCGCCGGTTCACTGGTTTTCCTTCCTTGGACCACTTTTGGTAGGTCCTGACTACTGCAGATCGGGAACATCCCACAAGAGCTGCAGTTCTGGAGATGCTCTGACCCAGTCGTCTAGCCATCACAATTTGGCCCTTGTCAAAGTCGCTCACATCCTTACGCTTGCCCATTTTTTCTGCTTCCAACACAAAGTTCAAAGTTCAAAATGTTCAATTGCTGTTTAATATATCCCACCCACTGCCAGGTGCCATTGTAACAAGATAATCCATGTTATTCACTTCACCTGTCAGTGGTCATAATATTATGGCTGATCAGTGTATGCACCTTGTGTTTAGAGTGAATTGAGAAATTAAAACACACCTGGAGGAAATATGTTATGCTTTTATTCTTATTTAGAACATGGGGTAGTGGTGCACTTCAGCCTTTAAGTATTACAACAAACACTTAAAAATGGACCTGACGGAATTGTGTGTCTCTGTGTGTGAACTGGGAATGTTGCAAACAGGTCTTTTTATTTCAGATTGTTTGAGTGTCGGCATGTGACAGTGAGCAAGACGCTTTGTCTATAGTTGAATAAGCAGAGGCAGGTACTCTAATGTCCAGGTGTATTTGGAAAAACTTGTTTTTGTCAGGCTTTATTGCTCCCTCACCTTTTGAATATGCCAATTTCAGTTTCAATGTCAAACTTCCTTTGTGATAATAAAGCTTTGCAAAGAAAAAAAAAGAGTTTTTTTTTTGTAACCATAATTTCCCTTTAAAAGGGATAGTTTGGATTTATTGGAGTGTGGTTGTATGTTGTACTTATCCATAGAATATCTATTACTGGGGGCGTGCCGACTGCCATCTACTGTAGGTAATGACTATGGAAAGGTAGCTCATACAACCCCACTTCAAAACACCCAAACTATTCCTTTAAAGGTGATTCATGTTTTCATCCAAAAAAAAAAAAATCAAACATCCCCCCTCCCATTTTAGTGGAGGGGTGAAGAGGAGGACACTGTCCAAAGAGTGTCTGCAGGCTGGCAGAGGATCCACATATGTCTGATGTAATGTAGAGCAAGACCATTAAGACCTTTATAATAAGCCTGACAGATGATCTACAAGTGGGTGGAATCTGACCCCATTTTCTATCATGTTCATTTTATTGATGTACTCCTTGCATGTCTTAATGAGCTTTGCATACTATATACGTATATGAGTCAAAGTCAAGTCAAATACTATACTATGTCAGCATATACATTTTACAGTAGAGCAATCCTTTGGTGGCACAAGTGTGCACTAGGTATGTCTCCACGCCGGCAACAGCCGTGGCCGGAGTCTTTATGTTTTCTGGTTGACCGTCCGTTCCATTCTTGTGAACGTGATATCTCAGGAACGCCTGGAGGGAATTTCTTCAAATTTGGCACAAAAGTTCAAGGATGAACAGATTAGAGTTTGGTGGTCAAAGGTCAAGCTCCCTGTGAACTCACATATGTCCCATTCTCGTGAAAACGATATTTCAGGCACACCTTAAGCGCATTTCTTCAAATTTGGCAGAGACATCAACCTGAATGCAAGAATGAACTAATGTTATTTTGGTGGTCAAAGTTCAAGGTCACTATGACCTCACAAATTCGTTCTTGTGAATGTGATACATCAGGAATGCCTTGAAGGGATTGTATTACATCTGGCACAAACATCCTTTTCACTAAACACTTTTTTTTCACACAAATGACAATTTCGCAAAAATGTCTAACAGGATAAAATGATAAAGTAATGAGATTTTGGACAGACATGGATGTAAACTGCAACCTGACTGGTTGGCGATGGCATACAAGCACGAGGTGTTATTCTAGTTTTTTAATGAGTCACGTTAACATGATGCTGTGAAAGAGTTCTTCAAATATTAACATTCTGTGTAGCATCAAACCCATACACAAACTCAGAAGGTGCACAGACGAACAGGCCGGTAGACAAGCCCAAGCAGGTCCTGGTCTCATGGTTAGTGGATCTCGCCCACTCCCCCCCATTGTTCAGGGTGACTTACAAGACCTGTACATACAAGCCCACCCAATTACTCCTACAGCCTCTGTGAAGAACATTTATATGGTAATTGCGATCAGGCGTGTCCAATTACTTACACTGACTGCATCATTCCTCAAACATGCATTCACACAGAGGTGCATCATCTCTCAATGAGATGAGCCTGGGAGGGCTGAGCTGTCTGGTTTGGAGGCTGGAGGGGGGTTGTGCTCTAGGATTGATGGCACACTGGACACTGCATTATGTCCAATAGATGACTTTGAAGGCTGCTTCATTGGGATTTTGTGCTGATATTCATCACTTTTAAAAGGAAATTCTGGTTTCATACAAATGTGGATGTTAATTTTGTGGTTTTGGCCACAATGCTTATTGGTAATAATAACAGTATGGTGTACTCACCAGATTAAAAGAAAAACATTTTTTTTTTATCACATCTTAGGTTTTATTTGTGTAGCTATGGCCATTGTTTTTACTGTATATAATGACATTGTGCTCACCAGAGTAATAGTGAATATCTTGGAAAGTGGTGACCGTGAAAAATAAGTTCAGCCAGTCAACAACCAACAGTTAAATGATCCAATCCACTTTATTTAGTAAAGTGAGCGTACCTGAAATGTCGCCAATAATCCCTCATTCCACACATAGACTGTAAGAAGTGGACGTAGTTACAGTGACGTCACCCATTGGTTTGTGGATTGCGGTTTTGAAACCTCGAGTTCGTCATTTTGTCCGTCGCCATTCTTGTTTTTTCGCAACTAGAAGTGACACGAGTGGGTGGAGCTAAGTACAACCGAACACTGAATAAGACATTTTTATGCGACCAAAATGTTACAAATAACTTTCATGAAGTGAAAACGCACTGTGAAAGGGTTAAAGTTCTATGACAAAAACACAGACATCTCCCAGACCGGACAACGCTGTGGTAGCGAATGGTCAATCTTAAAGTAGCCACACCCTAAAGCATCCCCTGCTTTATGGTCTATTTGACTCTAAATGGGACCATAACTTCCTAAATGAACATCATGCTGTATTGAAGAAAACTTGAAACTAGTGATTGAGACCATAAAGTCATGTTTACAATGTACAGGTACATTGGTACAGTAGGTCAAAGTTGAATCAGGAAGTTAGTCTGTAAACTGTGAAGGATGTTTACAATGAAGAGTTAAGATAATAATTGTACCTTTCACATTTGTTCTCACTTCCACATAAATTCAGCCAACCTTGGATTTTGTTTCCAACCTGTTTTCCAACCAGACATCATTTTAGCAATGTTTCCACATTCTGAGATGTCGGCAGTTAACTTGATGAGTACAATTTTAGCTTTTATATAGGCTAACTGTCTGAGTTTGATCAGTCGTGGCAGAAGGAGTTGGTCCATTGATACTCAAAGTATGTTCTGGCGGCCTCAAATATTCATAGCCAAGAAACAACTGTGATGATTTACTGCTCCTAGACCTTGGTGTTCTGGAGTTATCGTCAGAAATGTATAGCTATGTTTTATAGTAGCACTCTGACCTTCCTGACAATTTTTTGTGTTGGCTGTGAGGTGAATTTAATGTTTTCCTACAAATTTGATTGCCCTTGGAATTACAACCTCCTACAGCTCATTTAGGGAAACAAGAACAGAAGGAAGAAAAAAAAATACAGCTTACTGTTTCGTAGTGAGAATAAAAAAGGGACAATAGGTTGAGAAAATAAAATGCTAATAAAAATCATGCTTTTTAACCTCTGACGAAACCTCACATAAACAGCCAACATAGCTGTTTTGTTGTCGCCCTCATGACTCAACAAGCAGACGCAATAAAACGGAACATAAAATACTCATGAGGATCACAATGATTGAAAATATGAGTGAACTGAATTCAAAAGACCGCAGTGCAGACATCTTAATCAAGACACTAACGCTAAGAGACACGACAAAACCCCCAGTCTTATTAGCCTCACAGTGATGCAGACGGCACCTTAGGATGTGTGTATATATGACTAATATGTATGTATGTATGTCCAAGCTGGTGCAACACATTTAATACAACAGTCTGGAGAAAACAGGATGTACAGGATACATGACGTACAAACAGGGAAATCAAGAAAGGCTTACTCATTGCACGTAAAGCGCCTTGCGCTATATCGTGGGATTTATACGCTTTTTTGTGCGAATGGGCTGGTCCTTCATGCTGTAAAGTGGTCTATGGACCACAAATGTAACAGGGGATGGTTCATGAACTCATTTGGTGCCTTCAAATGAAACCGTGAACTTGTGTTTACAACATTGAAAGTCGTGTACACGACATGCTTGGCGTTAAAGTGGTTAAGTTGTGAGAAAACCGCTGCTCAGCAACGGCATCTAGAAGCCACAGAGGCTAACAATTTAGCAATCTAGCAAGCGGGTTACATAATGCAGTAAATGTAAAGGCATAATGTGAGAGGAAAAAAATTAGGCCATTGGGAATATCAACATTTTCCTCAGACATGTTATGAAATTACAAAGAAAAACAAAACACTACTAAAATTACAATATATTAACTTATTATGCACCAAAAAATGAGCTTCCAAGGCCTCCGCCATTTCTGACAACGTCAACAAACACGTCAGAAGTCGTGAACTTGAAACATTCCACTTACAAGGTCATGAATACAACATGAAGGGGCGTATATATGGACTCTTCTCGTGAACGCGGTAAACACGACCCCATTTGAAGGCACCGATTGAATGAGCTGCAATTGTTGTGTATCTGAGTGTCCTAACAAGTCCTAACAAGAGCACATAGTCTACAAGGTCTCTACCTCCTGCTCATCTGGGCAGAGGGTCTGCTAGTTCCAACCCTTCGGCAGATGGCTGGGTCACCGCAGCCTGAGGCGGGCCCCCCCTCCTCTCAAACACAAGAAGCCCTGGAAGAGCGAAGAAGAGCAGAGCTGTCATGATGAGGCTGATAAGCTGCAGCATGTGTGGGCTGCGAAGGGACTGAGAGATCAGCGGGGCATGAAAGATTTGGGAGCCACCGAATCTTTCAGCTGCCTCTCAAAACTTGTGGATGACATCCTGCACAGCTGGGATAAAAGAGGCAGAAGTGGTAGCAGGCACACTCAGGGGTTTCTTACTCATCCAGTGCGAGCCAGAGATTATGACAAGTCACAGCTAAGAAGCCTGTGATCCTCCCGACGTCGCCTAACATGGGACCGGTAACGCTTTCACATCACGGAGAGTCATCTGATTCATTGTGAATATAAAATAAATGGCTAATAGAGCTGAAAGATGATGAAGTCCTCATTCTCAAGATGTTAGATGGATCTTAAGAGTACATGACATTCTCACAGGGAGAACAGAGGAACACTGTTTTCACCAACCTGCCAGTACATGTACGAACTAATCTTTATCAAAAACGTGAACTGACTGTACTAAATCTCCACTGTCACTGACCAAATCAGTAGCTTTTAGCAGCAGAGCTCCTCACTGGTGACCGAGAGCGCTGTTGTCAGCTCGGCTGTTATTCACAGTACTACTTCCTCATCAAAAGCATATTAAATGACAGCAAAAGCCACAGAAACAATCATAAAGTGATAAATGTTGTAAGTAATAGGCTGCTGAGCTATTAACCCTTAGTGCAGTGCTTGTGAAGGCCAAGTTGTGTAGTGAACTGAACATAACAGCTTGAATTAGCAACAGAATGAATTGAGGGCAGGCAGAATCAGCACTTATCACATCCATATGAACACTGATGGGTTCACTTACTGATGTACATACTGAAGTGCATTTTAAAGGTGATGCGACCTCTTAGCTTAGGACACAAACCACATAACCAGTGATCTCTAAACTGAACTGAACAAAGTTAAATCAAATCAGTGACGTGATTTGTGATGTCCAGCTCTCATATCACCCATTGCTCACGATTGATTGGTGCCAAAAATCACACCCTTTCTTTTCAGAGTCAGAACTCATACACATACAGAACACACAGGCCCTGTTCAGACCTGGTATTAACATGCGTCCTCAGTGTTCAGATCACAACTGGACAGCTCTGAGTACAGGTGTGAACGCACTCAAGATGCATTGAGGTCCAATCACATTCAGAGGTGGTCTGGGCCACATATGGCCACATTCTTTAAACAGTGTGTGCGCGAATGTGTCCTGGGCCACATTGAAGCACCGCCTACTCAACTGACGTCCCGCTGGGATTCGTTGGGGTCTCACTGTGCTCCTCATGTGAATAGACTGGCAGACACGAGCGCTTGTCTGCCTTGCAGCATGGAAACAGCTTCTGTGCTCTACTGTATTCTGTTGGTACGACTGTATTCTATTAAAATATATCTCATCTATAGGCTACATACTGTATCTACAGACTATCAGACTATAAGCACACAAAGTGCATTGTTATTATATTGTCGGAGATGTGTCGGTGTTTTTGTTTCTGTTTTTGTAAATCTCAGTTTATGTGCAGGAAACATGGTTTTTGTGTCTTTGTACACCTGGCCCCTGGACTTTTGCTGTAGGCAGTTCAGTTATCATTTCTACGGGTAAGAAGATGGATGGCAAAGTTCCAGGGGCTCCGAGGTGCATTGCAACAGTGGCAGTGCAGATTCAATAAAGGCAAAAAGGGCACATGCGTAGCCCACAGCTAACTCACTCACACCATAGAAGCACTCACTTACCAAATGATGGTATTTCTGAGTAAGCTACTTTATCATTATAAGGCATGTAGGTGCTATGCCATGAGATAATGAAAACTGAGCAAAAGCTATAGTTCAAAAGGTTAAAGTGCTATTTTTTTGCAGTTATGAAATACACAGTGTGGCTAAGACTAAGATATGTTCAAGTAGGAAACAAAGTATGGGACGGGGGCGTTCAAAAGAACGTCCAGCGTGATCATGGCCTTCGGACCGCAAAGCACTGTGGAATTCCACGGCTCGTGTCACTTGCTCTTTTGTCTGTCTTGAGCAATGCTGACATGATTGGTGTTATGTGAAATCTTGCTAGGGTAAAGGGAAATGAATTAAGTGGGCGAGGGATCACAGATCACCAAAAAATGAGTTGAGACAAGCAGCGCCACATATCATAGAAACTATAGCTGTGTTATGGCCAGCAGGCATCTCAGAATTCAGACGTGATCGACCAGAGATGACACCTGATATTTGCGGTTGCAGCTTGTGCTTCCTTCCATCATGTTAACAGGCTGCTGCCCTGCGGAGTGATCCTAGAAGGCCGTGCACGCTGGCTGTCACGGCAGGGGGCCGCTGTTTACACAAGCTCACAGGATGTGATGTCAGAGGCACAAACTCACCGCAGGAAGAGTTGGAATTGATAGCCGACCCCTGCCTGCCTGTATAAATGACTCTGATCATGCAGCTCTTGGTGGAAACTCAGCCCGAGTTAATTACATACAGATTTTAAACTGCTGTTGTTTTCTCTCCATTTTTGTGTACTATCAATCATTACATCCCCCTCTCGCTGTGCCAGCACACCCATTTGATTCCACCCAGCTGATCCTTGTTTTGGTGTTTAATAATTTATTTCCCTTTGAAAGTTCAGAACCGGGTGAGAAAAGTACAACAGTGCGGCTTAGTCACAGGGTGCAAATCAAATACTAATTTGCTGTGTGAATTCAGCCTCAGTGGGATGTGTTTTAGCCTCTAAAAACCAAACTAATGCACAGACTTCTGCTGGTGACAGCAGGAGAGGCAGCAGCAGCAAACCCACGTAACAGCTCCCGTTTACGAGCTGTTATATCTCCCCGTTTGGCTGAAACTGTGACAATTTAAAGACTTCTCTTAACAGGAAGCCTGAGCAGTAAATATGGTTGATGCTGGGGTAAAGTCAGAGGTTTCTCGCTATAATAAGATTTGTTCCTGCGGATTTGTGGCTCTTACAATTCCTCCTCACAGGTTCCTCTCTCGTCCGTTTGATCACCTAACACGAGATTACGTTATGGCTTGGGATTAGCTTCGGAGGGAGCGGCCTGGCATCCTAGGTGTGTCTTTCTGCACCCTAAGAGGCTTACGGGAGAAATATGTGCTGGCTAATAGCCTTATATTTTTCAGCCTTTTTTTTTTTTTTTTTGAAGAGAGAATCAGATTTCTTTTCCACCTCCCTCCCTCCCTAAAAAGTTTGTCACATAGACGCTGATTTGTCATAGACACTGCAAATCCAGTTTTACTGTGTAATACGTCTGAACATGGCGATAAAGCTTTGGCTTTAAGTCTGACTACACCACAGGAGAGGGGCTTTGCAACAACGCAGGCCTGTCAAATGGGTAGTTGGAGTATTCTCATGCAAGCAGAGCAGGGTAAAGTGTTGAGTTCACTTGCAGGGGGAAATGTTCAAACTCTGGTCATGCAACTGCAGAGGGCTTTGTGCATCTAAATACACAGAAGGTGAATTTGCTTGTGCTTAAAGCTTCACTAGGCAACACTTTTGTTGGCATCATTGGGTAAAATCACCATAATAACCTTTCAGCATATTGTAATTCAAGTGTTCTGAGAGAAAACTAGACTTCTGCACCTCCTCATGGCTCTGTTTTCAGGTTTTAGAAAATCTAGCCCGTGACGGGAGACTTTGACCAATCACAGGTCATTTCAGAGAGAGAGTGTTTCTATTGGCTGTGCTCCGGTCACCAACTTTCTCATTTTACAGCTAAACAGTACACTACAAGATGATTTCCGAAAACATTTGAGGAGAGAAATGGGCATTACATCAGGCATAAACTTTATTGATTTTCATTATGTATGTGTGTTTAAATGTTTAAATGGACTTGCTCCTCAGCCTTTCTGCAAATACATCAGTAGATTACAGAGCTGCAGCAGATCCACCAGAGCAGCTTTGAGTGGTAACTGTAATGTTCCATTCTGCAAAACATCTTTAGCTCAGACAGCTCTGTGTGTGAAAGGAACAAAGTCCTGGAACTCGCTGCCTGATCACTTGAAAGTTGCTGCAAACCTCTTCACTTTCAAGGGAGCTACCAAATCCTGGCTAATTCAGCAACAGATACTGTAAGTACACATGACTAACTTTTAAATGTAATGTTTTTAATGTGTGCTTTTTTGTATCTCGCTGTATCCTGTCAAAACCTTTTTTTCACCTCATCTACTCTCCCAGTTTCATAAAAGCTCTTCTAGGGACGGGTGTTGCAAATTAGCATTTGCTATAAATACTATGATGCATTGCAACGGATAGCTGTTTTCAGTTTGTCTATGTATTTTGTATCTGTCCCTAACAAATAAACCATAAAATATAAATATAAATGTATCAGACTTTTGCCCAAGAGACCGCCGTTCGTGTCCCGTGTGAAAAGAAAAGTTAAAGTTGATGTATTTGTCAAGTACCTAAGTAGCCCTACTTCCAAAGTTATTTGAAGCCAAACCATGAACTTTTCTTAAGCCTAACTAAGTAGTTTTCTTGCCTAATCCTAACCAAGTTGATCTTTTCTTAAGCCTAACTAAGTAATGTTCTTGCCTAAACCTAAGTAAGTTGTTTCCTGCGAAGTTTATTTTGAAAAGACTGTATGCATGTGACGAGCAGAAATCGACACGTGTTGCTGGACATTCATTGGAAAACGAAAGAAAAAGGAGGAATAACTTTTTGCACAAGGTATTATATGTATGAGAATACGTTGTCCCTTGAAATCAGGTTGGGTAAGCTCACTTCTTTCTATCTCCAACGCCTCCAGATTTTTTTTTTTCATTTTCAAACTTGTCGTCTTCAGACCCAACTGACATGACCTGAGGACATTTAACAGACTTCACACAGCTCCCCTCTGGAGACACAATAGGCTTTACAACTACTTTTTTTTCCCACATATGCAGCAGTACTCCCCAACACCAGGAAACACACTTTGATGTGTAAAATCGGTGGCGTTCCCCTTTAACTTTTTGTCACAAAGCAATGGAACAGCATCTGGCAACACACTGTGTCGGCAAAGCAAATACGTGCAAACCCACATTGCTGGTAGATTACTACGTGACATGTGCTGTGTAATTATATTGTTTATTTCACTATGATTGAGACATTTTCCATTCATGGATATCTTGCTCAAACTGGGCTTCCTTGGACATATTTCACTGTCTCACCACAACCTGAAGCAACGTGATGCCACCGACACTGCTCGCCAGGAAAAACAGCCAAGTCCTAAAATACATGGACAGCGTTGTCCATACGCTTTTGGCCATAAGGTTTCCTTTCTCGTCGTTACCCGATCTCCACTCCTCCTTCTTCTTGTCTTTCAACTTTCTTTTATATTATGGCTGCTCATTTTCCATTTACGACTCCCCCCCTCACTCCACCTCCATCAGCACTTCCCCCCTCGCCTCAGTCTCGCCATCCCTCTTCACTCCCGCCTCCCTCCATCTCTGCAGCCGGCCGGCCAGCCAGCGAGCCTGCCTTGTCAGCAGAATCAACAATGGTGGGGCCATTTTGCAGAAGGTCCCATGCATTGCTAATCAGCCTTTCATTCAACGTGGATGGAATTAGGCAGTAGGTAGACGGAGCCCTGTATTGTAGCGGCGTAAATCAAGGTCCCTGTCTAAAAAGCTGCGAATTACCGGCAAAGCGGCCTGTTCGGTGAACCCAGAGAGCGTGGTTGTACTGTAGTACACCGACGTCTTCTGAACTCAGACATATTTGCTTAGGAAAAACACTGAATGAGCACACGGGCACACCGGCGATCTGCACTTGCAGTCGATGTTTCGTCAATAGAAGCTCATAACGGTGGACATTTATGAGCCTATGAAATATATGATGGCCTCTCTCTCCGCTCTCAAAGGCACGTTGGGAGAATGCAGTTATAAATAGGCACATACACAGGGGTTGTGTCAGAGCAGGTTCATAACCAGCCAAGGATGCCGGTGGGCTTTTGTTCCTGTTGCTTTCTTCGTGTACGCTCACCATCGTGACATTTATCCAGCATGGAGAAACAATAGAGTGAATACCCCCACCGCCCTCACCGAGCACCACCACCACCTTCAGGTCACGCTTCCATCCTCAGTCAAACTCAAATGTCAGACATGCTCTCTCCTTCTGTCTGCCTTTGCCTTTGTCAGGCCTGACGACTGGGATCTTTTTCCCACCGTGACACTGATGCAATGAACTGGATTCCTCTCGTCTCTGACGTTTGGTTAACATTTACTTGATGTCTGATGAACCCTGGTAGGAACTTAGTAACATTTAAAGCTGCACAAGTCAAGTCAATATATATACATATATACATATATACATTGTACTACCAGTGAATTAAATTGCTACATGTAACGTGAAAGGGCTCATTTTGACACAACTACCAGTAGAATGTTCCCTTTCAAACAGTTTTTATTTAATTCATTTAGCAAGAGTAGAACATTTGGAGCCCAAGTTGGCTCTCCATCAGGTACATCAGGTGTGTGTGTCACTGAATAAATAGTCAAGTCCCTCCTGTGGGTGTGGCTACAACCACAGGAATGGTGCGCATCTCCAAGCCAGACTCAATCAAATATACTTTTCACTTTTTACTCAATGTAGAGCTGGACCATATGGCCAACATATTATATATAATATTAAATTGATCGATGTCATTAATTATCATGATATATATTTATTAATAATAATAATAATGATTAATTTATTATTCTCCTTGTTCAGAAGTGTGTGGTAATTTGTAAATAATAGTAATAATCCACAGTTAAAACCCTGCTCTGTATTCATTCATGGAGCCCTGCAAGTCACTGCATTTTCTACAATACTGTGCTGTAAATATTTCAGAATAAAAGCCTTGTGTTAACAAATGAAGGAATTCTGTCCACAGAAAAATCACTTTTATTTTATTTATCTTTACTTTTTTTTCATGTCCATGAAATATTCTCCGGATACAGACATTGCGGCTCGCGGTAAAAATAGGTGAGACCTCGAATCTCTAGAGCAGACGCAGCTGACACGAAACCGAGCTGCGCTGCTCACGTGGGATGTGTGGCTGCTCTAACCTGGTAACATGGACGCCGAAATAAAAAACAACAGTTCCCGCAGCCGCCACGCGCTGCTGACGTTTCCTGTGAGGCCCGGGCTTTAGTTTTACCCGGGACAGCGGTCTCCTGGGTGAAAGTCCTGTGTTTGTTCTAGGCCACACCTCCTACCCAATCTATCTACACTTCATACTATGTAATTTGCTCCGAGCGTCTAATTATGATGCAGATGGGTTTACATTGGAGTCAGTTGAAAGCCTGGTGCGTCACATATGCTAAAGAGTGCGTCCGTATCATACGCCGAGGGGCACTGTATGTGTTTGTAGTGCTCCAGAGACTAAATCAATGAGTCATTGTAGAGGAAATAGAAAATCCCCCAGTGTCAGAAAAAAATGTACCCTCGGGATGCAACTTGTGTAAAAAGTGCACTGCTTTATATCAGCAAAACAAATCTGTCAAAATGATCTTTTGTAATGAGCTGAACTGCAACACTTATATTACACACATACTGCCGGAATAATTGAATTTAGACACTTTCCTTTTTTTATCTGCAGTTATTCAGAATCATAAGTGACACACATTCATGATTATTGTGAAGAACTGCTTTCTTATTGAAGGAGAATTATATGCCATGTGATGGCTGTGAGAAATGGATGTTTTTCCCCCTCATCCAAAAAATGTTATATTAATAGAAACAAAAACTAATCCTAGCTGCATGTCTAATGTTTATAAATCATCTATGGGCCAAATCATAGTGTTAACACAAGATACAATCTGATTTCAGTAAAGTCACATTTACACAGAGGAACATATTTTAAGTGATGTGTGTCTCTGGAGGACAAAGTGAGAGGTGTGACGCAGAGAGAAGAACATGAGAGTGAGAAGTTATATGGTAAAATAATAAAAAGGAGCATTGCACGAGATCGTTTTATGGTAAAGAGATAGCTTTTATAGTTCTGAATGAATAGCAGTTAGAGAAATACTCCACTCTCTCCAGTGCCTCCTAAAAAAATAAATGTTTGCCAAAGGCTTTCAACCCATAGTAAAGATTTTCAAACTGTGTGAACCTTTTTTTTTTTTTTAAATCATTGACCATGTATAGTACCACCCACATGCCAAATGATGGTACAAATGTGTATCTTAACTTAAGCTGTATACAATAATAACAGCATGCCTGATTCATAATAATAACTGTGCCATTATCCTAAAATATTGAAAGACAAGCAACAACAGCCTCAGGTTCAATGAATACTGCATTTGAATTACTGTAAAGCTGAAAGACCATCTCCATTATTTAATTAATATAATATATATAATATAATAATGGGCATTACTTAATTAAGTCATTCTTAAAGCAAAACTGCAAAAGATTCCTTCCAGCTTCTCAAATGTGAATATTTGCTGGTTTTCTTCATCTTATAGGACAGTAAACTGAATATCTTGGGGGTTGTGTCAACTTAGGGTCTGAGACATTGTCGTTGACATGTTTCAGTCTTTTCTGACATGTTATAGCCCCAGCAAATAATTAAGAAAATAATCAATTAATAATGAAAATACCCATTAGTTACAGCCCAATTACAAGTACAAGTTCTACAGCATACAGTATATAGTATATGTCCATTAACCTCCTGAGATCACAACTAACTTTATTGTCTTTTCAGCCTTTTTTTTTTAAGTTGTGATAGAAAGTTAATGGTCTATTTTGACTATTTTGATTAAGGGCCAGATCAGATCATCCTGATCATCCACACTGCATTTTTTTGTTGAGGACACCTGATCAGATCATCGTTTTTAAATTGTTGCTATAGGGAACCACCAAAAGAGTACTGCGTCTTTTTAAAAAATGTTGCTAGGGAACCACCAAAAGAGTGCTGCGTCTTTTTTTTTTTAAATTGTTGCATGGGAACCACCAAAAGAGCGCTAACTTTAGCTTATCACAAACTATGAATTGTACACTACCTAATAGTTAATAATACAGTTACCCGAAATATCAAGTACGCTTCACTCTCATTGAAAACAATTACAAAATGCCTGATCCAATGCCAGTCTGATCAGGGACTAAGTCATTTTATTTGCAACACAATGCAGACTTCTGGATATTTCCTGACAGGAAAAAACTTAACAACTGTTGGATGGATTGCCAACTTTAGAGATCCTCTACACATTATCAACATGTTCCCATTGTCATTGTGAGCGTGTTAGCATGCTGGCATTCACGTTTAACTCAAAGCACTGCTGTGTCCAAGTACTGTCTCGCAGAACAGCTATCCGTCTATAACGTGTTTACACTGGAAAAATGACAAATTACTTAAATTTAAAACAAAATTTACATTTAAGTGTCACAATTAGTTCGATTGATGTCTGACTTCAGCCAACATATTATTTCAGACAAAAAATTATATACTATTATTATTATTATTATTATATACTGTATATAATTAGTATGTACAGTAGTATGGCATTGGGATACAGCCTTGCTGCAGACTTGTTTTAAGCAAAAAATGCCAAAATATTATAGGCTCCAGCTTCTTAAATGTGAATATGTTCTAGTTTGATATCTCTTCTATGATAGTAAACAGACTATCTTTGGTGTTTTGGACTGTTGGCCAGCCAGAACAAGACTTTAATTAAAATTCAGATCAAAATTTGATTATGTCAAGTCAGGGTCTGGGTGTGATGGACATTTTTTTTTTTGGACAATTTATAGAGCAAACAATTAATCATATAATAGAGAAAATAATTGAGATTAATTGATAATGAAAAAATCATTAGTTGCACCCCTAATTAGAATTCATGCACACTCCCTATCTCAAAGCTCAACACACACACACACACACACACACACATTCACAGCCCCAATGTGTGTCACACACATTTTCAAGTACATTTAGGAAGGACCTTGTTATAGGTGCCCAGCTTATGTGGACCACAGTTCACTGATCAACGGGGCTAACACATAACACGCATCATCACCTTGAGCTTTTCACAGTCGCTGTATTTCAGTGAGCAGCGACTGTTGACTCTCATGTCTCCCGCTGTGAGGAGTGAAAAGCTCAGCAGTGGTCATTCTCAGGATGTCTTTCCTTTTCAAAGGAGTCTCGCTCTGGCCGACCAGCAGATCAATGATTCTCTAATGCCGCCTCGGCATTGTTGTGCCGAGGGACCGCAGGATCCAAAAAGTAGGTCACTATTTCCTCGACGCTCCGTTCTGCCGCGTTGCTCCAACTCGTAAACATCATCCTCCCACGAAAGCCGCAGCCGCCCCTGTGTACGATATGACTAAAGCATCTCAGATCAAGTGCAGGATGACAAAAGACAGGGAAAAAAGAGGATGTTTTACTCCACCATACCAAGGGAGTTGCTTTGTTTACCTGTGTGGGCTTATTACTCCACGGTAGGTAAGGCGTAGAAACAACAACCGGGCCCAATAAAGCACACTGGAAAGTTGTGCTTTATTCTCGACGAGCATCCTCCTCCTCACTGTCTTTTGAAATGTGTAATTAATGCGTGCAGAGTTTGTTTATACATAGGTTTATTTATCTGCTTTTCTGCCTTGTGTATTAGTTTTTATTTGCCCTGAGTTCTCTGGAGGTTTGAATAATTGAAGTGATTTGTATTCTCTTAAAGGAAGGGCCCGGGGGAATGGCTGAGATTGAAAATACACAGGGCCTAAAGTTTATCTCCAGCCGCCTCCTTAAACACCCCTTTTACTGTTTAAATATCTCTTATGAGTTTTTAATAAGGAGGGAAACAAAGGGGAGAGAGTAAAGGATTGTAACTGACATGTTTTTCAAGAGCCCGGATGATAAAAAGGAATAATAAACATTTGTTTTAAAAATAAATATACAGTTTTTCCTTGAACCCTAAATATAGACACAGCTTTTTTTTGATGTAGTAAGCTGTATATCGTTGACTGCCTGCAAGCCTCTCCCTGTACAGAAGGTAAAATGTTGGCAGAGACAGTATTATTCAAATGTTGCCCGGAGCCTCGGCAGCGTTTTGAAAGGTTAAACAGCACTTTAAACGTAGGCTGTCCAAATGTTAAAAGCACAAAATTATTGCTTGCTGCAGCGTGCTACATGAAAAGCACAAAAACAGACGAGTGCCCACACAAACAGGCTCTCAGACGAGAACTGAGAGTTTTCACAGTGATGGTCACCATCATGTGTTACAGCCTCTGACAAAGGTAATCACATTACACCTCCTGTTAATAAGGCACATGGTCCTTTACTGTACAGATCATCATTTTATACAAGTTTAAACAACAGCTGCTTAATCCCTAAAGCCCCCCTCCAGTGTATTTTGGCATTTCTGATATTTCATATTTATTTGAGTCATTTCCAGACTAAGTTGATTAGCCACCTTTTTTTTAAAATAAATAACTTAATTGTGTTGCTGAAATGGGAATATGACATATGACTATAGTAGAAGCTTTAGGTCATACGTCATCCTCCACGCTTGCGTAGGCGCACTCATGCTAGTTGAGTCTGAGCAACTGCAAACCAATTAATCTGTTTCTCTTTCAGTTTGTCTTTCTAGTTAGTTAGCTGGTTAGGTGTAGTTAGCTAGCCCAACACATTGCATTAGCTATAATTATGAGTTTTCATTGTATTTTTTAGTTTCCTCCACTGTAGTTTAGTGTTTTTCTTTTCACAATGGCGGTGAAATCAACACAGTGGATTACACGACATCTAACCGGCAGAATAAACACAACACACTGACTGTCTGTCTCACTTGCTCTCTTCTTAACCTTCTCCTGCTGGAGATAAATTAACTGAAAGCAGCCAATACTAGAGGTTTGCGGGCCTCTAACAGGTCCGGACGACGGGAAACGCACAACTTTCAACCCAAAAGAAAACAAGAGAAAAATAATCAAATCCCAGTGCAGCCCGGTACGGTGATGGTGTTGGGAGCGGTCGATGCTGGTGGACGGTGCACCTCAAAAAACGTCCCCAAACTGTATTGCAAACGGCGGACCTCGGCAACACATCTATCCGTCCTCTGGTACGCTGCAGCTGGCATGCGGCTGTGCAGCTCCTCGGCGCAGCAGCAGCCAGACGGTCGCCTCGCCAGGAGGAGATGGTAAAGAAGAGAACGAGTGAGAGAGAGTCGGTGTGTTGCGCTAATTCTTGTCTCATTTGTAGTCTGATAAACAGTAAATTCATCTAAGTGGGTTTCATCTGAACTGGGTTGAAAAACAATGCAATCTGGTTGCCATGGTAGTCAAGTCAAGTAAATTTTATTTGTATAGCCCAAAATCACAAATCACAAATTTGCCTCGGGGGGGCTTTACAATATGTACAGGATACGACACCCACTGTCCTTGACAGTGCAACCCTAACTGGCTGAATGTGAGTTGCTACAGCTCCGCTAACTTAAGGTGGAGCTGTCACACATTCTCCTCCTGGCGAAGTAGTCTCCTGGTGGCGGAAACAACAATATTTTTTTATTTTCTTGTTTCTGCCACTCTATTTAATCCAATAAACAACAACATCAAAACATACATGGACCATGGATATATTATAGACAAGCCTTCGGGATAGTTCTACTTTTTCGTCCTCTCATGTTGGACTGAGGGCAGACTGGACACTATATTTACTCAATATCGTCTCTCGATGTACAAGTGGTATTACAAGACAGGACAGGCCGAAACTAGCCGGTTAGCATGCTCCTTTCAGTAAATATCTCTGCAACACAAAACATAGACATCTTTGACATAACGCCTACACTGCAACCTCTTCACATTCTGTTGACATTCTGTTACAGAGCAGCTATGGAGTCACGCCTCCTAACAAATGTTACCCTATATCAAAGCTATGGCGACCACAGAGATACCATGTGGAGTTTGCAAGGATAATGATTGTTCCAGGCACGTAATCAACACACCATCAGATTCCTCCAAAAGCAGAGCGAAAGCTCCATATTCTGACTCACATTAAAGTGCTCCTTGAACACCTCCTTCTTCATGTCGGTGTTCATGTCAACCAGCTACAGTGAACACAACAGCTGTGTGCGTATGTTCTGTATCCTCCATGCGCAGATCTCTGATACACAACTTGATTACTCACGTCTACACAAGTAAAGCAGTCTGTTTCAGTATCATTAAACCAGTGTGTCACTGCTGTTATATATGAACACATCTGGACAGGTGTTTGTCAGTCTAACAGGCTTCACTTTGTAAATGCGGTTTTAAAAAATACAAAGAAAAAAACAAATCAGTTGTGTGTGTCTTTTCTTCCCCATGCTTGCTTGTAAAGAAGCCAGATGGTACGTTTAGACCTTGTACTGATCCACGAAAAGTAAACCAAGTGACCAAGCCTGACTCTTTTCCACTCTCGCGTATGGAGCACTGTGTGGACCGGGTCGGCTCTGCTAAGTTTGCCAGTAAGTTTGACCTATTTAAAGGTTATTGGCAGGTTCATTTAACTCCTAGAGCTACTGTAGGGAGATGGCCGCCTTCATTACACCCAGCGGTTTGTACTACTACTACACAGTTATGCCATTGGGTGATGTAATACCCCAGCCATCTTCCAGAACAAGGTGGTGTCAGGTCTGTTCGGGTTGCCCTGTATATTTGCATGATGTCGTGATATACAGTGACTCTTTGGAGGATCATCTTCAGCGCATCCTGGCCGTGTTTGACCGTCTAGCCTAGGGTTGTCTGGTAATTATTTTTTGCAAAATGTGAGCAAAGGTGTTGGCAGTTGAGTTTATCTCGTTTCTTGGGTATTGTGCGGTACTATTGTGGGTTTTGTGAAGATTTCTCCATGGTGGCTGCTCCACTCACTTCTTTTCTTCGGCAAAAGCTTAATTTTGAATGGTCTCTTCCCTGTCAATAGGCCTTTGAGTCCGTCAAGTCTTTATTGTGTTCTGTCCCTGTCCAACCAGCCCCACAGATGGACCAGCCTCTCTCACCCTATGCAGATGAGCTGATGCTGTACTCATGCAAGCTAACAAAAATGGTGTTGACTGACTGGTGAGTTTCTTAACTAAAACTTTCAAGTCACATCACTTGAATTATTCCATCATTGAAAAGGAGTCACTGGCACTCATCTGGGCATTGAAACACTTTGAGGTTTATGTGGAGGGAAGAGTAAGACCTTTCGTGGTGTAGACCGATTATAATCCTCTAACCTTTCTCCACTCACTCAAAAACTCAAATCAGCAGCTTATGTGTCGGTGTCTCCAGCCATTTCGTTTAGACATACAGTAAGACATGTAAAGAAAGTAGAAAATACAGTGGCTGATGCCATGTCTATGACTGTTGAAGTTAACTTGTTTTTCTCTGGCTTTGCTCGCTCTTAAAATGCTTCTTTGGTACCAAGGTTGCTGAGGAGGTGGCCTCGATGGTCAAGATATTAGACTGCCTGCAGTTTGTACATGTTGACATTCACAGGTTAACATTAATATATACCAGAGTGTATTTGTTTGGTTTGCCACATCAGCTAACACACATTACACCACCATTTTCAATCATCCGAACACTTCTAACATGCCTGATGTCTCTCCCACTTACACACACCCCACAAGTTAGTTAAGATGTGTTTATAGGGTTATGACTATTGCTACTACTACTACTACTACTACTACTACTACAAGTACTACTACAAGTACTACTACTAATACTCCAAACCAAAAAAAAAGTGAAGTGGAGGTACGCCAAACAAGCTTTCATAGTTAATATCGTCAGTAGTGGATATAAAATACCACAAAAAAAGATGCATGGGGTGCTGTTACTTGTTCGGTGTTCAAGCGTTAGTGTAGTGTTTATTTATATTAGCCATACTGCTTTGTAAAATAATAAAATATGATTATAATTTGAACTGTAGAATTGAAGAAAATACAATAACCAGTTATTTTTTGCACAAACATGTCAGCACTCAAATGTGTGTAAGTGTGCTCTTGAGTGTGCATAGATTCTGTTCTTACCCATGAACAAATCCAAAATCAGAAAACATACTGTAGGTGAATGCCCGAATCTTTGTGGAAACATGGTTGGTGAATAAGGCCCAATGAGTGTAGTGATGACTCAACCTTAAATAACACACTGCACAGGTTCACTTAATGTAACAAGTGTCTCCACAGCAACCACATCTCCAGCTGGGCGGAAACTTGTAAAAAAAAACAAAAAACAAAAAAATACTATAATATTATCGTAACAAAAATGGTTTTGTTATACACTGCAGATTAACATCATAGTCAGTAAGTTTTCTATTTATCATGTAAAAGCAATGCTATGTTAGTCAGTGCTATAAATACCACTTGGTTAGCCCATATCACTATCATTTGCATTAATTATTTTAAAATGTATACAGCTTTCATTTTATGCTTAGCAGCTGCATACTTGCCAAAAGTATGTGGCCCCCAAACATATGCTGCTGTAACAGCCGCCGACTCTTTTAAGAATGGTTTCCACTACATTGTAAACCTGGCTGCAGGGAGTTGTTCCCATTCAGTCACAAGAGCATTACCAAACATGGTTCTGTATTTAAAAAAGGGGCTATGTTGAGGCGGGTATTTCGCTGAAGGTACCGATGAGAAGAGATGACATATGATCCAGGAAGCACAGTGGTTTATAATACTATGAGACAGGATTTGACAACTCTTCACTTGTGTTTTTTCACACATGTAATTCTTAAGTCAGTCTGAACATGGTCTTGGACAGTTGGGTGATCAGGTTTGGCTCACAATCAGTGTTCCAGTTCATCCCAAAGGTGTTGAATGGGATTGAGGTCAGGACTCTGCCGGCCAGTCAATTTCATCCTCAGCAAGCTGGGGAAGAAAATATCGTAATGTCCTTACGGCACTGGTTTTGGTCCATCTGTACCAACCAATGTCATAATAGCTTGTCATGAAGGAGGCAAAATAACGTTCCAAATTTGTGCAAAATTTTGGTGAGGAAAAACTGGCATGGCCATTTTCAAAGGGGTCCCTTGACCTCTGACCTCAAAATATGTGTATGAAAATGGGTACTATGGGTACCCACGAGTCTCCCCTTTACAGACATGCCCACTTTATGATACTCACATGCAGTTTTGGGGCAAGTCATAGTCAAGTCAGCACACTGACACACTGACAGCTGTTGTTACCTGTTGGGCTGCTATGTTAGGATTTGAGCATATTTTTTATGCTAAATGCAGTACCTGTGAGGGTTTCTGGACAATATTTATCATTGTATTGTGTCGTTAATTGATTTCCAATGATACATATATACATACATTTGCATAAAGAAGGCATATTTGCCCACTCCCATGTTGATAAGAGTAATAAATACTTGACAAATTCCCCTTTAAGCTACATTTTGAAAGGATAATGTGTTATTAATTTGCGATTAATCACAATTAACTATGGATCATCATGCCATTAATCACGCTTTATATATCAGTTGATTGACGACACATATGTAAAATGTATTGTACATTGAATTCAAAGAGTGTGGAAAAACTGCCAGGGCTTTGAGAACACAAACGCCACATGAATGCAGAGCGTACATACGGAGGATGCCAGAGCATTGTGACAATAAAGCATCTCCCATCGATTTCAGAGGCAACATTCCTTCCGATGGCCGGTCGCAATGCAGCTCGGCTCCGACCCTGCAGACGCATCACAGAGGTGGCTGTCTTCATCTGCTCTCCTCCGTGAAGCTGATATAGCACATTTTGGTCAGAATAAAAGCCAGAACTGCCACCACTGGGACCATTGGGATGAGTTAGGCCATTCCTTGTGGGCCCCCCATGGATAATCCTACCCACAATTCATAGCCTAATGGGGCACATAAAATATTACAGTGCCATGATTTTCTACAGTTTCTGGCAGCCGCTGCTTCTCTCTTTTTTAGATCGTGTCTCTCCCGTGTCAACTGCCAAGGCCTCAATCAGGAACAAAACAAAGGGGAGAGGTGTGTGTGGAATATTGAGCCAGCATGCGGGTGGTAATGCCAGGGCAGAAGCGCCTTTCACTACGGTGATTTGGATTGGAAACAGCCTCAGTTTAATGTTGGAGGTGATTACTATGTGCACACACACAAACACACACACGTTTGAATGATAGTTTTACCTACAGTACAGCTTTTTATTGAGCAACACGGTTTCAGTCAACCTGATTTCTATTGATGAGCACTCTATCTCAGGGAGGAATACACAGACACCACAGATGGTGTTGACTAACTCTGCTGCTGATGATGGTGTGTATTTCTGTGTGCGCACACACACACACACACACACATACTCGTGAGCCCTGATCTACAGTGATACAGTGTTTTTTGCTGCTTTCATCTCAGACCCATCACAGTAAACAGGACAAATTAGACCCTCACATTTCACAGACTTTCACATTTCAGCTGCGTGTGTTTGATTTGCATTACAGTGTCGGGCTTTTCAATGGCGCCGCTCCCGGCAGCAGGGGAGCAACAGGTACCTTGGCGCAGCTTATGGAATCTCTAAATCTATTTACAGCTGTGTTAAGAACTTTAGGCCGGCCAGTTGTTAAGGAGACGTGGGTCTATTGTGTCGGACCCCAGCAGCCCCCTTGCCTAAACCTAAAGTGACACCAAGGGTAACTAAGTGTGATGTGTATTAGTTAATCTGCCCACCCCTATTATCACTATTGATTGGTCAAAGCCCCCTTCAAAACAATCTGAATAGTGATGTGAAAACAGTGTGATTAATCCTGCTAGTATGGATACCCTCTGATCCCAGAGGATGGGTTTGTATGGTTTTGTTGACCCCATGCAAGGAAAGTGGACATCCAGGTGAAGGTGCAAAAGCACCGTAATAAGAAAAGGAAATCTAGCGACGCAATGTTTTGAAGACCTTAAAGGTCAAAGCTGAAGTAGGCGAGATTGGAGCAAATATGATTAAAAAAAGTTATTTTTATAAAACGGTTGGTTTAACCCGACAGTAGTACATGAAACAGGTAACCTGAAAAAATCTTGTTCCTCTGTGTCCTCCGGTGCTCCTAACGGCATCTTCAAGATTTCACATACTGGAGGAAAACAGCACGTCGAAGCTGATCTGATCTGTCCAGCTGCCGTCTATGAGAGCCGGCTGTCAATCACTCGCAAACTCTGACCAAATGGTCAAACTAGGCAGCGCTGATCAAATATGAATCAATATTATGTTACGTTAATGCCTATTTCTAGCCTCAAATGTTTTCAGAATCATCTTGTAGTGCACGGTTTAGCTGTAAAATGATAAAGTTTGTGATGCCGCCGCCATTGAGAAATCTCGTGAAGGAACGCCAAGTTCCGGACACATGACCGGAACACAGCCAATAGGAACGCTCACTCAATAAAATGACCTGTGATTGGTTAAAGTTTCCCGTCACAGGCTGGATTTTCTAAAGCCTGAACAGAGCCATGAGGAGGTGCAGAAGTCTAGTTATCTCTCACAACACTTGAATTACAATATGCTGAAAGGTTATTATGGAATTTTTGCCCAATGATGCCAAATACATACTGCCTACTGACACTTTAACACGTTGCATCATTCGATTTTTGGAAGCCTGCAATTTCCAGTGTGTGCACAACCTCTTCTTTTCCTATAATGACCCCCTAGTCATGCATAGCCAGACCTATAAGAAAGATCTGGCTACACACATTATCATTCTAGTATACGGGGAAAAATGCTCTGGCTTGTTTGGCTAAGCACAGGATGCAGCAACAGTGCCCTTGAATAACAGCGCAGATAGCGGGAGAGGTGGAGGATGCCCGTTGAAATACGTGGCCAATGGCAGGCTTATACCCACAGTCTACATCCGGTGAGTCAGTCTAATGACCTTTCCTCTTGTGCTTTCTGCTTACATTTCAACTGATACATGACAAACATTAAAATCTAACTGAAACACGACATGAAATAAACAGTTGTTTTTTTTCTGAGCATTTTAGCTTGTGCTTTTAGGGAGAAAAAAACAACAATAACAGTGCAGAAAAAATATAGTTGTATCTTCTGGAAAACAGCAGATACAACTGAAACATTCATTTCCTGTCAAGTACTTCCACATATATTTGATCTTATCTTCACTGTAGATGTTCAACATGAAAGAGAAGCTCTGTCAGAGGCCATGAGAGAGAGAGAGAGACGGAGTGAGAAATGAGGAATTCATTGCGAAGGCACCAAATCATTAGCAGCAGGCTGTTCTTCATGAATTAATAAACACAACAATGTGTTGCTGTTTGAATTCAATTACAAACTAGGTCAATAGTGCATCCCAAATAATTAGACCTGAACACTAATATATGATCTAATATTTCAGTGTAATTTCATCAAGCGCACTTTGGCATGTCAGACAGAGGTTGATAGATCTGAAGAGGAAAACGTCTCGACCTTTATGTGCACTTGGAAGGTTGACAAAGCGGGTCAGGATAGGAGCTCATGATAATGTATTAAATGTCAGATAGGATTAAAACCTGTCACATCGTAATTATGTGCAGTAATGTTTATATACATACTGTATATAGTCAGTAAAACAGGAGGACGCTGTAGTTTTGAGAAAACATTAGGAGGAATTTGTGCGTTTGTCGGGGACTATTTTCAGCGGTGGATGAATCCACATTTGGTGCTCTAGTGAGTATTTGGGGCAGCAGGACGGTGTATGTGGGATTGAGTCACAATAAATCGCATTGTGTGTGTTCATAGTAATGAAAGAACACGTCACCCAGTACAACAGTGTGGCTCATTGATGTGCTTTTAATAGTTTTTTGGACAACAATGGAGCTCTTTGGCTGAAAGGAAGAAGATATATTCGGCTTTTATACACACACAATACGTGTTAGTTGGATTAATTTGGTTTTGGCCTCATAGGGTTAGATATCACCAAACTTATCCCTTAAGGAATTCCTCCCCGACTGTCTTCACTCAGAAAAATGGTCCACAGCAGCTCATTGGTATGAGTCTACCGTTAAATACGGTTGAACTTAATGATATTATCTGTTTTTTTTTCTTTTCAGGATAATGAGAGCATCAGCAGGACACTGCTTAAGACCAAAATCTACTGACTATAAAAGTGGGAGGACACTTCTCCTCTCTTGTCCTTCAGCTCAACAGACTAAAAAAAAAAAATAGCTGACAGATTGAGGGAGAAAACAGTGAGAGTGACATTGAAAGTGAGACAAAGGAAACACAATTGGCCTGTCTTTGAACCACAAGAAGGTAATAATGTAATCAACCATACTCACATCAGGCTGGTTATTATGGATAACTGTGTGTGTGTGTGTGTGTGTGTGCATGTGCGTGTGTGCACATTTCAGTGTGTGTTTATGGGGGTTTGGTTAGCTCAGTAAGAATGGCAACTAAATAAGGCTCAATAAAACTGCTTGGCAAGTGCACATTTACCTGCTCTGCTTTGATAAATGCCACGGCTAGCTGCGGAAAATTGGCTGCAAAGGACAGGGTGACTAATTCCCTCGCAAAATGTTGTAAGGGCTTTTGTGCCTCTGTGCATGTGTGTTTATGTTTGTGTGTGTGCGTGTGTGTGTGTGTGGGTGTGTGCGTGAAGGACTTACAGGTTGTTTGAATGAAAATGAGAACTGTTCAATAATACATAAGGCTGTCTGCAGAACACTATTACCAAAGAATATGTTTTATGAAAGCCCCCATAAATGGTGGCGCTGGATATTTCCACACCCCGCCATATATTTTACAGATTTGACAAATTGCAGACAGGAGTCGATATTGCATTTGGGTTTCACGCTTGGCCGCTTAATGTATTCCCTCAATTCTGAAAACATTGAAAAGGGGCTAAGAGAAAATATTAAGCACGTTTTTTTTTTCATTATATTACATTATTCCTCCGGTTTGTAATCTATGACATCACTTCACATTATGGGTTCCCTTACATCAGGATATGAAAGTAGTTGGCCTTCTCGCCTTGGATGTAACCCTGATACATTCCATGTCCTGTTAATCCACATAACACCGGCTTCTGCTGAATAAAAACATCATGCTTCTCCGTCTTTTTCTCTTTGAACTCCCTTTACAAGACCACACTGTCATTGTGAGCTCTTTTCAGCACATTCACAATAGTCACCTCTAGCTGTACTACAATATATTTTTTCTGTACAGAGCAGTATTTCAATTATTTATTTATATAGCGTTGAATCATAACAGAAGTTATCTCAAGACACTTTTCATACAGAACAGGTCTAGACCGTACTCTATAATTTATAGAGACCCAAGAGTCACCTCATGAGCAAGCACTGGACACAGTGACAAGGAAAAACTTCCTTTTAACGGGTAGAACCGGACTCTGGGTGGGTGGCCGGCCATCTGCCTCCACCGGTTGGGGTGGAGAGAGATAGAGAGAGAGAGAGAGAGAGAGAGAGAGAGAGAGAGAGAGAGAGAGAAAGAGAGAGAGTAGATGCCCACCAACCACACTACCAGCACAACTGCTATAATAATAATATAAATAGGATAAAATGGAACCAAAATAATCAGCCCGTTCTCAATCCTAGGGCGTCAAATACCAAGGCTTGGTCACTGCCGTAAACAGTTAGTAAATTGACCAAGCAGTGTTTTTAATGTGTAACTTTATATACTTATGATCATGTGCCATGTGATAATTTATTGTAAGGTTATTAGTATTTTCCTTCAATAGAGATGCATGTTTGATGTTCTTTGTTTGACATGTATTTTTCTTCTCTTCTCTTCCTGTTCTTTTAATGGTGCAATGGATATGATGATCTCACTTCCTCAACCAATAGGGATGGCAGACAATTTCAATAATCCAATCACATTTGATCTTCTTAAAGTCCTGATGAAGGTCCTTGTTGACCGAAACATTGACTAATAAAGCAGAGAAATCGATGCGGGAGCAGGTAATTTTTTTTGAAAAAGTACATATTGGAGGGTATCTACTTCCAGCACCACAAACAATTTTGAGAATGTGCATGTTTTCCTCTCCTTGGTCACTGCCGTCGCCATTTGATACCGCCGCACAAGACACCCTTTAGCGTTGGCATGAGATGCACCGGTCCAAGGCAGCCTGAGCCAGCCTTGGACAGGCCCCAACTATAAGTGTTATTAAAGAGTAAAGTCTTAAGGCTACTCTTAAATATGGAGATGGTGTCTGCCTCTCAGACTAAGACTGGGAGCTGCTTCCACAGAAGAGGAGCTTGATAGCTGAAGGCTCTGGCTCCCATTCTACTTTTGGAGACACTAGGTATTCACACTTTAAGTATGTATTGTGTGACTGTGCTATTTCTCTGATTCATTTCAAAATCTCTCCAAGGCACCGCTTGATTTACCGTAAAACTTCAATTTATAGCCCTGGCTTTTATTTGCTTCAATAACGGGACTCAGCCAGCGTATATTTGGGACAGGCGACTCTTGCCCAGCAAAGATGGGAAATACTATAAAATTGTTCATTTAAACCAGTATGAATATTAAATTAGACTATTGAATAGCAACGACCCTATTTAGCATACTGAAAAAGGAAAAGGGGTGAAAGCTAAACAGAGAGAGAGAGAGAGAGGAGAGACACTATATCTTGTAGTCAGCAAGGTAACAAAAACAGGCATATCCAACAACATGGTGCAAAAAGAAAAGAAAATATTGTTTATGTCAGTAAAAATGCGGTCTTTTGATGAGCAAAGTGAGAAGACAGTCAGCAATGGACTTCACATGACAATTTTGACAACATGGATTAATTTTTATGAAAAAAACGTTTTGATTATTTTGATCGGTGGACCCTTATAAACTAGAGGAACATAAATAATCAAGGAATGGACACATATTTTGACTTTGTGACTTTTTCAAAGGTAGGTAGTCACCACTTTTTTTTTTTTTTCATCTATGCTGTTTACCATGCTGGTGAATCTGAATGAATTATATTTTGGTGCTCATGGTTTCAGTAATACGAACTGAACAGTTGAATTATGGAGAATCTAACCAATCTCACCATGTGTAGCATGTCCATCAATATTGACAAAAGCTATTCAGAGACTAATTGAGACTTACCTTTATTTGTCAAAACATGTGGCAAAACTCGGCGAGCTAAAAAGGGTTGACTTTTAATTGAAGTTTTACGGTAGTTTTAATCAGTTTTTTTGACAAAGATTAGATTTAATTGCATTTTTGTCATTTCATTATCGTCAGTTTTAAAATTTTAAAACTAACGACTAACGATTTTAAACTTTTCTACTTTTTGACAGCAACATTTTACTCATTCTTTTTAATTTCTCTCTCTCTATATATATATATATTGTTGCCATTATCTTTACTGAGTGCAATCATGCTTCCAGAGGATAGACCCTTTCTATATTGGACACTCCACCAGAAAAGCCACCAATCTAAGGTAAAAATGACAACGTTTTTGCATCTCATAATCTAATGGGCAGATTGCCATGAAATTTGCTCTCGCAAGAGGATGTGCCATTGTGGTTTTACTGATATATTTCTGGAAAAAAATACATAATTATGAACTAACATTAGCAACATGCTATCCTTAAAGAGGGGTTTAGCAAATGTGTTTTCCATTACCTATTTTCAAGTGCATTACAGTGATAGTCTATTTCTCAAAGGGACCTACATTATCCCCGTGTTACATTCAAGTGTTAATGTAACAGCTTTGTTTTTTTGATATATATTCCTTCATTTAGAGTTCAATTAAAAGTCCAGTTAACTGTGACTGTTCAATACTCCCAGATGACTGCTACAGAGTGGAGGACTCTAAACTGCTTTAAGGAAAGTAATGGAATTTAAGATGCACTTGTGTTTGTGACTCAGCCTTGAGTGTTAAATAGCCTTGGCTGAAGGAAGTTGCACAGACTCAAGGCTGCAGGTACCGGTGAGTTTATCCTTGAACATTAGTCGGGTCTGAGAGAACATTTATCAATGTCTACTGTTTTCCCTTTTCCCTTCTTTGGGCTTAAGGGAAGTATGTACTGTTGTCTGTGCTTTGGTCTTCGTCCGTTTGTTTATTTGTTTTGTAGATTCATCCATCATGCGTACATTTTCAGGTTTGCTGCAGAAATTTAAAAGGATCAATCCAAAGGGTAAAACTAAAAAATTCCCCTTACCTGTAGTGGTATCTATTCATGCAGATAGTTTAAAAATGTATTTGTCTGGGTTTTGAGATACCCGTTTCTGAGATTTTTGCCTCCACCCAAATACAATAGAGATGAATGGAATATTGTTTGCAGAGATCATAGCAATGAAAAATGCAACAGCAACATGTTCTCAACACTGTGAACAGTTTCTTAGGAACTACTTTCTTCCGAAGAAATAGTCCCCATGAAATCTGTGCACATGTTACTTAGTAAGTTTGGTGAAGTGACTGATAGACCGACCACACATCACTAAATCACAGAAGACGATAATATGAGGAGTAAAACTGAATACGTGTTATTGAACTGATACATTTGCTATTATTTATTTATTTTTTATTCACAAGTTTATTTGATAGGGACCACATATAAAAAACATAAATTTCAATAGTTGAATGAACATAAATATCAATAGTTGATATTGATATTAATGAAGATGTGAGTGGTTTGATTCAAACAGATTTATTTTGATGCAGGCAGTAGCAGTTTTTTAATTAAAACAGCCTCGACTTAATAAACATTTGTACGATTTATCACTGCTCTGTTTGCTGTTTTCATCACTCGTGCTCCCACTGAGTCATAGCAGCACTGTCAAAACTTTGGAAACCATAGTCAAGCTTTAAAAAGTAGCCTCAAGAGGAGCAAGGATTGATGAGTGGTGTCTGCAATGGCTTATTATTCATGCATTGGCCAGTAAAAATGTAAACTAATGAATGCACATCAATGACAAACCACGCTAACCGCAAAATATCTCAGCTATTGGATATATTATTGCTATGGAATATGTCTACACATACTATAAGTCCTTAGAGGATGAATTCTAATAACTTTGGTGATCATCTGACATTCCCTCTCGTGTCATCTGCAGGTCAAAATTTTCAGTAATTTAATGAAAGATCTCAACATCTGTATTTATCATCAGGTAAACATTTCACTTTGTTCAATACTCATCAGCATCAGCTGTACTTTGTGTTTAGTGATAAATAGAAAAATAGCTAATTTTATTATGTCAACACTCTAAATCAATTGAACTAATCTAATTTTAAAAAGAAAAAGAAAAAAAGTAGTATATAGATGGTCCAAAACTGGGCTGGCAAGGCATTTTTGTGTGTCTTTCCTAGGCATGGAAATCTGGATGCTAAACTGAACCAGTTGTTGATCACTTGAGGCCCCTATACCGGCTGGTTAAGAGGAGTTAGGAGCCAGCAGTCAATGACAGTATAAAACAGTTAATTCACTAGCAAGGACCACACCATCAACGAGGTACAATTTAACAATGTGATTGAAGGAAAACACAGGTGATGCTTGCGGTTTGTCCACTTAGTCGGATGCGGTTTGGGGAGCTTCGATCTAGGATCCGCCGTAGCGCCCGGGCATGACGGGCCCCCTCGGGACCCTGTGAAGAGGAATCGAGGAGATTAGGAGAAAAGAATGGGGTTGGAGGGAAGGAGGGGGGCAGAGAACGAGAGCGGAACAGGAGGAGTGGGTTAAGCAGGTAAAGGAATTACAGGAAGTTACACGTTGAGGCGTGGTCCTGCTCCCAAAATTATAAAATAGGCTGATATGTTATTATAAGGCTGATGGATCCAGTAGTACGCAAGATTAGCTGCGGACAGACAGATAGGCCTACATGCACGCACGCACACACACAAGATTGAACGCATCATCTCCCTCAAGGCTTGCGCCTGGCAAAGATACTGATTACCCAAACAACAAAAACACAATCAAAGTTGCTTTAAAAAAAGGAATGTCCCTTTAAGTGTGGATTAAAAGAAGTCCTTTAATCGGCAGCGAGCGAGTGATCCGTTGACAAGAAGACAACTTCGCCGGTGTCAGATCGTTTGCCTCCCTCAACTCTTTGGCTTCGGTTATAAAGAAGACTGTGGTTTGGTGCACGTGCTTCCTGCCGTTCACTGATGTCCACCTAACAAGATTTCAGGGTATTTGGTGCTGCCGACAAGTGAAGTTGTCGCCAAGTCCAAATACTTTGTGTTCACTTCTTCTGGTTTATTGCCTCTGTTTTATTTCTCTTTTTTTCTGCTGGCGCGAGTTTCAGCCCCGACACCTCAGGAAGCCTTCAGCTGTTGGTGCTCAGCAGCAGTGTGTAGGGCAGCAGCAGAGCAGCTATGTTGGTCACACATGGCTGTGTTTGCTTGATGGGGTTTTATTGCCTCGAAAATGCCAAGGAACGTGTCACAGCTAACCTTTTCTGTAAATGCATGTGTGTGTATGTGTGTGCGTGCATTTCCCAGCAGCTTTCCGCAAAACAACAAGCTTTCTTTACAGCCTCCCTCGGGGAACTGAAGTCACACAGAGAGTAACGAAGGCTGCTTTAGTTTCGGATGATGAACTCTGGTCTCGCATCCAGGTCTACAAGAACGTCTTTTGCGTTTCATTAATGATTTATTCTCAAACTTGTTTTTTTTTTATCCTCAGAAAATGAAGGTTTTTGAAGACTTTTGTTCATGTTGCACATCTTAATTTTCTTGTGACATTTTTTAATCTTCCTCTTTCATCCATGAATGTTTTTTTTTATCCATTTTGATTTGAGAAGCAATTGAGCAATTGAGGCCATTTTAACTCTGTGTGTGCAGAGTTAGAATGTGAATACCTCTCTTGTACTTTTTTCACTTGTGGGGATCACTGCTTCCCTGAAAACAGCTGCCTGCTACTGCTGGAAACGATACTTTGAGAGCGATGAGAGTGAGCCAAAAACAGCGATGTTGTGGGCCGGACGGCTAAACAGTGAAAACTCACGATAAGCAGCCGAGGGGAACTGCAGATTCAGATGATAATTCGTAGGTTCATCACTGCAAGAGACCCCTTTCACACTGTAGTGTTTTGGTTTTGGTCTTAACCCCTCTGAGACCCATGATCTCGACTGTCTTTACTGTCTTTCAGAGGCTCTAGAAGGTGCAGATTTAGGGCTAGAGTGAAGCTACAGACATCATATGAAAGTATAAAAGGAATCCATTGGTAACAACCATGTCATATGCAGGTTTGGGCAAGAACCATGCAGTTTTATGCATGCAGTATAAATGTGTTATTTTCGCCTTTTTCTAAAATGGCGTGTTTGAATATTTCTGCATACTGGGGTACATAAACAGTCTTAGAATTGCATAAATTGGGTATCACTGTAAAGCTGAGACTTCTCTGGATCCAATGAGCCCAACTGTATTCATATTTGATGTGCCAGGTCTGAACAGAGCCCGAGAGTCGCTGAGAGGAACTCTGACTGTTGTTTGTGACTATGCTCTGAACGGCAGTTCAGAGTATGTGGCCTTCTTAGTCTCGGGGTGGAGTTGACACAAGGTAGGTGGAAGGACCCAGATGCAGACTTGGAGACACAGGAGAAGGTAAATTCTTTAATTTAGAATTCATAAGTATAAAGAAACTGATCACTTTCAATACAAAACAGAAGTTGCAGAAAACTAAAACAACGGAGAGGCTGAAAATACTCAAACTTTGAACAGTTAGTCTCCAGCAAAGAATACAGGATAGCTATTCATAATAATACATTAATAGCTATGACTTCTTGGCCCTCAACTTATATTAATACCTGATGATGATCCTCAGGTCAGAGTCCCTTAACAACATGGCCTGCAGGTGTGCTACTCCTCCCAACTAGAGAGAGAGAGAGAAAGACAGAAACACACCGGGCACACAGCATTCATGCTAAAAGCAGACTTAAAAAAAATAGAACACACACTCACACAGGGATCACGAGGGGTGGGATCGTGACAGGGGTCCTGGAAAGGGTAACTCATATGGGCAACGATGGAGTGACCTTGAAGGGGGTGATTGGGAGGAATGGCCTGCCCGATCTGAACCCGAGTGGTGCTTTGTTACTGGACTTCTCTGCTATGGATTGGCCATAATAAACACCATGTTCAAGCAAGGGTGATTCATAAGTGTACTTGATACCAGAACACCTTAGGCATTTAAGTCCCCCCCTCCCTTATATACTTGTTTTGCTATTTTCAGTCATAACCTTTCCATGTATGTGTAATATCTGTTCCATTCAATCTACATGATGGAAAATACCTTGTTTTGGAAAGGGATGTGGTATTAAAATGGTCTTAAGGTTAATGACAGCAACAGTACATTATTTTTTTGTCTTTATTTTTTATCACGATGCAGAGACAGGAATCAAATTTTCTTCTTTTTTGGTCAGTTTATCTGTCTGAGTGAAATGATCCTCTTTACCCTATGGTACACCTGTCCTGCTCTATCAGCTGTTTTACTGTAGCTGCCTGTGACCTTTGACCTCCCCACATAGTGGATGTGTGTGGAAAAAAATAATAAAAATAGACAGTTTCCCAATGAAAATCAAGAAATCACAGAACTCCCATTTTTCATCTGACCTTGAATGGAATTACTAGAGAGGTTGTTCCAGTTGGCTGTACCCTATAGAACATAAACCACTGACATAGAGTCTCTCTGATCAGCTTATAGGCAGAACAATGTGGAAAAAGCCCTTACCTTCCATTTCCTTCAGATTCTCCATCACTTTTATATTCTGTTAACCAAAAAATGCATTTTTAAATTTAACTCTAGAACCACAATGGGTAATAACTGGCAACATAAAATGTATTTAAAAAATACTATATTATATTGCATGCTGATTCACAGCATGTTATCCATTTTAGAATAATTTTGTGATTGTCCAGGTACACGTTATATCTCAAAATACATCCCTTGTGATCTACATTATCTTCATATATGCATATAAATGATGTATAAATAATCAAATATTAATTGCACCGTGTCTTATACTCTGCTCAGGGGCAGTTTGTTACGTTCAGCATACAAATAATCATTTTATTTTTTCTGATATTGATCACTAGTCCATGCTTTCAATTAGTAGTTATAAATACTAAATGACATATCTGTGGAGAGCTTTAATAATCAATGTATAACCATGTTAAACACATAGGCCACACGTAAACCCACATAAAATAAATAAATGCACCAATTAATTGCAACGATAATTTGTCACGTGCACCGCCACGGCAATCAGTAGTTATAAATAATATATGACATATCTTTGGAGAGCGTTAATAAAATAAATAAATTCAACAATAATTTGTCACGTGCACCGCCACGGCAACCAGTAACTTCATGAATCTCTCCTAGCAGGCGGCACGTTTTTTGTTAAATATTAATATAGTATATACTGTAGTATATTAAATTAAACAGGTAATCCTCACCACCAGTTCTTTGAATTATAATGCTGGGCCTGCTGGTGACTGTGTGATGGAAGGGAAGGAAGGCCAGTAAATTCTCCCTAAGCGCTCATAACCAAGCAACACTGTCACATCAGATGAGTGAGTGAAGCCGTCGTAACTCAGCCTGTCAGCCTCTTTAATGGGCTTCAGCCTGTGTGTATGTGTGTATGTGTGTGTGTGTGTGTGTGTGTGTGTGTGTGTGTGTGTTTGTGAGAGAGAGAGAGAGTTTGTGTCACAGCTTGCTTGTGTGACTGCATCTCAACATCTGTGGATGTATATGGTGGTTTCACTCGAACCATTATCACTAAGGGAAAGAGAAATGGAGGGGCATTATAATGGCCATCATGTCCCATTAAACACCTGTGCTACTAGAGTACTCTGTGTTTATGGAGTGTACTACCTGAATCACAGCACACACCACCACATGTCACCATGCTCCGCTCTACTGTAGACACACAGCACCTGTTCACCTATGAGCACCGACCAGTCTGAACATCAGCGCTGACACAGATGTCTGGAACTGAAACTGAATCTTATCTATGGTCTCTCCAAAGCCCTTGTTTGACTTTGACCAGAAATGTTTATGATATGTGAAGTTTAACCAGATAAAATACAAAACACAAAGAAACCTGGGATAGTATGTGTCAGATCAATGATGGCACTATGGCTAAAAGAAACAATTAATAAGCCAGGTTAAATTAGTAAGCAATATTATGGCCATGATGTTGAAAATGGGGGCAAATGGCATCTTCTCAGCCACTCTGTCACACTGAGATTTGAGAATGCAGCAACTCCACTAGGAAGACGTCTAACAGGGCAAGAAACATGAGCAGTCAGATGATGATCAAAATGACATTAGAGTTTAGATTACCTGGATAAACCATTAGTTTGCTTCCCACCTGTTTGTTTTTTGTGTACAATATTTTCAAAATTGATGGAATTGACAAACTATGAAAATAAGACCCACATCATAATAAACCATATTAAGACAATATGACATGTTTGGAGATATTAGGACCTTGGTCAGGTCACCAATGTGTAATTACCTCTGCCAAGGTCGAAGGCCTACGAAGGAGGTTACGTTTTCAATGGCGTTGGTTTGTCCGTCTGTCCGTCTGTTATATTTTTAGAGGGGTGGAGTGTAGCAAAATGAACAATCCATTAGATTTTGGTGGCGATCCAGATCATGATCCAGATTCAGGAATTTTTTTTAAGAATTCCAATCAGCCTGAGCGTTAACACCACAGGGTATAACACATGTGCAGTGTAACTGATGAGCAGCAGATAGATACGTGTGTGGATGTGTGGCGAGACTTCGAGGTGCGGGAGCTGCTGGCCATCCGCGGTGAGAAAGAAAAGATGAAACACACCGTGTTAATAATAAGCCGACCACCTCACGGTACCACCAGCTGTGAGCTGTGATCCGTTTTTAAAGTCATGCACTGTTTTTAAAGTCATGCACTCTCCGAGTGCCATTCTAGTTGTGCATTGTTTTTGGGAGATGTTCAGCAACAAAATAACCATTTTTGCTAGAACAAATAATGATCCGCAAAACAGGGCAGGATTGAAGTCCGCCTCGCCCATGAGGAACAGAAAAGGTTTTCAGATCCAGACCAGATCCAGTCAGGACATGCCCTGTAGCTATCCACTGCTGTAAAAGTGTCATGGGGCCTCATTTATAAAACTCTACTACACTACACTACACTAAATGTTTGCATACATACAAATGAGGAGATTTACGTATGCCCAAAAATATTGTATTTATTTATAAATAAAATATTCATAAAACTTTGCTTACGCCTGCCACTGCACAATTTCCTGGTTATTCTCTTACAATGCAAGCAGCCTCCACAGGCCAACATGTGAATTTATAAGCGGTTAGCGTTTTAATCTGCCCAACTGCTGACTTTATCCCTCTAATCTCAAATACTCTTCTGACTTGTGTTGTTGACTCTGAGGGAACTTGGTGACATATGAGTGCAGGTGATTCTGACTCATTGCTACATGCTCGTCTAATCCAAAGAGATAAGATAGAGAAGGTGTCAGATGGTGACTCGCAAGAACAAATGGGAAGCCCTGAAATTCATTCCAAGAAAACGTCACGTCGAGCGGCACACCGTGTTTGAACTGATGGGCCAACATCGAGCACTAAGTTACACAGGTTTTGTCTGTGCTTGTGCTGTTTAAAAATGGTATTTGATTCAAAAATATACTGTACATTGATGCAAGTGATAATGCTTGGTTTTAATCATCATCCTTTGGTTCAATCATCCCTGAACACACGATTCAACACATGACATCATGTATAGCAAATTATTTATTTAAATGGTGAAAGTGCTGAATCATTTATAAATTTTGACAAAACTTTTCAAGTTTTGAGTCGGTGTTCTGACTTAACGGGACTGTTTGTAACTTCTTACACGTATAAATCTCGCGGGGCGGTGTCCCATGCGCGCTCACATATGCGCGGTGCGCTCGCATGTGGCTACGCTGTTCAGACTCAGACTCCAACACAAACTGCACGGAAGCACCAAAACCTCAAAGTTATATCTAGTGAAGCCTGTCTTGCAAAACAGTGTTGGACGCGGTCGTAGTACGCGGGGGAGACCGTAGCTTTGGTCTCCAGGGCTGGAGTCTCTGCTGTACTCTGCTCCTCTGCCTGCCTGCCTGCCTTCACTCAGCTCGCTCCACCTCATGTGCATGCACACTCACTACACACTGCAAAAGACTTCGTAGCTCTAAGAATATCTAGTGAATGTACAGTGGACGTTTGTGCAGAAATAAATGCTGCAGCTCCTCCAGACCAACAGAGATTTTCCGTGTCTTGTGAAGTGACGGGGCTCCGCAGAGAGAAACGTTATCGTCTCTGACCGGGTGGCAATGTCTTCCTCCCACCGCGGTCGGGAGGCTGAAGCAGGAAAAGCCAACACTAGTATCAGCATTGATTCATGGAGAGACCTTTGTCTGGTCAGCTAACATTACTGCCAAGCAGCTGAAATATAGAGTGATATTGTGTTTTTAGCTGACGTGTGTCACCTCACTGTTTTGAGCGATGTTTGTTCATGTCTATTTAGAGCGAGCAAGCGCGAGCCCGGCGCTGACTTTCGTTGACTCAACGGCCATAGGTGTCGCTGTTAACAAGCATTTCTGATTCTTAAAAACAGTCCCTTTAAGGGGGCACTCGTGAATTTTACCAGTCGGGAACTCGTTTTTCCGATTATTGCGACATCACATGAATGCAGCACAAATGCCCTATCTCGCAATGTTAATGAAAGTGAAACAGCATGGCCACATGTATAAACAAATAGAGCTGTGAGTAGAGATATTGGATACACCACACAGTTGTACCTGCAGGGATAGAGTACAGTAGTGCAGAGATGCTGTTTCCATGGTTGCCGCACATAGCGTCTGCATGAGGAGCGCAGTCAGACCTCACAGATCCAAGCGAGTACGCAGGCGGAGTTTCGCTCCCCGTCTGAAAAAAGACCTTAATGCGTGTACAAACAAACAGACAAACTGAACCGAAAACATGAACCTCCTTGGTGCAGGTAACTAACTGTATGTTGACCTGATGTTAGCAGATGTGTTTTCTTGTAGGATATGCAATCGTGAGTGACGGGTTGTGTGTGGGTTTTAGCAGGCAGCTGCTGTCCCATCTTCCCGCACCGTACCGGACCGGACCGCACCGTACCGCAATGTACCGGACCGTACTGAACCGGCCTACTTTCACCCCTGCCGTAGTGTCAATAGGTGATTTGAAAGGGGATGCCTTCCGTTTTGTTGCATGTTGCATGCATGCCCCTTGTTAAATTACATCCTCCCTCTCCCTCCCCTAGTAGCAGAGAGAGTGCAGAGCAGAGGGGATGTTTAGTGAATATGTTAGTCTAGTCTGTCTGACTCATTGATCCTTTATCTGACTGAGGTCTGTGCAAGTTAGAATCTATGGCCCCGACCATTGCTCTGAAATATCAGCAGTCTCCGCCAGACGCAGCTGTGCCGTGTTCTGCCTGACCCAGTATGATGTGTATTGATAAATTCATGGCGGCGCCATGATTGTGGGTTTATAAAAATGTACAAATCGCCTACTGCCTAGCGTCCATCAAGAGCAACGTCAAATTAAATCCACTTTGAAATCAAATTAAAAAGGCGCTGCTCATAACTTACTGCTCCGTTATCATCAGATTCAGACTTTTCATTTTGTGTGAAAACAAATCCGACTGGTTATCTGTACGGTGCAAACAGGAACTCACAGGCAGCCAAAGCACTCTGACTTTTCATGACGCAGACTTAGCAGCGAGGTTTATCCTCAATAACTTTTCATCACTTTTCACCACATCAGTTCAATGCAGGATGAAGCTTGACTTACTGCACTGGTGTTATTTTTACCTCATAATCTCACATTGAAGCCTTTGGAAATCTTGCGTGACTTGACAGTAGAGCAGAACATGAGGGAGCTGAAATTAGTGAATGCAAAAATGGCCAAGAGAGCTTTGTGGAATTTTTCTCCCTAGATTAGTCTTTTTTTTTTTTTTTGGCCCAGAGTGGACACTTCAAACTAATTTTATTCTATTCTCCTCCCATTGCATGTAAAAACAATATTTTAATTTATTTTTTAATTATGCTCCTTTATTCATAGACAGCTCAAGTCAAATTAACCTGTACCTCCTCCCACTGAGATTGATTAATTTAGCCATTTAAATGTTAGTTATAATATGAACGGATAATTAGACACTTTTTGCAACAGCTTCTAGGATAGAATACTCTGCCATAAACCTCAGCATGGATATTATTGTGAAATAAACAGATACTAAAGATTGAAAGCTTGAATTGTGTTTACTTGTTAAAAACAATGGAGTCCAAGTTTTTTTTTTTAGTTTTTTAAAGAATTAGTGTAGCTTGCGCTCCCTTTGGAAAACAGCAACACACAATAGAATCAACAAGAGGAGTTAAAGTTCACTCAGTGAAATATGGAATCAAACCATTTTTGGAATCCTTTTTGAAGCCAGTACCTTCTCACTCTCCACTCCGCCCACACATTTAATAATACCCCAAATCCTTTTTCGCTCTCATGAGTGAATGAGGGTGTAGAGGCGTTTTTTTTTTTCTTTTCTTTTTCTCTTTTTAAACTGTTTCACATTGAATCGTTGGTACTCAGCGCCCTTAGACATGAAAAAAACTTGCAGAGGGATTCTACTGTAAGAATGAGAGGAGCGGGGCAGAGGCAAGGCCAAACTTGAAACAGGCAGAAGTGAGTTTTCAAATAAGACAACTAAAGTAGAGTTTAAGGCAGGAGGCAAAGGACTCGCGGTGTGTGTGTGTTTGTGTGTGTCTTTGTGTACGTATAGAGGAAGCAGAGGAGGCGACAACCTTGATCTAAAGGGAAGAACACATCCTCCACTTCCTGAAAGGCAGGGAGTTCCACAGCAGAACAAAACGCTCAACGGCAAACGTCTTCAAGTCGACTCAATAATTCATTTGTCTGCGAGGCACTTCTGAAGAGACGGCTCCTTTGAAGTGGTGGAGGCACAGATGGCCCGACCAGTGCAACACACACACACACACACACACACACACACACACAAACAAATGCAGGTGCAAGTAAATCACGGTACAAGCCCACACATACACAGAGATGTGCGTGACATACCTGACATATGGCAGTGTATGCGCTCATGTTTCACACCCCTCTCTCTCTCTCTCTCGCTCGCTCTGACACACACACACACACACACACACACACAACAACAACATTCCCACACAATCACACAGATATTCATTAACACTCACAGGAGGTAAACCAGCACAAGCCATATGGTGACATCATAGACAGCCACAAATATGCACACACACACACACAGGGGCACGCAAACACTAGACACACACTTTCACACATACATTAAGAGTGTGTTCCAATCCGCGTACTTCTGTACTTACACTTACTACTTTGAGTGCATAAGTGCGTTCACACTGGGAAGTACGGCAAAATGCAGTGCACTCAAAGTACCCGGATGTGGTACTCAAAACGGTCAGATCGTTCAGTGGTGAATGCTGGACACTTTCCACACTCAATTGTCGCCATCTTGGCTACGTAGCGGAAGGGGCGGAGCCACGACCACTAACCCTCTACATACGTAGATAACAGAATAAAACAATACAATACGTAAACATACCGGTGCATTTTCAGCCAACAGGAGGACACATTGTAGGTGTAGGCGACGGCGTTGGAAACTTAATTTCCACTCTGCTTTCATTTTTTTTCAGAAGATATTTTGGCGGGTAGCGAGCCGCGGTGAAATGTTGCGATCGTCATTTCCGGTCAGTGCGCCGCAGAGTATTCGATTTCAGACGACCCTACCCCGTTGAAATTTACGCACTACTAAAGTGAGTACAGAGTGCACAAAGTGCACTACATTGAAGTGTACTTCTGGAAGTACGTGGATTGGAACACACTCTAAATTAATAGAATATTATGTGTGGCTGATCTGTTATATGAATATTGAACATTGGCCGGCGCCGTTCGCACACATCTCCAGCTGGAAGAGTGGCTCAATTGTTAGGTTCCACAAGCTCTCTTTTTTTTTAGTAATATAAGATTAAACAACTCTGTTACTGCCACAATCATATAAACACAAGCAGAATAGCCAAAATGAAAGTGCCTTCTGCGATTTCAGTTTGAAACGGCTATCGTTCTTCGGCTCAGTGGATGTGGTTTGTGCTACTGGGTTAGCCTTTGCTCTACTGCGTTCTTACATACGGTGACCAGACGTTTTTGCGGGTTAGAAGCTAGGTGTCCCGAGACCCGGTTTTCAACACAATTAAAATAATGATAGCAATAATATACTTCATCGTGTACGTTCCTCATGTTCTGTCCCACTCATTCATTCATTTGTGTGCTGTAGATGCAGAGAGCCAGCACAGCGCACCCCACGACAGATCTGCTGGCTACATTTAGTGCAACCAGCATCAGACTGTTGTAAAATACCACAGAACCCCCGTGCTTATTCATGCAGTGTATTGTTGGGGACATCTGTAGAATATGTCACAGACAGAGACATCGAAACTGTAGTAATGTTGCTGATATGATGTTAATATACAGTCAATAGATCACCTTCACTATCTTTAAAAACCGTTACAGAGATGAAAAAAAAGTAAGACTTATTTTTAAATCAACTCTTCCTGATTTCATTTCAAAATAAAAGCCTTCAAGCGTTTTTTCTATGGACAGAATTCCTTAATTTATTAATACAAGGCTTTTATTCTGAAATATGTGCAGGACACAGCTGTGGAACATGCAGTAACTTGGAGAGCTCAATGAATGAATAAAGTACGGGTTTAAATCAACACGTCCTGCTTTTATTTCAAAATAAAAGGTATTTTCTTATGTGGACAGAATTCCTTGATTTGTTAACACAAGGCTTTTATTCTGAAATATTTGCAGGACAGTGTTATAGAACATGAAGTGACTTGCACAGCTCCATGAATGAATATAGTACGGGGTTTTAATTGTGGAATATTACTATTATTTACAAATTACCACATGTTTCTTAACCTTTTCTGTCTAAAATAAATGTAAATGATATTTATAATGATATTAAATGGCCATTATGAAAGCCAAACTCTATGTAGAACGAAAGGGCTGACAGCAGCAGCTGCAGCAGAAACGCAGCTGGTGTGAACATCCGACGAGTGAATCACGCAGCTGCCATGCCACACAGCCACCACGTAACGCGATGCAGCCGCCACGCCACGCGATGCAGCCACCACCCCGCGCAGCAGCCACGCACAGTTAATGCGGGCGGTCTGGCCGGCGCGTTACAGGCCACGGCTCATCGACTGCAAAGGTGTGCAATTTGCTTGTTCTAGACAAACATCAAAACATCAAACATCTGCAGAACTCATTCATGTGCCAGTGTGAAGTTGGTCAAAGCCAGAAGAAACAAAGCAAACATGGTTGTGGTGAAAACGTTAATGTGACAGCTTCCTCAACTAAAACTGCGGCTTTCTGCAAACTATTTTAATGTTGCTTCATTATTAGACAACAGTATTATCTGTGAAATGACGGGAGAGGTGCATTGAGCTGGAGGAGTACAGGGATGAGAGGGAGGTGCAGGTACAGTAGATGCAGTGAATCTCTGCTCCCTGTTTTGACTCAAACTTGGGTATATTTGCCGTTCTCTCCTCAGCGTCTCTATCTGTCAAAGTATTCATGTAAATGAGCTCTCTATATACTCTCTATATTGTCTCTATCGTCTGCTCTCTGTCCCAGAACAAGGTGGGAATCCTCCGCCAGGATTGAAGCTGCTTCGCTTGTCAGCAAACAGACGGGATCATTGCTTTGTACCGGAGCCCTGTTATCTCTGGCTGTGTGATAAGGAACTCCACAGAGTTTCCCTATCTGGAGGAAGAAGAAAGACGACCCCGAGGTAAGCTCAGATTATGACAGGAATTTATCATTGCCATCGTGCCTATTTACATTGACTTTGTTCCTGCTCACACACACTCGCAGAAAAGACAAACACGTGCACTCTCGATTGGCTCACGTGTCCACACTAAACCTAGACTGATGTATCATTTTAGTCACCATCGAGACACCCCCGGTTCTGGAGCGATTTTTAGCAGGAAGTTATTTAATACTAAGAAATAATGTACCAAGGGGATTTATAAGTAACACAAAACAACCATACAGGGTTTGCTGCAGCAGTCTTACTAGGTTTGTATGACCAGAGGCAAAGCCAGAGGAATGGCCAGGGTGACTAATGCCACTACTTATAAGTGATAAGCTTCCTCACGTGTCACCATACATGTCTTTATTAGGGCTGTCAAAGTTAATGCGATAATAATGCGATAATAATGCGTTAAAACAAATTTGTGTTAAAACGCCACTAATTTCTTTAAGGCATTAACACAATCGATCTTCCAGAGGTTTTACCAGGTTCAGTTTTAAAGCTAGAGATAAGATGGCAGCATATGAAACTATAAAACTTAAGGGATCCATTGGTACCAACCATGTCATACTAGCTTGGCGCGAAGGAGGCTAAATAACGCTCCAAACTTGCGCTAAATTTTGGCGAGGAAAAACTGGCATGTTCATTTTCAAAGGGGTCCCTTGACCTCTGATATGTGATATGCAAATAAAAATGGGTTCTATGGGTACCCACGAGTCTCCCCTTTTACAGACATGCTCACTTTATGATAATCAAATGCAATCTAGATTGATAAATAGCACTACAGGGATTTTTGTTGTGAATTGTATCTTTAAGAATAGTCAGAGAGTAAAATAATTCCTGACATTATCTTCTTCAATAGCGCAGAACTAGGGTTGACAATGTTAACGCGATAATAAAGCATTAAAGCAACTCTATTTTTGGAACAACTAATTTCTTTAATGCATTAGATACTGGCATCATATGAAACTAGAAAACCTAATGAATCCATTGGTACGCAACATTTTGTTGAGGACAAACTGGCATGGCCATTTCCAAAGGGGTCCCTTGACCTCTGACCTCAAGATATGTGAATGAAAATGGGTTCCATCTTTTCCTAAACCTAACTAAGTAGTTTTGTTACCTAAGCCTAACCAAGTCAATCTTTTCCTCAGCCTAACTAAGTAGTTTTATTTTGAAGGAACTAGAGCGGAAATTGACACGTGCGTCTCGTGTTGCTGGACATTCGTAGGAAAACACACTAAAAATACATTCTTGAATGTCGTGCTGAGCGTCACGAAATCAAAAAAAGGAAATTTATGTCTTTGTACACGAATCAAACAGATTTCGGGACTATTTCACGATTTGCCGTGAGACTGTGTTGCATTATAACAAGGGAAACAAGTACATTTTCATGTCCTTTTTAAATCCCTTAACTTAAAGGGATTCAAATTAAACATGTTGTTTTTGATAATATTCTAGTATCTGTAAATTATTATTTATATTATAATAATAAAAAACAATAATAAATATCATATTGATAATATTCCAAATTTCATAGCATTACTGTGTTCTAAAACACACACAGAATATCACATATCAGCATCATCAATATTGCTCTAGCCTTTCTGAAAGCATAATACAAATGTCCACATGCACAAAAGCACACATTCCAAAAAAAAACAGCAGACACAGAGGAGCCAGGGGAATCTGTGTTATACTCATATTAACACACTTTTACTCTCAATAGAGGCAACAGAGACCATCTCCAAATGTCAGCAAGCTTTTTCCCAACAGGGCAGCATCGCTATCTGTCCCACCATTATTATCCTCCTCTTTCCCACAATCCTCAGGGGCCTCGACCCGACCACCTCGCAGGGCTTTCTATGTTAGAGGAATGTCAGACAAAAAGAGTGACCTTCTGCCTCACTCTCAGCGCAGCATAACGCCTGTCAGACCAGGGAACAAGGCTTTTTTTTTTTTTTCACGCCGTCAAAGCCATGACTGTTATGTATATGAGGCCTCTTGATACGGTGATAACCTGACGCAGGGAAACAACTATTGCACCTTTGTCCTTTTGAAGATAAATCTGCTTTTATCCTGTCAACTCCTCGCCTCCCCCCCTTTTCCAAACATTTAAAGCAGATAATCTTGACTCTGGATCTGTATTTGACGTTATCGGACGGGTGAAAACAAACAGTTTGACCCGTGAGGTGAGGATCAAAGACTGAGAGAGAAAAAAGGAGGAAAAGTGGAAATTGTCGAATGAGAGCAGGGAATAAAAAAAATAGATAAATAAAAGAAGCGGCACAAGCTAACTCACTTTCTCCAACTCTGCCTCTCCGTCTGACATTTCCCCTGGAATATTAAGACATCTCAGTAATTTCCCTGAAATATTCAGCTCCCTCAGTGCAGTTATTGATGTATCGCGAGGTCTGTTTTCATTGTAGCCTGGAGTAAAAGCACAGCACCCCTCTCACTCATACTCTCGGCGGATTTATCACAGAGATACGGTGGGCTTTTGAAAAGACTGTAAATCATGGCAGAGCTTTTCCAATATCCTGTGTCTCATGCAGAGCAGGAGAGCTGAGCGTAATCATCGGGTTTGTGGAGAAGTTGAAGGATGATTAGGATGTTAAAGGCTTTCTTTTAGATCAGCGTGTGCAGTTCATTTAGTGCAGGCTTTGCTGGGGAGAGCTTAACTCAGACACATGAACTTCTCTTAAAGATGCTTACACCAACAGGCGCGCACACATGCACACACGAGTTGATTGGACATGGAAAGAGTCGGGCTGGAGGAAGAGCAGCATCACTCCCTGCAACGCACTAATGGCTGCTCCAGCAGGCTGACATTACACAGCCTAATTACTGAGAGGAAGGGGGGGAAACTACACAACTAGCCACCACAGCTGTTAATGGTAGGATAGGATCCACCAGGTTGTCATCCATATTAGTACACAGCAGACATTGAGAGGGTCCTCACCCAGTTTTTCCCCTTCCATCATGTAATTATCCCTAGTATTGTTATTTTTAGCCTTGCCAGCACCATGGGTATAGGGATGGCAAACTCAGTCAGTCAGTCCAACATTTTGGTGTAACAATTTGGTGTTAAAATAACAATGAACACACTCTGAGTATTAATTATGTGTCATATCTTAAATCATCTCTTTGTGTCTTAAGGCAACCCAGTCTCACAGGAAGGCGTATAAATACCACATTACATTCGACATTCCGCGTGTCATTAGTACGCATTTTACCCTTTTTTTGTACGCCATGCAAATGTACACTAACTTAGGCAAGAAAACCACTTAGTTAGAGTAAGTGGAAAACATCATGGTTGGATCTAAAATCAGTCAAGAACTTTAAGTAAAACACTTACGGAAACACTTTAACACAAAGACAGAAAACACATCACAAACGTCGATAAAAAACGTGACAATCGTCACATGACTAATTTTCATCCGAAATTGTTGTATGTTTAGAAGTAATTATGATCTCATCTCATATGAACCCATCACACTTGGAAACTTTCATACGTCATTAAAATGTTTTGGAACGGGTTCCCGCATTCATCAAAAAAAAGAGGGTTGTTTGACCACTCACAGCAACCGTCCGTGCAAACGTCATCATCCAAAATGGCATCTGATGAACTGACTCATGTTTCCCAGGTAAAAGCACTTTACAATAAAGAAATAAAAGAATACAGAGAGATGGAATTTAGATATAGATTGTGGCAGGTGATTGCAGAACAGCTTGGAATCCGGGATGGATGCAAACAGAGGGTTTTACGAAAGATTAGAGAGTAGTGATTGTGCTCTAGGAAGCTAAACAAACCTCATTCATTCATTAAATTGAATATATATATATACACAGCGGGTAAAATAAGTATTGAACACGTCACCATTTTTCTCAGTAAATATATTTCCAAAGGTGCTATTGACATGAAATTTTCACCAGATGTTGGTAACAACCCAAGTAATCTATACATACAAAGAAACCAAAACAAATAAGTTCAGAAAATAAGTTATGTGTAATAATGTGAAATGACACAGGGAAAAATATTGAACACGCTTACTGATATTTATTTAGTACTTTGTACAAAAGCCTTTGTTGGTAATGACAGCTTCAAGACGCCTCCTGTATGGAAAAACTAGTCATATGCATTGCTCAGGGGTGATTTTGGCCCATTCTTCCACACAAACAGTCTTTAAATCTTGAAGGTTCCGTGGGCCTCTTCTATGAACTCTGATCTTCAGTTCTTTCTATAGATTTTCAATTGGATTCAAGTCAGGTGATTGGCTTGGCCATTCTAGCAGCTTTATTTTCTTTCTCTGAAATCAATTGAGAGTTTCCTTGGCTGTGTGTTTGGGATCATTGTCTTGCTGAAATGTCCACCCTTGTTTCATCTTCATCATCCTGGTAGATGGTAGTAGATTTTTATCAAGAATGTCTTGGTACATTTTTCCATTCATCCTTCCTTCAATTATGTGAAGTTTGCCAGTACCGTATGCTGAAAAGCAGCCCCACACTATGATGTTCCCACCTCCAAACTTCACTGTTGGTATGGTGTTTTTAGGGTGATGTGCAGTGCCATTTGTCCTCCAAACATGGTGTGTATTATGGCATCCAAAGAGTTAAATTTTGCTCTCATCTGACCAGACTATATTCTCCCAGTATTTCACAGGCTTGTCCAAATGTTGTGCAGCAAACTTTATACGAGCTTCAACATGCTTTTTCTTAAGGAATGGAGTCTTGCGTGGTAAGTGTGCATACAGGCCGTGGCGGTTGAGTGCATTACTTATTGATTTCTTTGAAACAATTGTACCTGCTAATTCCAGGTCTTTCTGAAGCTCTCCACAAGTGGTCCTTGGCTCTTGGACAACTCTTCTGATAATTCTTTCACTCCTCTGTCAGAAATCTTGCGAGGAGAACCTGGTCATGGCCAGTTAATGATGAAATGATGTTCTTTCCACTTCCGGATTATGGCCCCAACAGTGCTCACTGAACATTCAGAAGTTTAGAAATGCGTCTGTAGCCAATGTCATCAGTATGTTTTGCAACAATAAGGTTGCGAAGGTCTTGAGAGAGCTCTTTGCTTTTACCCATCATGAGATGTTTCTTGTGTGACACCTTGGTAATAAGACACCTTTTTATAGGCCATCAGTTGGGACTGAACCAGCTGATATTAATTTGCACTGATAAGGGGCCGGATTGCTTTCTAATTACTGATAGATTTCAGCTGTTGTCTTGGCTTTCCTTGCCTTTTTGCACCTCCCTTTCCTCATGTGTTCAATACTTTTTCCCTGTGTCATTTCACATTATTACACATAACTTAATTTCTGAACTTATTTGTTTTGGTTTCTTTGTATGTATAGATAACTTGGGTTGTTACCAACATCTGGTGAAAATTGCATGTCAATAGCGCCTCTGGAAATATATTTACTGAGAAAAATGGTGACGTGTTCAATACTTATTTTACCCGCTGTATAAATATATATATATATATATTACGGGTGGAATGGTTCGTTAATTGACCCGAACCATTCGGTTCAGGATGTTCGGTCCGGTCCGCGAGTGGGAGATAAAAAGCTAAGTTTTTTAGCATAGTTCTGGTTGAGCTTGTGTTTCAATGTATGGCCTTAGTTTATAATTTCATCATTTGGATATGTAAATAACAAAGCTGCATTTTTAGTTTGCACTAATTACTACAGAAGACCTATTCTTTCAATTAAGATTTGTCAATGAAGAATTGTTCATATTCTTTAAGTAGCCATACTTTTGTTAAGGCAAACATTTGTTAACTTATTTTTGCCAAATAAATGAAAAGCATGTTGAAATCGACCCTCTTGCTGTAACATGAATGTACCGAACCGAATCGAAAATCGTGACCCCAAAACTGTGATATCAACCGAACCGTGGAATTTTGTGAACCGTTCCACCCCTAATTGTTGCTTTTGCTAGGATGACATATCAACTTTTAAGTTGCCATTGTGAACTTTTTAGCAAACAGTTGCTTATTCACACATCCAGCAGTTATGGTTCCTGTACGGAGATACATTAGAATTCATCCGGACTCGTGTTTGTATCTAACTGATTAATGTAAGTCCTCTCCTTTTTAGCAACTTTTTGGTCTCTACCAAACTTCTGAGGAAAAAAACTAAATCTCTTTAGCTGCTAAACATCCCACTATGTTGACAAGGATGTTGTTACATTTACATACAAACTGTTGAACCTGCATTTACAAACTGCTTGTCATACGTGAACTTAATTTGCATTTGTGTTGCCTGATCCACAAATGCATTTTTTTCAACGGGGAATTATCTGTAGCCTACGTCACGCACAAGGTGAACGCATTTATGAACGCAACAAGAAAATATTTCTGTAAAAATATGTGTATAAACAATAACTCTGCTGCCATATTTATGCCTAATTTAGATGGCGTTATTTTGAGTGTTGATAGAGCAGCTGCAATTTTAGCGTCTCGAGTGAGTAACATCATTAAACAAATGATCTTGCGCGAGTAAAGCAAGGTGAAAAAATGCTGTCAGATTATGACTAATGACATATTCAGATTTATGGAAGTTGGGGGGGCGTAGTCAGATATCTTTATTAGCTGGGTCTTATCCTTATTAATAATCATAGACATTCTGAGAGATGTAAACAAATTCAAACAACACATCAGATATTGCCGTGGATAAGCAGCTTCCACCAGTCAGCTCACGGGATGTGAAACCTCGTATGTGTGATTTTTGACATGCAAAGGTTTTGATCGAAGCAGGACTTTGATTTGATGCCCTGCTATGTTTACCTCTTGAAAACAGTTTTTGTCAGTAATTAGACTAAATGAACTGTCATTCCTCATTGACGGGGAGATAGTGTAATTGAGCTATAGAGAAACTTCTAATAGTTAACTCCCCAACACTCGGCTGACTGTTGACAACATAATTAGAAAGTCATTTCACAGTGCTGGAGTTTGTGTGCACTTTTTGGGTGTGAAAGTTGGTAGAGGACTTGGAGAACAATACACTGATGGTGTATGAGCTGTGCTAATCAGGCCCAGCATCTTTAAGAATTACTTTCATATTGGACATTTTTACACCTAATGATTTATATCTACTACCAACATTCATCGCCAATACAGGAAGTAGGATGGTGGATGGGTGTGAAATATCTTTCATACAGGAGACCGTAGTTCTCCCATTATGGACTGTAATTAGAGTTAACCTATTGACTGTAGCCACAATCTGTTCCTAACCTTAATCATATGTAACTGTCATGTGCAGAGAGCAAGACGTTAAAATGCTGCCACTGGATATTAAAAAAACTTTATCATCCTTGATGGAGGATATTATGTTGTTCCTGGAAAAAATTGAATTTGCCATTTGTGGATCAGCCCAGCATTTTGACTATACCTGGCAGCCCCTCTTATCTTATTTTGACTGACTGACAATGCTTCTGTATGATTAAGACCACTTGTATTTTTTGTAGTATATGTTTTAATTTTAATTGGACGTAGTGTTTTTGTGCAGACTAATAGACTTAAGGCATATGGGATGTATTTCTCTGCATCAGTTTAAATGTATGACATCATAAAGTTTGAATTGTGTATCCAGAAATGTATAATTTGTCCATTTTAAATGATGCTTTGTACTTGATGTCACTGAGCATGGTACTTATGAGACAACTGATCTCATCTTGTTTGAAGCATTGAGTATTTGATGTAAAGTTTAACAGCTTATTTTATCTGTAGTTTGTAATTTATCCTATGATTATTATTACTGTCATTGTGTACTTTATTTATTAGTATTTATTTTACTTTATTATATTTTTTTACCTTATTTAATTTTTTTTAAATTTAACTTTGTTTTTTGTTCTTTATCCTTTATGCATCGGCAATGGGGTGGGAGGAATTTGGGGGCAAAATGCCAAAATATGGAGGGACAATCATTTGCATTTCTGCTTTATTTGTATGTTTCTGTACACTTAATGTTACTTCAAATAAATTATTAGGGAAAAAATAATATTAAAATAAAGATAAAAACAATTCAAACAAAAGCATAGTATGTGTACGCAAAATATGCACAGCAGAGATATATCTTTAATTCTGTATTTTTTACTTATTGCATCTAGTTTAAAGTAGAGTAGTATGTACTGTATATAGAGCTTTGTAAATACAGTGTGTTTTTTTTACTTACCTTGTGTCGTATATGTGAGGGATGCAGTTTTTTGTGATGTTTGTAAATTGCTGCTGCTGTAACACCTCAATTTCACTTCGGAGAATGTAATCTGGGCTGTGACATTCTCAGTCAGGTGAGAGGGTTGGCTCACTTTGGCTTGTAGCTTTGGTTCACATCACCAACATGCACTAGGTAGCAGGAAAGTACATACACAGTACATTGGGTGCAATTTGGGACTCAGATTCTTCTGAAACATGAAATTGTATAAGTGCAATTTCAGGAAGCATATGCAGAAGCCCAGCTAATGTGAGATCTAAGGGAATGGACCACTTGTGCTTTAAGTTAGTTTTTTTCTGAAGTTAAAGTCAATTGTTTTACGGGCTGATAACAGCACAGCTCAGTAAATGTGGTCCTGGGGCCTCATTTATAAAACTCTGTTAAGAATCCACACTACATGTTTGCATATGTAGAAATGAGGAAATATACGCAGGCCTGTCGGTGCGCAATTTCCTTTTATAAATCCCAAATCAACTTGTAATTGTCCTCACATGGATCAGCCTCATATCCCGCCCTCGAGACGCCCACATGCAACCATAAATGGTCAATGCAAAGCACCTCATGAATGTTTCTGCATAGAAATAAGCCTGCTGATTGATGGTTCTTTATGGTGAATCACGGCAACTATTGAGAGGAAGACCAAGAAAGGGAATTTCTTTGACACAGAAATCAAGGTGCTTGTTGGCGAAGTGGTCCCTAAACACTCGTTCCCTCCTCATTCTTTCATTCACTTAGTCCTAACAATGCCAGGGCATCCGTCTCCACTTATAGGCATACTGTTAGTTATATACTTGTAGCCCAATTTTTAGTTTATGAAAGTACGCTTTAAAGTTTACTCTCAGTAAACTACTAGTTTGATAGTTTTTACTGCAAGTATACTTAGAAGTTTTCATGAAGTTAACTTATTGTACTTAAATACTTATACTTAACTGTATACTTTACTTATACTGAAAGCATACTCTCTTATTTCAAGTTTAAAAGAAGTATACTACTAGCACACTTGAATAAACCTCTTTTTTGTATGGGTAAAAAAGGAAAAAACCTTAGGAAGAGCAACTGAGGAGGAGTCCCTCTCCCAGGACAGACAGACATCCAATAGATGATTGTAGATCGTAGAAAGCAAGAGTAAAAAAAAAAAAAAAAATTACAATGAAATAAGATTTTACCAGTGGCAGTTGGTGTCTCAAAAAATTGTGTAGGACAGGAGAGAAACCAACTCACGATGTCATGTTATTTTACACTACTGCGCTACTTATCTCTATTTTCTTCTGTACAACAAAAAAAGAAGCAGTAAAACAAGAGCTTACAAGATGTCTTAAAAACAATCACTGCAGGGTCTGGATGGGAATGAACCTTGTGTGTGCCTAATGTATCACTAGAAGCATGTCAGTCCAATGGGTGAGCCGAGTGCAGCAGTCCGTCGCCCATACTGGGATCCAGTTCCAGGTGAGCAAAGTGTGGCAGCACGTCGTGCTGCCGTACGCCACCATCCCGCTGTGTGTCCAGCCCTGACAGCTGTGCCATCCGCTACCCGGCATTGTCCTGCTGCTACTAGTCCACTAGTTAATTGATCATGGATGGCATCGTTCTCTCGGAGGGATGAAAAAAAAAAAAAGAAACGCATGACCAAAAATTACTACCAAAGCTCCATAGCCCAAGAAATGGCCCTAGCATGTTCTACGAAACATGAAAAAAAATTATAAAACACACAAGTTGAGAAAATATATATACGACCAAGTTATGCTGTATAAAAACGTTGCTGGGTTTTTTTCAGTTGAAGAAATTTGAGTGAAAAAAAAAAATAAGAAAACATTTTATGAATGGTGCCCAATGGCTAATGCGGGCACGATTGATTCTGCCACTGCCTCACAGCAGCTATGCCAACATGATGATGTTGCGCAAATAAGGTCTGGACCTTTTGTCCATTGGATAATGCCCACCACACATTAGAGGCCCTGCAGTGTGAGGAGGAGTTAGAAATGAAGCCTTTATAAGTGAGAGGGTACGTGTGCATGTTTCTGTGGACAGAGTCAACGGGAGGCTTATAGTATGTCCACAGAAGAAAATGAAATCCCTGTCCAGACAACAGCTCCCAGTGGGCGTCATGGCGTCTGGAGATACTCCTGCTCTCCTACAACAAAGAGAGAGGAGGAGGAGGAGGAGAGAGGTCCCCTGAGTTAAGGATGTTTTCAATTTTAGAGAGACGTGATTTCAGCCCAACAGCCTGAAGCTTTCAGTCAAAATGACAAGGCTGTGTTTGTGTGCGTGTATCAGAGCGCATCACACACACACACACACACACACACACACACACACACACACACAGGCAAAAGAGCCATTTAATCAATCTCTTTGCCTGGGCCTCAAGCCTGCACACTCATATACATCAGGTGTGGCGTGTGCATACTTCATATCGCCCACCGCGATAGATTTATCATTGGAGCTGAGGCCATGCTTCATATCCCTCTCCAGCCATCGATCGGCCAGAAGCCTGTTGCCCTGAACTTCCACTGGGAGCTATTCCGTCTGAAGATGGAAGTCAGGAGCTTGTCACCCTGACACATTGACTCAGAGAAAGATCAGCCAGCACTATGCAAGCCATTTTCTATGGCCGCTTAAACTTTCTCCGCTCACTAGCTGCTGTAATGCATTAGCTGGATTTCATTGTATCCCAGACCCAGACATGCAGTTTCTTCAGGTGTATGTATTCTGCTTGCTTTTTTGCTGTTTTTTCTTTAATTCTGTGGCAGCAGCGGAACCTGTTGTTTTTTATTTCGATGTCCATGTGAACAGGTTAGAGCAGCCACACGGGCTGCGTGAGCACCGTGGCTCAGCTAGGGATTCAAGGTCTCTTCTATTTTTTTACCGCACACGGTTCACAGTAACAACAGACAATAGAATGATGATCTTTTGACAGGATATTGACATCATACCAGCTACATTACTACAGATTTGATGTCTAGATATCCGTAGAATATGTCACAGACAGTGAAAGGGATCTTTTGACTGTATATTGTCTTCATATCAGCAACATTATTACACTTTCGATATCTGTATCTATAGAATATGTCATGAACATGGACATGAGAAAAAAAAGTAAAGATTGATTTTTAAATCAACACTTCCTGCTTTCATTTCAAAATAAAAACCCTCTAGCGTTTTTTTCTGTGGACAGAATTCCTTAATTTGTTAACACAAGGCTTTTATTCTGAAATACTTGCAGGACAGTGTTGTAGAACATGCAGTGACTTGCAGGGCTCCAGGAATGAATAAAGTACAGGGTTTTAATTGTGGATTATTACTATTATTTACAATGAGCACACACTTCTTAACCTTTTTGTCTAAAATTAATATAAATGACATTTATAATGAAATTAAATGGTCATTATGAATGGCAAACTCTATGTAGAGAGAATGGTGGCTATACATTAGCTATATATTTTCAAGTTGCTTTGTACGGTGGTGTTTCAAGATTAATGGTAATCTGAGGATATGGCAATCTAGTTTTAGGTAATGTTTAGTTTATCATCTAAGCAGTGGTGTAGTGCAGGGTACACACAGGTATACAGTGTAAAGGCTACCTGCTAAATCCCCTCTGATGTGCTTCTTTGTTATAGCCTACATTTTTTGAGGGAACTATAACGTAAGGTAACTGGATGCAACCGTCACTAATGATAAAATGCTATATTAGCTCCTCAGGGATTGAAACTGCTATTTATTTTTCTCATTTTGACAATCTAACCAGTGACAACACATTAGTTAAGGTTGTAAGGACTCTGGCTGTTGGTCGTTGTTGATTTTATTTAAATGCCGAAATTAAATTTTATGGGTTATTGTTGTTCAGATAATTAAGCTTAGATAGATAAAATGTGTTAACGTCCGTTGTCACGGTACATTTTCACATATTCTGCAGCCTGATGGAGACACCAGTGTCAGTGAGGCCAGGCATGGCAGAGGCAGCCTCCTTTTATCGTTGAGCACTTGGGATTAGTACCGGAGTGAAGCCAGGCGCTTACCATCACACTCTAACTCATTTTCAACACACAAACTGGCAACTACTAAGACTCTTCACCGCTGAGATACCATGTGCTACCAACAGCATTATACTATTGGCTCACAAGCCTTGTTAAGTGGCAACCAAATGTAAGATATCAAAACATTCATTTTGGACCCGTAAACATTTTTTAAACGATTAATTCACAATCATCATATTTTTTTAGGAAAAGCCATACTTTTATTCAACACCTTTCTAAAAGCTCTGTGGATATTATATATATATTTATACAGTATTTACTGTATATATCTCCATGTTACACTAGCTTGTTGCGAAGGAGGCTAAATTATGCTCTAAACTTACGTTAAATTTTGGCAAGGAAAAACTGTCATATGGCCATATTCAAAGGGGTCCCTTGACCTCTGACCTCAAGATATGTGAATGAAAATGGGTTCTATGGTTACCCACGAGTCTCCCCTTTACAGACATACAGCCCACTTTATGATAATCACATGCAGTTTTGGGGCAAGTCATAGTCAAGTCAGCACACTGACAGCTGTTGTTGCCTGTTGGGCTGCAGTTTACCATGTTATGATTTGAGCATATTGTTTTATGCTTAAGTACCTGTGAGGGTTTCTGGACAATATTTTTCATTGTTTTGTGTTGTTAATTGATTTCCAATAATAAATATATACATACATTTGCATAAAGCAGCATATTTGCCCACTCCCATGTTGATAAAAGTATTAAATACTTGACAAATCTCCCTTCAAGGTTTAGATAAAATGGACAAAAATGTGTGATTAATTAAATATTTTAATCTATTGACATTTATCACTAAGTCCTTTAAATCAGTTATCACACCAGTACCTTAAAGTGTGCAATGACGTGATTGTGGAGCTCATGAGCGGCTGATCAAAAACCTTTTGCAGGCAATCGGTGTACAGTGAGCTTTGGAATGACAAGTTCATTATCTTTTTGCATGGTGATCCTGTGGAACCATCCGCACGCTCCGTCCTTGTTCTTAGTGTGTGCTGGGGCGTGGAGGTGGTGAGGAGGTTGCGTGCATGCGTGTGTGGCACTCGCTCTCTGCTGTTTAGTAGACTAGAATCCTTTAGAGTCCTCTGTTAAGTTGTAATTAGTCTCTTCCTTTGCAGAGAAGAGTTCCCACAAGTGACCATATGGGCACTAGAATTTAATTTGGACAAATTGCAGCATGTACGGCATCTCAAGTGTTAGGGATGTGGTGCGCTGTTCAGTGCTGCAGTGGAACAAAGGCAAGTGTATTTATATATATGAATGTCTAGGGTTTACCCTGTTTATCACGCAGTGCACGGTGGGATATAGGCTTGAGTCCCCCTATATAAGCCTGCACATGAAACGCAGTTATAGAAAGGAAAAGATAATGGACAGAACAGATGGATGATGGATGTGTCCATGGTATTCCTGGTACAACATGTTATTGTGGTCAACATCCTTCCATGTTAGTGAAGGTGACTCATTTCATGTCCCTTTCATGTTGGCAGCATGCAGAGCGAATCTATAGGCCTGGTCCTCCTGCTGCTCCTGCTGCCTTGTGAGTCATTGCTTTCACAAAGACACACCATTATCAAGGAGAGATTCCAAGATAAGTCAACTTGTTTTGACAAATCCAATGTGTCAAAGGGCTGGCCAACACAAAAGGGATGGATGAAGCCATGGAGACCACAAATCAACAAGTTGGACCTCCACCTCTGAGCTCCATCTTACTACTACTTTATGCTTTGTGTTTTGCATTAGCTCATGCATTAGCCGTGGCCACCATGACGGAAGCGGTTGTCCTTCCTTCTCTCCCATGTTACTGCATCATCAGCTGTCCTCGGGGTTCCCCACACATAACAGGATATCTAATCGTATTGAACATGTTTAATATTCACGATTTGAAATCGTTGCGGACAAAATGGGCTTCTGAGCCAATCGGGGGATGTAAAAAAACACTGCCGGGAGGGAGGGAGGAATCAGGCCCAACATCAGCTTGATTCTTGTGTAGTGTGTACCTGGCATTAGTACTTTGGTTTATGACCAAATACCCGAAAAACAAATGACACCCTTCCCTTGGAACCCAACAAAGATTGGGATACACACTGAGCAGGCCTGAATAATAACAGCCAAAATGTGCAGATGTCATGTAAAACCCATTTAACTTTAGATCCATTTCCTAAAAAGACAAATGTAATATGTGTTGTGTCACTGAAACTTGGACCTTAGTGTCAAAAAAAGAGATCTCGACTTTGATAAATTGCCTTTTTTTTTTTTGTTCCGGACAGAATTTCACCCGTAGGCTACATGATACCAGAGCTGACAAGCAAAACATGAATGTGTTTCTTTTCAGATGGAGGCGACCAGTATAAGCTGTTTGCACTAGTTAAGCCCCGAGCACTGTGATGTGGCAAACCCGTCAAATCAGTCGGATGTGAATTACTCATGAAACATTGATTTTTCTCTCGCCTCTTTGCTCATCGACGGGGGATATTTGGGTTTTAGCTTGAATGAGTTGGTGTCATGGAGCCACAAGCGGCTTTTGAAAGGTGTTTGCTATTTTCATGTTTTCTAAGCCCTCCCTACGTGTCCCTTTAGTGCATCTGTCCCTCCCAATAGCGTCTTCCCTTGACAGTAATCAAACGTCTGTGTCGGTGAATACAAATTCCCTCCTCAGAGATCCTGAGACAACATGCTTGTTTTATGTGTGTTCCAATCCTCTGCAGAGGGGAAATAAAGCTCAAATGCTGAAAGGCAGACTGTGTTCATATCCTTACCCGGTGAAGACCGGATTGGAGAGCAGTTGTGTTCCCAGGTAGGCAGGAGAGACAGACTGGTAGATCAGCATTTCCTGATTTTAAATTATCGCATCAGTTTAGATAAGAAATAAGCCTCAGATAAAAGGAATTGCACTACACAAATACCAAAGATATATTGTATAGGTATTGTTGAGGTCGTTTAGAAACATAGTTTGTCCACCAGACAGACGAGTTTAATAACTATATGTTCTACTCACAACACTTCTTGGTCAAATTTTTTAATAACCAAATTTCTTTGATTCCTATCAAGAATGTTTCATAATCGCCATGTTTTAGATGTCTTCTTTAGTATCAGAAGTAATCCAGAGTTTGTCGTCTCTACGTCCAGGCTTGCAGTGCAAACAGGAACTGATAATGCAGCGTGACTTTGGATGGTGCTCATTCACCCAAGTTGGTAAAGTATAGTATACTATATATAGTATACTTCTGTGAGTGTGAAAATGTATTCTTGACCTTGGCAACAGTAGTTTGAAAAAAATTATCTTAAATCAAGGTCCACTTACCAGTTTTTCTAGAGCTTTCAACCAGATGTACAATGGTCTTCATCAGAGAATGGAGTTGTCATCACGATATCAAGTGGTCGTATATATATATGTCTGTAAGACAGTGAAGATGAGCACCATAAGAAAAAAATTCTATCTTTTTCCAGAGCTTTCAAGGACGACACAAGACCTTGTTATGGGGTCATGTCTAGATGGTACCCCACAATTTCTAGACTCTCGCGAGGGTTAATGTTAGGTATTGACCTTGACTGGTTAAGGTTAGAATAGGTCGTCAGGCAGCAAGTCTCGCGAGAGTTTTTGCAAGCTTTCGTAATTTGTGGGTTACCATTTAGACACAACATTGTTGTAGACCTGTATACTACCACATGTCATTATGCAACTGAAGTTCCACAGGTGACTTCCAACATATCTAAGTTCCTAAGCTCATCCATCCATCCTTTATCCGTATCCTATTCAGGGTTGCGGGGGGGCTGGAGCCGATTTCAGCTGACAATGGGCGAAGGCAGAGTACACCCTGGACAGGTCTCCAGACTATCACAGGGCTGACACATAGAGACAGACAACCATGCACACTCACATTCACACCTACGGGCAATTTAGAGTCAACAATGAACCTAACCTGCATGTCTTTGGACTGTGGGAGGAAACCTGAGAACCCGGAGAAAACTCACACACACAGAAGGGCCCGAGCCGGGTTCGAACCCGGAAACCTCTTGCTGTGAGGCAACAGTGCTACCACCATGCCACCCTTCCCAAGCTCAATATTGTCTTAATATGACCATGTTAAGGAGACCTTTCAAAGGGTTTTGTGTTCTCAGCAATGTTTTTTTCCCCTGTGTTAAATGTTCAGTGCATGTTTCCCTGGGTCAATATGAAATAACCCACCCACAGTTTATAATCTACTAATGTTATACTCAACCTACGCCTGTTATACCAAATTTGCCGGCAAGACAGTTTCCTTCACTTAGGACACTGATATCTCCACAGTGGCTGAATATTATTTAACCATTCAAACTGCATTTGAACTGCAAAGATAGCCCTCACCAATGTCTTCCAATGAGGACCCTGGGAGCATATAGTGATGACCCCATGATGACAGCTGAGCCAACGACTCAATCCACTGAAGAAGACTGTGAGAAGCAGTTGAAAGCTCTGAAAAAAGCTAGTAAGTGAACCTTGAATTAATAATATTTTTCTGTCAATAATGATGTCAAATTAATAATAACGTACGGGAAACCTATTTTTCATCTTACGTTTACACTACTATCGATACATTTTCGGAGCTAAGGCTCAGAATGTCCATTAAATTCTTACATCCCTGGAACACTGACTCTCTCCTCTTTCCATGCAAATCACTGTGTGTTGACAGCATGCGGACATACAGACAAATAACCCATATCGTTTGAAATCGCACAAACTTTGGAGCATCCTGGTGGCCTACAGATTTAAGATACTGATCATGTACTAGTATCGTACAAGGTTTGTCATCCATGAAAGAGTTCTTGTGCTTCATGCTGCCTGTCTCTCTTGTGTCTCAACTAATAAAGGCAAAATAAAAAAACACCTTACATAGTGCCGCTGATAAGCCATTGAATAGCTTATATAATCTTGAAAATAACAATACACTGCATTATACTGTATGACCTCCCTTGCTAAAGCTGTGTATACACCACACAAGAATAGAGCTGATTTTGGGCCTGATTCCCTCCTCCTGACATTAGTCAGCAAAGCACTGACTTTTTGATGGTTCTAAAGATTATATTGTCAGATCTTCCTGTGGTGTGAGGTATGTTAAGAGATTTCAAATCATAAGTATTAAACATGTTCAATACTTACGATCAGATATCCTGTTGTGTGTGGGGAACGCCGAGGACAGCCGATGACGCAGTCACGGGGGAAAGAACGATAGCCGATAGAGAACCGAGCTGACTGAAGAAGGAAGGACAACAACCGCCGTCATGGCGGTCGCGGCTAATGCATGAGTTAATGCAAAACGTGAAGCGTAAAGTAGCAGTAAGATGGAGCTCAGAAATGGAGGAACAACTTGTTGATTTGTGGCAACAACATATGTGTTTATTTCTCCGTGACTTCATCCATCCATCTTTCGTGAATTTTCAGTACAAAGTAAAAACTAACATCGTTAATTCTTCCAGCTTGTCGTCTACCGTGTTTACACTAAAGTCACGTTTGAGATATTTTGCGTGATTTCATTTTTTTTTAAGTCGGGGACTCTTGTTTTTCATGAAATCTGTTAGTGTGCGGTGTGCTGTTCTGGCCAAATCGTTGCTCTCCACACACTATAGGAACAAAACTGTTCAATGTAATAGAACATGTCGTTATGTGTGGGCTCTCTCACAATGTCAAATTCTGTTAATATTTTAAAAATCTTTTATTGTGCGCCAGAAGACATGTAGTCTGTAGATAGCTGTAAACAAAGGTAGTGAACACCAAGCAAAAACAGCCGAGGATTCAAAGGGTTTTAAACTCTAAAAACTCAATACCAGTATTGGCCTCTAAAATCCAGTATCGGTCAGACTCTAGGAAGCAAAGCCAGCTCCTCAGGCATTTTTTTATGTGGCCCGGTGGTTAAGTTAGAGCGTGGGGCTGGATCTTAAATCTACTCTGGCTACAGGCAGTCTTGCCTTGGGAGTACAAACCAAAAACAAGGACACAGAGATTGGGGGAAAGAAGTCCCTGCAAAGGTTTTCCCCAACGATACCAGGCAGTTCAAAGCAAAACGAGTGGCAGAGCAAATATCCCATATCCCAGCCCGAGCCTTTAGCTTGAGGCAACAGCAGCGCTGAGATCTGGGGAACTGGAGAGCTTTATCGATTTGGACGTTCCTTAAAGGTTACACCGTCTCACATCTGCCTTCCCTGCAGACAAACAGAAAGAGAGGCAGAGAGACTTCCAGGAGGGCCCGTCATAAAGCATCGCAGGCACCGGTATTTCGGAGGTATCTTTTAATTTCATGCACGACAGGCCTCGCATTGTCACTTTTGTTTCCTCCCCCTTTTCAGTTCGCCTCTCTTTTCCTTCCTCTAATGCACCCCCAACCACACACACACACACACACACACACACACACACTCCACCTTCTTCCTCTTCTTCCCGTCTCCGGGGTTTTTGCATTGAAATGACGCTGCATCCTGAGCCATCCGGATGGGACCGAGGCACGGAAACAATGTTCATTTTTGAACCTTTCCTTTTTAAGTATGAGCGAGGCGCATCGGCCTTATGTAAGCAATTTATTCTGCAGTGCTGATACAGCTGAGTGATGTGATGCAGCCCGTACACAAAAAATTACAAGGCTTTTGAAACTCGGGTCTCCTGATTTATATGTATTAAATGTCATCGGCCACCTATAAATGCTGCGTCCCGTCCTAATTATGCAGACAGTAATAAATAACCTTCTCTTAGTTATGGTCTCTCCTGAGTTGTATTCTCAGAAGCCCACGGGTGAGAGAAAAGCTGACAGATATGTGTGAGGGTATGCGGCATGCTGCAGAGCTGGGGGCGAGTGGGGGGGAAGGAGGATGGAGGGAGGAGGGAGGTGCGTGTCAAATGTGATTACAGGAAAAAAAACAAGGTAATTAAGCGCAGCGATTTTGGCTGGAAATTCAAGTCGAACCTTTTGACCTGGAGAGCTGCCAAATCAGCCTCGATTCACTCACCAGTCAGTAGAGCGGGCAGGAGGTCGCCGGGGGCTGAGGCGAGGGATAAGGAGTTGGACTATGAGAGGCATGCTTGACCCTTGACCCCGGTGAGTCAGTGGAAGAGAGGCCACTTAACAGCCTTGAGTTGCTTCCAAGGTTCAAGTGTCATCCTCACAAATGGAGAGGAGAGGAAAGTGGAGGCGACGTCTCACCGAGAAAGCTTGGTTTCCTGTCGCCGTTGTGTGGTAGAAAGCGCCGTCACTGGATCCTCGTTAAGAGACTTAATTAGTCCAATATGGCTGCACTGATTGCTCCACACGGGGTTGAGTTCCAGCTCCAGTTTCACTGTGCTTATCAAAAACCAGCAAAAGGCCCCTGATAGGTAAGCTTTTCTTCCCTTTAGGTGCCCTCTCTGTTTGCCCGTCAAGCTGAAGTGCTAAAAGGACCTCCCTCCTCTGTTTGCCTATCACATTTTTCGCTCAAGGACCCCCTTCAACTGTGCCTGTCAAATTTGATTTTTGAATGTCACTCCGGCGCCCCTGGGTTAAATGCTTCAACAGATCCCGGATCCCAACAATCTGCTTGTCACATGAAGCCACAACCGGCGCGCGCTTACCTCTTTATCTCCTCCTCTGTCTGCCGTGAAAACAGATAGCATGGGTTGTGCATGTGTAAACCACACAGTCGCAGCGCTCTAACAGGCGGTAATCCCAGCGCTCATCTTGCCCCGGCGTTCCGTCTGCCGTACGCCCCGCGGGTCAATCTCAGGCCGCTCCCCACTGGCTTTCCCTTTTGCTCTCCTCCACCGCTTGATGCTGCTGCTTTGTAATAAAGCTGCTAAACCGCAGTGTGAGCCCTCGCAGCCGCAGCGTTGGCTTCGGGGGTAATTGCGCTGGAGTTCTCAGAACGCTCCAATTCCCTTAATTATTAACGAGTGTTGTTGTAAATTATGGATTATTAGCTCCCCTCCACGACACAGAGCGGCCGGGGTGCCACCTTGTGATGCCGACAAATGGCAGGAACAGGTGAGCGAGAGAAAAAACGACAAGGTAATGAGCTGAAAAAGGGAACTAACTGAGGGCGGAAACGACACCTCCACGAAGAGGAAGAATGGAGAAGCACGGGTAAAAAGGAAAGGGGGTTCGTGGAGAGGAGCCGGGTGCAGGAAGGTGAGGCAAGCTGCCAAAGCCGCCCCAACTTCATTTAATCACTCAGCTGTTCCAGTCAGCACCGCCTAGCCCGACAGCTGAGCTCGCTACAAAAATAACATTTTCATTTAGATGCAGTTAAGATGAGAGACACTCCGAATGGGATGGCATGCACGCTCGTGTGTTTTTGTTTGTTTGTCTTTTTTTTTTTTTTTACTGCTAACACCCCCCCGTCATCTTTTGATGTGGAGATTTGTGGGGGATGTGGGACTAATTGAGTGGGTCAATTGCAACGCGAGATGGCATGCAGCACGCAAAGCCCTCATCATTAAATCATTACAAAACATTGAATATGGATTTGTGTCATTTAATTCACAAGAGGAGGGAGGCTTGCCGAGACGCTAATTGAATACAGTTCACGCTGATTGCAAATAGTCCATAAAGAGAAATGACTGCTTTGTCGGGGTGTGTTTGCACGGTTGTTAATTGAGTTATCCGAGTTTTGCATCTCCGTCTAATCATCCAGTGTTTAGTCAGATGTTTAGTTTGGGTGTCTGCGAATTTTTCTTCGACTAAATTCTGATAAAAAATCCAAAATCTTTTTTTATTGGCCGTGACCATCGGCATGCACAAATACGCTCCTCGCTCGGTCCTTCTTTTCTTTAGTCTTCATTCTGTCAAAAACCGAGGTGTGAGTTTGATCTAGCCTTCTGTTTGAATTGCCTTTTTAGCAAGGCCATCTCATAAATATCAGTTTTGGAGGTCATTACACACATGCTTTCATTCCTTGTGCTTATACTATTAACTTCAACTTGCACAGAATGTGACAGCTAGGCGCCTGACACACACCAAGAAGAGGAAACATATAACTCCCTTTTCAAAGGCTTTACACTGACCGCCAGTGTGTTTTAGAATTTGAAGATCCTACTCATTGCTTTCAAGGTATTTCTTGGTAGATTTATATATCCGCAACACAGTCTCACAGCAGTTTGTGAAATAGCCACAAAATTTAATCTATTTAATTAATTTACAGAGACACAAATTTCCCTTTTTTTTCGTGACGCTCAGCACGACTTTCAACAACGTATTTTCCCTGCTTTTACCTACAAATGTCCAGCAACATGTGACGCACGTGTCAATTTCCACTCCAGTCGTTTCAAAGTAAAACTACTTAGTCATGTTTAACAAAAGATCGACTTGGCTAGGCTTAGGAAACAAACTACCTAGTTAGGTTTAGGAAAATATCGACTAAGTTAGGCTTAGCCAACAAACTACTTAGTTATGTTTAACAAAAGATCGACTTGGTTAGGCTTAGGCAACAAACTACTTAGTTAGGTTTAACAAAAGATCGACTTGGTTAGGCTTAGGCAACAAACTACTTAGTTATGTTTAACAAAAGATCGACTTGGTTAGGCTTAGGAAACAAACTACCTAGTTAGGTTTAGGAAAAGATCGACTTTGTTAGGCTTAGCCAACAAACTACTTAGTTATGTTTAACAAAAGATCGACTTGGTTAGGCTTAGGCAACAAACTACTTAGTTAGGTTTAACAAAAGATCGACTTGGTTAGGCTTAGGCAACAAACTACTTCGTTATGTTTAACAAAAGATCGACTTGGTTAGGCTTAGCCAACAAACTACTTAGTTATGTTTAACAAAAGATCGACTTGGTTAGGCTTAGGCAACAAACTACTTAGTTAGGTTTAGGAAAAGATCGTGGTTTGGGTTAAAATAACTACGGAAGTGCTGTTGCTTAAATACGGAAGTTACGTGACAAATAAATACAATTTTGAATTGTGGTTTCACATGGGACACAAACACCGGTCTCCTGGGCTAAAGTCCTGTGTTTTTGGACCCACCCATCCACCCTGACCTTCTCCCTACGGGGCATTCCGCTCTGTATACTTCCTGGTTCACAATTGCGTGGATTATATAGGAATTGATTTTGTGCTGACCATCTTCAAATGAAGTGAAATTCATGTCTATGTACACAAATCAGTACATTAAATTGTGTGACTATTTCACGAACTGCTGTGCAACTGTGCTGATATCTGAGTTGCCCCCCCCCCACACCCTACACACACACACTTTTCAAGCTGCACTCAGTCGGATGCGTGCTGGCTGTGACTATGTCAAGGTTTAAGACTAAAGGGGCTCATTTGTGAGCTCAGCACGCTGCATGCTACTCTGTGATTTGGTCACGTTAGCGTTCCCAATGCAACCCCTATACGAAAAATACCTGACTACCCTGTCCTGTTCTGGTCTTTACTGGCTGCATGTCAAAGGATAAGGCTAGCATTATTCTGTATTGTTCTTAGTAGATGCATCTCACTGCTGGATAAAATGTAAAACATAACCTGAATCATAACCCCAGAGTATAGATGGAGCCTCCGTTGTCAAGACTCTCCTGCATTGGAATGCCTTGCTGGATTAACTTCTATTGTATGTTACCTTTTGTCTGTGTATATTTTATCTTGTGAATTACCATATTCATATCTTAATCTGTTCTTTGTATCTGATGAATGTAATTATATATGTATCTATATTGTAGTTGTTTATAATCGTATCCTCTTTAGTCCTTTTTTCCTCATTTGTTTTATTGCTACCTGATCCAATTTTTTTATGTTCACACAGTTTGTCTGAATGTTTTATTGTTTTTATGTTTGCCTTTTGTAATGAGCTTTGTAACGGCTGGTTTTGGTAAGCGCTATAAAAAATGAATTATATCATCATAATTATTTAGTTATTGCAGTGTCCTCTGTGCAGCAGAACATACGCAGGCTGGTATAGGCTTTAGGCAGCAGCACGGCATATAGATTCTATACCGGATTCATATCTTCGCAGCCTTTGTCATCTATAAGACATATAAATTCAGAGCGGTGGTGAGAAGAGACGGAACCAGAAATGAAAAAATGAGGGAAAAAAAGTATAAAACATGGTGAGAGTTGAAGGGAAGAATAGAATCATCTTGAACACACAGGTACAGACTAATAATTTTCCAAGATGAGATTAGGAATTTGAAATAATATTAGTCACGCAGGAACCCCGAGACGTGGCGCTCATTTTCCACATCCCCGTCTATCTCTGAGCCTTTGTCTCCCAGCCTCATTAGCAGCACGGTTTTATATCGTATTACATCAGCTGCTTATTGGTGAGAATCAAAGGCAAATCTGTACCACTGCTTTCTCTTTCATGTTTGTCCCTTTCGTCCCACTTCTCCCTTTTTCTCCCTCCCCTCTGTCTCTCCCAGGGATGGTAAGAATTTTAATGACAGCTGAGAGGATTTCAGAGATTTAATAGGAAATTGCGACTGTCACTCAAAGGATCTGGGATTATTTGGCAAGAAAAAAAAAGGTTGTGAGAGGAGAGGAGTGAGATTGAGAGACAGAATGAGGAAGAAAGAAACATCCTGGTTTTGTTCAAACAAAGAAATGAACTGTTCTTTTGCCTTTAATAGCCATGCAGGCTTGCAGCCATTCACACACACACACATGCACAGATGCAGCACACACTGGTCTGCAAGCCAGTGTTCAGTACATTCCAGTATTTTCCACAAGGCAAAGCTCTTCTCTCGCACATTCACTGGCTTCCTTTGGGAGATGTGTGTGTATTATACGTATAATGTACATTATTTTAAGCCTCCCAGTGGGCAGCTACACTTCCTCTAAATATTACCGTTAGTGGATGACGACTGGATCGAGCCTGACAGCCGGTACGTCCTGTTCATTAGGCTGAAACAGTCAGCCTCCCGTGGAGAGTTATGTTTACTGTCAGCACAGCAACAAGCACACATACTGTGATTATTACCATGGAGACCTCTATGCTATGGACCGACTAGCAAAATGGCACACAGTGGATATTGCTGCTGAAAATGATACTAAACAAGAAACATGGGTGGAATTATTCCCCCTAAAAATGTAACATGTAGCAGTGGGTCCGATTTGAAGAGAGGAATGTTGGGTGTGTGAGGAGATAATAAGGTGAGAGTCGGTATCTGTGCACATCTCAGCTGCTGGACGGTTGGAGGGTCATTCAGCCTGAATACTGAGCTGTGTGTGTTTGCATGAGTAAAAGCAGGAGCCGGGCTCACTCACAGAGTGCTACTCCCACCTACTGGACAAATGCAGAACAGAAACACACCCACACAGTTTGGTTTTCAGTGTGTGTGTGTGAGCATGAGTGTGTCAAGCTTATAGAGTGAACGAGAAAGTGAACAATGGTAAAATAATAAATAAAACTAAATGTGGTTTACCTTTACTGGCTTTTATATCATTTGAACAACTACTGATCTCATTCACCATATGAATGTAATGCAGTAAGGATTTCATTTATTGCTCAAATTGGCAGGAGGTGGAGGTGGCGGCGGGGGGGAAGAGTGGGCAGGAAATGTTTGTTCTTTGTGGACCAGTAACCAAAGCTGATCATTGATTTATCTGACATCAAATCTGCACACAATTTACACATACAGGCACACAAAGAATAACACATGAAAGCACCCCGCAAGTCATGATACATAGAAACACTCTGAACATGTTCAGGCCAATTACGTTTTGCGTAGGTCTGTCAGTCGATTAAAACATTTATTATAATATATACTATATCGATCAATTGCAAATTAATTGCATTTGTTTATTTTTCCAAATGTACATTAAAGGAGTTAATACTCTTATCAACATGGGAGTGGGCAAATATGCTGCTTTATGCAAATATATGTATGTATTTATTATCGTAAATCAATTAACAAAAAAAAAAGACAGATATTGTCCAGAAACCCTCACGGGCACTGCATTTAGCATAAAATATATGCTCAAATCATAACATGGCAAACTGCAGCCCAACAGGCAACAACAGCTGTCAGTGTGTCAGTGTGCTGACTTGACTATGACTTGCCCCAAACTGCATGTGATTATCATAAAGTGGGCATGTCTGTAAAGGGGAAACTCGTGGGTACCCATAGAACCCATTTTCATTCACATATCTGGAGGTCAGAGGTCAAGGGACCCCTTTGGAAAAGTGCCATGCCAGTTTGTCCTCAACAAAATGCAAATGCATACAAATGGATTCCTTCGGTTTTCTAGTTTCATATGATGCCATATCTTCACTCTAGCTTTAGAACTGAGTCCGCTACAACCTAAAAATCGCAAGTTGCATTAATGTGTTAAAGGAATTACTGGCGCTAAAACGAACTTGCATTAATGCGTTATTAACGAGTTAACTTTGATAACCCTATTTTCGGGCTATTGATGAAGATAATGTCAGGAATTATTTTTCACTCTGATCATTTCTAAAATATACAATTCACAACAAAAATACATATTTTCCTCTTAGCTGTAGTGCTATTTATCAATCTAAATCGGTAGAAATAAAATAGTTACCATACTATACGTAAAAAGTCTGTGGATTATCTTGAGTAACCAGGTCATGATTTGCCATCTAGTTCCATTATATTGGAGAGAAGGCTGACCTCTCTACGGCCAATATCCACAGTTGAAGGTGCAGGCTTTTGAAAAACCTGCCATCATGGCCTCGTCCTGGCTGTATCCTGCTGCCTCCCTGATCCTTCTCCAGTATAGTCTGTAACAGGGGTTCTCAAACTGTTTGGGGCCAGGGACTCCTTACAGGGGAGAACATTTTCCAAGGACCCTCTCTGAATCGTAACACTGATAAAGCACAATGCTTACAACCATTTCTACTCTTCGATTTCATTGGAACTATTTGTATTCTAAAACTCAACCTAAATACTTCAGACCTGTTTCATAGTGATAAACAGAAACACATAATTGTAACCGTGTTAAGATAAGATAAAATGAGATAATCCTTTATTAGTCCCACAGTTAGGACATTTGCAATGTTATTGAATGTTAATACCACTTACATACCTTTAAATAGAGTATGAATTTATTGCATTTTGCATTTGCGATTTGCATTTGGACTCAAGTAATTAAAATCTCCTAATTCCACACTGAGTGACATAATCAGACTCAGTCTTTTTTTTATTTCATCATTCCATCTGATCTCTTTCGATATGTTTCCCTCAAAAAATCAGTCTGACATACAGTATTTGGTGTCTACGGTCATTTTGTGATCTCTGCTAGGATTTCTGCCGGTTTAAACAACGATTGAGCCACCAGTGTGCTGCTGCTTGCCATAGTTGCTTTCTTTGTATTCACTGGTCATTTCATTTTGTGTATTTCAGAATGGAGATGTAATTAATCACCTTTCATTATCTCTGCCCAATGAAGATTTACCCTGTGATGTTGAAAGCAGTCTGTGTTTTAAACTAATAACAGTCGACTAAATAAAGTCTTTCTTCTCTGTGTGGTGTTTGAAGGACATTTTCATCATCAGGTTTTGTGGATTTACTGCATTTTCTCCTGATTCCACATCTTGAACTAAATGTTTTTTTCTCTACATCACACTGTAAACAGTATAAGAGAAGAGAAGTTTGACATGAGCAGCTGCACTGATGATAGTTGACAGGAGAAAAAGTAAAAGAGTTACCACCCCAAACTCAAAGTTCATCAAAAAGACATCAGCAGTGATGAGACATCACAGTGCTGCTAATGACATTTGATTGACAGGTGGAGTGCATAGCACAAAGAACGACTGCTCAGCAACAAAGATGGAGAGAATTAATGAACACTTAACAAAGATGACAAAAAGACAAAAAAAAACTCTCACAGACTATTAGCAGCTGACCCACCTAGAAGAGTCTATTTAATGTGAGGTCATTTTTAAAATGAAAACATCAAACATGGTGTGGTTCCAGTTTCTTCAATAGGAGAATTGTACTGTTTTTCTGTGTTTTATATCTTTGAGTTTTGGTTGGTTGGACAAAACATTTAAAGACATCAAGTAAGTGTGATAGGCATTTTTTTCCACCATTTCCAGACAGTTTATAGATTAAACACTTGAAAAAATGAAAAAGATAATTATGTGCAGTTGCAGTCATGTTTTCAGTTGTATTCTCTGTTGTGCATTGTACCTGGATTATTTTTATCACAGGCAAACTTCTCATACTAGCAGTCTGTGAAAGTTCCACATTCCACAGTGCCAGTATCCTGAACAGTGGGTGGTAAAAGGTTAAAGCATGAAGCTGATGCTATTCTATAGTTTTCTTATTGTCAACAAATCCCATGAAAAGATCAAAACCAACCATGTGTTAGAGTGTCTCTTAAGACTTTCTGGCTGCCCTACCCTGTCTGTGGCTCGGCTCCAAGACCATCGGTTCCTACTGAAAATGTAAATCTTTAAAAACAGCTCACAATCATGTAGTTTCCTTTAAAAAAAAAAAAAGGCTCAGTTATTTCCAGCAGGTTTTAGCAAATGTTACTCAAACAGAAGGAAATAGTGCATTTGTTGGGGACTATTGTCAGCGGTGGATTGAGTCAAAATAAACGGACAACAATGGAGCTCTATGGCACAGAGGAAGATATATCAGGCTTTGTACACACACAATACTTGTTGTGAATACTTTCATTGTAGGTTTGAGTCCAACCTTGTAACATCTTAAGCCCTAAGGGTGCTGGAAAGTGTGGTTCGCCTAGACAGACATGCCCAAAATATATCAAGAATAGCTCCACAATTAGCAGGTCTATATGCATGATGTTGGTCTCTATGGATAGGTTAAACCTCAGAGAATTAATCCCGAGTGTCAGTAACATTGTGACTGTTACTATGCCTGAGTAAAATTGTGATGAACCAAAGGAGAAATGTACATTTGTATCCTTGCCTGAAATGTTTTCTAGATTAGACCTTGGATAATACCATTATAACAATAATACCATGAACAGAGATGCCACTGAATTCCTTCAGCAATTCCTTGACTACAACTGTGCCAAAGCAGATATAAATAACACAAAGCACATCGATTCTACAAAGGTTTTAGTAAGGATAGGGCCAGGCGGACTCTCCATTTGGCCACTTGGATACCCAAAGGGTGCCAAATGGGTTTTCTATCTCTTGAAAGGGAATCTGGCTATAAAATACTACTGATATCCACTAAAGGAGGCTATATGCACACAATGAAGCCTCTGGCCATGACATTTACCCTGTGCATCATCACATTCTACCATTGTGCACAGTATAAAATCAATAAAATACAACTAAATTGTATAATTCTTACTCCAAATGGAGTAGTTTTATTATAATAATGAAATATGATCAAGAAAAACTTAGATAATATCAAATCAATAACAATGTAAATAACATAACAAAAAATAATCCAAAGTCATGTACATTCAATATAAAAACGGTTGAAAATATTATAGAGTAAAAATACAATTTTGTGTGTTGATTTTGTAACTAAAATATTGAAATCGTTGCCAGACAAACATTGTTTCTACAAAATACACTTGGAGTGTTGTTTTAGTCGCGTTAAGGCCTCTTCTTTTAGAAACAATTCAGAAAAAAGGCCACCACAGCATTTTATGAAGTTTTTAACGGCAGTGTTTTAACTCACAGCTCAGCCGAACCGGTACCGGATTCGTCAGGTAAAAGAGGTTAAATAACTCCGGAAGAACTGTAACTTAAGTACAGAGGTTACGTGACAAATAAATCAATGTTGACTTGTGGTTTTACACGGGACATGAACAGCGGTCTCCTGGGCAAAAGTTCTGTGATTTTTGACTCACTCATCCAACCTGACCTCTTCCCTACGATGTGTCCGACACTCTTTATACTTCCTGGTTCACATTATGTGGATTATATACTGTTTAAATTGATTTTGTGCTGACCATCACGAAAAAAATTTGAAATTCGTGTCTATATCGGGAATCAATACATTCAATTGTGTGAATATTTCATTAACAGTTGTGCGATGGGCTGGCACATGTGAGGTGTTGGGTTCAAGTTGAAGTTGATCGACGGTCAGCAGCAGGGACGAAATGGCACTAATGGGTTAAATACATTATCAGTAGCATCGAAAATATTATATGTATATAATATATATATATTATATACATATAATATTTATATGCCATTAAAACTCATTAGTATCATATTGGCATACTTGTCCTATTAGTTGCCATAGAAGATAAGTCAACATGTGCCTGTAGAGTTGTGCTGTTTCATAATGGTAAACTGTTAACAAGGAGAAGGAGTTCACTGAAGGTGAAGGTGACATATATACGTCTATACATTCCAGCCATTCTCATCGCAATCATGTCACTTAGAGAGAAAAGCAGGTATTGTGTGCATACCACATGGACAAATGAAAGGAGAGCTGAAGGAGGGGGAGGGTCAAAAAGGTAAAGAGGGAAACAGAAAAAAAGAAGTAAGTAAGGAGGGTTTTTATATTGTGGATGTGAAGGAACAAGCTGCCTTCCGGGCCATTCCGTTGCATAACCTGGCAACCAGTCCAGAATTCCTCTGTCTGCCTCCTTTATTCTCCGCAGCATAATGCAAACTCTTTTATACAGCACCAGATCCCCTGCAGTAAAACTAGCATTCATGTGCTTTTGAACGTTCTCGAATACACACACACACACACAAAGGCTCACGCACGCATTTTACTTCCAATTCCAGCCATTTAGCCTGAGCACCACTCCTGCAGAGTAGACCTATGTTGCCATGGCAACCGCATCCCAGCAGGAGGGAGGATGAGAGAGGGAGAGAGAAGGATGGAGTGAGGTGGAGAAGTTTAGATGAGTTGAGGAGTGAGAAATGCAGAGTGAAAGAGTGAGACAGAGAGAGAGAGAGAGTAGATGGAGAGTGAAGCCCGAGACAGAGTGAGAGTGGTAGTGAGTGAGTGAGAGGGAGGAAGATGAGGAAGAAAATGAAGGGAGAGCACACATTAGAGAAAGAATGAAGGAGCAGAGAGAGGGCATGAAAGCAGACAGAGTACAGAGACAAAAAAGGGGGTAAATTCAGCAAAAGAACTCATGCTACTTTGTTTTCTGGTTCACTTTGTGTATTTTTCAGTTAATATGGTGACATCAGTAAACCAAAGCTGTGTCGCTCCTTCACATGACTGCTGAAGAGGCCAATTCATACTCTGCGTCAACATGTCTGAGTGGGTCCACTTTGGTCTGCGTGTTGTAAATGTCATGATCTGCCCATGCCTGCGTAGACGTCCACGTGCAGCGCAAAATTTGTGACCGTGCAGTCATACGAATTGCAAGTTCGCCGACTGCACATGCTCTAGTTTCGTTCCACAATCCAGTCCACTGGTGGCGTGTGCACCTCTAGCTGGTTTGCCAAGAAGAAGACGATCACAAAACAGATGCTTGTTTTAAAGAGAGGTAGTGCGCAAAAAATATTTTTATATAACAGTCACTATAGCCTGACAGCAGTGCATGAGACAGGTAATCTAATAAAAATCACGTGCCTGTGTGTCCTCCGGTGTCCTCCGGTGCTCCTAATGGCATCTGCAAGATTTCACAGATCAGAGGAATAGAAAACAACCAATCAGAGCCGAGCTAGAGCCTTGCCGTCTCTGAGCAGCTGTCAATCACTCGCAAACTCCGATGAAACGGTCAAACTAGGCAGCGCTGATCAAATATGAATCAATATTCTGTTACTGTAATGCTTATGTCTCACCACAAATGTTTTCAGAAACATCTTGTAGTGTACTGTTTAGCTGTTCACATTCGTGATTTAAATTCATTCATTCATCTATTAATTAATTTTATTTCTTATTTATGACTAGAACAATTTGACACACAAAATAACTTTTTGTATAGGATGGTCAGCAAAATGTTCAATGTAATGTTATTGTTGTCTTTAAAAACATAAATCTTCTGGCTTTTTTTAATGTTGCTTGATTTGGGTTTTCTTGTAGCCCAGGGTGTATAGGTAAGAGTAAGGGCAGTTGTTTTTGTTGTAAAGCTGCAGTTTGAGAAAAGATGAATACAAGTTATTTTACTTCCTCTACCTCCTCCTAGTGCTCCCAATGCCATTTGTAAGATTCTACCACTCCCGCACAAAAACAACCAATCTGAGCTGAGCAGTCTCTCAGTAGCTGTCAATCACTGCTCTGCACTACTCTGATCAAACTGTCAAACTATGCAGCGTTGCAAATATTTATCAAGATTCTGTTACTGTAATACCTTTTCTCTCACCTCGGACAATGTTTTCAGAAACACATTTCAGTGTAGACTACTATTTAGCTGTAAAAGGAGAAAGTTTGTGACCCGGCAGCCACGTTGAAAACAGTCAAACCAAAACCAAGCACCGCCCATCGGCCGGAACAAACTTTCTCATTTAGGGCGTAGCTAATGAAAGCCAATGTGACATATGTCCAAAAGGATGAGAGCAAGCTGGGTACCAAATGTTTGACAAAAATCAGAGAAATTATGTTTCCAACTAAGGCCTATCACACATTAGGCAGCACTATGGAGCCCACTAAACATGCATGACCCCAATCACAGTATATTCTTATAATTCACAGGTTTTGATGTGTGCGCCAAGTTTCGTGAGTTTTTGAGTATACAAAGGCCGTCACAAATGTGTTTGAAGGCTAAAAGTAATGAAGAGGTGCTATAGAGTCGACGTGCCAAGTCCAATTGTGACATCAAATCGAAATAATTACTAGTCTGAGCTCGGCTGCAAAGTTTCGTTTTGCATCTTAAAGTCCCCAAATGTGTTTCTGAAACGTGTGCCAATTTCTGTGAGTTTTCAAGCATCCCAAGCCCCTCAAAAAAGTGCTAGCAACCGTCGGGCCATGGCACTTTCGTGCTCGGGCCCTAATAAATAAAATAAATGTCAGACCAATGCCACTGGCTGAGGGGTAAGAAGAAGCTGTTCCTGAGCCTGCTGGTCCTGGAACGGAAAGTCCTGTAACGCACCCCAGAGGGCATGAGGGCAAACAGTCTGTGGCCGGGGTGAGGAGTGTTCGTGACCTGCTTGCCCTCCGCAGACACCACTGGCGGTGGAATGCCTCAGTGGCGGGGAGTTGAGTACGAGTCATGCTTTGGGCAATTTCAGTGCAAAGTTGTCCAACATGATAATCTACCAAAAGTCCTGACAGAACAATACATTTAGCATAGATACAGAAACTGTTCCTGCCAACTGTTTTTAAAACAACTTTTTGTAACTTGAGGCCCACTTCTGATTGTTCAAAACTTTCCGAGGACCACCTTCCCAAATAAATGAGAAACTGGGATATAAATATGTCACCTTCCGCTGTAATGACCCACATAAATATTCAGCTTACCCTCACCCATCACTGCTTGCCATTATGAATCCAAAGCATTCAGGGTCATATTTCCTCACCACACGCTTTGAGCTTTTTCTGGTGCAGGGTTGTCTTCAAAACGACTTCTTTGTTTCAAAAAATGCTCCACTTTGTGTCGCTGCATCCGAGAACGTTAGCTATGTCTGTAAAGGGGAGACTTGTGTGTACCCACAGAACCCATTTTTCAAGGGACCCCTTAAAATGGCCTAAGGGTTGAGAATGGTTGTTTTAAAGCATACTACAAGTTATTTCCCCAAAAAATACATTGTTACAGTGTATTTGTCCTCTATGTTTGATTTTGGGGGTTTGGTAGCTTTTGTATGTAACGATTCTGGGGTGCAGAAATTCTTGAATGCACTTTTACTTCTTGTTAGTTCTTCTAATTTGCAGCAGTGGTTGGCGATTGTTTACCTGGTGTGCTTAAAAGGCACTGAGGGCTTCTGCTTGCACGCTAGCAATGTTGTTGTTTTGCTTGGTGCACTTAGCTTAGACTCCAACAATAGAAGACTGTTATATATACTCAACAAATGAATCACAGAGACCAATACACTCCAACAGCTCAGTTTAATCTGTACTGTCGTTTTTCTCAAAGAGCAGAAGGACGCTATAAACAAACCTTGGACTTGGGAAAAAAATCCATATCTGCTTTTCTGCTTAAAGGTCGACTGCTTCTGTGGTAGTTACAGCAATGGCAATATGCAATAGCTACTTATATAAAAAATGGCAAATGCCTACAGTTTAGCCTACCATGTCGTCTTACTATTGAACGCTCCTTTTTTGTCCCATTGTCTCCTTCTACTGGACTGGACCAGTGGAGCCCAAAATGGCAACTATTGTGGTAATGGATAGGTATGTCCTACAGGGGCTGCCGTACGGCTATATGTAAACAGGAAGAAGTTGATTAAAGCCAGAGCTCAAAGTACACTAATGTGTCCCCTTCTTATTGATAACACAAATAGTAAACCTAATTAAATACATTTTGTTCTTAAACCGGGAATTAAAAACAACCGATATTTTAACAAAAAGTGACAACGTGTGCTTCCTAGTACAATACTGGGAGAAGGATTGTTGAAAATTGATTGATTTTACAGTGTAAATTAAGCTGTAAATATTGGTAACACGATGTGGGCTCATCATATTAATACATGGAAGTCCTATGAAGAAAGCTACAAGCGATCATAAAACTTACAAAATATGTGTCGTAACATATGAAGAAATAGAAATTAACTACTTAACTACGTGTCATGTTGTCCCATGGATGTAGTCGACAAAGGAGGACACATAAGCATCCTTGGCCAGAAACACTCCATCAAAAAAAACATCACGTATTAAAAGAATACAAAAATATGGATTAAACTCTAGTGCTAAATTATTTATAGCACTTGAGTATTTCAATATACCCTCAGCGCCACTTTTCGGTCGCAGTTAACACGTGCTTAATATTGTGAATTAAAGAAAAATATTTGCTTAGGTTTAAGGAACGAAACCCCTTAGTTAGGTTTAGGAAAAAAACAACATGGTTGGGCTTAAAACTAGTAGGTTTTTACAGTGAAAATGACACTGAACGTTGTGAACACGGGATATGAGCGAACAGCTGATTGTAAGGTGAAAGTATAAGTTGATACACGGGACACAAACAGCGGTCTCCTGGATGAAAGCCTTGTGTTGTTGGACCTATCTACCCCCCCTCCCACCCATCCACCTGGTGTGTGTTTCTTTCGCTCTTAAAACTACATCACCACAGCACTTTCCCTGTCTGTTTACTGTTGGGTTTACATTGTAGTTCATGGGAAGCCTGGTGCATTTCATACCGAAGCTGAAGGGTTCCTTGTGGCGGTGGTAGCGAACGGCAACAGCCGTGACGAAGCATCGGTATTTGACGCCCTGGGAATGACAATGGACTGGAAACATCGGTCCATTCCAGAAAATGACGTCTGCATGGTGTCCCCGCATATCTTACCACACTGATGGCAAAAGGAAAATAAAAATATATCATCAAATCATATCATAAATAGATCAGAAACACATCCCAAGTGATGGACAATTACTTCCATCTTGTACTCACCCGACCGAAGAGTTTTGTGCAGTGTTCAAGCACGCTAACAAAAGCTTGCTATGATATTCCTGGGGAGCAAATCCACTCTGTACAAGGTATCAAAAAAATGGACTATGGCTGCAGCCACTTTCAACCGGATCACCCACTGGCCAAGTCTTTCTGCAGGAGCAGAATATAAAAATAATATTATATTCCATTTCTGCCAGCACATCCCACTAAATCCTACACTCTGCTCCTTTCACTTTCAGAAGCTAAAGAGCCAGATTTATTTTTCTCTCAGGAGTTGGTGGAAATCTAAACTGGGCTAATGGACTGTAATCATTGGACTTACATCTGATGTGCTTTTATACTCAATATGTGCAATGTTTCCAAACACCCTCAACTGGTGGTAGCTGAATTGCACTTTTTTTGAGCATTGCAGGTTATATTTATCATTATAAATAATATTAAATAAAACAAACGTTTAAGTTACATGAAATGTTTTACATGATTTAGCTCTTTAATTAACCCCTTTCTGTTGCAGACCAGGAGAGCTGAGGTAAAGGTGGCAGTGGCAATGGTCCAACATAATGTGCCATTTGCAGAGGCAGATCATTTTGGCCCATTGCTGAAAGAATGCCTTAAAGACAACGTGAAGCAGTGGCGCCACATTTTAGAAAGGATTTGGTTATGAAGATGAGGGAAAATCCTTTCACCTTGATCGTCATTGTCAAACGATATGGGTATTACTTTGACAGCTATAGTATATCGTTTTTTCTTAATTTTCCACACTTTCCAGCGCCCATTGTTTTTAAAATAATTATTATAATTCACAGAACACACACACAATTTAAGTCTTACTTGTACCTTATTACTGCAGGATGAGAGAAGATGAACTCACTGGTTAAGATAAGAGATAAGATAAGATATGATAGAACTTTATTAATTCTGAAGGAAATTCTTGTGCCAGAGATTGCTCAAAGAAAATTCAAGTTAATAAAATAAAAAGTACTATTTCTAGCACCAGTGCCTAATAGAATAACAATAAAGTAAGATACATTTAGTAAAATGAGTAAATAAGATATGTAAAATAAAAAAAAAGTAAAGTAAGCTAAAAAACAGAAAAGGAAGTAATATTGCATATGATGAGAAACAAAGAAACATTGCATATGATGGACATTAATATTGATATTGCACACAATGTACACTGATATTGCACATGAGAATGGAAAAAGCAGTATTGCACATGATATTGATATTATTTTTGTTCTGAGTGTCCGGTGTCTTCAGTTGTCCTTCCTGCAGAAGATGGAGGAGTGATATATTATATTTTATTTCTATTAATATATATTACATTTATATATTAGATTGTATTACTTATATGATAATGACACTAGCAAAATTGTCCACAGGTTTTTGGATATGTGCAGTACCAGCGGGCGTAGCTGCGGCACAGCTGAAGTGATCTATCAAAAGATGAATGAGGCCTTGCAAAAAAAATGCCACACCATGGGGAAACTGTGTAAGTCTGTCCATTGATAATGCACCTGTCAATATGGGAGCAAAAAAAATCCATCGCATTGCCAAAATTCTAAATGAAAATGGCAACTATGACATCTATGTCCATGGGTGTCCCTGTCACATCATCCACAACACTGCCAAAAAAGGCTGGGCTGAGGTTTTTGGAGGTGAGTATAAAGTATGCTTTCAAGGACCTCTGTTAAGCTTAATGCCAAGTGAAACGGTTTGTTATGCTGAGGTGTAGTGAGTCTATGACCAAAATGTAATGTGATTATAAATCACCATGTATTGCAGGTGTCTGGATTAGATACAGAGGATCTGAGTGTGGATGTGGGATACTGGTTTAGGGGCAGCACCATTCAAAAAGGTTACCTGACAGGTATACACTTTAACCAGTCCCAATGTAGTACAAATGAAATGCAATGAAAATAAAATTAACTAATTTGTGATTAATCATGATTAGCTATGGGCAATCATGCGAATAATTGTGATTAAATATTTTAATCAATTGAATTAATCAATTAATCAATATAAATTTTCAATTTGAACACATCATCACAGTTCAATAAGTAAAAGTTCCACAGGCTAAACAACAGACTATATTAAAAAAAGTTTTTGAAATTAGAGGTGCATATTAAAGAGATGATAGCAGATTGAAAAATAATAAAAGCTAATGATAAAAATAAATAGAGTCAGTTATGTTATGGTTATAGCTAGTTCTAGTTATGTATAGTTACGTCATGATGTCAAATATATGCAAATTTGTGTGTGATGTGATCTAGCGACATCTAGCAACTTTGCGAGTAGGCTTTAGCTAAAATAATGGGCAATACCTCACCAAACTATAACGTGCTACAACACTTAATGTAATGTTACACCAAATATCCCCAATAGTACCCCCACTTCCTAAAATTTTACAAAAACTGTGAACTGTGTTCAGTTTCAAAAAATCAACAGTTTGTGATTTAGCAACGCTATTAAATACTTTAACTATACATTTAGTTTACAGTGTTTACATTACATTTTTGATCGCAACAATACCACTGCATATCACAACTGTACATAGCAGTATATCTGGTTTCTTTTAAAGGTCCAGTGTGTGTGATCTGGTGGTATCTAGCGGTGAGGTGAGCCTCTTCTGTGTGCCAAGCATGTTGGAAAGCTACGGTGGCCAATGCAAAAACATGAATGGCCCTCTCTAGAGCCATCTGAAGCAGAGCCAGTGTGTAGAGTGTGTGTGTACGTGGGAAGTGAGTGGTGAAGCAAGAGAGAGAGAGAGAGAGAGCAGCGGCGATGGGAGCGAGTAACGTTATCGACTCCGGCCCAAGCAGGAAAAGTTAACAGAGTTCCGCTCCCTATGTTGATGGAAACGGCTCATTCTAAGGTAACAAATACACAATTTTTATGATCAGGTGATTATTCACTAAAGAAAACATACTTGTTAATATTATATTCCATTTCTGCCGATAGATCCCCATACTGGTACTTTAAGATGCTACACAATTCAGTGAACAAATAACGCTTTGAACAGCCCTCTTATTTCTGGGTGTTCTCTTTACTCTGCATGAATGACAGTCTCAACAGGCAGGCAGCTTTAGTAATGGAAAACGTCTGCAGGAGCTGCACTGCCGTCCTATGCCAGACCTCCACTAATGTCTAGTACATAATGGGATGCCTCCAACTGTATTCAGCTCATAATTCGTTAAACCTGTGGTGAGTTAATACAATTTGCACCACTATACTGATTTGTCCAATATTGTTGGTCAGTGAAGAATGAGGCAATCAGTAATGGATTTCATATGCATATAACTGTGCTCTCATTGATATTAGACCCTGCCCTGGAAGATTACACTATTAGACTATGATGATGAGATCACTGCTGTGGCAGGTGGTTTAATAGCAAGGGGAGAGGTTATACAGAGAGTGGATTAAATAAAGGGAAGGGAATTAGTATATAGTTGTCATTGGTTCCCACTGGATGCAAATTGTAAGCATATTCCTTAATCGATCATTGGTAACACTAACGATCAATCAATCAATCAATCGATTAATCCTAATTTAAAACAGTTTACAAATTGTGCATTTACCAAACAATACCAAATGCGTTTTTTTTTTCCCAATCAAAGCCTTATTTCCATAGCAACATATTGCATATTCTCTTACAGCATTGCATAGTTTATAAACATATAAAGATTAGAGGCCTAGATATATTAAACACATTGAATATAATTGAAGATCAGATTACTTGCGGAGCATGCTTGTAAAAATAATTTCCCCTAACATCTCTGCCTAGTTTTATAAGAAAGATGCTTAAAAACAACTAAATGTAATGCTGCAACAAGATAATAGAACATAACAAATGCATTGTCCCAAATTCAGCCTGTTCTGGTTGTTCTTGGTGCTGTTAGATTGCTGCTAGACCGCCCAGTTAATAGGCATACAGGTGCGTGCAGGAGAGTTAAAAGTTATGAAACCGCAGTGAAAATGTAGTAGCAGTAGTTTTTTAATAAATTTTGACTTCTGGACTGAGACAAATACGGAGAATGAGTGCCGCGTCGCTCGTGTTTGACCTTATGAATGAAGCTTTGAACTGTACAGCCCTGGAAAAACACCCAATCGGATGGAGATGTCACGGTATGACGTACTGCGTGCCACCTTTGCCGTCCGGTGAATCCCCACGCGTCGACTTTCCACCAGTATTCCACCAGGCTTTGTATCCAAGGATGATGATGATGTCCCATAAAAGGTTTACCTCCATGGTGTCCATGCTGCCAGATAGAGCCATGGCAGAGGCCTGATGCACAACTCTGTCTCTGTGGGGCGCATCACCTTCAGCATGTGGGTTCGCTATGGCCACCTCCACCTTCTCTCCCAGCGTCCTCTAGTTGCGAATGTGAGTCATTGAAACATTCTTTGAAAATACTCCACTCTACTGATATCTAGAATGTAACTACATGTTGTTTATATTTCAGATCTTTATTTGATAGTAGATCGATTGAATTTTTAACGACTAGTTAATCGATCGATTAATCGTAAAAATCCCTAGTTCCCACCAATAACCACTGTGGTGCAATAAATTCATTCTGTGGGGGCTCTCATGGGCTTGTGTGCATTTGGCCCTGATAAAGTCTTGCTGTTATGTCTTCCAGTCTGTCAGCTGGAGCTGCGACTGGCTGGACCAAAGTGAAATGGCAGTACTGGGGAAATGAACCCCTCTCTGCGCCTCAGGAAATTTGATTTCTAACCCTGAGACAGCATTATTATTTTTTGATTATATTCACATTTGGGTCGATATCATCTGTCTTTATAGAGGAAGGGGAGAGATCCCTCCAGGTGTGTGTGTGTGTGTGTGTGTGTGTGTGCGTGTGTGTGCGTGTGTGTGCGTGCGTGCATGTGCGTGCGTGCGTGCGTGCGTGCGTGTGTGTGTGCGTGTGTGTGCGCGTGTGTGTGCGTGTGTGTGTGTGTGTATGAGTGTGAATCAAATACCCTTAGAAAGAGAGGAAGATGAGAAAAATCCTCTCATGCGGTGCTATTTTAACTGCTGCTCTCTTAAGCAAGGTGTAATGCAGGAATTATGCTTCTGCGGCTCCTAAAGAGGTTAGCGTAGACGCTGCAAAAGCATCGGTTCTATCAGAACTGGAGATTATTTCTTCATTGAAAGAAGAGCAAAGAAGGGAACTGAAAGTTTTTCCCGATGGAAAACATGTTTTTGCTTTGATTGACAGATGGTTCATCCAATCACCTGCCAAGTATTTTGTTTTTTTTTAAAGTGCCTGTCCTTTTCCAAACAGTTTGCAATGACGGCTTCTCAGATGGTTCTGTGTAACAAACCATCTGGCGGGGTCAGGTTAGTGTTTTGGTGGATTAACATTACAATACACCGCTGAGAACAAAGCTATGTATTTCAAGTTGTCCATGTGGGCGCGTGTTTACATTTACTGAAAACAATCACATAGAAGTTTAAAGGAATAATTTATCTCTACACAAACTGCTGCACTCTGTATGTGTGTGTGTGTGTGTGTGTGTGTGTGCGTGTGCGTGCGTGTGTGTGTGTGTGTGTGTATCTGAGAAGTAGTGAGCCAGAGGCTTCTGTCGGGATGCTGCATAATAACGATACTATTGATGCTGCTTCAGTCATACAGAGAAAAAAGTAGAGGAGTGGAGAGCAATAGCCACACTAAAAGAATAACTGAGAGAGCAAGATGGAGGGAGGGGGAGAGGGTGTGGGAGAGTGTGGGGGGGTGAAGTGATGGCTGGATGGGTATTCTCATTGACAGTGTGTTTAGTGCTTATTGCCTGTGGCTTCATTAAGAGAGGCCCAGAGAGAGACAGCGAGGCCAGAGAGCAGGACCGCTGTAGAATAAAGCAGCAGTTAACCATTCACTGCTGTCTGACTGGCCGATATGCAGGACACCCACTGACAGCTCCCAATAAAGACAATTACAAGTAGAGACAGGTAACCTTTACAATTACAGGTCGATAATTGAACTGAAACGAGTGGAAATAAGTCAAGTAATAGCCAAGTCAATTACAGTAGATACAGTAGAGTAAACCGTCATAGCATTGAACCAATTAGTATGAATGGAATAAACCAAGGCTTCATTCACACCACATCCAGAACGGTGTGGCGGAAACGCAAGTCCTCCCATTCATTTTCAATGGAGGTAGTGTGTTTGGGCCGCGGATGCGGGGGGGTGCCGGAAAAAAACGCGACGACTTTCAGTGGAAAAGAAGAAGCAGAATCAACTTTTGGAGAAATGCAACCCGACCACTGCGGTGGCCAATCACGTAGCCAGCGATCTAGAGCTGTACAACCCAGCCATGAGGTAACGAAAGATGTTAATCGTTGTGCAGTCAATGGGCCATTAATGTGACTTTCCCACACCGCCGCACACCCCTGCAGCGAATTGCCGCAACGCCAGATGCCTGTACTATGAAGACAGTTCAACATACCCAGGGTATCTTCTCGTTATCTGGCTTAACTAACCCTGACAAACGAGATCACGCTTAACGGTCCTATGACGCTGGTTATCAAAACGGTAAATCAACCCAGGGTTTCTCAATCTGGCTATGAGCACGTTCACATAAAGGGGCGGAGTTTGCAGCATATGACCAATCATAAACATGGACAAGTCTACTGTCGGCAGAGCGGCAGATTTTACAAACCAAGCGCGAACTATAATATTAGACAAATACGAAGTAGTTACACACACAATCCAGACTAAAAGTAACACAGTTGAAGCTGCACAAATGCAGAAAAGACAGCTTGCAAAATAAAAAAAAATGTGTGAATGCATAAATTAAAAGACTTATTAATGTTAGGGAATACTCAATTGTCAGGATATAATGGTTGAATAGATAACACTTCATTATGCCAAACATATTGTCATGGCGTGTATGACTATTTCAGCTTTCTTTCAGCCGCGTCCCCGACTCCGGCGGTGTGAAACGGACTTGGGAGCAAGTAAAAATATAAATAATTAAAAAATAATTCAATAGTGGTAAGCACTCACAGCATTACAGCCAGCTGTGCCTTCTGCATTTCTCAGTTTAAACTGTGTTGTTTTTAGCCTGGATTGTGACTGTAACTTATTTTGTATTTGTGTAATATTATCATATGATCTTCGCACCGAGCTCTGATTGGTCAGTAGGTGGTGCCTTCATACGAATTGATCTCTTATCTGGATGTGATCATATTTATTTTAAATATGTTGAATGTGAGATAACCTCATTTAAAGGGAATATGGTTATGGTTGTACATGTAGCATGGGTAAAGTGTTTGAGCATAGAAATATCATGTTGTTTACAGTATGGCTCATGAAAGACTTCGGTGAAAAGTTATTTGATTTTCTCAGCTTCAGATAGAAACGCACCTTCCAGCTATAGAAGCAGAATAATCCTCTAAGGTCTGTTGAATCAATGGCAGTCTACCCATTGATTCCAGACAAGGGAAATGTGGTGTTAGTGTTACTGTTATGTCTGTTACTGTTATGTGGACCAATAATATAAAAGGACTACAGACGACTAGTTGTGACGTCACAGAGATGTGACGTGTGAGAGACCAGTGTAGGACCTGTATGATGTTGTAGCGTTGAAATAAACATTCAGGTTAAATATACAGTTAATGAGGTAACACAAATTGTGATAGTTTGAAGCCCAACCATGCAGTTGTTTTCCTAAACCTAAAGACTTATAAAACCTAAGGTGACGCTAAGGGGCGTGACAAAGCGGCAGCATGTGACGAGTTGGGATAAGATCGTGGTGGTATGACATCTTTCTTTGAACTGCAACTTTGATGCACCCTAGTGTGTGGCCTCATCAGTCGATCAACACATCTTGCATAGCACTTAAAAGAAGTTAGTTCTTTGATTGAAATATTAACATCCAACATCCTGCTCACTCGTCTATCTGGTAGTACATCATTGTAGCTTCCCAGGCTCTTAAAAAATCTTCAGTTAGGCTCTGCTTACTTAGGTATGCTGCTACATATATAAGATCAGAGGGATTATTATTTCAACAGGAGTTTCCTTGGCTTGGGATCGAAATTGTGGTTGAAGAAGCTGTGAAGTGCATTAATCTCACATAGAAGGATGTGATAAGAAGGAAATATAAAGTTGTTTGAAATGAAGGCTGCACTTGATCTGGGCAGTGATATGGCATACTGCTGACTGGTGTTTTAGGATGTAAAAATACTATAATATTACCTGTCATATTGTTCGTGCTAAGCAGAATCTTTGGTATAATTATTGTTTTTTTATGAAATTTCTCAATGTCCCTCCACGATATGCTGCCACTAATTCTCACAGTACAGTTTAATAAACTGGGTAAAGTTGCAGTTGGATAGTTCAGAAAGATGCAGCCATTCTTTCAGCCATCGTGAGGGTCCAGGACTCCAGCACTCCACCAGAGTGATCCATCATCACTAACTGGGATTTGTAGTTAACTTATTTTGGCCCAAATGTCAGCAGAGTTGTCGCATGACAGGTAGTGACAAATAGAAAGAGTGAGTGAATGGTGTGAATTGCTTTGAATCGGAAGGTCGGCGGTTCAATCCCTGGTTCCTCCAGTCCGCATGTCGAAGTGTCCTTGGGCAAGATACTGAACCCCAAACTGCTCCCGAAGGCTGAGCCATCAGTGTGTCAATGAGTATGTAGATTAGATCCTGATGTGCAGGTTGGCACCTTCCATGGTAGCCTCTGCCATCAGTGTGTAAATGGGTAAATGCTGATATGTAGCGCAAAGCGCTTTGAGTGGTATATATAATGATAATCACCAACAATGGCCAAACCTTTTCACCCAAACACAAAGTAAGAAAAGGCCAATTAGTTTACTGATATCTAGCAAAGACGAAATTAAGTTCTTCAGACCAGTGGCACTGAATTGCAGTTTTGTCTTTAGGTTAGAAGTTGCTACGGTAATTATCACCTTTTATTTTAGATTGTCAGAAGTTTGAACCTTTCAATTATATTATAATATTATGTTTACATTCAGGTACATACTTGTATTTTGGGTTTCTCCTAGAACATTTAAAGTTCAAAGAACTTTGAAATGCTCAGTTTGAGCTAACTTTGCAGACCTTCTGCATGCAAAAAAATACATATAATACACTAAAGAAAAGGGAAAACAAGCAAAAAGCATAATAGGTCCTCTTTAAGTTTAGAGACCTATCTCTGCCCATAGCAGTTCAAACCAAAATGCAGTTCTGGGATTTCTAAGTGATAGAGTAAGATTTCTCAGTGTTGTCACCATCGTACTCAAATCGATAGGCCTACAGGGTTTTTGAAAAGCAACATTTTCACTATCTACAAAGTTGTTTTTTCTGTCCACACCTGTGCCCTGTGGTACTTGTGTGACTGGCTGCGATGTTGACTGTGCTGAACTGAGAGCAGAGGTGAGCCGGTCATCATGTAGCCCGGTGCTATTTGACTGTCAAGGACCACTTGGATTCGTGCTTGCTTCGCTCGCCTGCCCAGACCAGGTCGATGATGCGTGGTACTAAAGCACTCATGTGCAGTCATGTCCTCTGCTATTCTCATGGCTTTACCTCGTGATGAAAACACCCTCTCCGAACAGTTCAGTACCTTTCTGTTGATGACTGAATGACATATAAATCCTTCCAAGCAGCAGAAACAATGTTGAACATTTTCCTTGGGTTTGACTGACTCCCTGAAGGGCAGGGACTGACTGGTGGTTCCCACTACTCGCAGCCAAACTGCAGTCCATAACTGGTTCTACTCTCTACCTAATAACATTGAAGTGTTTCTTACAGTTTATGAACTGTTTCTTGGCAGAGGATCTCCTAAGAGCAACACAGTAAGAAAATGTGTTTTCTCCTCCCCGGCTAATTTAATTTAAGGTGCTGTAGATTTGCTGCTGGTGATTCTACACCTCCCACACAAGGACATCAGGTTTCTCCATGAGCTCCAGATTGTTGTCTCCATTATGAATTTCTCAGAGCATTTAGCAAAAAATGCTGCTTTATAAGCAAGCAAAGAAAAACAAATGATTAAAGTGGTCATAACCAGTGGCGGAAGAAGTATTCGAGATCCTTGAGTCAAAAAAGTACTAACCACAATGTGAAAATACTCCATAGTCCTACATTCAAAACCGTACTTATATTAAAGTATGTAGGTATTATCAGCAAAATGTACTTAAAGTATGAACGGTTGTGCAGTAAAATGTTCCCCGTCAGTGTTTCACTATTGTATGTGATGTTTTAGGTTTAATATTAAAGCTTCAGTCGGTAACTTTAAGCAATTATGATGAAAAGTTATTTTTATAATACAGCCACTATATCCTGATAGTAGTGTGTGAGACAGATAATCTGTGAAAAAATAATCATGTTTCTCTGTGTCCTCCTGTGCTCCTAATGACATTTGCAATATTTCACCTTGCCCAAAGCAAAACAACCAAGCCGAGCTGTCTCTAAAGTAGCTGTCAATCACTGCTCGCGCAACTAGCGAACTCCGATCAAACTGTCAAAGTAGTCAGCGCTGATGAAATATAAATCACGATTCTGTAACTGTATTTTCTATTTATTGCCTCAAATGTTTTCAGAAACATATTTTAGTGTACTGTTCAGCTGTGAAAAGAGAAAGTTTGCTTTGGGCCGATGGGGGTGGGGTGCTGAATTTTGGCTTGACTGTTTTCGCCAGGTCACAAACTTGTACTTGAGTACACAGACTGATTGTATTCCATATATTCCTTCAGTTATGATGAAATTGTTTTCACAGAAAGAATTCTCCTGAAAGTGAAACGAGTAAAGCTGCTGGGCCTGATAACATCCCTGGCCGTGTACTGAGAACATGTGCCAACCAGCTAGTTGATGTTGTCATTAACGTATCGCTGTCACAGGAGAGTGTTCTCACCTGCTTCTAAACAGCCACCATGGTCCCTGTACCTAAAAAATCTGCAAGTCTGTGTCTAGTCTAAACACCTACCGCCCTGTGGCACTCACCCCCATTCTGATGAAGCACTTTGAGAAACAGGTTCTCCAGCACATCAAAGTCAACTTCCCAGCTTCTTTCCACCAAATAAATAGTTTGTTTTTACTGCTTCTCTCTGCCAACTCTTGCTAATGTTACCAGCTACAAGCCAGGCTAAGAACTTAAAGCCCCTCTCCAGCCAGTTTAACTTCCTGTTCTTTCTCAATCAGAGAATGGGGGTGTGATTAATAGTCAGACGTAATTCATTACCAACCAGATTGCATCGTTTTTCAACCTAGTTTAGATGAAACCAGCTTAGATGAATTTACTGTTTATCAGACCTCAAATGAGACAGGAATTAGTGAAACACACAGACTCTCTCTCGCTCGCTCTCTTCTTTACCGTCTCCTCCTGGCGAGGCGGCCGTCTGGCTGCTGTTGCACCGAGGAGCCACACAGCCGCTCGCCAGCCACATCGTACCGGAGGACGGATAGACATGTTGCCGTTGTCCGGTGTTTGAAATGCAGTTTTGGGACACTTTGGAGGTGCACCGTCCACCAGCACCGGCCGCTCACACCTCAGATCCCAGCACAGACACTACACTGGGCTGCACTGTGATTCGTTTATTTCTCTAACGGGACTTTTCTCTTGTTTTCTCTTGAGCTGAAAGTTGTGCCATCCCATCGTCCGGGCCTGTTTGAGGCCAGCAGACCTTCGGTATCGGCTGCTTTCCGTTAATTTATCTCCAGCAGGAGGAGACGGTAAAGAAGAGAGCGAGTGAGAGAGACAGTCAGTGTGTTGTATTCATTCTGCCGGTGGGATGTCGTGTAATCCACTGCACTGATGGCACCTGTTCACCACACACACAAATGCCATTGTGAAAATAAACACATTAAACTAAGGTGGAGGAAAGTAAAAAATAACATGAAAACCCTCAGTCAGCAAATTCAACAAGTTGTGCTAGTTAACTACACCTAACTAGCTAACTAACTAGAAAGACAAACTGACAGATAAACAGGTTTCTTGGTTGCTCAGATGTAAACGAGCATGAGTGCGCCTGCGCAAGCTTGGAGGATGACTTGCAGCTTCTACTATAGTCATATGTCATATTCCCATTTTACCAACACCCTTCTTTTTTCAACTTTGAGCACAAAATTAAATTATTTGTCAAAAAAAAATTGTAAAAAACCTTAGTCAGGAAATGACTCCGCCGTTGTTCTCGGAGCCATTGAACTCTAAATTGAAATACTGGGAACTGAAAAAAACACTTACTAAAAACTGCAGGCTTTGACCTACAGATCATCGTCATGTGAAATTACAAAATGAGAGTGGATCATTATCTTGTAAAGCCTTCATCAACCTACTTTTAAATTTAGCATATCACTGGGTGGATTGCAATGAAATTTGGTACAGACATTTATGGTGCTCTTCGATAAATCATACTAACTTTAGTGATACCCTGACAAGCCTTTACATACCTCGGTAGTGTCATCAATAAACAGGGCGGAACGGATGCAGATGTCAGAGCCAGAATCGGCAAGGCAAGGGCTTCATTCATACAACTAAAGAACATCTGGAGCTCCAAAGAAATCAGCCGGCGGACAAAGCTCAGACTCTTCAACTCCAACATTAAACCAATACTCCTCTATGGTTCAGAGACGTGGAGGACAACAAAGACCACAACAACAAAAGTACAAACATTCATAAACAACTGCCTGAGGCGCATCTTAAACATCCACTGGCCGGATACCATCAGTAACAATGATCTTTGGCAAAGAACAGGTCAAAAACCTGTTGAAGAAGAGATCAGGAGAAGGAGATGGGGATGGATTGGCCATACACTCCGGAAACCCGGTACCAGCATCACCAGGCAGGCCCTTAGATGGAACCCACAAGGCAAAAGAAGGAGAGGCCGGCCCAAGAACACCTGGCGCAGGGACCTTGACACGGACATCACACAGAGCGGGCTGACATGGAAACAACTGGAGAGGAAAGCCCAGGACAAAAGATTCTGGCGGACTGTGGTCAACGGCCTATGCTCCACAAAGGAGCGAAAGGCTTTGAATGAATGAATGAATGACATGTCCTATAGCGTCGACAGCAGGTTAAATACAAGTAAAAAAAAGTGTTTGTTGTGTAGTTAATTCAAGTCAATTGAATTTTATTTATACAGCCCAATATCACAAATCACAATTTTGCCTCAGCGGGCTTTACAATCTGTAGCCTACAACATATGACACCCTCTATCCTTGGATCCTCAAAACTAACTTTTTATACCCCTGTACTTTTTCATGGTCTTCACAATGGTTAGCATGACACTGTGCTAAGTTACTGAACTTTACAAAACAGGTTCCAGAAAACACAGAGGATGGTGTGTTTCTGTGTCTTTATATTTTCAGGTGAGTGCATGAATTCAGCTGCAGGATAGTGTGGGAGGGTGAGTACCTTCTGAAGAGGTACATGCTGTGTGCTTGTTTGTGTTCATAGTCAATTTTGTACTGTCCCTAAAAAGCTGCCTGAAATAAAAGCCCCAGATCCAGGTAATGAGAGACAAGAGGAGTGTGTGTGTGTGTGTGTGTGTGTGTGTGTGTGTGTGTGTGTGTGGGAGAGGTGTTGTGCTGGCTCTGTTTAATTGGAGCAACACGCACACAGATGCAACTGTCCGTACATGGGTTTGGATACACTTTCGTACACACGGAGAAACACAGCACATCTGTTAAATGCAGCACTGATCTGTTTCTTCTCTCTTTCCTCTCCTCCACACACTCATCGTGTTCCCTTCCTTTCTCTCTAATTACAGAATGAACAACGTGGGCAGCTCATCCCAATCTGGGACTCTCAGTCACTGACATTTACCAGCGCAGATAAAAAACAGCCACCGAAATGTTGTTTGTGTCTGTCCGTTCTTGTTAGACTGACAAAGTCATCCCTCCACTCATCTGTCCTCCATCGACCTGTTCCTTTTGTCCGTCCATCTATATGTGCCTTAATACCTCTATCCATAAATGTTATGTCACTAAACCAGTGAAATACCACACACAGCAAAGCGTGAATCCAAATCAATACAGTCACAAAATAAGGAACAAAAATGTGCAACAGCACGCCTACAGAGAACGGTAGGTATCATGGGGGAGTTTTTTTTATATTTTTTTTAATAAAAATAAGTAATTCATACCCTCGGGCTTATCATTTGCACTTTTAGATAGCTTAATCTGTTCCTTATAATTTGTGTAAATTATTAATTAAAATTAATAGAACAGGACAAATCCTGTTTAAGGTATGTCAGAGATAACAAAGCAATGTGTTTGACAGTCAAAAAACCCCAATGTATGGCCATATATCTGAATCAAAAATCTCTGGTCTCTGTCTCAAGTCTCTGTCTGTATGTCTGTCTGTTCAAGGACGCTTAGGTTACTGCAGAAAAAGCCAAACCTAAGCCCAGTTGGAAACTACAAGTCGGTCTTGCTACCACCTTTCCTATTCAAGATTCAGAGGTTGAGAGACTTCTTGTCCCAAAATAATCTACTTGATTCAAACCAGTCTGGTTTCAAGAGAGGCCATTCCACTGAAACGGCACTGCTCAGTAATAGAAACCCTGAAGTCAGTGTTGTTGGACCTGTATGCAACCTTTGACACGGTGAACCACCAAATCTTCATGTCCCCCCTGTCTGAACTATAGGTATCTATTCTGGTTGAGTCCTACCTCGCAGGGTGATAATTCAAAGTTGCATTGCAAGGAGAGTCAGAGAGAGTCACTTGTGCCAGGATTAGCACAGTATCTCAGTTTGCCTGAATGATATCTCAAACTGGACGATAGAACGAGCCACCTTCAACTCAATCTCTTCTGTGAAGTCCTGGTTATCCCAGCCAGTCCTTCTGTTCAGCACATTAGTATCCAGCTCAGCTCCGCCTTCGCTCTCTCCAACAAAGTCTGCAAGAAATCTTGGCATCCTGATTGATGACCAAAACATTCACTGAGTATGTTGCATCTGTCACTCACACTCGTGTTTGTGTGGCAGAAAATCTCAATCCAAACCCTTGTAATGTGTGTTCCCTTGGGGGAGGCCGGGGGGGGGTGGAACGAGTTACTGAGCTTGATTCGGTCAGCAGAATCCCTCTCTGTCTTCATAAATTGCTTTAAGACCTACCTCTTCTGAGAGTACTTACTCACCTAATATGCTCTTTCTGTCTCTCCCTGTCTGTCCATCCTTCTCTCTCTGTCTCTCTCTCAAAAAAAAAAGTAATTTGCCATGCACTAATTTGTTACTTCATGCACCTGCAACTTTGTGGCACATGGGATGTGTTGCAGCCCCTATTCTCAAAGGCTTCTCCTTGATCTACTGGGACTTGGATTGTACCTCATTTGTACGTTGCTTAGGACAAAAAAGTGCCAAATGAACAAATGTAAATGTACTGCCTACTGGGATATAGGACAAAACAAGAGGCCTTTCATAGTGGATGATACACCATGTTCATTCTGTACGTATCTGGTAATAATAGTTGTGATGCACAGTACTGGCAATTCAATTGTACTGACCTGCAGTAGACAGAAAACACATCCTTTGTGAAAGAAATATTGTTTGTATGATGGGTGTGTGTGTGTGTGTGTGTGTGTGTGTGAGATTTACAAATGGGTATATGGAGCAAATTATCACATGAGTGTGTGTGTGTGCACTTTTGATAAAAGGTGTGGGTGTTTATTTACCTCCCATTGTCTCGACAGGCAGGCTGACACTCTCATCAATCGTTGCGTGTGAACAATGGGAGCCTCCCTGCTCTGAATTATCTGTGTGTGAGGAGGGAGGCAGGTGCTGCAGATGGAGAAGGCTCCCATTCATTACCGGCACCTCTATTACCATCATTACCAGCCTGCCACAGCACACGGGCAGAAGAGGGAGGGACGCCAAGCCTGTTGCACTCATCAACAGCAAGGGGACATTAAGACACTGACCCACTTTCCACTTTGTGTTGCAATGAATCCTGAGGGGATGGGACTGGACGGAGGTAGAGAGAGAAACCTGAGCATCGAATCCTGGTGATGTGACCGAAACAAGCACCTGCAGGTCAGAGATGGAATGAGAAAACTAATGTTCTGATCAGACTACTCGATATCAACTGAATAAACAGATGTTGGTGCAAAAATGAGCAACAGCCGCAGCATTCCTGGAAGTGTTGCCAGGTCCTAAAGAACAAATGTACAAATATTGCACAATTCTAAAGGGTTAAATTACTGTATCACACAAATGCAATAACTATGGCATATCTAGCAACACATTCCTTGCACATCATTCAGGGCTTGAACGTCCACAAGCTGATATTGGTTTAGGTACAACATGATGTCAAATCACTCACAAAAGTACTTTGATTACATAATCTAATATCCTAACCATCTCAAAAGACATAAATGTCATATAAACAGCGGTAGCCAACACCAACTGTCTCATGCATTACTGTCAGGATAGTGACCGTTTTATTATTTTTTAATCATATTTGCTCCATTTCTACCCACTGCTGCTTTAAAACTATGCAATTTCACATAATTTTAATTGGACCATCATTAGTGTTACTATAGATAACGCCCCAAAAGCTTATAGAGAAAACTTGCCATAGTTCAATAATTATTGTATTATTTACACATACTGTATCACAGCCTCCCTCTGAACATTTAATTCTTCTGGAATTTTTTGCACTGTAAAATCATATTCTGTAAATCAATATAGCAGATTCAGAAAACTTATAAATCATGTTTCATTCATTATATTTGTTCACAAATGAAAAAAAAAGAAGAAGTTTACAACAAAGGAGGTGAACATGTTTATCGATAAATCACAGCATCCTCATTCTCAACCCTCCTCCCCTTCGTCGTGCGTCAGCTCGTCCAGATGCTCCCCACATTATTTTTTATGTTCATACAGCATATGAGACATGGCACAGAGATGCTGGCGCCCAGAGAAGCTGATATGGAGAGGGCAGAAGAGAGTACCGACAGATTGTGAGAAGTGCTGTTGCGCAAGAAAAAGTCACCAAAGACTAAAATGTAAAACCAACCACTGCAAACACTGGGAGCATCGACATCGCTGCCACTGTTGGTTTTCTATTTGGGCCTGTTTGAGTTGACTGGATTTTGAAACGGGTCTTATTAAGGTTTCCTTCTTTAATTCCTTCAAGCCATATTTCCATCAACAAGAAACGTACACAACAAGGCTTGTATTAAATGAAGTTACGCTCATTCAGCTGGTTACTCACGGTTAGTTGTCCAGCAGTAGTTGTGTTGATGAATGCATGGATGACAACGTGCAGCCTATGTGTGTTCATGTGCGTGATAAAACAACCAGAATAGGATATGTCGCAGCAACCCAAAGTAAAGAAAAAGAAGAACATAAACTTTGTCTTTGCGAAATGAACAAGTAACCTAATTAAAGCCTGTTGAAAAACGATTTCACCTCTTGGCGTCCTGAGGCTGCCTGCGCTGTGCACAGCCGGTACTAATTACCATGTTGTCATTAACTGGTGCCAATTTATTACCTCCTCCAAGGCCGAAGGCCTAGGAACGAGGTTATGTTTTCACCAGCGTTGGTTTGTTTGTTGGTTTGTTTGTTTGTCCATTTGGAGAATTACTCCAAAAGTCTGTGATGGATTTGAATGATTTGTTTTTGGAAGGGTGGGGTGTGGCACAATGAACAATCCATTTGATTTTGGTGGCGATCCGGATCATGATTCGGGAATTTTTTTTTAATAACTCCGCTCAGCCTGTGCATTAACACCACAGGCTTTAAGACATGCACAACGACGCGTTCATGATGCGTCACCCTGCCTCATTCCTTCTGCCTGCAGAGAGAGGGACAGAGAGAGAACGGGGGGTGAACGGAGGGGGGACATCTGTAGATTCGGCGTTTTTTTACATTAGACTCTGTGAAATTACAGTTGAGTTCGACCAAAGCACACTTGGTGATTGTTGGAAAGAGTAAAGATGACGGTTTAGGTGAGTTTTATTTTGTTTCTGTCCAGTTTGAATGAAGTGTTTTATGCCGTTACATACAGCTGATCTCAACATAAACAAAAATACAGGTGGATGATGGCGCAAGCTGAACGGAGAAGGGGGGCAATCGCACTCGGGCATCTTGGCGGAGGTCTGCGCTCTCTGAGTGCCATTCTAGTTAACAATTCAATGCCATGGTTGGCCACATTGTGCACAAATACCAACCACAGTCTAACAACATACATCTCATAATAAGGAATTTAATTTATCCTTTCAGGATTAGTCCCTTTCAGATTGGGTCCCTTTTTTATGAAAATGTAATTGTGCTTGCACTATTTTGTGTATGCTTTTGATTTATATATTTAGGATCATTCCCAGATTTTTGGACCCATTAAGACTAGCCCATGTGCTGCACTAAAAGGAACAAGGGAGCATGGAAGAAATCAGGAGCTTATTCACACCCCTTTTCTCCAATTCCACCCAAACTCCCACCTCATGTTGAGAGGTGAAAAATGATATACAAAGAACAGGGTTGCCTATTTCTCTCTCTCCGTCTGTCTCTATCTATATCCCTCCCTCCCTCTGGCCTCCGAGGGGAATCAATGCAATCTTCTTACCTATGAACCTCTATTTTTCTCACATCAAACCACTATAGCCCGTAGCGTGGTGGTCTTCCAGCACTGAAAGTGTCGGACAAGTGGGATGATCGATGTTTACAGCCAGTAAAACAGCTACTATTAGACCTCAATGTTTTACTTAAGCCTTGGATTCAGTTGTCAGTTGTCTGTCTGTAGCCCTCGGGGGCCGATAACACTATCTTCGACATTAGCTTTTCTCCGGAAAGGTCTGAGACGGCCTCCCTTCAAACTCAGGCCGGCCTCTGGGGTTGGAAAAAAAACAAAACAAACAAACAGAAATCTATTTCATTTCTCTTCTCTTCTCTTTCCCTGTTTGTCTGGTGGATAGGAAGGGTTAGGGAGCTTAGGGGAGATGTTTGCCCAGTGGAAACGTCAATGCATTTCATCAAAACAAAACAAAAAAAGAAATAAATACACCTCCATGCAAGATGAATGCTTGCAATATGCAGGCCCATATGGTGCAATCCCATTAGCCTCTGCAGCCTTGCATGTTGAGGTTTGTCACAAGCAGACGGCGTGTAATAAATGTTTAGGGAGGGAACAAGGCTTCTGTTTACTCTGGAAACTGGAGCGAAGCACAGACTTGGACTGATACAGGTTCTGGAAAGCCGATAGTGGTATTTCTTAGATTATACAACTGCTCATGAAACAGCTTAAGTCATATATTAGATTTCAGTCCAACATCTTTTGATGACTTACACTAAAGTAAATTAAATTCATGGGAAGTAGGCAATGATAGATCTTTTTGGTGTCAGTGGCCAATCATTTTATATTCAGTATGTTTAGATTTTGCCAGTTTTATGCCTAGAGAAAAAAAAAGAGGAAAAAACAATCCGTGAAAAAAGCCTTACTTTTGCCTTAAAGTGTCAGTAGGCAGTATATTTTTGGAATCATTCGGCAAAAATGCCATAATAACCTTTCAGCATATTGTAATTCAAGAGTTCTGAGAGAAAACTAGACTTCTGCTCCTCCTCATGGCTCTGTTTTCAGGCTTTAAAAAATGTAGCCCGTGACAGGAGACTTTGTCCAATCACAGGCCATTTCAGAGAGAGCGTTCCTATTGGCTGTGCTCAGGCTGGTGGGCGGTGCTTGGTATTTCCTCAACGGATCTCAACATGGCTGCTGGGTCACAAACTTTCTAATTTTACAGCTAAACAGTACACTGCAAGATGTTTCTGAAAACATTTGAGGGAGAAATAGGCATTACAGTAACAGAATATTAATTAATATTTGATCAGCTCTCATAGACGGCAGCTGGACGGCAGACTCCAGATCAGCCCTGACTGGTTGTTTTCATCCGGTCTGTGAAATCTTGCAGATGCCATTAGGAGCACCGGAGGACACCGGAGGAACATGCTTTTTTTTTTTTCAGGTTACCTGTCTCATACACTACTGTACGGATATAATGACCGTTACATAAGAATAACTTTTTTTAATCATATTTGCTTTAAACAGAAATGGCATTTCGCATGCTGCCGATATAGTTAATTGAAAATATTTTAACATTACATTTTTTGGCAGCTTTAATTAAAAAAGAAAATATCAGTAGGTGCTATCAGTAACAACCAAAAAATCTAACAACAAATAAATAGTGACATGGCATGCCATTTTAGAAACAATTCAAGAGAAGATTGAATGGGAAACTGAGAATATAAAATATGGATTGCATTGGAACTGAATGTTTTGAATGGACGAACAGCACACATCACTGGGTTTGAGTGAATTATGTAATTCCTTTCGCTCAAACTTTCACTGCTTTTTCTTTTTACGAAAATATTTATTTTAAGGCAACATTAGGTGATAATCTATGTGTTATTATGGATTTATAATCAGTTATAATGAGGCGATCATTTTGAACATGAGACTAACACAACAGGAGGGTTAAGGTCTCCCATACTCAAGTGCTGATCAATTCTTCAATAAATATGTTATCATACAAGCTAGTTGACATTAATTATATCAGAGGTGGATGACCCCACACTCATATATATATATATATATATATATCAGTTGAATTCTGTCAAAGAGGAGATGGTGGAATCTTCTGGAAAGCTTCTGTTTATGAAAAATGGCTTTTTTTAGGGGAGTGGGGATGATGATGCAGAGATAATGGGATACCTCCATACAACAAACCAGGAAAGCTTACCTTCCCTCTGTCTCTCTCCGGCTCCCTCTTTTGCTGTTTCCTTCTAGATCCCAATCTCAGAGAAGATGTTGTGCGAAAGCTTTATTAATGTCGCGTCTACCGCAGGAAGACAAGCCCCGTGGCGGTCGATAGCAGGGTGGTAACGTGATTCTGTCACCCCCGCAACCTCCCTTACACATACTCTCATTTGCCCCAACTCACACACATACACACACACACATACACACATACACGCACACACACACGCACACACACACACACACACACACACACACACACACACACACACACACGCACACACGCAGGCATGTGTGTGCTGCTAGATGTTATTTGAAGGGACATCAGTTTCTATGAAAGATAATAGCCTTGCAGCTGGGAGCCAACAGTCATGATGAGCCCTGCAATCATTAGAGGTTGGGGGTGAGATATCGGTTGGAGGAGCCATCCTGTGCTTGGAAGGTCACAGGACTCACATCCATTAAAGACTATCTCCATCTTTTTTACTCATAATAGAGTAAAAAAAAAAAAAAACATGCTTGATTGGAAGACAAGTAAAAGATAAATTAAGAGGGACCAAATTAATTTTCTCCCAAAATGATAATTTCGTGACCTGCCATCAGAATCCTGCAAACCCGTTCCACCAATGCCATTTTCCAACCTGATCTCATGGGAATGCTTATCAATAGCACGATATTTTAACCCTAACGCCTATGCCACACAGGGTGCATGAGCAACGTGTGATGGCTACCTCACTGAACTGCCACATCTCTCACATGTATGGCATCCACACTGGCAGCATTGCTACTGCTGCGCTGCTGCTGCTGCCAGCCCTTTCTTTCTACATAGAGTTTGCCTTTCATAATGGCCGTTTAATTTCATCATAAATGCCATTTATATTAATTTGGCGCCTGTGAGAAATGTGCATTTAGAGGGGAAAAAAACAACGTGATTCACCTAAAACAGTGCAAGCTGTGGGCGGCCATGACCGGATGTAATCCTTGGGTGCATCCCAAGTCTCTTAACTGCATCCACTTTTCCCTCACTTGCGTCTTTTCCTTGTGTATTAGTAACAGTGACTCAGTTTGTCCGGGATTGTCCTGGTTTTAAGTTGAGTGTCCTGAGTCCCGACAAATACAGTATTTGTAAAACACTCAAATGTTCCAGTCACAGTCACTAACAAATTGTCCCGGTTTTCACTATAATTAAAATAATAACAGTATTATACTTACATAAACGTTTATCATGTTCCGTCCCACTCAATTAATTAATGTGTGCGCACAAGATAAATATATAAATATATATATACAGAGAGCCAGCACAGTGCACCCCGCTGCAGTCTCCAACTAGTTTATATTGCAGGCTGTCAATCCACAATTATACAAGCATCAGACTGTTGAACCATATAACCCCCCGTGCTTATGTGCACATCAAACTTATCGTTTTGATTAATTATTCTATACAGTTCCTTCTGCACATCAACAGGCATTTCGCTCCTCTTATAGTTCCCTCAGGACCGTTCCTGTCAGTCTATCACCCTGTGTCTCCATCCTGGCCAAAATGTCGTCTAAGCTCCACAATTTTTAATTATAATAGCCTACAGGATGTGTGGCTATAGCAAGATGATGTCATAGAGATTTGTCGGGTTAAAATCTAAAGTTAAAAAATGATTTCTGTACTTCCAGACAGCAATACGTTTCCTCTTAGGAAAACTCTCTACGGGACTCCCAAACTGTCAGTGCATCATGAAGGGGATAGCCGTGTGATTAAAGGAGGTGAAAGTAGTGAATGTGATAAGTCATGATTGTCACAGCCTCTAATGCACCCCCCTATAATAATGCCTTCTTTCTGATCCCACCCCGTGCTCAGATGTGCCACAGATGTACAAAGTTAGCCAACCAGATGAAAATGTATGTGAATGAAATGCGTACATATTAGCGTGTGCACGTGCAAATGCTTAGGGTTCCCGGTTTGGGGATTTGAAAATATGGTCACCCTAGTCTTAGTCCCTCCCAAGGGGATACATGGAGAAACGTAAGGAAAACATGCAATGAGAGAGGAAACGAAGAAATATGTTTTTAGAGAAATGAGACGTCCTTCACTCTGAAGCGTCACATGAAGCAACGTCCGTTTCTGATGATGACGGGAGCTGATCACAGCTGTATCAGCTGTCAATTAACTTTAACAGCTGTAGAGCCTGCACACATAATGCATAGAGAAAGGTAGAGATATTTTTTTAAAACTGGTTTCCAGAAGCCAAGTGAGCAGACTTTAAACCCTGCAGCAAGAGTGGAAGGGAAGTGGAAGAAAACTTGGCTTTTATTCTCCAACTGCTTGCTCTTTAAACAGAGTGTGCACCTGTACATGTGTGTGAATAGAGATATGCTTTTTTTTGCTGCATGTTTAAGAAACTATTCAACAAGTGAAGAACCCCCATCTCTCAGAGATCACTGCCTGCCAGACCGAATCAGATCTGCTCAGTCTAATCTTGGCAGTGTATTACAGCAACATCATATCTTAGCAGAAGACAAACAAAAATAAAAAAACTGCCCTCTGTGCATTCTGATAATCTTTTCTTCTGGTGAGGAGAGAGCATCCCTCAATCCCTGAAGATGTGAGGAATGGCCATGTCACGGAAACAGTGTTTGGCACACAGAGACGGACAGACAGGGAGGTGAAGGGAAACAAAAACATGATGAGAAACAGAGAGGGGAGAAAAAACTATATAGACGGCGGATATTTAAATTGTCTCACGCCAACTCTGCTTATTATATTGCACATCTCATTATGTGGCAGGGGCTTTTCTAGAGATGGTTGTTTGTCAGCTGCTTTGACCGGAATAACAATGACGGAAAGCCTGTGTTTCTGCTTGATTTGCAGAGAGAAAAGACACAGGGGAACTGCTACTGACACCAACACAGACGAGGTCTTCCGTGGAGGACAAGCAGCTCTTTGAAGTACATACTGTGCCTTTGTCCTGGTGCTGTTTAGCAGCTCAAAGCATCTTGAAGCTGAGCAGTAAGGTAACTGTATCAGGTGAATGTTCTTTCACTGTGTGGGAGTTTGATCCTGAAACCCTGTTATAAATTCTCTCATCATTGACATCCTTTGTTAAAACCAATAGAACTCTGCTGCCTATTACCTCTTAAGGTGCTCATACATCTGGGTATCTAGAGTGCCGACCAACCCACAAACTGTGAAATAAGACAACCCAGTCAGTTTTTTTGTCTAGATCAGAAAACATGTGATTCAACAAGCCATTCAGATTTGTCACATGCAGGCTCATTAGAATAGGAATGGCTTGTTAAATCACATGTTTTCTGATTTAGGTAGGCCATAAAAAAAAATGACTGGGTTGGTTTGTGGGTTGGTAGGCACCCCAGATAGCCATATGTATGCACAAGCACTGAAAAAAATGAGCTTTTCATGATATATCCCCTTTAACACAAGTTGAGGTGGGACTGGGCAGGTAAGAAGAGGAACATTGTGGAAGTCTATTATCAACAAAATTAAGTAACACTGGACGTTGACCTGAGCTTGTTTTGCGGATGATTTTTCCATCAGCACATTTGTTCTCAAATATGATATTATGACCATTAATAATCAAGGAAATTAATATAATAAAATATATGACAATTACAATCAAGAGGATTTGCTGTATTCCTATCTTCATTTTGTGGGGAAGTTTCTGACACGACATTGTATCAGAAACTTGATCGTCATGCAAAAAGTGTGGTTGTTGCTACAATGAGTAATACTCAAAAAACAAAAAAGTGGCAAAGAAAATCCCCAAAGTGTCAAGAGTAACAACGCATACATTGGGAAACATGAGGTGTTAATGTGGAAACACACTTGTCAAATTTACATCTGTCATCATATCATCAATATTGATGTTATGCAAATATTGTATTTTACCTCTATTTTATAATTTCACTCCCTGATTGTGTTATAGTACGCTCAAATCTCAAAATGTCTCACTGTTGAAACATTGCTCACTGCTGATACTCAACAATGTTCACAGTTGAGCCTTAAAATATTGGCAGTGAGCTTGGGGAACATTGAGCTCAGTGTAAAAAAGTCAGGGAATCTATCTTTAAAGATACAAATACTTTTCAAATATACACAATACTGTCGAAGAAATTAGATTTTTCTTTGTTTGACCATTTCTGCAATTTACCCACTGCTTTCACCATTATGCCACCCTCGCCAGCACAGCTGTGGCCTTGCCAGGATAATGTTTTAGCACACTACGGTATTTATCTCAGAGATATGTGGACTGGAGCAACGTTTTATGCTTGCATCAAAGTTGAAAATATATTCCTCACGGCCTGACAACAATAGCCATGAGCAGTCTCTTCCAAAATGAGTCATACGATTGTTAAGTTTAATGGCTGATTCAATTTAGGCAACTAAAACTTCTTGGTTAAGCTTGGGGAAAGATCGCCTTCATGGTAAAAAGGAGCCAGTGTCGGCTGAAGGTAGGAGACAAGGCGCAAACCACCAATCTCTAGTGTTGATGTCCACCGGTCCACCCAACCTCCTACATTAGACTTTTTGCAGTGGTAAAAAACATAACGCTGTACCCCCCAGTGGTTGCGACTGTCTCATTGATAAGGGCATTGGAGGTATCCTCAGAAAAGTCACAGAAATCCTAAAAATATGTGAATCTGTGTTCAGATTTCAGTTAAGCCTGAAACACTGACTGACAACAGGAGGTGAATGCTTTGTCTACGATAGAAGAAGCAGAAATATACTGTGACATAGCCTTAATGTAAAAATATTAAAAATGTTTGCTTTATTTTTTCTTCAATTTATAGAATTTCTACCACTGTATGTTTCAATACACAAATTGAAAATGCATATCGGATGGAAACACACCTCCAGAGTTACACAGTATACTCTCAGCTCGTCTTTTCCCCCACCTTTATTGATGTGGCGCACTGTTCGACTTCTGCAATAAAAGGCTGAAAGCAGGGCTGATAATCTGTCTCACTCTTATTTGTCAGATAAGAGTCATCTCTTGCTCCCAGTGCTGATGAGTACGATAAACAAAAGGTGCTCTGTGTGTTGACTGATTGACAGATGTGCTCCAGATGTAGAAATGATCCTGTTGAAAGCAAAGTAGCTGATCCCTGAGAACCGTCCCCCGTCTGATGGACAGCTGCGTAAGAGTTGTAATGAACTTCTTCTCCACTTGACGAGAAGCGCTGCCAGACTGTCTGTCAGTCTCTCGCCCAGCAGCTCCAGCAGATTGAAGGAGACAAAGGCGTCGGGCTGCTTTTGTTCTGCCAGTGAGAAAAGCTGGGTGGCTCAGCTTGTGAAAGACACAGACGATGTGAAAGTTTCTTTTGCATTGTCAAACGTGGCTGTTTTTCACACCTCATTGCTCAGTAATTTGATGAGCTGTATGTGTGTGTGTGTGTAGCCTGAAGGGGCTCAGCTGTTTGGAGAGAGTATTAGCCATGGATGTTACAGTGCCAGCACAGCGTCACTGACTCAGAGCAAACCTGCTCAACAAGCTCTCCCATTAGGCATATTGTTTTTTTTATTATCTGGTTATTTTTAACTGGGTACTTATTATATGGTTCAGTACAGCAAATGTCAACCCTTGTCATTAGATAATACTTAACTGTTGATTGAAATCATACAGAAACCAACCAATCTACAGGCTGTTTAAAAGTCTGCAATTCTTACTAGCTTTTCGCAGAGCTTCAAAGGTGGAGTGCGGAACTTTTGTCTCCCCGCTTTGGCAGTGAGAGTAATTACACAAACACTGTCGATGCGTGCTTATGACGTATACCTGCAGGTGAGCGTGCTGCATCTCTCCCGCCCCCAGGAGTGTTTGTCCTCGCCGTAGACAATCGAGGACAATCAATAATCTGTCCTCTGAATGCCAAGTTTCTTTTTTTTGTCTGGAGCATCCACTCTAGAAACTTTGGACACTTCTTAGGCTTTTCAACCATACAGTAGCTTCCGTCATACTCCTAGCTGCTGCTCCATTGCTCCCCACACGCACACACACACACACACACACACACACACCCTTACTGCCCCTTTAGCTCTGGCTGGTTGAAGTAAAACGCATCACCGAAGCGCCTGCGCGGCAAAGTCTCCACAGACACCCCAACTAAGGTATACTGCGAAATACAGAGAGCTTTCCCTGGTGGCGATGGGCTTAATCAGCATTGTGTGAACTCATTTGACAAGGACTTGTATGTAACGGAAGTTTATTTATATATATTACACGGCTTTGTTGAGTACTCGATTCTGATTGGTCAAACGCAGCGTTCTGCAATCTGTTATTTCTTTATAGCAGACTGTTGCTATGTATAACAGACCGTTGCTATGGGCACAGTTTTGATGTCGGACTCTGGCGGACTATTTTTCTGTCAAATTATTGATTTCTTCAGTGAGTAGCCGTGTAATAAGCATGATAATGTACAGCCAGCGGGTCACTGATGTGAAAGAAACCCCTTCAGGCCGATAAGAGGCCCCTCTGCTTCGCGTCGGGATCCACCCGTCCAATCGAGACCCGTGCGGCATCGCCCTGTCGGGGTTTCTTTCACAATAACGACCAGCTCGCTGTACATTATCCTTTACGTAAAAGTCCCGCACTCAGATGGCGTATACTCAGTTGTCATGGAGATGGCTCACTCGGTTGTTATCACATGATTTAAGCATGTAACTCGTCATGTGGTAACATTAATATATGAGAGCAATGATAACCCCCGTCTTGGGTGGTCTTTGGTGTAATCATATATAAATTAAGGGAGTAATGATCCATCGATTTGGATCGATGGATCGATTCAATGATAAGTAATCCATTATCATTGATGCAAAGTGAAAACATTGATACATACTGTATGAATGTCCTCATTGATCATTCTGCAGTGGTCTCCAGATGTCCTTTGACCTCTTCCCAATTTGATGATTAGAATTCCGCCCCAACGTAAGACCAAGACGGACATCGATAAATCAGTGGGGACCACCAGAAGCATCCCAGTAGGAATCCCTTGCATAGCTGGATTGTCAGAACATCTGACCAATGTTTGCAAGGCACAATAAGTCAGCACTTATCACAAACCATTCAACACCATAAAAGAGTGCTCCACCAATTTAGCATTACACTCCTATAACATTGTCGGACTCAAAATGGTCAGTTTAAAAAAAGGGTCCAAATTAATGCAACAGAACCAGAGATGTTATCCTTTTTATTCCATGCATTCTTTGTTCTTATCAAAAACTGCTGCCTATATTACCCACAATGACCAATCGCCAATAGTTGGGTTGGAGATTCCAGTGAGTTGAGCTAGTAGCTGCTAACCTGCAGAAGAGATGAGCATCGGACTATAAACGTCTGGTAAACATGCTTCTTTCTAACTCCACAACCCTAGATTATTTTTCTTATGGTCTTCGACCCCAACTGGCGCTAACTCAAGTGACATCAATTGGAGACATTTATCAGACTTCACACAGCTCCATTTAGTAGTACTCCCGAACCCTGGAAACACACTTTGATTTGTAAAATTGATGAATTTCACAATGTGACGTCTGCTTTTTGTCAAATAATGACATTCAGATTATCATGAGCTTTTCATGGTCAGGGAGCTAATTTATTTTCTATGGAACTGTGTGACCTGAGAAGCCATAGTTAGTTTTTTTTCAGGGTTGCATAGCTTTTACTTACTACAAATACAAAAGCCAGCACATAAAAAAGTAATGTTGACTGCAGTTTCTTCAGCAGCCTGTATACAGCATATACATACAGGTTGTAAAATGTTACCGTGACAGGTTTGGCTTGACATCTACAGCCTTCGTCAGAAATGTCACAGGTGTTGTGATGGCATCTGCTGCCAGAGTTTTATGTCTGTCATTTGCCTCGAGTACCACAGAAAGTATGACAGATGCTATTTACAGACTTCACCATGGTTACAGTTCTGTTTAAGTGAAGCTGTGGGTGGTAGCTACAGAGCCTCAGCTCTTCTCTCTGCTGGGTTAATCTGGGACATCTTTCAGTCTGTTGTTTGGTTAGATGGTCAGTCCATCCATCCAGCACTTGTGTTCATTCTTTCCAGATGATGTTTTTTTTTTATCAATTCATTGTCTTCTGTTTTGTGCCTCAATGTGGTTAAAATTGACCCTGGACCAACGTTTTGGCTGGATTTCAGTGGCATTGGCTATTAATATTCACGGTCCCCATAGAGGCAAAACGTTTCACTTGTACTCAACAAATAGCCAAATCCAATGGGCAGACTGCCATTACTGCGCATAGTCATACTCCCCAGAATTAAATGGAAGCTTTTTATCAACTTTGCACACAGTACATTGTAGCCCATCTAACCATACATTTAGTAGGAAAGTGACCTTTTCTCCAAAATAATAAAAGAAATCCCTCCCTGAAAATCTAATTATCCCATTCCACCAATGCTACACACAAGACTTCAGGACAAACTTGGTCTCAGACTTTACTGTAGTAATATAGGGTGACATGGTGGTAGTACTTTGATAAAGAGTGCAATACAGTCTTTTTTATGAGGTATATCTGTTCGTGCTGCTTAATGGTCAACAGATAAGGCTGTGGCTGTACTGGTAAGCTTCCAGGTGTGAATGTGTGCAACTGTGAGTGTGAGCTTCTCAGAGAAGCTTCTCTGTATAAAAAATATATCTTTAACGTCTCTATGGATCGTGGCTTATTATGTATAATGTACAAGTAGCACTTTTAGCCAAGCTGCTAGAAGGGTCTGTCTGTCCATCGGTTGGTCAGGTGGTCTGTCTACCACTTTGGTCCAGACTGGAGTATCTCAGCAACAACTCTATGGCTTGGCAGGACATTTTTGCACATTCATGGTTTATGTAGACATTTGTGGTTTTTAGTAAAATGTTCCAAAAACTATTGAACGGATTGCCAAGAAATGTGGTGCACCCATTTATGTTGCCACAGGATGATGTGTAATATAAGTTCTTCATAGATCTAGCCTCGTAATTTTGCTCTTGAAGTTGTTTTTTTTAACATTTATTTAACCAGGCAAGTCATTTAAGAATAAATTCTTCTTTATAATGTCGGCCTGGCAAAAGGCAATGCTTCTTGAGGGAAGGAGGTAGGGGATAAAAGAAATATCAAAAGTTGAAAGTGCACCAGATTGATACTTTTAACGTTAAAATGTTCAAAATCTTCTTCCAGGGGAGCACCACAGTCTCTCAAAATCGTATGGGAAACACTGTATTACATCATCCACTGCTGGTCACATAACTGGCTGTATACATGGTCAATTGCAACGCACACCAGGAGCCCCAGTTTTTCATACTACTAAGCTAGAGCTGGCGCTACCTGGCTATGAAGAATATGTGGAAATTTTACATGGAACATTATCATTTTGGACATGTGTTCTTGGAATGTACAAAGTGCCTATACTGCTAGACTGAGACTCCCTGTAGCTAATTCTGATCACAATATGGTGCACTTAATCCCAATTTACAGGACAGTTTGGAAGAGCTGCAAACCCAAGATTAAAACAGTAGCTGTGTGGTCAAATGAATCTCTGAAATATTGTTTTCTCTGTACCGACTGGAATGTCTTCCATAGCCAGGACATAGACATAGCCACTGAGGCAATATGGTCACCAAAAAGGAATTTGTTATCTATTCAAAATAACAATCCTTACATTACAAAACAGAAAAAAGACTGCATTAACAGGATAAAAAAATTGCATTTAAAATGGTAAATAGACTTGCATTTTATAGCGCTTTTCTAGTCTTCCGACCACTCAAAGCGCTTTACGCTACATGTCAGCATTCACCCATTCACACCCATTCATACACTGATGGCAGAGGCTGCCATACAAGGTGCCACACATCAGGATCTAATCTAAATACTCATTCACAACACCGATGGCTAAACCTTCGGGATTAAAGGATTAACTTCAGGTTAAGTGTCTTGCTCACTTCGACATGTGACCGGAGCAGCCGGGGATCGAACCATTGACTTTTCAATTGGTGGACGACCTGCTCTAAACCTCTGAGACACAGTCGTCTGGCACTCAGATATCCTATAAGTCTCTTGGTGTCCAAATTGATAGCACTTTAAACTGTAATATTCATGTTGACTCGGTATGTTCTTGACTTCTCCAGAGAATGTATTTTTTTTTTACGTAGATTGCGTCTGTATGGAGTTGATCCAAAATATTCTGTTCTTGTTGTATCAGGCTGTTTTGGAGAGTGTAATCGTGTATGGAAGGACTGCATGGTTTGGGAACCTCCCTGTACCATTAAAAATGATCACATTTGGTTCAGAATGCGGTCAAATACATCATCATAATCTTCAGTCTCTTTTTGACCAGTGCATACTTAAAGAGAATCCCTCTGTGATCCGTCCCATATTCTGTACTCTCAGCATGAGCTGTTACTGTAAGGAAGAAGATACGGAGCTCAGCGGTGCAAATTGAATCGGTTTAAGAACTCCTTTGTGCCTGTATCAGTAGGAATTTTAAACAGCAGCCTAAAATAAGCAGATGGTACAGAGGCTGTACTGGGGTACAAAAAAACACAAACTGATTGATGCCATAGGGTGTGTATTTTTTATATTTGTATTACCTGTATTGTATTTTTGTGTAGTCTTTAATGTCTTCTGTTTGCTGGCGTTGTGCGCCCGTGTATTGACGGGTCTAGCTTTGCAGAGTCCCAAGTCTAATTTCCCCATGGGGACAATTACGTATTTATCTATCTATGAGCACTTCTCAATGGTCTTTTTACTTAATTTGAAACACAAGAAAGGACACACCAGTAGTGCTATTAAAACTGTTGACTACATGATGTAGTGTACTGACAACTTTCTAAGTAATCACACTGTGTTATGGAACAGTGCAGAATCAATACACACACACACACACACACACACACATGCACACACTCACTATGCTAGTAAACGCAGAAAAATAGCATCGCAGATGTTCCCTCCCCCTCTTAACACTTTACTCAGCACTTTTCCCTTTTCATTGAGTTTTAAACGAGCAGCCGCATGGAGGTAAATGCCAGCTCCCACCTGCACCCTCCAATTTCTGCTATTCCAAAGACATAACAATAACAGCTTGGCTACTTAGCGGTGGCTCGGTACAATCTCATGGTGATGGATCTGCCCCGGCATATTTAGGAGAGAAGGGAGGGGCCGTTATCTGGGAGTGCTTAACTAAAGAGTTCCAGTTAGCCAGAGGCGAGTTCCAGTCACTTCAAAATGCATTCATTAATCATGGCTAAAGCCTTTTACTGTGACAATGGAATGGGGCGGGTGGGGGGGCTATGTTCCAAAAAAACTTATATCAATGTGTATGACTGAGCTGGGACACAATTCTATTAATGAAAAGCAAGGAAAAGACGTGTTTAAGCATTATTGCCCCATAATGCCTAACGCTATCTAAGATTTATTTTTCCCAACCACCCAAATGGCTCCCTGGGTGCTGAGCACACCCAGCTAATGCCAGCGAGGAAGCAGAAAACCAATAATTCTTGCTGGGCCCGTGGAGCTCAATTGGATTTACTGTCAAGCTCCTTCATCAGTTTAATAAAGTCCCCCTCACCATCCTTCCATCCAAAATCCTCCGGGGACTGTGTACCTACAAGACCACCGGCATCAATAAGGCAACTAAAGGACCTGTCTTTACCGTTACTGTCTTTCATTAGATCTCATTAAAAGTCTTCTGTTGCTGAAAATTTAAACTGTCTCATAGAAGGAGTTGTAATCATTGTCTGATTGAGGCTTTTCAGCGTTTGTTTCAACTGAGGAAAAGGACAGTGTGCTTTACATTAAAGGAATAGTTGAACATTTTGGGATATGCTAATTTGTTTTTCTTTCTGAGAGTTAGATACAAAGTATTAAAGGTCCCATATTATACATACATACAGTACATATATATACTTATTTTCAGGTTCATACATGTATTTTGTGTTTCTACTAGAACATGTTTACATGCTGTAATGTTCAAAAAAACCTTTATTTTCCTCGTACTGTCTGCCTGAATATGCCTGTATTTACCCTGTCTGAAACGCTCCGTTTTAGCGCATTTTGACGGAATTGCAACAGAATTGTGTTGCTAGGTAACAGCTTGGGTCCATGTGTACTTCCTGTCAGCTGATGACATTCACATACACTGCAACCAGAAAATAAACTAGGACACATTTAGAATGTTTACGTTTAAAATCGTGTCAAGGGTCTAAATATTGTATATTCGTGACATCACGGATGGGCAGAAATCCTGACAGCTTGTTTCAAATGCAGAGTTTCTGAGTATGGGCTGTGTGTATTTCCCTGTGGACTGATTGTTTCGATACTTGCACAGTACTTATATAGGACTTAAGCCTGCTTTATAATAAAAAAACATGAAAATCTCACTTTTTTATAATATGTCCCCTTTAAATACACACGTTTAGCTACAGTTAAGGACATATAGGTCCTCTGTATGTTGTCTGGGAATCTGAGGATTTGGGAACCCGACAGGAGTTAACATTATACATTGATGGATATGCAATAGGCTGATTCCAGCATATTTGAGACTCAATATGTTAAATATGAACTAGGCCAATAAATTAATAAATAAAGGATTATTTATTTATGCCAGTGGAGAGTTGGGGTGGCCTTCATGTTGGCAAATAAAACAAATACAATAACTGAACAGTAGAAATAAATGAAGTACATAATTAATAAATCAAATGTTAAAGGCAACATATTATGCTAATTTCCAGGTTCATACTGTCGGGTTTATTACATGTTAAAAGGCTTTAATGTTCAAAAACATTACTTTTCTCAAACTGTCATTGATGCAGTATTCACAGACGGTCCGTTTTAGTGCTTGTCTCTCTAAAGCTCCCAGTAAGAGCTAGTTATTTGTTGCTAGTTGTTGTTTTACTAATAAGAAGTAGTACTGTGCGATTTGTTGATTTTTTGATTTTCTTGTTAATTATATTTAGTTTTTTGTGTAATTAGAGTTTTGTTTTCTTTTGTTTATGTATTGGGTAAAACTGTGGGCACCTGCGGTTATATAGGGAGGCAGGCAGGAAGGACCAGCATTAACGTTATTGAAAAATGAAAATGTTTTTAAAAATAAACTTGTTAAAAACACTAACACCAAATTTCTAATTAAACATGTTGCTTCATTTCCTTTGTAAACTACTGTAAAAAAAAATGTTATTAAAAGTATTTTTTGGAGAATTAATTATTGCAATAATTAATTACAAATTATTACAAGAGGAGATGTTGAAATATTATGACTAGATATTTGACCTCTAATATTATGACTTTTTTTCTTATTTCTCACAGCATTACAGCTTTTACAACCCTCTGCTGTGTGCTTTTTTCTCTCCCTACTATGACAAGGTTATTTTATGTTGCTATAGCACTGAAAATTTCATACATGCAGACTCAATGATTGTCAATTGAACCTCAAAACACATGCCGTCGCCGCCCGACAGACTCAATAAAGGTCTATTCACATTTGAAACATGCTTGCACCTCTTCCGTTATTGTGTACGTGCGCATTGGGGCGGCTCTGCACGGTTGCCTGTGGTGCACTGAGCGGAGTGGGGGTGCCCCTAATGTTCAAATTAGTTGAACTTTATGGGTACAACCAACTGACCACGACTTGAACTGAAAGATTGGAAAACAAATTTGGCTATTGTGTTTCTGAATTTCCCAGAACTGTACAATAACAAATTGGCCTCATAATGAGATCAGACAAAAAAAATGTGTATATAAGCATGCAGACCAGGTTTGTTATCAAAATACAGTTTCAGAGTCTCTGAAACGTAGCGTTCTATTGCTAGCAACATTAGCATTGTAGCTAAGGCTGTGTTGTTTAGTACAGCACCACCAGAGTGGTAAATACCGCACCGACAAGACCCTTGTTTTTCTGCTGTAACTCAGTAGTAGGAGTGGGGAAGATGAGAAACTTGAGGCTTTATGCAAATGCACTGACAGAGAGACGTGTGAACACAACATTAGCAAGGAGCTTGGGGTCGATGGTTGGGTCAACAAAGTGTGTGGCCGGTGACTTCTACCAACAGTCAGTAACTTTGAGCAAATATGATAAAAACTAGTTTTTTTATAAAATTGTCACTATATCCTGAAAAAAGTGCATGAGACAGATAATCTGTGGGGGAAAAAAATCATGTTCCTCTACCTCCTCCTAGTGGTCCTAATGGAATTTGCAAGATTTCACCACATCCGATGGGAAACAACCAAGTCTGTCAGTCACTGCTCATGAAACTTGCAAACTCTGATCATACTGTCAAACTAGGCAGCGCTGATCAAATATGAATCAATATTATGTTACTGTAATGCCTATTTCTCGCCTCAAATGTTTTCAGAAATATATTTTGTGTTGCTGTAAAATGAGAAAGTTTGTTCCAGCCGGTGGGTGGTGCTTGGTTCGGCTCGACTGTTTTCAACATGGCGGGCGGGTCACAAACTTTCTCATTTTGCAATTAACAAACAACAAAGTGCATGGCACTATGTCATCAAGACATTTGTCAAAAAGAGCACACCATTTTCCAAAAGAGAGACATCCTTACAAAAGACAAAACGTGCATAAAAGAGCCAACAGGACCATCCGTACACAGAGTGCATATTGGTGATGGAGTAACTTTCATTAAGAAACCTTTCCTAGGAGTGAGATAGGATTGATGTAAAAAGTTGAGGTGGATCTGCAGATGATTGGTGTTTTTTGGAGGTATCAGCTATTCGTTGCAAAGTTTTATTCGAGTCCAGTGGCACATTCTCTGTCCGGTGTTCAAGGTCTTTGGACCTGTTCAATATATAGAAGGTTGTAAGAAGACACAGAAAAGAATAAGTACAGTTTGAATACTAATCTCATTTTACCTTGTTTATTCAAGATAGAATGCAGCTGATGTGTTTCCAGTGGTTTATTCCATGCTAACACCGTATGCTTTAAGCGGTTATGATATAGAAAAAAAATTATGTTGTAATGATGTTGTAATGGTCATTAATAAACAATGTCATCCTGCTGATAGGGATGTCAGAACAGAAATGACTGATATAGGTTCTTTTACAAGGTATGACAAATCTTCTATTTCGTCATTTAGTTTGACGGACTAGTAGGCTAACAACGATATATCCATCATGAGGGGAAATTCAATAACCCTCAGAAACCCACGTAGACCCATCTTTATCTTTTTTTTTAGAAGGGAGGGGGGTCTTCAGGGGGAGATAGCAGGTCATATTTGATGCTAAATTTAACCATTTTCTAGCACTCGAGAACTGGTAAAAATATGATGAAAAATCCCTCTAAAATACCACATTGAGACACCAAGATGTTGAGGAACACCATAGAAAGCCATGCTGCGATTTGGTATCTTTAACCTTTGACATTTGGAGATTTCTGCAAGAATTGCATTTTTCAGTGAAGGATAGCTGTTCTGGAAACTGCCTAGAAACCCCCTTATTGTCAATCTACCTACAAAAGCGATACATCCTCTGAATGCTCTAGGTCTCTAGTTTGTGGTGAAATGGCTATTATGGGGACTAACATTATCCCACATGAATACAGTTGGGCTCATTGGATCCACAAGAGTCTCAGCTTTCCAGTCATACCCATTTGTTGTAATTTCCAGACTGTTTAGGGACCCGAGTGTGGACAAACATTTTTTTTAGAATAATCGAAAATAAAGAACTGCATGTGATTATCATAAAGTGGGCATGTCTGTAAAAGGTAGACTTGTGGGTACCCGTAGACCCCATTTTCCTTCACAGATCTTGAGGTCAGAGGTCAAGGGACCCCTTGATGTGGGCACACCAGTTTTATTGGAGCGTTATTTAGCCTCCTTGCAGACAAGCTAGCATGCCATGGTTGGTACCGATGCATGCCAGCTCCAGCCTCTGAAAGCTGGGTTAATCAGAGGGTTAATATTGTCCCGGCCCATGGATCAGCCAGGCTTTATTAGGAAGGACAAGTATGTGTTTCTCTGAACCTACTGATATATCACTGTGGTAGTAGATCCAGAATAAAACAGAACACGAAGAGGAAGAAATATCTTCCATGCCAGGAAGTCAGACAAACCCATTGCATCCTGCCTTCTTAAACTACACAAACTGTGTCATATCAAGTTTCTATTTCTGTCTGTTTCATCTTGTTAATCAATTGCGATGATCAATAGCGCGGTGGACCTTTTTTTTTTTTTTTAAATGAACATCACGTTTCCAAGGGGACTATATATCCGTTTAATCAACATGGAAGAGAAGCAGACACAGAACAGAGAGAAGGCTGCCTCTGCTTAATGTTAATGAATTAGGCGAGTTGCTTGTAACACATCACGGTGTAATTAAATGATACGGGCCGAGCATCGACGAGCACAGGGCATATTAGATGTACTACTTAATGTGACCAGGCAAATCCAAGCGCCATATTGATCAGCCGCTTAATGTTCTCAGGCTCAGCCTCAACCCTCGACCTCCATTTCATTTTCCAGTCATTACAGTCGACCGGCAGGATTTAGTGCAGCTGCAGGCAATACGATGATACATCCAGAGATGGAAAAAAAAAAGGAATAAAGAGAAGGGGAAAAGATCTGAGGTATATTGTCACCTTTATCCCTCTCCTCCCGGGTTCAAATCAATGAGCGTTGCTAATGGCTAAATGCTAAATATACCTGTCTACTGCTGGCAAGAGAACATTTCATTCCTGCCCCGTCCCATCAGGCCTGGCCCCCAAAGCAGCCTCGTCGGCAGACATTTCGGAGCCCCCGCTAGATACGTATTGATAAGTCCATGATTTGGGATGGTGGAGGGCACAAGAGGAAAGGTTGAGGGGTTGAGGAGGAGGGAGACAAGAAAGGAAAGGTATTGATTAGTACTCAGAGAGTTCAACTACAGTGACATCTTGGCTCTGCATTAAACAATATGATGAGTGGAGATCAATGAGGTGTCAGAAAGGGAGCTACCTTTAAGAGAAAGGTGGAGCTGGTGGGATACATACAGTATATATGCAGTATATACTGTATTAGGGCTGTCAATCAATTAAAATATTTAATCGCGATCAATTGCAAGATTGTCCATAATTAATTAGGATTAATAATAAATAATTGTAAATTTTTTTATCTGTTCAAAATGTACCTTAAAGGGAGATTTGTAAAGTATTTAATACTCTTATCAACATGGGTGTGGGCAAATAATGACAAATATTGTCCAGAAACCCTCACAGTTACTTCATTTAGCATAAAAAATATGCTCAAATCATAACATGGCAAACTGCAACCCAACAGGCAACAACAGCTGTCAGTGTGTCAGTGTGCTGACTTGATTATGTCTTGCCCCCAAACTGCATGTGATTATCATAAAGTGGGCATGTCTGTAGAGGGGAGACTCGTGGGTACCCATAGAACCCATTTTCATTCACATATCTTGAGGTCAGAGGTCAAGGGGACCCATTTGAAAATGTTTGGAGCGTTATATAGCCTCGTTGGCTACTATGAAATGGTTGGTACCAATAGATTCCTTTTTGTTTTCTAGTTTGATATGATGCCAGTATCTTCACACTAGCTTTAAAATTGAGTCCACTTCAACCTATAAATCGCAAGTTGCGTTAATGTGTCAAAGAACTTAGTGGTGTTAAAATAAATTAGTATATACACTGCATATATACTGTATATATCCCACCAGCTCCACCTTTCTTTTAAAGGTAGCTCCCTTTCTGACACCTCGTTGATCTCCACTCATCATATTGTTTAATGCAGAGCCAATTTTTTTAAATCTATCACTCTGGCTAGTTTCTTAAGATTACCAATTAGCTCAATGTGTAAGTGTTGAAAGTAAAGATTATTATGTTGAAAAAACTTTCAAACTGAAATCTGCCATTTAAATCTATTTATTTTTGAACTATTGGTCAATTTTGAATTAAACAACGGAACATTTTGAATTTACTACTTTACTACTACAACTGGATTTTTCTTCTTAATAACAGCACCTAAAGGCTCATGGGTATTGTGCTATTTTGAGCCATCTACCAATCCAAACTTACTGACAAACTGCAACCTGCAGAATAATTACATTATATGGGAAAATCACATTTTTTCTATGTTAAGTAACATTGATGATATTATTGACAAAAAATATTTTAAATGGTAAAACAAAGTTGAAGAAAATCACCTCCAGAACCAGCAGAGTCTCCCGCTGTGCAACTCAATCTGAACTAACGAGTTATTTGGGCAGATATTCAGAAAATTTGGAACCAGGCTAATTTACAGTAAAAACATTAAAATAATGGAGACAGTGCTGAGATGGCACAAAAAACAATCCTCTAAACCTTGTGTCCATCCCAGCATACAACAGATGTGAGTTAAGGTTCAACACATTCATACCTATGAGCAACATGGTGTTTCCAACGCAGCTATCATGGCTTTCTTCAGATTTTGGGAAGAAGACCATGTTGACTCCAGAACACAGCCAATGGATATATCAACCGTGGACCTTCTTGCTGTGAGGAGTCCGTGTTTTGGCCGCTTGGTTGCAGTCCTGTTACATCATTTATAGAGCTGAAATAATTAGATCATTACATGAAAATGTTGTAGAATGCAGCTGTGTGATAGCTTGCCTCCATTCAAAGTATGGTCACACCTCTCTGGAGTCCTCTTGCGCTAAAGGAAAGCTTCATTGAGGGTATAAAATTAGAATTAGAATGAAAATACAAACAGATGAGATCTCACTGAGCTCAATGGAAACATTAGAGCTGATGTAAACTCCCTCTGCCTGAGTGGCTTGTGGAAGAGAGGAGGAAACAAGGATGGGATGCAATCTTCAGGTCAATTATCCTCCTATCTATTTTAGCACAGGAACTTTTACCAAATCAGAAACGACTAATGAAGGAGGAAGAGGAAGAAGAGGGGAGATACATCTCGACGATCTCATCCCCTTTCTTGCCCGATCTTCTAGCAGCCATGCTGTTGGAGAGGAACCTCCGAGAGGTCATGCCAACCAGACTTAATGTATGTAGAGAGCAACGGGGAGGAGAGACACAGAGAAGTGAACACAGTAAAGATACAAATTATAAAGGCGGTATACTGTAACCTGCCTCGTTCTATAAGGATAATTGTGAGTTATTCTTTATAGTTGTTGCCATTATAACTATCAGTAATAATACCATTGTACTCACAAATGTAATTGCTGGAATCTGGGAACATGGCTACATCACTAAAAAAAATGTAGGCATCAGGTTTTAAACAAACTTAAATAGACAGAATTAATTGGAAGACAGAATAAAGGTGAACAGTAATATTGTAAATACCCATTGCAGGTTAGCAAGGGTGTCACAATTTTGATTTTTAAAAAAAAATGAGTCAAAATAACCTTTTGATTTTGGCCTTCAAAATCAGAAGCAGGATCTGTGATTCTCCCAGTATTTTTTTTTTGTCCACCCACCGACACAATTTGCGTGTGTCCAAAGAAAAAAAAAAAAAAGCTTAATTGACAACACAGCATAGCTTACCGGTAGCTTGCAGCTGCACTTTTGTGTTATTGTAATTATCACACTTGATGTTGTATATTTTTAAATACTTGCTTTATGATCTATTGATAAACTTGTGTTTCCCAGGTCTCTCTTGAAAATTACCTGATTAAATAAAGGTTTGATGACAAACCTATGAAGAATTATCACCTGAATCTGTAGCTCCCCACAGTATTGGCCTTGTACCGCTGAGGCGAGGCATAACAACGCTTTGGTGAGCAAAAGAAAGCATCTGTGGCCCGTGCCGCCCTCTCTTCCCAAGCAGCCACAATGGAAGCATTCCAACCTGCTTGGAGCGGAACGACGTGCAGAGATGCCCGTCTATGGAAAAGAGCATCCCAACGGTGAGGGCTGCGTTCCCCGGGTCCCCCCACGGCGTGATGCCGAGTGTTTTCCGCCCACTCCTTGGTGATGTTCATATTGAAAATGTAAATAATGTTTTGATTACTGTAAAAACAAATGACATTTCTCAGAGAGCGCATTCCTCTCTCCTCCCCAATCAATGTTAGTATCATGTTGGCACTGGAGAAAAAGACAGGACATCAACAAAGTCTGATGAATGTTTGCAACAAACCTTGACCAGTTGTCGATATTTTTCAGTCCAGACCAAAGTTGTGGTGGACATTGCCATTCCTAGAGAAAAAAAAAAAAAAGCTTGAGTTGCATGAAACTGTAATTATCCTTTAATGTCCTCATAAACATCCAACTTATTTGCTCAAATAGCTGCCAGAGTCACATACCGCTTTGTCACACCTCTTTATTTTTGGCATCGAAACCACTATAGTAACCCGACCGCTGACAAAGCCTCGGTATTTGACGACCTGGGAATCAGAACGGGCTGAAATATCCAGCGATTACGATGCAATCCAGTCAAAGGATCTTTAACCTTTGAAAGCAGAAGCGTCACTCTGCTCACTCTGTGGACTAAACTCTCTTATTTTCTCCATGTTTCCCATTTTGCTGAATGATTTCTCCCTCTTGACTCACTCGGTTTCCTCTAAAATATATCTCCCTCTATTTGTTTTTCTGTATCTTACACCATCATCATGAGGTTGCATATATTGTATAGACACTTTGTCCCCGAACCTTTGCAGTCCTGCTGTCTATTCTTTGTCAAATATTTTATCTCTTTCTACTGATATTGCACTCCTTGTAAGTCACTCATCTGAATGCCCAAAAGTATGAATATAACATACAATGGAAACGAGCAGAGAAGCTACAAAACTGGATAATAGCAGGGAGAAGATGAGAGACAAAGAGCGGGGAGAGGCAGGGAAGGAAGCGAGTAAAAGGAATGTTAGGAGAGGTTACAGAAAACATCTCTCTGGGTATTTAAGTGTGAAAGAGATAGAGAGAGAGAGAGAGAGAGAGAGAGAGAAGATGGTTGGCAGACAGAGTGAGAAGCAAAGAGACAGAAAGGCAGCGAATTGAAAAAGCGCTCAGCTTGACTCGGCAGAGCATGTATTGGTGTAGCAGAGCACAAATGAGAAAGATAGACAGAGAGGATGAAGAGTAGTAAAGAGAGAAAGCGTGGGGGGAAAAAGGAAAAAGGCCGTTAGATCATTGTGAGGGTCAGAGTCTGTTCACAGGAAAGGTGTGTGTGAGACGGTGGACATGCATGCTAATGTCCAGGTGCTAACCTAACCGATACTGCTCCTTGAATGTTGATTCTGCAACCCTGTCCCCCTACAAAATACACTGATATATTACTAATTTTTGCTGTCAAATATGTTTTGGAGTAATTACTGCTTACATTACGATGACTGGTAATGTTTTTTTTCCAATCAAAAGTCACACAGAGGAAGTGGGGATGAACACAATGCTTTGAACACACACAATGATTACAATGGGTTCACATTCTATGTCACGTGTGTTTAGGCTACTAAACGCTTGGTGAGACAAATATGGTGGTTTAAGTGCTGAAAAAGTCAACGAGTTCTTGCTTGAGTCTGAGATTTCAAGCCAAATGACTCCAAACTGAAATATATTAATAAAATCCGAATCCAAGATTCAAATTGATTTAAATACAGCACTGATGCTATACCATTGTTAGACCATCGAGTGTTGATTCGTAAAGATCAACAGATCATTGGTTTTATGCCCCGACATTCATTCATTCATTCATTCATTTACATTTTCAAACTCTTCTTTAAAAATATAGGCTACATTACGTGAGATATAACCACCATATTTGTTGTACCACACTATGGCCATATGGTCAAATTTGATTCATTTATTTAAATTAATTGGGAACAAACCGTTAAACACAAAAACTAAAAATTGCCCCACTAGATGACAGAAAGGTACTTTACAACAACAGCTTGAGTTTTCTCACCTGCAAAAACCCACCAGATCTTAGTGGTGAATATGTCCTGCCAATATTTTTCGTGTTGCCTGAGGTGGTGCATGGTACCCGCGTGTTGTATAGCCTACAAAATGTAGTTTTTCTGTCAACGAAGCATTCGTTGTTTACATAACTCATGGAGAAGTCAAAATGTTGCCATACTAGTGACTTCAGGAAAGCAGGAGGATTTTCCAGTTCTGTTGTTTCTGCGTCATCTGTCTCCGGCAGTTGCCATGGTGTCAAAGTGCAGCTGAAGGCTACTGGTAAGCTACGCTGTGTCGTCTTTGAGCTGCAGGCTAACTAAAAGCTAGCTAATTGAAATTGTGACACCCCTACAATAATAACTATTGAATGGGTTTATCATTTCTTTTGTCATTCAGTTTGCCCGATTCTGTGGTTTAAGGGCGCATTATTGATTCATAATTGATAGTTTTGCTATTTTCTCAATAAATCCTTTAATCGTTTGCTCTGTAAAGTATGAGAAAATAGTGAAAAGTCCTACAGCCCAGAGGGATGTCTTCAAAGTCCTTATTGAAAGTCTGTCCAACAGTCCAAGCCATTTTATTATCACATTGGACAAAGAAAAGCAGCAAACCCTTGACTTTCTGGCTAGATTTAGGGACTTTTGGAGCTCTTGCTGCTAGCTGCTTTCAACGGAACAGTGTTGGCAACACTGGGCTCGGTTTTTTCGGCTGGATCATTTCTTAAAAATCCAGTGTACTCTTGCTGGTTTCTCAACATCACCCACCCTGCCTTTAATGCCAGGTTTGAGCGGGGCCTGAGATTTCTCTGGTCAGAAACTCCACAGGGTTTCTTAGGAAGCAGATTTTACTCGCAGATTTACAGACTATTGAGTAAATTCCTCCCACATCACAACAGAATGTTTTATCCGTCAGGTATCTGATATGAAATAGTAATCATAAAAACATATTGACTGGCTGTGGGCTGGGAGGATCCTTCATCAGATCAGAGCTGGACCTGAATGTCTTTCAATAAAGGTGAGCCCATTCCAAGCATGTTTAGTTCGATCAGCTGGACTGCTGAGAGGGATGTCTTAAGATAACATGAAATAGCCACACCGCAATGCCTGGAAATGATTGTTTCTGTCTCAGAGAACTGTGGTGTGCTAAAGTGAAAATGTCATCCAAACAAACTAAATCAAATAACACAAAATCACAAGGTTTCATGGGGACACGCAGATGGATGTTTACATCTGATAGTCTGCAGTTATTCATACAAGGGGGGTTAGGCATCATAAAATAAACTGAGGGCGCACTGCAAACTGGACGGATGCTCAGAGCATCACTAACAACAGCTGAGACACTTGTAATTAAAGCAAATACATCCGCAAACATAACTTTCTCTTTTAAAGGATACATATTGATTTGATTATTTTATTTGAATTTGTCTGTCGTGATACAACATTCACATACTATGTGTACGTTGTCTTTGCAGGCCATGAAGTGATCCCCTTGTAGAGTGACTACACTGTAAGAAATGGGGATAAAATCCACAGTCCTCCTGTAAGCAACATTAAATTTCAGCTGAAGCTAATAAGTCTCAGTTAGACATATCAAGCGGTTATCTTGTCTTGTTAGTATATTTCCCCGGATAACATTTCCTTGCTTAGTCACAGCGGAGGCATGTACATTTTTTTCAGGTGTTTTGTCAAGTTTTATGTTCCAGTCCATTTGTGTTTCCCTTTACCTTAACCTGGACCCAAACTTAATTCTAAAGCTCTATACTTTCACATCTGCAGGGTCTCTCTTGCGTTCATTATGTTATTTGCCCATGTCTGTGTTTGTAACTGCACAGAGCATATGCACATATGATGTCTACCTATGCAGACACCCAGTGTAGCATGAACAGAACTACATGTGCATCCATTTTGGAGTATATCCTGCCTCTTAGCCCAATGCCGTCATCTTTTGCTTAACTTCAACTCAAAATTTGCCTTAAACTCAACCAGTCACCTCTGCAATACCTAACCATGAATTTATGTTAACCTAAATTAAGGCCAAACCCCAAACACAGAGGACAAAGCCATGGGAAACATACTGTGACACAAGACCAGGACACATCAAGCAAAAAGTTATTTTTATAAAACGGTCACTATATCCTGACAGTAGTACATGAAACAGGTAACCTGAAAAAAATTATGTTCCTCTGTGTCCTCCGGTGCTCCTAATGGCATCTGCAAGATTTCACAGACTGGAGGAAAACAAGCAGTAAGAGCTGATTTGAGGTCTGCTGTCCATCTGCTGTCTATGAGAGCTGGCTGTCAATCACTCGCGAACTCCGACCACACGGTCAAACTAGGCAGCGCTGATCAAATATGAATCAATATTCTGTTACTGTAATGCCTTTTTCTCGCCTTAAATGTTTTCAGACTCATGTTGTGGTGTACGGTTTAGCTGTAAAATTTGTGACGGTGCCACCATGGTGAAGGAACGCCAAGTTCTGGTCACATGACCGGAGCACAGCCAATAGGAACACTCTCTCAATGAAATGACCTGTGATTGGTCAAAGATTTTTTAAAGCCTGAAAACAGAGCCATGAGGAGGTGCAGAAGTCTAGTTTTCTCTCAGAACACTTGAATTACAATATGCTGAAAGGTTATTGTGGAAATTTTGCCCAATGACGCCAATATACTGCCTCCTGCCACTTTAAGGGATCACCAAAGTGATTACAATTCAACCTGAGCTGGCCATGACTGTCTGAACCAAATGTCATGGCAATCCATCATCCAATTGTTGAGAAATTTCAGTCAAATCCAAAAAATGTCAACCTCATGGTGCCCCTAAACAAAAAGTCAGGGGAGGGCTAAAGGAAAGGTCAAGGGATCACCAAATTCATTAAGATTCATTGCGTGAACACCATGATGATATATACCAAATTGGATATCCATCCATCCAATCGTTTTCAAGATATTTCACTCTGAACCCATTTTACTCTGGACCAAAGTGGTGGACCATATCCAATCGACTGGCATTGCCATTCCTAGAGCCATGCCGCTAACATGGCTAAATATAATGAAACACTTTCCCTCAGCTTGTCCACATATGTACATTTGGAAATTAACTTAAGAAAGGTAAGGGGTTGTAGGTGTCAGGCACCAAGGTGCTAACTACAGCAACAACTATCTAAGTTGTACCCGTTACACTAGGGATGCACCAGCCCCATCTGCCAGATTGAGATATGGGCCAGTACTCTTCTTATTAAGCAGATCAAGTACCATCCACATTCACATTACAGTTTTTTTCGGACACATAAAGCACAGTTATTGAAACTGAGACTTCAACTCAAGTCTCCAAAACTCACATTTCCTGCTTCGCACCCAATTTGCAATTCAACATGGCACTTTTTGCAACACTGCACACGGTTCTCTACATGCGACACAGGAATCTGACATAAAGTCACTTATTTATCATTTCAAATCACTGCCATTCAAAATGACACACCCATGGACCAATTGGCCAATACATACACCATCTGCTCAAACACCTAATTGCGTGACGGCGTGTCAAGTATAGTGTCCTTTCAAAATAAACGTTTTTCACAGGAAAATAGGTTTAGGCAACACAACCACTTAGGTAGGGTTTGGAAACGGTCGTGGTTGACGTTAACTTCACTGACTCAACTAACGACTCACTGGACTCACGATACCAACAAGTCACGTGACTAACAACGTACCTGACTAAATAAGTCAAAGTTATTTTTAGTTTCACACAGGACCGGAACACCGGTTTCCTGGTTGAAAGCTTTGTGTTTCTTTGACCCATCCACCGCCGCTCCCACCCGGCCATAGCGGACTTTTGCGCTATTACAGTTTTTCTCAATTGTTTACACACAAATACTGGTACTTGACACACAATGACCACAACATGTAACTCATGCACCAACCCCCTGAACCAATTCTGCTAAGCTACAAGCAAAATTCCTGCTTTACACTCAAATTGCAGTTCTAAAACACACTTTCTTCAGAACACTACACACAATTCTCTGCATTTGGCACAATTTTCATGAAGAAAATCTCATTTTCACAAGGAACACACTGTCATTCAAAATTCTAAAGTCAATTGCCCTACTATGCACACTGACTCATCACATGGGCAAACACCTGTCACACAGTGTTACAATTAGCAATCAGTTGATGCTTTTCATGGCTGGATTCGACATGCTAAGCGATATTTCCCCCGCTGCTTGGCCAGGGAAAACATTGCTTGTGATGTGGATGAGGTGCTGTGGCCAGACCGAAACAGAAGAGAGGATGCAGCATAGTTTTTTTTCCGTTTTTTTTACTGTAACTGTATACAGTAAATTCTTCTGTTGTTTTGTATGTAGACCACTGTATGTGCAACTTTGTGTTGGTTGGGATGTTCGCTGTGTACATTGTTTTTGTGGGGAAAATAAAATATATTTGTTACCGTGTATTTGTGTGTTCTGAGTATAAAAACAATATTCTAAAATATTTTACAACACACTTATGTATGTACTGTCTGTAGTAAGTGTAACACTGAACAAAAAAAAGGCCTAAGTCATTATGATGAATGGAGAAGAAGTGTTTTCCATTCATCATAGTGTTTTACATTGAGCACATCAGTGTTCAACTGGTTCTTATAAATGTCTATTCATATGATGGTTTGTGTGTCATTTGAAAACAAAATACCATTTTGAGAAGAAATAACATTGTTTTGAATGTAAAGTTTCATTTTGCAGGAGAATTGAGGGGTTTTGCCCATTGTGTGTGTGTTTTTTGATTTGTGTGTAGAGTTCTGAGAGTATGAGGCATGCTTTCAGAAAATGTGTGTAAACAATCGAGAAAAACTGTAATACTACGTCACTTGCTCCGACAATCGAATAACGCAGCGGGTGGGCTTACATTGGAGTTAGTTGAAAGCCCAGTTCGTCACAAACTGTCGCGAAAGGGTACATCCTTGCGTCGGTTTCCGATGCCGAGGGGCACTGCCCAATCGGCGGTATTGGATGAGTTGGGAGTGAGACTGGGTTGGAGGAGGGATTTACCAGACCTAAATAGTGGACTATGCTTCAGAATATTGACATACTGTTCTCCTCAAAGGCTTCCCATGAATCGTGCATAGTATGTGACCCTGCATTGTAAAGGTCTCCTTGCCTTTCAGTCATAGTAAACTGGGATGAAAAAGCTGAATGGATAAATGTAATGACTTTAGTACTTAATTCAGCTTCAGTTTGCCCATTATTGGTTTCTTTGAGTTGAATATGTGGATACAGCACAGTGGCTAACAAGAACTGGAAACTCATGTCACAAGAGTTACTGACCCTCCTGAGTCGGTACCTTTAGAATGGAGAATAGAGGTCAAACAAAATCTAAATGTATCCTATTGATTACATTTTTTTTTTCTTATTTCTGCTATTTTATTAAATTATACATTTTACATTTACATTTTAACCAACTTTCAATAAATAGACATTGTTAACATTGCTGCTTGAATTCCATCAAGCTCAGTGCATATAAAACCATCCTCAGCTCTGTATGGTCAGGCTCCCGCTTTAATTAATGATTCAATGAATCGCTACGAAAGATCTCTGACCTTGGTTACAAATACCTCTGAGGCTAAGCAAGAACACTTTATTCATACAGCACATTTCACACACAAAGTCAAAGTGTTTTACATAAGGCATAAGTTACCATTTAATGGAGTCATATCACATGTTTTCCTCTCATTCAAAGTTACCATAAGGAACTTTTATTTTGAGTTGATTTTGGCGACCTTGTGTTTCGATGAGCACCACTTCTTTGTGTCGTAAAGATCTGCAGCCGCCACATTCCCTTTAAAATTGACCTACCACCGGTCTCCTCTCCGAGGTTGAGCTCGTTCAGAGTGGGAACCTCCTGACAACGCCCCAAGCCCGTTCTCTCCATCGTAGGACTCGGCGCCGTGCAGAGCCCCAAGCGGTCCGGCGCGTGCAACCGTTCTGGGCTTGGGTCTCCAATGTCATGGTGCCATTGTCGCTGAGAGGCGCGGTGTGTTTTTGGGATGCATGGTACCCTCAGGTAAACGCTGTTAGCTCTGTCAGCACTTCCGTCATTGTTTGTATTAGCGCTAGCATCATTAGCTGTGAGCTGCCGGCTCGCTGTCACCATGTTCAGAGCCTCTGAGAGGCAATAGAAATGCTCCCAATCCTGCATTTAGCACCTTTAACATTGTGGCGCTGCAGCCTTCACATTAATATGAAAGGTTGTGTAGGCAGATCAGTATTGTCCCTGTTAAAGACCAACTTGCAGGTTGAATTTTTTACTAAATGTATACTTAAAGGAGCAGTGTGTAGAATCTGGCGGTATTTAACGGTGAGGTTGCAGATTGCAACCAACTGAAACTTCTCCCATGTGCCAAGCGTGTAGAAGAACTACTGTGTCCGACACAAATACGCAAATGTCTCTCTCTAGAGCCAGTTGTAATCTTATTTTCAGGTAATTATACACTAAAGAAAACATACCTATTACCGTTTCTATTTCTGCCGATAGATCCCCCTAATTGTTACATACTGGTCCTTTAATGTTTCCTGGAAATGATAATTTCAAGAGTTAATGCAGCATGTAATGGGTTCAGAAATTCAGAGGAAAATGTAGGCGTTTTGAGGAATGCTTTTAAAAATGCTTATTTTTTCGCAGTGCCTGAAATTAGGTTACATAAGGGGGTCCGTGTCATTGGCCAACGTCATCTGTACATATAAAAGATCAGTAATCACAGCCAAATCATATTCAGAATGGGTTCAGCAGTCACAGGCATGGATTTTCATATGAAAAAATTCACATAGAAAATGATAAAAAAAAAAGATTTTGCACACATTTATTTGGAGGATGGGGACCTCGACTTCAGTGGATTTCCGCATTTCATAAACCATGTCAACAGCTTAGTAGGAAAATTGTCTTTTTCGGAATATGGGCAAAAAAACTGAATATTTTGTCCATGTAAACATAGTCAATGACTAATATCTTGTCAGTCTACAAAAGCCTGTTCAGTAGAAATTCTTGAAATTGCGGTTGTAATTATTTCAGATTCAGGGACTAGAATCCACAGCTGATGGTTTAGTGAGCTGAAACAGCGGTCCAGTGCAAATGTGGATATGCTTACGTTGGCATTCACACATACTTCTCTCCACATTCTTTACCCAGATTGCAAAAAGAGGTGAACTGTGTATTAGCGACAGTCAATCAGCGGAGCGTTGCGATTCGTCACAGAAATCACCCTTCATGCAAAATGAATTTCCCTCCGAAGACCGGCGCTATGAAAGGTTATAAATTGACTTTAATATTAACTAGCCTTGCCTTAAGGATATGAAGCTCATTCTAGTTGGTACACTTCCCCATTTCCCGCCCTCACTCTGTCTTACTCTGCCTTTTTTTTTTCTCTTTCGCCCTCTCTCCCCTCTCTGAGCATGCATCACAGGCGTGCAGACATTAACGTAATAGAATGTGATAACAAATCCAAATTATACTGCAGAAAAAGTGCTTTCATTTGTCTTAACAGTCGCTGAGCGTGAGCTCCAGAATGGAGCTTTAGTAAAAGCAAGGAGATTTTTTTTGCCGAGTGTGTATGTGCGTGTGAAAAATAGATCATTATGAAAATCCATGTGTTGCGTTTTCCCTCCGAGTAGATTTATAATTTTTGTGTCCCCTCTGTCAGCCATTATTGCCTCAAACAAAGACAAAAGAGGATGCATAAGAATGAGGATTTTTTTTTTTCTCCCTCTTTGACTGTCAGTACTTGAAATATATTTCTGTGCTGTGTGTTCCCGCTGTACGTGTGGTGAAAGTCTATCACTGCTTCTCTGAGCTTCTGAATGGCTTCTGCTTGGAGTAAATACAGAGCTTTGTTATGATTTTTGAAGTCTCTTCATGTGTCTCCCTTGACGGAGCACATCAGCCGACTGGAACTCCAAATCCATCCCTGTGTGTGAATAATGATTAGAGAAAATGAACTTACAACGCATTTCATCACTTTCATGCTCTCTCTGCATACTTGGCTGGGGTCCCGTAGTCAAAGCCGGCGGAGTACCTGGAGTCTCTCCTTGAGCGGAGACACAGAACGAGCAGACGAATGCAAATAGTGACACTGCGGGGGTAAACTTGTTGAGGCTCACACACACTGAGTGTGGAACCTGATGGGGATTAAAGCGGTCAAAAGATTTGATGGTGTGGAGCTTACCCATATTGGCAGTAAAATACTTGCACACACACACACTCATACAAACATTCAAATCCAATCAGCGTGCCAATATTAAAAAGCCATTGTAGCTCATCTGACTGACAAAGTGTTTTTTTTTGCTTTTCTGGTTTCATTTGTCAGGCTGATGGGAGCACAGGAAGGAGGCATCGTTGTCATTCATTGGCTCGTCGGCACGACAACATCAAGTCTCCTGCTACCTGGTTAGACAAATGAATCACACTGCTCGGTGGCTAAGTACTGCAGCAATACTCTCATTGTGTTTTCCTCCCAGTGCACATTGTCTCTCCCACTTTGTCAAATACCGACGCTTGGTCAGTGGCGGTGCATGAATAGCAGAAAAGATGAGTGACAGTCGGAAACGAAGCAGCATCTAAAGTTATGGTATTCTGGAAATTATAAGGTTTAGTATAATTATATTGAATAATTTAAGTGATATATGTGCACACATACTAATCGTAGGTCAAAACAGCGCTAAATTTGGCTGAATTATAAAAGGCAGAAGTGGTAAAATGAAGAGCCGTTTGGGAATTCCCATCACTAGATGAATGTAAGTCCAATGACAATGAGAATGAGAAAGTTTGCTCTGGCCGGTGGGCGGTGCTTGGTATTTCCTCAACTGGTCTCAACATGGCTGCAGTCACAAACTTTCTTATTTTACAGCTAAAGAGTACTCAACTTATTCATATTTGATCAGTGCTGTCTAGTTTGACTGTTTGATCGGAGTTTGCGAGTGATTGACAGCTGCTCAGAGACGGCAGAATTTTTTTTTTATTTTTCAGATTACCTGTCTTATGCATTACTGTCACGATATTGTGACCCGTTCATAGAAATAACTTTTTTCAATCATATTTGCTCCAATTTTACCCACTGCTGCTTTAATACTTTAAACATTTGCATATTATTTCTAACGGTTCTATAGCTTTTTTTATTTTTCTAGTTGTGCAATTATATTGTAAATATTTTACTTCACTGTATATCACTTTCACCTGCCGCAAGTACCCCATAGTAAAGGAATAGTTTGACATTTGACAAACGCTCCTTCATTTTCTTGCCAAGAGTGATGTGAAGCTAACATGTCTGTGTGTAACAAAACTGGTGTCAGAATGTTATTAACTTAGCTTATTTTAGCATGAAAGCACTGAAAACAGTGGAAAACAGCCAGCCTGGCTCTGTCCAGAGTTCAAAACTACACTTACCAACACCCTGGGGAGCACTGGGACTGAAATTGAACTTTGAGATGGAGAAGCCCTTTAATACGAAGGGCCGGAAACCACAAGCTGAAAATATTTCGGCAGCAATTTTAACACTAATACAGTTTTTTACGGCGCATAGGTTTGCATATGGACGTAAATATCAACACGTCTTATTTCCTAATCATTCAGAGAAGAGGAAATTGACGTTTCACTTAAGAAAGAAGGGAGGAGTAAATGTAGCAAATTCAAATAACAAATAGTCTTCTGTTAGAGATATGCTACAGGATGTAGGATCATTTATCGCACAGATAGTTATATATTAATGTTATGGCAGAACAGGCTCTGCTCCTGAGGGGGCTCCCCACTGAATCCAAGCAGCAGCAAGAGGCTCAGCGGGGAGTGTAATAAAGTCATCGGGGCTCTACAGAACAGAGGCCAACAGACATGTATCTCTCAGATACATGGGATACACACTGATTTGATGGAACATGATTGCTGACTTATTTCAGTGAAACTGGTGAAGACTGCTGATTCTGACTCAGTGCACTGCTGCTGGATTTGCTTTTTTTTAACAAGTTCTCCAAATTAAATGACACGTAATTTTTCCATGTCGTAGAACGACATAAAAGTGAGAAATGTTGTCTGATCTGACGCCCCTATCAGCAGGATGTCATCATCATTTGTCTGTGCCTTCAAAATGGTTACAAATCACAGTTGAAAAATAAATCGTTTCATGCTGTGACTACGCGAAGGCCTTTGCACACCAAGTCTGTATTTATTTGTATCCGTCATCTGATAAAAACTGTTACGCAAAGAAACCTTGCATACTGTTGCTTCCGATGCATTTTATTATTCTATTTCTCGCGACAATTCTTAATACGAAACAAAATGGAGTCATCAAGCAGTGGGGAATTAATTGCTTGGATGCAATGTATATTGCTGGTCCCAAACGGGGCTAATGAATGAATGACATTAGCAAGAAGCTAACGTTTAGCTGCCTATAGCACAATCACTACTGTCTAATATTTCGTTGGCTACATCTTTTGTTTTACTAATCAGTACCTACCATCCGAGATTCCAAGTTGTTCTGCAATCACCTGCCACAATCGATCTTTAAATTACGCATTTCTGTATTCTTTACTTTGTCATGAAGTGCTTTGTGCTGGGAGATAAATGTATGAAGTGAATCAGTTTATCAGATGCCATTTTGGATGCTGACGTTGGCATTTACGGTGGCTCTGAGTGGTCAAACAACTCAGAAACTCAGAAAATCAAACATGTTCCGAAAACTTCTGTGGTGGGTGAACCTTTCGGTGTCTGTGTTTGACACAATGTGACGGGCAATAATTTAAAAAAAAAATTGTATTATTTATGAAAAATACGGACTTGGTGTGCAAAGGCTCTTAGAGAGATACATGTGACAGATTACATTCCCCATACCCTTTTCCAGTTAACCTCTTAAGCCCTAGGGGTGCTGGAAGGTGTGATTCGCCTAGACAGACATACCCAAAATAAATCAAGAATAGCTCCACAACTACCAGGTCTATATGAATGATCTTGGTCTCTATGGATAGGTAAGACCTCAGAGAATTCATCCCAAGTGTCAGTAACATTGTGACTGTTAAGTAAGTCTGAGTAAATTGTAATGAACCAAAGGAAAAAATTACATTTTTATCCTTGCCTGAAATGTTTTCTCGATTAGAATGTGGATAAACGCCATTATAACAATGATGCCATATACAGAGATGCCACTGAATTCATTCAGCGACTCCTTGACTACAACTGTGCCAAAGCAGATATAAATAACACAAAGCATATAGATTCTACAAAGGTTTTTAGTAAGGATAGGACCAGGCGGACTCTCCATTTGGCCACTTGGATACCCAAAGTGTGCCAAATCGTTTTTTTACTTCTTGAAAGGCTATCTGGCTATAAAATACTACTAATATCCACTACAGGAGGCTATGTGCATACAGTGGAGCCTCTGGCCATGACATTTACCCTGTGCATCATCACATTCTACCACTGTGCACAGAATAGAATCAATAAAATACAACTAAATTGTATAATTTTGACTCCAAATGGAGTAGTTTTATTATAATAGGAATGAAATGTGACCAAGTAAAACTTAGATAATAAGAATCCCAAGTCAAGTATGCACATTCAATATAAAAACGGTCAAAAATATTTTAAAGTAAAAATACAATTTTGTGTGTTGATTTTGTAACTAAAATATTGAGATCATTGCCAAATAAACATTGTTTGAACGAAATACACTTGGAGTGTTGTTTTAGTAGCGTTAAGGCCTCGTCTTTTAGAAAACATTCTGAAAAAAGACGAGCACAGCATTTTATGAAGTTTTTAAAGGTAGTGTTTCAACACAAAGCTCAGCCGAACCCAGTACCGGAGTGAATGAATATGTTGAATAAAAGACCTCAGATCTTGAAATTTCTGACATATTTGAATCATAGAAATATCAGGAGATACAGCAGATGTACACCCCACATGGGGAAAATGAACTGAAATAGTACAATAATGTTTGAAGGATATGAAGTGTTGTTTACCCTTTGCTCAGTGCCAAACTGCTTCAAATGAGGACTTGTCACGGGATGATATAAACCAAAGAATCTGTCAAGTGTTTGCAAGGATCCAAATGCTTTTTGGTTGATATTTACCTGGTGGAGTTGAGTGGGATGTGAATGTGATCATGAGCCTTTACTTGATGTAAAATACATGGTGTTGAGTAGGACGGTTCAGATGGAGGCAGTGCCAGTTGCTGTGGATAGCGGATATACTGTGCAGAGAGAATTCTCATGCCAAAACTGTCTTCCTGGCACCGTGACGTGAGAAAGCCTCTGAAGCAGCATCACAGGACACTGAGCAGCTCTTTACCACAGCGTGAGGCAGGTGGTTTTTCAGATGGTTGGGTAAAATCCTCCCACACCACACTGGAATGATTTGTCTAGTAACTCATATGATAGAAAAATAAGAATAAATAAAAAAGATAGTGGCCAGATGTGGTCAGGGAAGAACCGCCATTATATAACAGGTGGACAATAAGAGATCTTTACGAAAACGGAAACAAAATTGGCATTTCTATTCAAAATGGAGAATAATTGTTGCCGTGAGAGTTGTTAAATATTGTCTGTGAGTTTTATGAACTGTGCATCTGTTGAGCTTTAAACACAATAATGTGTTACTCCAACTGGTATTCCTGGATTGTATTTTGTATCTCACTGGTACATGAGGCAACACTCAATTGCGAAGCACAGAGAAAATGGAGGAGCTGCTGACAGCTGAAAAAAACAAACATTGCGAATGGTGGCGAGACAGATCCAGAAAGATGTTGGAAAACAAAATATTAGGGCTGTCAATCAATTAAAATATTTAATCGTGATTAATCGCAAATTAATTTCAGTGAACAAATATGCTGCTTTTTAGAAATGTATGTATATATATACTGCACATTATTGGAAATCAATTAACAACACAAAACAATGAAGGATATTGTCCAGAAAACCCTCACAGGTACTGCATTTAGCATACAAAAATGCTCAAATTATAACATGGCAAACTGCAACATAGGAGAGCATCATGAAAATGGCCATGGCAGTTTTTCCTCGCCAAAATTTAGCGCAATTTTGGAGCGCTATTTAGCCTCCTTCAAGACAAGCTAGTATGTATGTATGTTTCATGTGATGCTAGTATCTTCACTCTAGCTTTAAAACTGATCCCGTTATTACTGCTTTGACAGCCCTACAAAGTATTAAATCTTGACACAGTTTGATATCTATTTGTGAAGTTTATGTGGCTGTGACATTACAAAGTTTGCTTGATGTCCAATTCTGTACATATTATATAATTTCTTGTTTGTATAAAATGGTAACGTATGTTGATTTTTTTTATACTAACTGCTAGCTATATACTAGTACATAGTCAAACTATGACGCTGTAGGTACTCCTCTAGTGTTGGTTTATGACGTTTCAGTTATGTATTAATAGTGTCTTTTCAAAATAAACTTCCAACATAACTTTACTTAGTTTTTAGGTTTACTTACACAACAAAACTATTTGGTTAGATCTTAGAAAAGATTGTTGTTTCACGTCAAATAAGTGTACTTGTTACCTACTTACATGGCGTTAGTTAATTGCGTAAGTGACATAACAAAACTAAGGTTAAATGAGTCAATGTTGACTTGGTTTCACACGGGACATGAACAGCGGTCTCCTGGGTGAAAGCCTGTGTTTGTTGACCCAACCATCCACCTGATCTCCTCCCTACTTTTCTTTATACAACTATTGTTTAAACAGGGTATTGTATAATACCTGGACAACTGCATATCATGCTTAGCAGGGCAGGCATTATAGCAACGCTCAATCCCTGTAGAGGACTATGGTTGTGTAGGGCAACTTCAAGTGACTATAGTATGATATGACTATATGATTGTTGCACCGTGATGCTGGAAAAGAGCCTGGGACTCTTTTCTTTGATAATAACTACATGTCCAGCCAGATCCAGTGTCTCCTGGTACCAGGCACCTCTGATTGACATGCCCTGAATCTTCACACCATACTGTAGCTGGAAGTTAAACCTCCCATAATCCTTTGCCTATAAATGAGTCCCAAAGAAGTCACGACAACACCACGTGAGATTATAGAGCTATATATTGTGGTAAACAGGGACATGTATGTAACCGTTTCATAGCATGAACACAATAACACACCTACACATATTAACATACTACTGTACAGTAGTATATTGTTGTCACCATGGCAACGAAATAGCGGTTTCTCGTCTTGATGAGATTAAAGCTGCAGTGGGTAGAAATGGAGCAAATATGATTAAAAAAAGTTATTTTTATAAAATGGTCACTATACCCTGACAGTAGTGCATGAGACAGGTAATCTGAAAAAAAACATGTGCCTCTGTGTCCCCAGGTGCTCCTAACGGCATCTGCATGATTTCACAGACCGGAGGAAAACAACCAAGCCGTCTCCGAGCAGCTGTCAATCACTCGCGAACTCTGATCAAACAGTCAAACTAGGCAGCGCTGATCAAATATGAATCAATATTCTATTACTCTGATGTCTATTTCGCGCATAAAATGTTTTCAGAATCATCTTGAAGTGTACTGTTTAGCTGTAAAATGAGAACGTTTGTGACCCGGCAGCCATGTTGAGATCTGTTGAGGAAATACCAAGCACCACCCACCAGCCGGAGCAGATCTTTATTGGGGTTTGTGAGTGATTGACAGCTGCCACTGCTGAATGAACAGCCAATAGGAACGCTCTCTCTCTGAAATGGCAAGTGATTGGCCAAAGTCTCCCGTCACAGACTAGATTTTCTAAAACCTGAAAACAGAGCCATGAGGAGGTGCAAAAGTTTTCTCTCAGAACACTTGAATTGCAATATGCTGAAAGGTTATTATGAAATGTTTGCCCAATGATGCCAAAAACATTCTGCCTACTGCCGCTTTCATTTTTACAAGATCCTTTTCACGTGATAACAAGATATTTTTTTCATTCAAGTTATAGCCCAGTCATTGACAATCACTTATACCATGAAGCCCACAGCCATTATAGATAAAAACACCCTGCCACATGTATAGATCACGCTATAAATGTTTATCAATCATGTTATCTGATTGCTCTAAGCCAGTTATTCCCAGTACCGTTCCACACAGTGTTGGCTACCGGGCTGCTAAGATGTTATCTGATAAGAACTGATCATCCATCCACGACCGTGCCGCCACCCAACTGTCGGTGGCCAGATGAGATTAAGAATGATTGTGCACTTAAATGTGAATTCAGTTTAGCGTCCTCATATTTGTTGCTGAACATCAAAGCTGAGTATCCACTTTCTGTCTGTCAGAGGTGAGATCCTCACTGCCCCTCCCGACCATATACAACCTAACGCTTGGACACCTGACCGCCCGCGTGAGCAGTGCATGACGGCTGCCTCACTGAACTAATGCGTATCCCACACGTGGGGTGACCACACCAGCAGCGTTTCTGCTGCTGCTGCTGATACTGCTGCTGCCAGCCTTTTCTTTCTACATAGAGTTTGCCTTTCGTAATAGCCATTTCCTTTCATTATAAATGTCATTTATATTTATTTTAGACAGAAAAAGTTTACGAAGCGTGTGCTCATTTGTAAATAATAGAAATAATCCACAATTAAAACTCCGTACTTTATTCATTCACGCAAATCACTGCATTTTCTACAACAGTGCTGCAAATATTTCAGAATAAAAGACTTGTGTTACCAAATGAAGGAATACTGTCCATAAAAAAAATACTTGAGGGCTCAAATCTGTAGAAGGCACGGCTGGCATGAAGTCGAGCCGCGCTGCTCACGCGGGCAGTGTGGCTGCTCTAACCTGTTAACACGGACGCCGAAATAAAAAACAATGGGTTCCGAAGATGCCACGTGCTGCTTACGTTCTCTGTGTGGACCGAGCGTAAGGTTACCTGTGGAGCTTTAGACCACGATTGAGCTGTTTTTCAATGTGTGCCCGTTTTGTTAGTCTTGTGCATGCACACGCACACGTATGTGTTACACGGTCCTACCACTGGTGTCACATTGGTATTCCGTTGATCAACAGGTGTCGGTAACGTGCCACAATATGCTGCAATTCACCAACAAAGGTAAGGAAGAAGACTGCAAGCCAGTAAACATGTAAACAATTCTATATTTAAAATACTAATAAATACTATTAAAATCTGCTTTACAAATGTTTTGAGGAAGGAAATGCACTTGATACGTTTATTAGACCTCAATGAAACACAATGCGTTTTGATGAGTAACACTGAATGTAAGCATTACTTTAGTTCGTCTATTATTTGTCGTAATTTCCTTTTTACTCTCATCTCTGTAGGCTGCATCTATGAAGTTGATTCATACTGCTTCATTAAAAGTGCAATTTTTCGTTTTCCGTCTTTGGCTATGTCAAAAGTTTAAAAGAAATATGTCTTCTAATACCTCTAAAGCTCACTAATGTTTAATGAACATGATTTCTGTTACGTGCTGGAAATGTTGTGACTGTCAAATTTGTCTTCACAGTGAGGTTGGCACCTGTACAGAGATCAAAACTAAAACCTGTGCTCACCATGCGACTCCCACTAAACTGTTTAGAGTAAACAATTTGCAAGTATTAGCGTTTACTCGCAATCCATAAACTCTGTATGCAACCATGCATCTAAAATTCACTTTACTTCTGTCTGAACACATCTTTAGTCTTGTTATTGAGTTTTCTATGAAGCAATTTGTCTGAGGTTCATGCATGCACAATTTTGTGTCATACATACAATTTCAATTTAAAATTCCATACTCTGGGGCCTTATAAGGAAGCACATTGCATCACCAGTGCTTCTATTAATATACATTCCATAGGGCTATGAAATATGCTGGCAGTTGAGTTGCTGACTTTTACTTTTTTTAATCCAGCAATCTTACATCCCAGTGTTCTCCAGACAGATAAAGGCAGCTAATCAGAGGCAGAGGGCTGAGATCACACACATTCAAACACAATTACAAATTAGACTGCATGTTATCAGATAGCTGATAATTATCTACGTGCCGCCACCACAAATGCTAAGTGACACTGGACTCCTTTCGATATAGCACTTCCCCACACTGGGGTAACATGAGTCTATTAATAATCAGTAGGTGCACTTTTACATTAAAAAAACTGTCACATCTCCAGTTTGTTTCTGTGAGAGGAGTTTCCTGTGATTACAGAGGATTTTGGCTGGTGTGGAAAGAGATTGAGCGATGAGAGAGCTGACATTTATCAAATATTTGCAGATGCTTTAACTTGTGAAGCTATAAGCTGAACTTAATTGATTTTGCCGTCTGGCTCGCTGCGCTGTGGAGCCCGAATGAGTAATCCCTGCCATCCTGCGGAACGTGTACGTGTGTGTGTGGTCGGGTGTGTTGTTGTACTTTCTGCCTTATGACAACCAGTTTCATATTTTGATTTGCACTTGTTACATTTTTAGCTTTGGGTTTAATATTAAAGGCATAATTCAACATTTTGGGAAATATGTGTGTGTCTGCGTATTGAATGTAGATTGTCTGAATTCAACGTAGATTGCCTTACTTCATTGTAAGAGTGGACGTAGTCACCGTGACCTCACACATTGGTTTGTGGACTGCCGTTTTGAGGCCTGGAGTTCTTGGCCGTTGCCATCTTGGTTTTTGAACGTCACCATCTTGGTTATTTGCAACCAGAAGTGAGATGAGAGGGTGGAGCTAAGTACAACTGAACGCTGAATAAGACATTTTTAGGAGCCGTACACATCCCGCATCTTTTGCATGCTCAAATCCATTGCTGTCAATGTAGACACGCGGCAGGCGCGCTCAGATAAATACTGTAGGCGATTGGGAATGCTTGTGGCTATTTTTCGAGATGCGACGGCTGCGCCCCGAGATAAAAACAGTTCAACCTTTGGAACGCTGCAGCGCGTACTGCATGTCATGTGACGAGGAACAACCAATCACAGCCGGCTGATATATTTTCTTAATTACGTAAATATTCGTCAACAGTAAATATATGGAACAGAAGTTAATCATTTTAGTGCAAGACTACCTAGAGCTTTACATCTGTCCCATGGACTATTTTACTGGCCTCACCCTTTTTGTCCGAGGACGTCACAACATCCGGTTGAAAGTTGAGCCAAATTGACAGAGAAATCAAATGTAAAGCTACTGTGAGGGATTTACGGTGCTAGAAATGCATTTTCTTTGTTTTTATTGTGTTTAGTTTAGTCAGTGAGGCTTCCTGCTAAATTACCGCTACTTTATCGTCATCTCAGCACGCAGGTTTTGGTTGCTCAGTAACGACAGGTGCGACAGGAGATCAACCTCTTAAGCACACATTGTTTTCCACAATTTTTTAAATGTGGCATGTGTACGGCCCCTTAAAGTGGTAGTAGGCAGTATATTTTTTGTCATTATTGGGCAAATATTCCATAATAACCTTTCAGCATATTGTAATTCAAGTGTTCTGAGAGAAAACTAGACTTCACACCACCTCATGGCTCTGTTTTCAGACTAAAAATAATCTAGCCTCTGACGGGAGACTTTGACCAATCACAGGTCATTTCAGAGAGAGAGAGAGCGTCCCTATTGGCTGTGCTCCCGCTCATGGGCGGTGCTTGGTATTTCCTCAACTGTTGTCAACATGGCTGCCGGGTCACAAACTTTCTCATTTTACAGCTAAACAGTACACTACAAGATGATTCTGAAAGCATTTGAGGAGAGAAATAAGCATTACAGTAACAGAATATTGATTCATAAAAATGCAAAATATTCTGCCTGCTGCACACACAGACATAAGATTGATGTCTGTCTTCTCTCTCATCTCACTCAGAAAGAGAGCAAATATTTCCCCAAAATGTTGAACTATTCTTTCAAATTTTAAGGGATTACAGTTAGGATGTATTAGATTGACAGTCACGGTTTAGGATTTGGCAGGCATAACAACTCTTTTTGTGTTTGCAGATGTGTTCAAGGTGTATGGGTGTGTTCCAATCCACACATGTTGCGTGTCAGCAGTTTAATCAGCAATGTGTTGGAGTAATTAGAACCAATCAGCTTTGCTAGAGTCAATCACACACGGCTGAGAAGACAGTGGATTTACAACAGGAAGGAGGGGATGAGAGGAGGAAGAGAAGTAGGTGGGGTGGGGGGACAAGCAAGCCAAAGAGAAATAGAGGAAGAAATGGAGACAACGTGACCCCTGTTTGCTGGGGTTGAGCAAATTCTACTCAGATCATTGTCTAGAGTAGACTTGCTTCATATGTAGTTTTTTTTATTCTTAATTTTGGGGACCTCCTCTGCATAAGCCTGTGGTTTCTTCACCACTCCTGTCACATCTGTATGAAGTCATCTGTTTTTATGTTTTTTGTATGAGTGTAATAACATTTAATTCCATTAAGTTGAGGTCGATCTTTCTCAACTACTGTTTCCAAGACCAAGAATGAACTTTGTACATGGATGAGAACTCAAAGTGCTCGGAAAAATAGAAAATTAACAATTTGATGTAAAGTGGGCAATTCCATCTGCTGATATGATAAATATCAAAAGCTCCAGAACAGCTGATGGACCTTGAGGTGAGATTGCTTTGTCAACTAAATTCAATTAGTTTGACAAAATAATCTTGACTCAGGGTTCACTTATTATTATTGACTTGACTGTTAACCTTTTACTGCTTTTTGTCAAATGCTGTTCTTTACCCAAGGTGAATATCACTGGTGTATTTGCCTCTCGGATGTTTATTTCTCTTTCTTTCATAGAGAGCAGCTCTAATAAAACCTGTAGACTATCCAGACTAACTAACATGGACACTGGTTGCAGGAAGAGATGTTGCTGCTGATTTTTTAAAATGTTATTTGTCGGGCGGCTGGTTAGCTCAGTCGGTAGAGCGAGCGCCCATGTAAATGCCAAGGCTCAGTCCTAGCAGCGGTGGACCCAGGTTCGAATCCGGCCTGTGGTCCTTTCCGCATGTCACTTCTCTCTCTCCCCCTTTCCAACACTCTATCCACTGTCCTATCAATAAAATGCTTAAAAATCACCCCAAAAAATAACTTAAAAAAAAAAAAAAAAAATGGTATTTGTCAGTGCTGTGAGCATAGCCTCGTATCACCAAATGGTGTATGGCATAAAATGCCAATTTCTTAAGTCATTTGCATGTTATCGCTAGGCATTTTTTGCTTTTTGCGTGTCAGCAATATATTATTATATTGGAGTGGAGGCAGAAATCTCACAAATGGATATCTCAAAATCTACTACTGTAAAGAAAAATAAGAAAGTATATTTCTTTGTTATTTGGGTGAACTGGCCCTTTAATCAGAGCAATAATCACATCTAAACCCACCTTCAAATGAACTCACTATGTACAGAAACTGAGGTTTTTCCAGAGACTCTTAATGAAGGTTATTGGTGTGTGTCATTTGATGTATTTCTTCGTAATGAGGCAGGGTAAAGCCCTGTGAGGCTCGAACTGTGATTAAGGCTTATACAAGTATGTTTGTCAAGACGTTGTCATCAAGGATGGATTAAGGAGTGAGGAGGCCCCTGGGCACAGAGTCTTTACTCCGCTACACCAGCCTGCTAATGCTAAACCCTGCCAAAGCCCAGTCTGTCAATCAACACTCAGTGACCATAATGAAAAAATTGTGTCACTTTGTACACAGCTGTGTTTTATCTGGGAAAGAGAAGACTGTAGTGTTCCTTTTACAACACAACACAGTCACATTCATCCTATCAGTGGTCCCAAAGTCCCAGCATGGCTGTGTGCAGACTGTCTACATGTCGTGTGGTTGAGAGTATCACTCTGTTTTAAAGCACTCGGAATAACCACACAAAACACTAATGTAGAAGTCAACAGATATAATTGCAATTAGGAGACAATGATACCTTAACACAGGAGACTAGAAGTTAAAGGAGAAGAAAGATATTTCACAATTTATATACTTTTACCCAGACAGAGAAAACCTCTTCTATTGGTCAACTTACTTTACTTATTCTTAGTAGCCAGTTAGTCAGGGTGCTGACTAGGGATGCACCGATACCACTTTTTTCAGACCGAGTACTTACATTTGGGTACTCACCGATACCGAGTACCGATACGAGTACTTCTCTGTGCCAATAGAGCCTCATTAACAGCCAGCTGGAGGGTGTGAGCGACACACGGCAGGCTGGGGAGTTCTGCATACGAGACGGTGCGCCGCGACCGGCTCTAGGTCGGCTTGGAAAGGCTTGGGGCGAAGGTGCTTCCCAGGGATGTGGCCAAAGTGTCACCGGGGCATACTGTCCTTAGTGCGCCACAACCGCGTCGTTCCCCCAGGGCGGGGCTCGGCCCACGTAAAAGGCGCCAGGTTTCTGCGGCGATGTCTGCAACCCACACGACCCGTCTTGAAACACGAATCAAGGAGTCTAACGCACGCGCGAGTCAGAGGTTGCAAGCAAAACCCCGTGGTGCAATGAAAGTGAGGTCCGGCGCGCGCCGACTGAGGTGGGATCCCGGCCCAGCTGGGTCGGGCGCACCGCTGGCCGGTCTCAACCGCACCGTCTGGGAGGTGGAGCGTGAGCGCGTGCGATAGGACCCGAAAGATGGTGACGAGAGGTTAACGTCACGCTGCCGTAAAGTGGTATTGGTGGCGTTGTATCGGAGCCGTTTTGCGAGTATGAGTACATGAGCACAGTATCGGACCCGATACCCGATACTGGTATCGGTACCGGTGCATCCCTAGTGCTGACCACACGTTAACATGAAACCTTCATGCTTCCTTCATGTCATGATGTAATGTGTACACACACACACACACACACACACACACATCCAAATAAGAAACCAAGGTATAACAACATGGGCCTCTTCAGGACAGCCGACGTACTGTACTTTAGAAAAAAGGTACAACCAATTGAATAAATGATGATCTTTAAAAATTACCTCTACAACTCTTTAATAAGTCACTTATAGAGGGTTTATGAACTGCAAATTGTTAATAAATAATTTACTAAATCTTTATAGATTATAAGCCATTAAATGGCGGGTCCATTATTATTATTAGTATTTAGGTTTTTATATCATTCTGTAGCTTCCCAGTGGTGTTCCTCATGTATTAAAATCCGAACATTAAAATTTTGGTCGGAGCATGTATGTAAAATACTATTTTCCCAAGAATTTCTAAAAACGTGTTCCATCATGACCTGACATAGGTTTCTGCATGATGACGCTGCTAAATACACAGTATATATATACATCCTTATAGCAGTGTATTAATGCCACATACAGTGACTTCACCTAGTAACTTTTTCCAGAGCTTTTGACTCCAGAGCGTCCTTCATGTCCGTCAAAGACATCCTGTCTGTGTACTCTTGAGTATTCTGGTTCATGTATAGTGCACAGCCTTCTTTGAGTATTCCAGTAAGAAGGCTATGGGATACAGACAAAGGCTGCTTAAAACAATTGGAAAGTGAACACGTTTTCCAGTTTAGAGTATTTTATCACAGATATGTGTTCCCAAAGTCAAGAATGAACCTCAATGCTCAACTGTTAGGCCAAAGTGGACGGAAGGCCCTGAGACAAGCTAGAAAGTGAACAGTGAATGTAGGATTTTATCACAGATAACAGTTTATTGTATCCAATCATCAAGATCATCAAGAAGTGAAAGTCTGTATTATTTAGGCATTGTTGGACAACCTATAACAGAACATCCTTTGTAGTTTGTTCAGTTTGTCTGCACTGATGGATTTAAGTGGATCTTACTAGGAGCTCTTCTGCCAGTTCAGCATGTTGAGAGAGCTGTCTGACTGGTGTTCAGTGTAACAAACCAATGATTTTAACTATTTAGTGCAGTTTTACCTAATCGTGTCTCACGTTGACCTAACTGCAATTATTCCTATTACTTAACTGTAGTGGAAATAGAGAAGGGTGATGGAAAAGGAGGGCAGCATGGCGAGGAGCAGCATGGTGCGAAGCAGCATGGCGTGGAGCAGCGTGGGCTCTGCATCGCCCTGTTTCTTCACACTTGTTTCTGCTCGCCTCTCTGATGCTTTCAGTCACGGTGCTGAATGCTAGCTGAGTCGGCTAAACTACTTGTGAACCAGACGCTGGTCTTTTACTCTGTTGCTGTCCAGTTTGATCAATAAGTTGAGACAACCTTAAGGAAAGGCATTCTGCAGTGGATTAGAATTGCAGCACTGAACTATGATCACTTTTCACTTGAACGGTAACTTCTTTCTTTTTCAACCTGGACCCTATTTTCACATGTTTTTGTGGAGGAAAAAAAAATGTTGTTCTTTAGTTTAGCTCAAGCCGTTTTTTTTGTGTCCAAGTCTCTTTGTGAAATGTGAATGTCGGTATACTCTGGCTCAAATAAATACGGGCGGCCATCAAATTCAAAGACGTCATCCACATTGTCTAAATCAGCTAAATATTGTTCAGCCATGACATTGAAAATCTTTTAGATAACGCTAAGCAAAATGTTGGATGTATTCCACTAATCCACTGTTGTCTTCCGGCAACACATCACAAGATTTCAGAATGTGACTTCTCTTTGAGCGAGACTCTCTCATAATGTCAGACACTTATAATAACAATCAGAGCCTGTCATGGCAAAAACAAGCACTTTTAGTGGAAGTAAATGACGGTGCCAGCTTACCCCGACAGATCACATACAGCCCATGAGCAGCTGCCGTCTACAACGCTCTCCCTCAATACTGGACCAATTTCAAAAATCGTCATCACTATTAGTCAGTTAGACACATAAGGATGGGTAAATAGGTTCCAGGTTGAAAAATACCCAGGTCACCCTCCTCTGAGACCCGCGAACCCGACCGACTTTACGGTCTTTCAGAGAGTGTAGCAGTTTCAGTTTTAGAGCCAGAGAGAAGCTACAGATATCACATTAAACTAGAAAGCATAAGGAATCCATGGGTATCAACCATTCTAGCTTGTCAGGAAGGAGGCTAAATAATGATCCAAAGTTGGGCTAAATTTTGGCGAGGAAAAACTGGCATTGCCATTTTCAACCTCTGACCCCTATTCTAAAATGGTGTATTTGAATATTTCTGCATACTGGGGTCCCTAAACAGTCTTGAATTACATAAATTGGGTATCACTGTAAAGCTGAGACTCTTGTGGATCCAATGAGCCCAACTGTATCCATGTGTGATGATGTTAGTCCCCATTTCATTGTAGTGAGACCATTTTTTTTAAACTTGACCTCACTGTATAAAATGACCTGTGGTGACCTCTAGGATAATCACAGCCTCGCTTTCTTTTATCCATGCTTTTATCTGCTTGGTTTTATTTGTTTGTTTTGTCCCTTTTTTTTCTTCTTCCTGCTTTGTCCTTGCTTTCTTTGCTCACTCCTGCTTTAGGCTGGCCCCAGACCCGTAGGAGCTTGTTGGTCTGTTGCAGGTCAGATCCCCCCTCTAGAACAGACAGCACCCACCGCTACAGGAGGTGCAACTTTCTACTTGACCATGACCATCTTGACTCACCATGCTGTACCATAATGGTGTCAATGGTGTATTTCAGTTTATATTAATCATACATGGTGCATATTCCAAAATTAATTTGTGCTTAAATTACCAAAAATAATGAATTATTACTAACCAATACATACTTGGGGGGGCTGCATAGCTGGCTCATCCGACTCTGAGTATACTAGTGGCTGAAAAACAAGCAAATGACTTGGTTACCTGGTAAAATTACTACCTAATTTTAAAAGCCCTAAATATGATAATAAAGTCTTTGTAAAAGTCTTTCATATTTGGATTAGACTAACTAACACATACTCTTTATTCCTGTGGTAACTTTTACACTTTTTTATTAAGTGCTGTGCCAGAAGTTCAACCTGTGAGTGAGGTTGATCCGGAGCAGAGAAGGTGCGTAACCGGTATCCCACAGTTGAACTCATTTATGCATTGCTGTTGGTGTAAAAAGGGGAAAACTACAACAGATGTGCGCAGCAATCTGCTGAGGCTTTGGAAACGGGAAGAGAAATCCAATTTAAGCGTGTATACCGGAGATGCATTTTAACACCAGGTGTAAATGTAATCCAGCTAAATCAGAGCCGAGACACACGCCAGATATGAGACACATGCTGGTGCCAGTTGGAGAGGAGGCCAGAGTTGGAGGAAGGGGGGATATCGAAGGGATCATATCCATCCTTTTGTTATCCGCCGCTGATCCATCCGCTGCTTTAGTCAGAGAGCTGGCAGCCACATCCACAGGGAAGGAAGTGAGCGGAGACTGAGGGAGGGCTCCTGAGGAAAAGGAAGAGCTCCACCTAGTGGTGGGAAAATATGTAATTAATGCAAAAACAGTGAGAGAGAGACAGAGGAAGAGGGTGACCACACACTCTTGCCATATAATGGCTGTGGCACAAACAAAACATGAAATACAAAGACTCCTTTTAATGCAGAAATAAAGAAATCTGTGAAAGTGCAAACCTTTGCTCTCAACACATGCACAGAGACACGCCACATTTTCTCCAACGCCCTCTTTTCCCCTCTCTCTGTGCTTTTAAATAGCAACCACTTGTTCATCATATCACCGGGGTCAACACCTGCTTTCTTTCTACACAAACACATTCCAGCACACACACACACACACTTTCATATCACCCTCGTCACACAGCAATGATGCTGTGCTTGGCCTGATGACAAACATATCTGTATTAATATGGGAGGCAGCTTTGTTAGCTGATTAATTTATCAGCGGTGGTTTGCGTCTCTCTGGCAGGCAGACGTGTTTGTTTGGTGTCAGGTGCTGTTGATGCAATGCTGCGTGAAGAAACGTATGCCGCGTGGCAGGTTATGGTGCGGAGATAGTTTGCCAAGTCGGATGTTACTGTATCTTCTTATAAGGGGTCTTCTTGGCAAGTGTGACGCTGTGACTCAGGTGTGAGATATGTTAGTGTATACACACACACACACACACATACATGCACACACAATGTGAAGCAGATCAGTCACGCTGCTCCTCAGCTCCTGCTGGTGTTGAAGCTGCACTGTGGCCAACAGCAGCTCTGATTATGTGAGACTGGGAGAATACTGAACAGGGTGTATGTGGAAAAGGGCATGTATGTGTATGTTCTGCACTTTAAGGGTCAGTTCACCCAAATTGCAAAAAAAATGGTATGCAGTAGACATTATAATATATTTTTTTCTGCAATATATCGTGCAGCCCTACTATCTAGCCATGCACATTTTTTTTTTTAGATTTGAGGAACAGGTTTGAGATATCTGCCCCCACTCTAATGCAAACAGTTTTCATCAGTAGTATCTCTTTCAGTTGTACTGGTTCTCAAGAGGTCTGTGAGTTTTCAGAGTAACTGAGCAGGACTGTATCAAGTAACCAAGCCTCCAGGAAGAGCGCCAGTCGTTGATGCCAATTTTCGTGCCGGCTAAACGGCGGTACTACAACGTCCATGTCCGTCACGTGATGCCATTGGGTCCAAAAATACTTTTTTCCCCATAGACTTACATTGCGAAAGAGACGTCTGTAACTCATCGGATATTTTTTTTTAGGTAAATGAACTACCCAGTATGAACACTTGAATAGCCCTTTTTTAAATCATTAGATCCTAAAAGTTGTAAAATGCACTAATAGTTGAATCCAGAGTTATTTTCCTTCCTCCGTTCATGTGAATGAGCCCCAGACCGAGGCTGGAGCGAGGGATGGGAGGCGAAGTTAAAGGAAATGCTACTGCGTCTGCTCTATGGGCCCAGTGGATGAGGAAGATCGCCGGATGATCCGGGTACTTTATCTCTCAGCAGTCAAGCCATTTTGGCTTCATGCGCCACTGAGCAACTCTCATAGGAATGAACGGGAGCTCGCCTCCAACACTTTATCCAGTTCTCTTTATACATCCATGGTCCTGACACATACATTTAGCCAAAGTTCAACTGACAGCCCCCTTCAAGGGCCATGGGAATTGTGAGTCTTGTCCGTCGGGTTGTTGTTGTAGAGCCACAAATTGCACAGAGACAGGGGTCAGGGAGGAGGGATGGGTCAACTAGTGGACTTTGCACAGGAGACCACTGATCATTTCCTGTTTCCTACAAACAGTCAACATTAGTTTATTTTAACCATGGCCCAACCTTATTTTTGTAACCAAGAAGGTTCTTCCAACATTAACAAAGATCTTTCCCTGACCAAATACTTTTTGTGCCAAATCAAACCTTAACCAGAGGTACATAATCAAATAAACAGTTATGCTTTTAATAAAGTGATTTGTTATGATTTTGAAAGGCACTGACAAACAGAGCTGTAGAGAGATTTTGAACTGTTGGCCTCCACCCACACCTCCTTCACCAGTGTTGCTAGATAAAGAGGCGAAAGTGATGGAGACATGAATACATTTCAGCACAACCATGCTTTTTTAAAAATGGAAAAGTTTTTTATTTTTTTTCCAGTTGAGATCTAAACATCTAAACCCCTAAAGGCTCAGACACACCAAGCCAACATCAAAGAACTGGCGGCGATGAAGGCTGACTGTTGCGTCGCCTTACTTCGCCTTCGTTTTTGACTACAAGTTGCATTTGAACACACTGGAAAGACTCCAGCTGACGGACAGTTAGCACGTACGTTCTGCGCCTGCGTGAGGAGAAATAACTCTCCACACCAGCAGGTGGCGGTAGTCTGTATTCGTCATTTAAAAAGGGAAACCGGAGGACCGAGGACGGCGGATATACAGATCGTTGTTATGATACGTACATGAAGCAAAGCAGCGTTTGCCGACCATTTTCACAGCACTCTCACTCACCACTTAGCTTCATTCCAGATGGCCATGTTGCTGTGGAAATATCTGTGTATTGGAATGATCAGATGAGATGAAGACGAAAAATGAGAAGTTCCTTCTGTGTTTTTCCTCGTTGGCTTGCTTTTCTCTCTTCCGTTTCTCTTCTCGTGCACTGATTCGCTTAAGCTGAAAGGCCAATCAGAGTGATTTCTTTCACCAACGGCTGCGCCGCCGATTGAACATGCTCAAATGGCCGAAAAGTCTCAGAAACGGGCAGTCTAGAGCCGAGGGTGCGGGACACACTGCAAAAACTAAACCATTTTGGTTCACTCTCAGCCCTCTCATCAACCTGGTTTGCTGCTCAGCAGCAAACAGCAGACAGACACAGTTAGACACTAGCTGGTGAACACAGTGGAGCATTCAGCAGCTAAAGAGACATATACTCTCAGGAATTGGTGGAGACCAGGGCGGCACAGTGGTACAGGGGTTAGCACTGTCGCCTCTCAGCAAGAGGGTCGGAGGTTCAAACTGCGGCCCTTCTGTGTGGAATTTGCATGTTCTCCCCGTGTTAGCATGGGTTTTCTCCGGGTTCTCCGGCTTCCTCCCACAGTCCAAAGACATGCAGGTTAGGTTAATTGTTGACTCTAAATTGCCCGTAGGTGTGAATGTGAGTGTGAATGTTTGTCTGTCTCTATGTGTCAGCCCAGTGATAGTCTGGCGACCTGTCCAGGGTGTACCCCACCCCCCGCAACCCTGAACAGGATAAGCAGTTACAGATAATGGATGGTGGAGACCAAAACAGAGCTCATAGAATGAATACTGAATATTGGACTTGCATTAATCAGGTGGACACAAACAGAAATCAATTAAGGTAGCTTTAAAAGAGTGCTCCACTGATTTTGAATTGCAGTATAACTGTCAGATTCAGGATGTTTAACAGTGTAAAAAAAAAAAAAAAAAACAATCAAAATTGATACAGCAGAACCAGAGTGTCTTTTTGATTCCACAGATTATTCTTCCTTGTCAAAACCTGACTACTGCATAACCCACAATGCACCTCGGCCGCCGAGATTCAGCGGAGATTCAGGTGTGTTAAGCTGGTGCGTAATGTAGCCTCGAGCTGCTGGGTTCAAGCAAAATGAGCAGCGGGCTACAGAGGTCCAACACCACACCCCCAGACGGTTTGTCTTTATCAAACTTGTAGTCTTCTCTAGACACTAAATACTTCATACAACCTTTTTTACATATGCAGTACTCGCCAACACCTGGACAAAGATATTCACAGGTGAATCCCTTTTTTTCATGTGATATTTTTAGGAAGGTAGAATTTTTTTTTTTTTTTTATTTTCTAAATTATTATAATTACTGTTGATGTTTGACTGGCTATTGCAGAAAACCACCCACAAGACTGACGTGTCCTTCAAGGCTTGTTTTTTTAAAAAACCTCTCTCACACACACACGCCATACATCTTGCAACCCCCTGCACACTTCCATCAGCTTTGTATGTCCGACATGCACTCTCTCTCAAACACACATACACACACACAGAAACAGTGATATCAGGCTAATCTGCTGTGGTGCAGCCCCAGTGTGTCCACAGATAGTAGCCAGCAACCCAGCAAGGTGTTTACTGCCATATACAGGGAGATAACACTGGTTTAGTGAGCCCTAACACACACACAAACACACGCACACACACACACACACACACACACACACAGTCTCACAGACACTCTGGTGCATCAAAGCAGATACAGAACACATACTCATATGTGTCTACGCACTCACACACACACACACACACACACACACAACATTACAGAAAATGTGTTACACAAAACAATCGAGAAATCAAAAATGCTAACACTCAAACTGGAGAGCACAAAAAGATAGAGACATTCACACACAAATACAAACACACACACACACGGCAGCTATTGTTCAGCTGATGGTCCATTATCTAACCACTGCCAGTCCTTGTCATCAGTGTGTGTGTGTGTGTGTGTGTGTGTGTGTGTGTGTCTATTTGTGGACAGCACACCTCCCACTGTGGCTATAAGCTTTCTGTCACACTACAGTGCTGCTACATTTACTCCACACACACACACACACATAAATGCACTTATACACAAAAACAGCTTGCGGCCATAAACCAAGTGAAAAACATCTTCTGGTATTGCTTGGATGAAAACAAGAGCGTATTGTCTTGACAACAAAGCCGTATTGCTTTGTGAGAGGTGGAAACCAAAAACAAAGTGATGAAATGGTAAAATGTCTCCTGTAGGTGTCTCAACAGTGTATGGTTACCAGCTTTTTACTCACATTATGATGTGCCAACTAGAAACAAAGTTGTTACAGTAACTTAGCAGTCAAGAGGTGTGTCAGATCTGTCACTTCTCTGCAACAGTAGTATAGTGGATACATGTGTCCAAACAAGGCACCACATAGGCCTACAGTGCTCTATACTGAAGACATTGTGCTGAAGAAAAGTACTTACACTGAGATCTGTGGATTATCCTGACAATTTTTGAGTGTGGAGGTTCCTTCTTGACCCTGACGACATATAAAAAACAACTATTTGCTATGTAAAAATATAGTGGAGTAATGTCTACCTGAGCAGAGAATGAAGTCACCCTCCCTCTGTGTGTGTCGTAATCCAAGCTTCTCCATGCTTTTAATGACATAGCCGAGCCGGCTGAGCGTGCATGTTAGTACATGAGCGTGCCCCACTGGCCAGCTCATGGCCATCGCTCTGCACTGCACATTATATGGCGGTTACAGCTGATAACGCCATCCTGAACAATGGCGTTGTCACAGAAGCATAGTGCCCACCCTCCGGTTCCCCCTCAGGTAAACACTGTTATCTGCCAGCAATGTTGACATTGTTTGCACTGTTAGCACCGTTAGCCCCGTTAGCTGCTGTCGCCGGCTCAGCTGTCACCATGTTGAGAGACGTGTGGAGGCAGTATATATGCTCTGAATTTCGTATTGAGCACCTTTAATCCATTGCTGTGTTTGGTGCTATATTAGCCCCAGATTGGGTACATTTTGAACCAGTGGTTTTAAGTGTGTAGGGACTCTTTCTTTTGCTAATTTTGAGCATTTTCAGAGTTGAGGAAATGAGTGGGTTTTTGAAGCAATGAAGGGTAAATCAGATATTTTTATGTTGTTGCATTCTGCTTGTTTTAATTTAATGCAAGATATATGAGGCGGGCTAGAGTGGATTTAATGAGATATACTGTAGCTGGTTTGCCGGGTAGTAGTGGAGAGACTGATTTTATAACATATATATTTTTTTATTTTTCCAGTTGAAGCGTGATATGACGGAATTCAGTGACTGAAACCATTTTAACGGAATCATTGAGTCATTGAGGGGCAGATAAATTAATTTTGCGTTCCATGTTTGCGGCATGAATTCATTTTATTTTATGGTTTTGTCGGATGGCACAAGCAAGGGGTCCAATGAAAATGGCAAAAGCAGAGGAGAGAGTGGGCATCCCTGTCTGGTGCCCCTGTGCAGTGTGAAACTTTGTGATGTGATCCCATTAGTGGAAACAATGGCTGTGGGTGTGTTGTAAAGTGTTTTTATCAAGTGAATAAACAACTCTCCAAAACCGAGCTTTTGTAGAACTGTGAAAAGGAAAATCCACTTAACTGTATCAAATGCTTTCTCTGAATCTATTGCAACTACAATCCTCTTTACCTTGTTGTGTTGTGAAATGATGATTAAATTTAAGAGTCCTCTGATGTCGTTAGGTATAACAGAAATGTCTTCCCCCTGATGAAGACGGTTTGGTCATTATGGATTATGGAGGGAAGTATTGTTTTTAACCGGGATGCGGGTGCCTTGGAGATGATTTTAATGTCTGTGTTGACTAATGATATGAGGCAACAAGGCGCTGCAGTAACTAGAGAAAAGTGTTGGTTCCTTATCTGGTTTTAATAAGACTTTTATAGCAGCAGTGTTTATGCATCAGCATAATTTGGAAAAGTGCAATAACCACTTAAAAAGATACATATAGGAGCTTTAAGAAAGAACAAACTTCCCGTTAACGGTCTGACAAACTGAAAAACATTGAGAATATACTTAATTATAATCATAATATAATAATCAAATCAAATTTAGGAAGGAGGCTGCACAGGCAGTGGTCAGCACTGTTGCCTCACAGCAAGAGGGTTGCAGTTTTGAATCCAGCTTGGGGCCATTCTGTGTGGCGTTTGCATGTTCTTCCCGTGTGAGCGTGGGTTTTCCAAAGACAGGTTAGGTTAATTGTTGACTCTAAATGTCCCATAGGTGTGAAAGTGAGCGTGAATGGTTGTCTGTCTCTATGTGTCAGCCCTGTGATAGTCAGGCGACCTGTCCAGGGTGTACCCCGCCTTCGCCCAATGTCAGCTGGGATCGGCTTCAGAACCCCTGCTCTACAACAGTTCTCATCCCAACTCATCACATACTGCGGCTTTGTCACTTTCCTTGGCCTCACTTTATTTTTGGTGTCAGAACCACGGTAGTTAAGCTTAAGGTTTTGGGCAGAATCTAAGATAGATTGCATGTCTTTTATTCTGGAGTTAAGTGTAACGAGCAGATCAGCTTTTAGGTTAATGGACTGAAAAACACTGACCTCAGTTTCAGCTGTGAGCAGATCGTCCATGTCTGTGGCAGTCTGCTTTTTTTCCTTTTGTCCGTGTTTGTTTTGTCGTCTGAGGGTGTCTCTGGATGTATCCGTCATGTTGCACTGTAGGTAGTAGTGATCGATAGAGTTTTCCAGGTCCATGATCCACTTTGTCAATGAACAGGTCCAGGAGTGTGACAACAACAGTTTGTGTGGTTTTGGTCTTTGCAGTGCTGTTTGTCGTGTTGATAGTAGCCAATGAGCGAGCAGTAGTAGGTTGCCAAGATGAATCTCCTCCTGTTGTCTCGCTACGTCTCACCTAGCAGATTCATTCTCCACATCAGGAGGACACGTCCAATCCTCACCCAGGAGGCGGTGCTGCATGAATCCGATTCAAGACACTGGTACTTGCCTATTGTGCTGTGAATGGCTTCGACTCATCCTAACAACCAGGACATGGTTAAACCATACACTCCAGCCCATCCACTACACTCTGCTGCTGCCAATCGCAGCATGATTCTTGCACTTTTTGGGGTTGAAATTACGCAATTGAATGCACTTATTGTAAGTCGCTTTGTATAAAGGAGTTTCCAAAACGAGTGTTTCAGCATCTCAACAAGATGAATGTCTTTAATCAATCAGATGGCTGCTGCTGCTGTCTGTTGTTGAGACAATCAATACACAACTGATAATAGCAACATACTGTTAACACCCATGATACATTATGCACACGCACTCTGAATGTCACTGCATTATATCTCACATTCTGCATAAACATAAACTCTGTCGCTGACACACACGTCAACACATCTCAAACATACACACACACACTGTGTATCAGTGTATCCATGACAATAGCAACAGTGGTGGCTTCATTCCTGCTGTCACTGAGAGGATCTGTATGGACGAGATAAGTAAAAGTGTGTTTGTGTGTGTGTGTGTGTGTGTGTGTGTGTGTTCTGAACAAGGGCCGAACTGCATTACAGCTCTGTAATGTCTCTCTCCTCTCTCACACACAGTCTCAGTTTTTTTCTCTCTCTCTTCTCTATCTTCCTCTAATTCTCTCTTTCCACCTCAATACCTCCCTCTCTCTCTTTCACTGATGCTCACTCTCTGTCCTTTGCTTCAGCAGAGATCCTCAGATTGCAGAGACAGACAGAGTCACTGAAAGAAGAAAAATAAGTGTGAGAAGAATCACATTCATTGTAGCAATTGTTTTCTTTCTATTTTTTTTCTCCACACATTTCAAGCATCAACAGCGTCACACTACTACTCAACTGTTGACCATCACCGTCATCAGTTTGGCAGACAATGGAGCTTAGATTTCATGACTTTCTAAGTCATGTCCATCATCCCCCAGACTTCTGGCTTTTGTTAGGAGTACACTGGAAAGGAAAGGAGCCTATCATTTTGCTTTTGATTGAAGATGTTGGACTCCTTTTCTGAAGCCCTGTTGGATCCTACTACAAACTTCCTTACGTTCTCCATCTTCTGGTGATTTTCTCGTTGTTACTCCTCAGGACTTGGTGTTCCTCTTTCCGAAGAGAAAAACCTCAGGGCATTGCACCTCCATAGAGTGTTTAAGGATCAAGCTGGACTCTTTCCAGACTCTTTTTTACGCTGCAACAAGACCCGCTCTTTCTCACTGAAACAGGGAGAATAGCCACTCGATTCTGGTTTCACAAGCATTTTCACAGTCATCTGCATTTCTGGCATATCTTCTGAACACTATTCCAGCCATTCTTTTCACATCGGCGCTGCTTTCACAGCAGCTAGACTGGGCATAAAAATCAAACCATTAGGTCACTGGTCATCTCAGGTACACCGCTCCTACTCCTGCAACAATCTTAACAATTACCGCTGAGTTCAGGCTCACGTCAGCCTCAATTAAATGTGTCTGTTTTGGAACCCCGAAATCGGCTCGTTTGACTCCAGAGACGGATCACCCACACTGAGCGTCCTCCTTCCCGGCCTTCAATACATCTGTCCCAGACCAGCCAAAAACGGATGACTTCCTCCCCCACGTTCATACCCTTCTTCACATCCAATCATCCATCCTCAATATCCTGTACTTCCTCATTTTATTTAACCTTTAAAAAATACAGTATTATGGTGTGGTCCTTGCTAGTGAGTACTTATTTCTCTACTTTCTTGTGAGATGAGCCAGGTGCAGGCCTGTGCACAATCGATCATCGGTGATCCCTACACATTGTATGTCAGTTGAATCTCTTTGATCCCGACTCATGGCGACATCAGGCTGACATCAGCAACACTAATTTCATGAGATCAAGGCTGCAATTTTTAGAGCCAGGCGCTGTAGTTGCATACCGTAGCACATTTCATTATTTAAGTGTTATATAAGTACAGTCTGATTATGCCTGACATTCTGTCAAGGAAACTTCAATATCGTCTTTCTGCTTCCCCTCTGACCATGGATATGGGGACATTTTGACTATGAATGAATGAATTGATGTTTTAAATTTATCTGTTTCAGGATTTCAAGGGGCTTTGAGGTGGATGTAAAATAACTTAATAAATATGAAGATTGAAGAGCAGTCTAAACATACATTAGTTACTGATATATGGCCAGCCTATCACACAACATCATTTAAGCAAGATGTAATGGTGGTTGAGTAAACGTAAAAAGAAATTGGTTTTGTTATTTGTCCAGTGTGAGCACTGCAGGTCACACCTTTACATACCACGGCAAACCTGCTTTGAATTAGTATGTAGAATGAAACTATGACACAGTTTCATTGATATTCACTGATGCACACAATAACCGGAGGTGTGTTAAATCACCATTATTGTTTTTTTATTTACACCACTGAAATAACAATGCAGGACAATGAAGCTGTTCAGATATGTTGATGATATGGCTTTAGTTGGTCTGTTCCACAAGAATGACAATAGCAATCGTTTTTGAACAGGTATCTAAGCTGGAAGAATGGTGTGAATTTAGCACCCTGCTGATCAGTATTGACAAAACAAAGGGAGTCCTTTTAAATCACATGGATCCATTACCATCTCTTCAGTCTGTTCAAATTGTTAACAGATAAAAGAGACTATTTATTATCATGGAGTTAGAGTCAGAATGTATATATATTTATATATATACATATATATATATATGATAAATAATGAGTCCTTACCCCAAGTGAAGGAGTTCAAGTACCTCGGGGTCTTGTTCGCGAGTGAGGGGACTATGGAATGTGAGATTGGCTGGAGAATCGGGGCAGCGGGGCGGTATTGCATTCGCTTTACCGCACCGTTGTGACGAAAAAAGAAAGCTGAGCCGGAAGGCAAAGCTCTCGATCTACCGGTCAATCTTCGTTCTCACCTATGGTTGTACAAGCGGCCGAAATGGGTTTCCTCAGGAGGGTGGCTGGCGTCTCCCTTAGAGATAGGGTGAGAAGCTCAGTCTTCCGTGAGGGACTCGGAGTAGAGACGCTGCTCCTTTGCGTTGAAAGGAGCCAGCTGAGGTGGTTCGGGCATCTAGTAAGGATGCCCCGTGGATGCCTCCCTAGGGAGGTGTTCCAGGCACGACCAGCTGGGAGGAGGCCGCGGGGAAGACCCAGGACTAGGTGGAGAGATTATATATCCACACTGGCCTGGGAGCACCTCAGGATCCCCCAGTCAGAGCTGGTTAATGTGGCCCGGGAAAAGGAAGTTTGGGGTCCCCTGCTGGAGCTGTTGCCCCCACAACCCGACCCCGCATAAGCGGTTGAAGATGAGTGATGAGCAATATATATAGTATGGTTGTCAAAGTTAAAGCAATAATGATAATAATAATGATAATAATGATAACAAGTTAAATAAACTACCCTTTATTGTCCCAGTAGGACAGGAAAATTGCCTTTGTCTCACCAATAAAGACTATAAAAATAATACAATAAAGACATGGGAATATTTTAATGTTGTTGGTGCAGTATATTAATTACAAATGGTAAAAAGGAGGGAAACAGGTGAATGGGGCCTGCAAGGAAAATCAAGCATGTGCTCATCTGCTGATGATCAGCAAACATGGGACATTACTGTCCATCACAATGAATAATAATAATAATAATAATAATAATAAACTTTATTGATATAGCATATTTAAATACAGTATTTATATATATATATATATATATATATATAGCACTTTATAACTGTTAACTGGTTTTAAAGATGCTGTATGAAGTTATAAACCAATAAAGATTATTATTATTATTATTATTATTAAGAATTATAAAAGAATGAAGAATGAGTTTTTCATTTTCTGATTTTGATCCGCTGTGATGGACAGTAATGTTGATCCTCAGCAGGTGAGCGTGTGCTTGTTTTTCCTTGCAGGCCATTCAGCTGTGTCCCTTACAGCTGCAGGGTGCTGGTTTGTCCTCCAGGGGGCTCTGTCTGGTTGTCTGCTCTTGCTCCTCTCTAGTTCCATGTCAGGGTTGGTGCTGCTAGTAGTCAGTAGTAATAATGTGGTGGTAAAAGCTGGGTGATGGAGTCATTGGTTTACAGTGCACATGCTGAACCTCTAGGTGTCACCCATTATCTAGTTGTTAAGGCAACAGAGGAGGGAGGCGTCTCCATCAAATCCAACCCCCTCCATGAAACTCTCTTTTCTCTCTCCACAGCAGCTATTTCCATCTGCTTCCACAGCAAATTTTCTCCCATCAGCCACCACACATCCAAGTTTGATCCTTTTGTTTAGTGAATTGAAGTGGCTCTGAGATTGCTGACAGAATGCAGAGCCTGTCTGTGTTTCTTCTGGGCTGAGGCAACAATCCCGGCTGTATCAAGTCATTTAGTGTTTGTGGAAATGCCTCAAAGCTTCCTCATACGAGCAGGAGTGCCGTCGCACAAATTGCAAACACTGACAGGAAGCCAAATTAGCTGATGCGAAGATGAAGACTCGTGATGGCTTTAGTGAAGGGTAAACCTGTCTGGATTGTTTATCCACAGTGTTTTCATAGACTTTACAATATTTTTATAAGCTTCATGAGTTTATAGAGGACATCACAAAATTTCGCACTCCACCAGATGATTTTCAATAAACAAGAGATGGGCTGCAGATAATGACTATTCTCATCCGTTCAGTTAATTGAATTCACTATTTATTAGTCTATCAAATGTAAAAAAAAAAAAAAAAAAAAAATTAAAAATAGCCTTTTACAAGTTCCCAGAGTCTGATGTGACATCATCAAATTTCCTTTTTTTTTGTTTGACCAATAGTCCAAAACCCACAGGTATTCACTTTATACTAGTATAAAACAAAGAAAAGCAGCAAATCCTGATATTTGAGAAGCCAGAACCAGACAATGTTTCACATTTTTTAAATGTTTTCATAAATCACCAAAACAATTAACTGATTATCTAAAATATCAGTTAATTGCCTGTTGCCCAAGAAAGTTAATGAATTAGAGCCCTATACCCAACATGTTGTATTCATTAGTAATGCATTGAAATGGCTTACATGGATTTTTTACCTAATATATTGTGTATTATTTGACTTCTTACTTCAATGAGATTGTAAGCAGTAGGTGAAAGCACCATTTTTAATGATGTGTTTACCAGAGATGTGCACATAAGTATCTCAGAAAGAAGTCATTCAACATCATTAAAGCATGAAAAAATGACTAATCGACTGAAGAAATCTTAGTCAACTAAGACCAAAACAACCGATAAGTCGACTAATCAACTGAGAGGGGGCAGCCATAATTCTAACCTCCATTTCCACAAGGCAAACCATGAAGACCCACTTCAACTCCTTTCAGAGTGAAGTTTTGTTCATGTGAGATGATACATACGGAATGGTTATATAGTTTAGTTAGTTATATTCTTGGTTATACAATGCATGAAATACTATTGAACCTCCTAGTACCATAACAAACCTCAAATATAAACCACAGAAATCTGATTAATATTTGTGTATTATTTTTATTTGGGTACCTTCCCCACAATAATCCACAAAGACACGTGTCCATTAATTCATTAATATATTCATGTATACATATCATAGTGACAAATAAAAAAGAATCACAATACAAAAGACAATTTAAATATGTAGAATGTCGATCGCATGTCAAAGTCTTGATTCAATATACTCAACATGCATTCAAAATATAAAAATAGACTTTTATGTTTAAGTTTATATACACTTTTTTATAAATATAAGTATACAAATGTATTTTTAAAATACAAAGATAAATACAGTCACATAGTGTACATTATGTACCAAACCAGCAATTACAAACATTATTTTTTTGGATATTTAGCATTCACAAAACACAATTATTACATTAGAAATGCAACTTTAACGACAATTGCAGGTCTTGATTTTTGCCTTTTTTTCTGTCCTTCTTTTGCCACCCATAGTTCCTCACTTTAATTATGAAGTAAAGGAAGCAGTCCGTGGGTGGTGAATAAATAAAGAGGATAACAAACAGGAAGTCTAGCTCTGCCGGACATCCTGTAACAGTTTGTTGATCTCGGCCACCAGCTCGCTGGCGTCCACCAGCTCGTGTCGGCTGTCGCTGCGTTTGCCCTGAAGGTGGCTGAGCACAGAGTCAAAATCGTCCTCCTCGTAGTTCTCTGGGATCTCCTCCATGGCTGGCAGCCACTTGGAGGAGGGCCCGGGGAGCGCCACCGGCACTGGCACCGGGGCCGGGGATTGCTGCACCAGAGTGGGGCTGACCAGCGCCGTGAGAAGGGGGCTGCTGTGGGGTTTTGGGGCATGGCCGCTGTTCTGGGGGCTGTTTTTGGGCGCCTGCGAGCCCTTGTGGCTGCTGCTCTGCGAGCTGAGCTTGGTGCTGGGTTTCAGGGTGTGGTAGCTGCCACCCTGGTGGTGGCCAGATGGGCCGATGCTGCTGCCAGGGTTTTGGAAGTGGGTGTTGGCTGCCCAGGCTGCCACGCCCTGCTGGTGGACGGAGGGGTTGGGCTTGCCGGGCAGATGGCCCCTCCTGCGATCTAAAGATCCAGTCATGGGCACACCCACCCCGCTGAGACTAGTCCCCTTCTGGTTCTCGTTGACCTGGACGTACGAGTCCAGACCCTGGGGTAGCAACCGCTGGAACACGCTGCTCATCTCTGACAGCAACGACGTGGTCCCACACAAGTCTTCATCTCTGGCCTCGCCCCCACCGCACCCTCCCTCCTCATCCTCTCCACCGTCCTCACCGCCCAGGTCCTTGCCGAAGGTGGAGAAGCTCTGGTTCCGGGCGGGGCCGGCGTCGGTGCAGGGCTGCGGGGTCTTTTCCTGGGAGAGGTCGGTGGTTTGGCGGGCTTCTTCCCCAGGGATGTAGAGGTTGCTGCGGTAGTCGGAGGACGAGGCCGGGGAGGCCAGGGGCGGCATCCAGCACTGATCTGAGTGACCCAGGACACGACACTCCTCTGTGCAGAGCCTCATAGCTGGAAAGAAAGACAGAAATACTCATAAGTAATCAGGAATACAGTGAAAAGCACACAATCCTCACATTTGAGAACAGAGAACCAGAGAATATTTGTCATGTTTGGTTGATTAAACAACCAAAACAATTAACTGCCTGATTGTTTCAGCTGTATTTACACTAGATTCATTCATTAGGAAATTAGGCTGCACTGAGGTTGGTTTATTAATTGTATATGCATTGCATTGTGCCATGCAGGTGCATGTATGCAATTGATTGTACACAAGATTATAAGTAAAGAATGTAACAAGTGCAAGTAATTGGTCATAAATCCTAAAAAGGTGGGAATCTATGGACTAGTGTTGCTTTTCAGTAAAAACAGTGGAAATTTTCCAACCACTTTAACCACTAAAAAAGCCTTTAAAAACCCCATAAATGATCTTTAAAACGCATCGTCAATGAAAACAAGGCTGCTTTTCTTATGAAGTTGACATTTCAAAACATACAGTACATATATCATGTACAATATATGTAATAAAGTGAGCACACACAGTAAAGTGTTTATACAGATGTACCTTGCAGATAATACTTTCATTATAGCTTTAGTTTTCCATGTTGGAACAAAACAACCATGAATTCGATTGCAAAATCAAAGCGATGCAAAGATGATTCCTGTCAGTTGAGTCTTTTTTTTCCATCCAGCTAATATTTGCCTGCCTCTCCTCAGGTGTTTTTTGCTGCACTGTCTCTGGAAACACGGTAGAAATCTGCCCTAATTAGTCTGAAAGGCTCTCTGCAGGAGCACTGCCTGCTACAGTACCTTCCAATGTATTTACCACAGAGAGACAATTCAGCGAGGCCGATCAATGCCTATTACCCATTCAAAATAACTCCTCCTCTAAAAGCCTTGCATTTTTCCCTTTCAAGTCGCTCTTTTCAATATTAAATCTTCAAATAGAAAATCTCTGAAGAATAAATTAGACAAATCAAATATGCCAACTTGAAGCCTTCATTAAGGGAGTGCAGCGCTTTTCAGTTGTGCCATTGAGGGACTTCATTATCCCCTCATTAACATGAAAGGAACATTTATAATACATCTTAGAGCAGATGAAAAGTGCATTTGGGTGCACTGAAAGGGAAAAAACAGTGCGGGGGCAGCAGCAGATTGGGTGCCCTGCTGATGAAAGGGTAAAAATGATAGATTTAACCCAGCTGATTTGTGTGTAAAACTGAAAAAAAAAAGAACACGTCAGGCAAACATTAAGTGAAAGCCTGCCTGTCTGGCTGACTGTAATGTCAATTCAGCTGACTTACTGACTGATTTACTTGCCAATAAATTATCAGACTAGTTTCATTCAGAACTACAGACCACAGGGCCAATAATGTCTTTTAGCTTTTTTTGTAATATCGGAACACAAATTCTACTTTTATCCCTGATAAGAAGGGGATGCTATCCACTGAGCAGGGGAGAACCCAAGGTGTGCTGGCAGTAAGATTTAGACTAAACTGACGACTACAATGTGGGGGACATATTTAAAGGGACATTACAACAAATTAGGATTGTATTTCTGTAATGTTGGAGCAGTTGTGGCAGACAGATTAAAACAAGAATGGTCAAATTCGAAGCAGCAAAGGCTGAGATATCCTGAGTTTTAGTTTGGTGTTCCAAAAGCACCGGATACTACACTTCCCATAATGCAACTCAATAGCATCTTTTGTTAGATACTCCTTGCTCACAGCTTTCATACTCCATGCACTCAGTTTTTGACAAAGGTTTTAAGTCCTCAAAAGCCGTAAACCGACTTTGACATATACAATTGGTGGAGTGCTCATTTAACCCTTTTTTAAGGGAAATAATAAGTACATGTACATGTTCTACATGCCTTCTTTCACTCCTGCCTGTATGTGACAACGCTGCTTACTCCTCATTCATTATGCAAAAAAGAATGGGGTCAGATCTCGACAGTGAGGATATTTTTAATCAGCGTGTCATAGACAAACTGTTCTCAGCGCTCTGACTCCTGTGTCTGCGGATGAGAGGCCCACTTCTATCTGTAAGACTGACGACGGACCTTAGACCGCTGAGACTTTGTATATTTGTTGGCCTTAAAAAATGTCCTCGATTTCAAGTTTGATGCTATTTTGTCTTTAAATACCGAGTGCAGTGGGTTTGTCAAGGGTTTTTCAGCCCGGGTCCAATACTGCTGGGCTATACAGAGCTCAGGTTTGAAAAAGAAATTGTGCAACATTTTGGGGAAATAAAGCTAATTCACTTTATTTTCAAGAGCAATCAGAAGATTGATATCAATCCCATGTCAGTGTTTGTTAGTATGGATTTTGAGTGGTTAGCCTAGTTTAGCATTCAGATGTCTGGGCTCTGTCTAAAATGACTATAGTCTAGTCTAAAAGTTGTTCCCTAATTAGCATGTTATAGCTTGTTTGTTTGATCAGAGAGAAATGTAAAAACAACAATCTGAGTTTATTTAGGGGGGAGATTATCATTCTTAATAAATGACTTTTTATGTATTTGGCCAGTATTTCTGGTCATAGCATGGGTCGACGGTCAGTGAGCACAGTTTTTGGTTTGGGTCTCTCTGTCTAAATACACAGAGTGGTATAGATCTTCTCATCTCTCTCTCAGAAAGAAAGCAAACGTGTATTTGCTAAGTTGTTTTTTACACTATTGCAGTGCATAAAAACAAAGGCAGAATAAGGAGCAGAAAGATTATTTCTTTTAATCCTCCTGTTTTATAGAATGCCATGTTTTCCTAAAGGGTTCTTTAAGCATTTGAGAATGAGCTTTGCAAAGTTTCAACCCTGGAGGCACATCCCCTAGTAATATACTGTACACAATCTTCTGCATCTCGATGGGGCTACAAACAAAGAATCTCTACCTCATTCTTCCCTTGAGCAGGGAGGGCTACCGTATCCAGCCATAATAACAGGGCACCGACTAAACGCTGCTCGAAATCGTCCATGCTGCAGTGGACACGGGGGCGGGAGGCGGTAGTGAACATACAGAAGGAGAAAGGTGAGCTTTGAGATGTAATTACGCTCTTCAGGGCTTAATCACGAGCGCAACTCGGCGCCGACTCCATAGCAACTATTCGTCACATGGCAATTAAATGCCTCCTTTTCATCAGAGGAGCGCGAGGGCTTCGGTTTTGGACGGCTGAAAGTGAAGGCTCGAATGTGGGGAAAAGGGAGAGTGACTAACGAGCAGAGCTATGAAGGAAGGGAGGGGGAGGAGGTGTTGGTGATGAGATTGTCTGCCCGTCTGGGTCGACTTTAATTGGGATGTAGCTCAAATGCAGTGTCGAGTGATGGCTGTGTGGGAAGCTGGCGGGAAAAAGAAGCGGGAGCTCTGGGAGGAGAGGGATGGCGTGATAAAAGAAGCTGCGGCAGCTTGCAACCTGTGTGACGTTAGCGAAGACAGCCGGAGAGGCAGAGAGGGATTTTGGAGAGTGTTTGCTAGGAAGGTAGAATATTTTGAAGTCAGTAGGGTCAATCAATGTTCAACAAGTCTTCAAAGTTCTTCCTTGTTAACTCAACTGTGGAGAGGAGGGAAACTCCATGCAGTGTGACAGTATAGGGAGACGAGATGGGTGGCTGTAAAAGGAGGATCAGTTGAGCTATCTGGAGAGATATCTCAACAACTTAGTGACAGTGAGGTGAAACTCGTACGTTCAGTATCATTCACGGACCTCCAAGGCCAATGCACATGCACTTGTAATGCAGAACAAAGAAGGCATGCCGCAATAGGTAAAACAGTGTTTTGCTTCCAGGCAGAGGATGAATAGAATGAGGTATGGCACTTGCTATGTGTTGATCCGGGGTTTCTCGACCTGTTGTGGCCCTGTTTATGGGTCACAAAACTCTCATAGTCCAAGCAATAGAGTTGTCTCTTGGTACATTGCATCCTATCGCTTTCTGTTTTCAAGAGTACGGAGGGAGTTCCTCAAGTAATTCTACATAAATTAATAGATAGGTTCAGTTTTGTTCAAGTCTGTCTTAATACATTACTAATTTGCCCATAGGTACATTGAGTAATCGGTTACTGGGGCTCAGATGTGATCACTTCCAAGCTTGACTCTACTGTAAATGATGTGGGACAAAATCCATTGTATTTTGTACAAGACCCCCCTCTTTATGTCCAGGGACCAGTGGGCTACCTCCAAGTCTGAAAATTCAAGCCAATGTGGATGTGCCTTAAACCTGCATTCTTTCTAATATCCAGCAGGGGGCAACTCCTCTGGTTGTATAGAAGTCTGTGAGAAAATGAGCCTACTTCTCACTTGATTTATTACCTCAGTAAACATTGTAAACATGAGTTTATGGTCTCAATCTCTAGTTTCAAGTCTTCTTCAATACAGTGAGATGTTCATTTAGTAAATTACGGTCCAATTTAGAGTCAAATAGACCATAAAGCAGGGGATGCTTTAGGGTGGGGCTACCTTGTGATTGACAGGTCGCTACCACGGCGTCGTCTAGTCTGGGTGTTGTCCGTGTTTTCGTCTTATAACTTTAACTCTTCCAAAGTGTGATTTCAGTTCATGAAAGTTAATTATAACCTTTTTGCCACCCTCTCTCGAGTCTGGTTGCAAAAAACAAGATGGCAAAAAAAAAAAATGTCAAACTTGAGGCATCAGAATGGCAGTCCACAAACCAATGTGTGATGTCATGGTGACGACGTCCACTTCTTATACACAGTCTATGCCAGGGACACTGAAACTCTACTATTACCGTCTCAAAAGGCTGTACCTTTAGTAGATAGCCACTTGATTTGTGCAAAGTCTCATATAAGCTTGAATTGAACACTGGAATGCCTTTTCACAGAATGGGGACTGTGGATTTTGTCGCCTGTCACTTACGTTTAGGTCCAGTATGGATTATAGGAGGAATGATTGGAGCAACCAATAACTCTTTCATTGTAGCCTATATCATGTGGGCATTGTATTATTAAGATAGTGTGGAGCAGATCTATACATATCCTTTAAGATTTATGATTCAAAACTATGTATGTGATCCCTTTATTAAAAATATATTGAAGACATCAATATGTCAGTCTAAGAAGGGTTGCTACTCCAAGTTTGAGACATATTTGAAAAAGAAATTGTGTTTATTGACTGTGTAAGTGAAATGGATTGAATAGTTGATTTCACTGAACATATACTGTATTTCACATAAATTGTAAATCTGGACGATTAGTTGATTACTCGATTTGTCAATCAACAGAAAATCAATCGGCAGGATTCTCTTTTCTCCATCTTACATGAAACTAAAGTGGATATGTTTGGGTTTGTAACTGTCAGAGACGTCACCATGGGATCTGTAAACTCGTCAGGGCATTTTCACTAGTTTCTGACATTCATAATCCATTAATTAATTATTTGACAATGTATTCATCAGATTAACCAATAACGAAACAAATTGCCTTTCAATTTTTGCTCAAATTTTTCCTGTTAAATGTTGTGGATACATATTTGTTTGGGGAAACCGATAGTACAACGTGAGGATTTAATCAACTGATGCATTGTAAAAACTGATGAAAGACTGAACTTTGGATTCTGATCTAGATGCTAAGACAGGAAGGGTAATGATGGGATATGAAAGGAGGGTTGTGGGGTGTGGTGGATGGGGTGGCCAGGGGGTGTACCTGCATGCGTTCTGTGCTGGCCATCAGGGGCATATATCTCAGTAAAGCCCTCACCAAGGAGCCTATCCATGGGTGACTCCCTGCCAGGCTCGTAGTCGCTGTCCCCTGCCTCACTGTCTCCGCGGCCGCTGTCCTTCAGACTGAACTTGTCCATCTCGTTCAGGGCATATCTGCACAGAGAGAGAGACAGGCAGAGGGATTTGATACATTCCTCAGAGAACACTGGCTAGTCAGTGACAATAATATCATCAAATAGTGAAGGGAAAGCCATGCTACTGATGGATAATACGGAGCACGGAGAGGCAGAGAGCGCTCTGCAGAAGAGGTTTTACATAAAATTATGCAAATGTGAAGTTATTGAGCATACAGTTTGACACTAAACCAAAAAGCTACTGGATATGGAGTTATGTGAAAGCACTGACAACAGACAAAATCCTGTGGACATGATATTATAGAGGTGCACAATATAGTATTTTTACCTTACTTCTGTCAATGTCTGACAATAAAGGCTTCGAACGCATCATGTTGTGTGTGCATTACCTGTAGCTCCTGGTGTATTTGTTGCCTCTGAAGCTTGGTCGTGGCTGGTACTGGCCCTGATGGAGCATGGACAGAAGCTGTGAGACTTGCTACAATCCCAAGAGAAACAAAAAACGGACAAAAAAAAAGAAAAAAGACAAAAATAAAAGGAAAAAATGAAGAGGGGAAAATGAATGGACTCAAACAAGCAAGGCCACAAGACAATGTTGATGGTGGTGGGGGGGGGGGGCATTGTGGATAAGGGTGGGGTAATGCAGGACATTGTGACTTGCTCCTGAATGTGATGGTCAACGAAAACATGACACAAAGAGCTGAAGGTAACAGAATATGGGAGCAATTGACAAAGTCAGAACAAATACTGAATATATAACAAAAACATAGTGCAAAGTATATGATTTTGGATAAAAAATATCTTTTGGTTTTAACAGATGCCTAATCAATTCTTAATACACATAAAGCTGTATGTTTATGCTGCCTTTAGTACAGACAACAGTCATGACATAGTATCTAAAGAGAATGCACTAAAAGCATGAAAGAAGCTCCATTGTCTTACCTCTACAGGGGGTGTGGCGTGGGCCAGCTCTAGGGCAAAGTTCTCCGGCACATGATTGGAGGAGATGGTGACCAGGCTGTTGAGGGACTGGCGGCTATGATGGCTCTGCCTGCTCCCCAGGGTGCCCCTATCAGGTGTAGGGGAGGCTGAGGGGGAGCGTGGGTGGGCCCTTATGGGCAAAGTCCCGTTGACGGTCGGTACCAGGGTGATATCCGCCTTGTGGATCTGCCTGGCGGGCTTCTTGGGGTGGTTCTGGTAGCTGTTCTCCGCCACTCGGCAGTTGTAATTGTGCCTGGGGTCTTTCTTCTCACGGCTGCATCGGGCAGTGGCGAACATCACCATGACGATGAGCAGCAGAGCGCAAACGGCCCCCAGGGAGATGATGACGATGAGGGAGAGATCCAGCGGGGCCTGGCTGGAGCCGGTGGGGTAGAGAGGGGGGAGGATGTCCATATTCTCCTGCAGGGAGAGCCTGAAGAGGGCCCCTGTGGACAGCCGAATGGTGCCCCTGTCCTGCACTTCCACCCTGATCTCCATCACGTCCCTTGGAGCCTGCTCCAGGCTGGCATTGGTTCTGAGCTCACATCGCCGAGCGTCCATCACAAACAGCCCGTCCTCGTTGCCGCCAACAATGGCGCAGCTCACCTCTCCGTTGGTGCCGGCATCGCGGTCTGTGACTTTGAGCGCGGTGATCAGCTGCCCAGGTGATGCATACTTCCACACCGGCAGCTCGGCGGTGTGATTCCGGAGGGAGGGGGAGTGGATGATTGGCGGGTTGTCATTTTCATCCAGAACTGTCAGTAGGACAGTGGTGTTGGTTGATAGCACGGGGTTTCCTCCGTCACGTGCCTGAATGGTGAAGGCGATCCGGCTGACGTCTTCGTGGTCAAAGCTGCGTAAGGCGTAGATTGCCCCATTGGAAGGGTCAATGGTGACGTAGGTGGAGATGGGGCTCCCCTGAACAAGAGCGTCCATGATGGTGTAGGTGACCTGGCCATTTGTGCCCAGATCGGGATCTGAGGCCACCACGGTCATCAGGTAGGCTCCCGGAGAGTTGTTCTCCGATTTGAAGACCTCGTAGCGGCTCTTTTCGAAACTTGGAGGATTGTCGTTCTCATCCAGCACCTGGACGGTGAAGTGTTTGATGGTGGAGAGACTGGGGGAGCCCTTGTCCTCAGCTATGACCGTCAGACTGTACTCTGACCTCTTCTCCCTGTCCAGCGAGACATTGGTGAGGATCATGTAGTTCTTCTCATAGGTCTTCTGGAGTCTGAAGTGGCCGTGGCCGTGCAACCTGCACACCACCTCGCCATTGAGCCCGCCGTCGCTGTCGTCAACACGAACCAGAGCTATGAAGGTGTCCACTGGGGCACCCTCTGAGATGTACGCCACTTCCTCTTTGCCAGGCGTCATCAGGTTGATGTTGATCTCTGGTTTGTTGTCATTTACATCCACCACTTTCACCACTATCTTGCAAAGCCCGGGAATGGAATTTGGGCCCAAGTCCTGAGCCTGAACATCCAGCTCATAGGAAGCAGTGCTTTCATAGTCCACTTTCTTAATAAGAGTAATGTGGCCATTTTCTGGGTTTATCTTAAATGTTTCCAAGATCTTTGGCGAGACATGGCTGCTGAAAGAGTAGACTATTTTCCCATTAGTGCCCTCGTCTGGATCTGTGGCGTTTAAATCAATGATTAGAGTCCCTAGGGGAGAGTTTTCCAGCAAATTGATAATATAAGCCTGCTCGTCAAAGGCTGGGCTGTTGTCGTTGGAATCCGAGATGCTGATCTTGAGTAAAGTGGAGCCAGACTTCGGAGGTACACCGTTATCCGATGCAGTGAGCTGCAGCTGGTAGCTGGACTGCACCTCCCTGTCCAAGTCCCTCATCACCACCAGCTCTGCGTACTTGGCCCCGTCCGTCCTGGTCCTTATATCGATCTTAAAGAAGTTATTGGGTGTTAGGGAATATGTGTGCAGGGAGTTTTCCCCGACGTCCGCATCCATGGCTCCGTCCAGAGGGATGCGCGTACCCACGGACGCGCTCTCCGAGATCTCGATGGGCACGATGGCGCGGGAGAAGTGCGGGGAGTTGTCGTTGATGTCCAGGATTTCCACCTCCACGTGAAACAGCTGCAGGTACTCCGTCGGCAGCGTGACGACATCGAATTCAATCGAACAGTTCGAATTTTTCTCACAAAGCTTCTCGCGGTCGATTTTGGTGCCGATGCTGATCTCTCCGTCCTCCTCTCGGACGGACAGGAACGGAGTGCTGCCTCGTTGCATAGCTCGGAACCGAAAGGTCAGGGAACTGGGTAGTTTGGATAAAACCCCGGCGACATCATCCTTTAACCGAGCGATGACCGTGCCCACTTTCTGCTCCTCGTAAACTTTGTATTTCAAAGTCTTACCGGTGGCGCCGCGCGTAACTGCAACCAAAAGCAGGAGTTTGAATAGTGCTGAAGAGAAAATAGTTCCTTTGGTTTGGACCATTTTTGCCCTCATCTTCTGTGAAGCACTCTGTGGCGATTACTTCCACAGAGGGGAAAAAATTGGAGGGGGGGGGGATCTTCTCAGACGTCTGGCATGTTAAATCCTCCTCTGCTGCTGCTGCTGCTCACTGTCGCCAAAAGAAACTCAGCCAAAATAGAGAATACAAATAAATAAATAAGATAAATATATTAGTAAATTGTCCGTCTTCTTTTGGAAAAGAGTAGCACCCAAAAAGAAAACAGTTGCGACCTCTTTGTAGACAGAATCTGTTGCATATATCGACATATGTCCGTCGCCTCGTGTGTGTGTGTGCGCTCCAGCGGATGAGTGAGAGTGGATGAAAAGACGCAGCTTTCTCTCAGTCTGTGTGTGAGAGTGAATGAGAGAGAAAGAGAGAGAGAGAGAAAGAGGAGGAGGGGAGTGTGTCTGGGTGCGCGCGCCCTGCTCCGTGCGCTCTCTTCTGTCGCCTCTCCAGTCTCTCTCTCTCTCCGCGCGCCCCGCACCCAAACTGCGTCTCTTTTCCACACAACACCCCCCACCCACACCCACTCCTCCTTCTTCTACTCACTCGCCCCCCTTCTCCTCCTAAATCACCAGAATGGCCTCCTTCAAGCAGCACAGGAGGGACTATTGATGGCAGCCTCGTCTCTCTCTCTTTCTCCCACCTCCCTCACCCAACACAGAAGACACCCCCAGTATCAAAAGTGTGCCACAACAATGGGCAGGAGGAGGAAATATTCTGGGCTCAGCCACACTGACCCTCGGCAGACTTACATTGTTATGGTTGCAATTCAACAACGTGTGCCAACTTTGGTCTTTTGTCATGTGTGCGTAAAAGGCGACTTTGTCGCTCTTAGAATAATAATGGATAGAGGAAGGAAACATGCCCATCAGTCAGAGGTGGTTATGTGGCCGAGGCGCACACTTTAAAACCAAAAAGTATATATCAAATATCCCTGTTGTATAATTTTGCCATTTTTTTTGTGATAGCCAAAAGTGAACTCATGGCTATCTATCTTAGAGAATGGTTTCATCGGATTACCCTAATAGTATCATCATTTTCTTTGTGGGGTTTATGAGATATAGCTTTTTTAATCAAACTATATCCTTTATCTGCTTTGTGCGCACTGGGCACGCAATGAGGAACAAAATGCCTCTCCTTCACTGAGCTTTAAATCAGGGCCTGACATGACTGAAGCCAAATCTGCTCTGTGGTTATTATGCGGTCACTGGTAAAATATTCCTGTGTTGTCATTACAAGCACTGAAAACATTGTTTGTTTATGATACCTAAGAGCGAAATCTTAAGCCAGTTTACAAAACTGTATAATCTGGTGACCACAACAGTGCCATCATTGGCTTTTGGGGGTCTTATAACATGTCTATTTATCTAAACTGTGTCATTCCTCTCTTTGTGCGCACTGCAGGACGCGCAAAAACGCACAAAAATACCTCTCCATCAAATTATTTTTTGCCAATAAATGCCATTTTTTTTGTTTCACTGATGAAACAACAAGTTAATTTGTCTCTTGGCTCTCTTTGGCTCTAACTTTATATCAGAAATCAGTGTCAAACAGTTGAAACCAACTATGTTTTTGCGCATTTCCTCTGCGGCGCCTCAGTTTACCAAACGAACAAGTATAAAAGTATGATTATTTTGCCACAGTGATGACATGTTTAGAACTTAGAGATATACATTTTGATGATGTTTCTCGAGCTTTCCTACGCTATAAAATACATTCTCACACTCACATATGGGTTAATTAAGGTCTGGCGAGTGCCTGGCCATCCCAGCTGACGCCCTCAACATGTGCTCCCCCATCACCCCCCACCTCTTGCTGCATGATAATGTCGTATGGAAGCCTGCATCTCTTGATCCCACCAAATTACCATCCTGCAAACTCAAAGTGTCTCTCAGAGAGCAAACAACTGGGCTAGCGGAGCTTTATGAGAGAAGCACCATGGCCATCTGGCCCGGGCCAAAGACAGCCCAAACCTACAATTACCATCTATTCAGACCCAGACCCAGCCGCCCTCCGGCCAAATGACACCCAGGGAGAATAAGCCCCAGCTCATGTCAGATAAAATCTAATATCCTCCTCCTCACATTGCTGTGAAAAAAAAAACTCTTCTAAACCAGTGTTGTATGAGTTTAATATTCAGAAGTAATGAGAGGCAATCGGTGCACTTTGGATTGACTTTATTTGAATGTGTCATAGCTGCTGATATGATTCAGTGGAGGGGAAAAAGGAAGGAACGGCATAAAGATCATAAAGGCTGATAAGTGTGTTAATGTGTAAAAGTGTTTCAAAATGTATAAAAGTTCACATCACAGCCAACATTTCTATAGAACATCCTCATCAGAGTGTCACAGACTCCAGTAAGCCAGCAGAAGGTTCCCCAGATCCCCTTTCTTTCCCCCAAATCACTCGGAAAGTAATGAGTCGCGCTGCGCAGACTTATATATTCTCAATAAGCTCCATTTGGAGCGAGAGCCATATCTGATAACCGCAGCACTGATTGGTTTCAACAGAGCAAATTATCTGGAGCCCGGCATCTTTGAGAGGATGCGCCTCTGTGATGGATTTTATCTGCATTTTAAATTCCTATGTGTGACCCGTGGGAACGGGCTCTGCGCAGCCATCTGTCTCTGAGAAAACACATGGACATCAGCTCCTGAGCTGATATACACACACACACACACACACAGAGAGAGAGACACACATGACTCGACAAGAGCAAAGCGTCCATTCAGTCAGTCCACAGTTTAAAGATGCTCATTTCATGTTTTTTATGAACAACTTTACATGATGTGCCCCATATCTAACAGCTATCTTACGAAATATTATATCCTAATGACCATAATATTGCTTAAATCATCCAGGTGGAGTTTAGGATATAGTGCCTCTACTAATTTCAGGAGATAAACTGGCGAAATTACTAATAATTGTTTGGCTATTTTTGGGACAAAGTGATGATGATGATCAAAAAGGCTATCTTTTTGTTCATGCAGTAAGAAGAACATTCGGACACTGCAACTGTAAGAATCAGACGTTGCCTTCATGAACTAAATCTAGGCTATTTGGGTTTGGTAACATGAAACGCTTGAGAGCGGTGAAGTCAGAGTTGTTTTAATCCAGCTGATTACGCGTTAACAGAACCATTACGCACGGTGCCAAGCTCTCTCCACGCGCAGCAACACCACTGTGGTGTCTCTCTCACGGGAGCAGACACGGTCCCCCGGCGGGTCTACAATAAAACAGGGATTTAAGAGTCCCGTAACATATAACAGCGTTAGCCACGGGCCGGTGCGCATGCACACATAGTACTACACCCCCCATGGTGAGAAGCTGATGGTGCCCTAATGGCATTACTGGAGGAGGGGACGCGCGCAAATCACGTTTCCTCTGCAAAAGAAAAAAAAAAAAAAAAGCTCCACATGTTACCCAGATTCCAGCCAATAAGTTTTAACTTAATAATAATAATAATAATAATAACTAAATAATAACTTTATTACAATCATCACATACATATAGGTAAATACATGAAATGTGTCCTTTGTTTGCTGCTGCCTTTTATTAAACCAGATAATGATCTTATACTGCACTAGAGCTTTTACTCTTGTGTGTTAGACTCTATTTTAGCTTCTATCCTAGCTTTTATTTTGAGCTTTTTTATGTTCTAATCTTTAATATTCTTTTATGTTTTTATAACTGTTTTAATTACGTCTTAATGTTCTTTTGCACTTTGTCTCAATGTTCTTGAATGTTTATGTAAAGCACTTTGAATTGCCCTGTTGCTGAAATGTGATCTACAAATAAAGCTGCTTTGCCTTGCCTTGCCTTTGCATTTAACCCATCCTAAGCACTTTTAGGAGCAGTGGACTGCTGTAACAAATTGGTATGTAATATAACCTACATATACAACCACACTGTAGATATAAGACGACAAGTCTGTCACATTCTAAATACCCAGGTTCAGTAAATGTAGCGTTCATAAAGAGACATCTTTAACTTGTATGAGGCAGAAGGGCTGCTGCTGCAGCCAGTTGGAGGAAGGGTGCCTGGATGGGTGATGTGGTGGATGCAGATATAGTCTCTCCTTGGGGACCATAAAATAGCTGAAAGGAGTTCGGAGGGGAGTGTGTGTGGGGGGGTGTAGGGTGACGGGCTCAGCAACTTTGTCATTGAAATGAAGCAAGAGATCCTCATGACAAAGGCTGCATAGCAGGTGGAGAGAGGGCGGTGCGGGGCCCCCCCACCCAAACCATTCTCCCTCCATCCCCACAGAGAATCAGTGCGCACCGGGTGGGGGGTGATGGGGGTGGAGGCTGGGAGCGGTGGGGGGGGGGTTTGTGTCGTGTGTGCATTTAAAAAAAAAAAAAAACATGGGAATATATATGATCCCCCCATTTTCATTCCTCTGTCTGATTTTCTTATTTCCTCTTCAGAAATTGTGTCAAGAAGCGAGCCTATATGAACTGAGCAAACATTACCAACAGTCACGGGTAATAAGAGAAACAAAAAAGTAATAACACCAGACAGCAGTGTTAACAGTATGATATTCAATAACAGTCTAGTTAAAATAAATGAGTTATAAATTCATTCTGATCTCTGTGAGTAGATGTTCAGCACCTCTCTGTCTGTCTGTCTCCCAGGCAGAAGGGGAGTCTTGGCGTGCGTCGGGGGGTCGGGAGGATTGTAAAGGCACGCGAGCATCTGCCACCATCTCATTACCATGCTGTTAGCTCGCGCGAGACGGAAGGGATTTGGGCTCAGAGAGAGAGAGAGAGGGGGGATTCTGGATTTTTCCCCTCCACCCACCAAGCCAGAGATGACGCATCTCAAATTTCAATGTGACACATAACCAGCTGATCACTGGTTCAAGGGTTGTTCTGTAACAATATAACATGTGACTCAGTCTAGATTAAAGCATTGATAGTAGTGTATTAAACGTCGTTTACCTTGCAGGCCTCCCTGTTGTAGGGCAAAAAACCCAAACGTTGCACCCATATGTATGGCTGCAAAAGCATTGGTGAGGTCCAACGCTGATGTTGGGTGATCAGGTCTGTGTTCCAGTTCATCCCAAAAGTGTTGTGTGCGGTTGAGGTCAGTTCTTCTTACAGCAATCTGGGAAAACCATTTCTTTATGGAGCTGGCTTTGGACATAGAAGGGGCATTGTTAAGTTGAAACAAGAAAGGGACAAACACAAACTGTTGACATAAAGTTGGAATAACACTATTGTCTAACGTAGCGTTGTATGCTGGAGCTTTAAGAGTTCCGTTCATTGGAGGCGCTGAGTCCAAACCAGGAAAAAACAGATCAGATTCACCTGAATGACGTGTCCACATACTTTTGGCCATATAACGTGTTTAGTCCATCAGTTAGTCACGTGATTATACAAGAGAAATATGAATTGCCTAAATGCCTGGTATGCACAACACAACAATATTTTTTTTCTTTTTTTTCCAAAATAAAATATTTACTCATAAAGGTATTGTTCCAAATCTTTAAGCAAACATTTTTTTGTAAAGATTTATTTTATTGGAAAACAGATGATGCTTAATTTACAGTGCAACTGTGTGATATGTTAGAGACATAAAGTTTTCCATTTGTGCATGAAAAAAAGTGTATTTAAAGGAAAAAAATCCATGTGTGCACAAATACATGTCAATGCCATTCCAGATGGCCATGTAGCTGTGGAAATATCTGTGTATTGGAATGATCAGATGAGATGAAGAAAAAAATTAAAAGAACCTTCTGTATATGCCCTTTTGACTTCACTCGTTGGCTTGCTTTCCTCATGTCTGATTCTCTTTTCGTGCACTGATTCGTTTAAGCTGAACCGCCAATCAGAGTCTCTCACCGACGGGCGCCGCCGCCGATTCAACGTGCTGAATTGGTCGAAAAAATTCACGGGTAGACTACAGCCGACGGTGTAGGACACACCGCAAAAACTAGACAGACAAGACGCTCACCGACGGCCCCAAACTGTCCAACGGCTGACCGTCAGCTTGGTGTGTCAGGGCCTTAAAGCTAAGCTAATCACCTCCCAGCTCTGCTTCGTACTTCACGCTGAGACATGAGATTGATCGTCTTATCTCACACTCTGAAAGAAACTGGATGAGGATATTTCTCAAAAATGTTGAACTATTCCTTTAAAGGGAAAATTCCACGGTCCCTGGCCCCCTCACAAAGTTATGTGTCTTCAATATGTGATCTTCACTGTATCGTAGGAGTTATTTTGTGATGAAATCTTGCAAGTTTTCCTTTTTCGCTGCATCCTCAGCTGCATTGCTTACCTCTACAGCAGATAGTGATATTTCCTACATTTCTGAAAGTTGTTCCCCCTCAGAGGAAAAGTGGGTCTTTGTTAAGTTGTGACAGTGAAAAGAAGGTGTTGCAAAATGGCACAAAGAGAAAGACGACAGTATGGTGACACATCTGCAACCATGCAAGCTGCAAATCTGAGTCTTTGTCTCCTCTGGATTCCTCCGTGGATAATTGTTGAACGTTGGTGCAAATAGTTGCACTTTGATTAGAGAGACGTCACGCTCAGAATCAAATTCCATTGTAGTTGTGCGGAAGCTAACTCAGCACGATATCAGGTTGTCTACATTTGCAAGTATCCACAGGAACAACAACCAACAACAACACAAAGACACTTCTGTTCACATACTTTTCGTCTGGGTCTGTTTTTTTTTTCCTACTTTAGTCTCGGCCTCTTCTTTCTAAATGCTACTATAGTGTGCTTCCAGTGTGCTTTTTGTTTGGATTTGACCTTTCCCTGTTTCAGCATGACTTCTACAAAGCCAGCACTGCAAGCTCCATAAAGAAATGGTCTGCTTGGATCCACCTGGTTATTAGACATATTGACACACAGACCCAGTCCGTTCTCACTCCCAACTCGTCAAATACCAACGCTTGGTCAGTGACCCTCGGCACCTAATACCGGCACACCAACACCCTGACGCACTACGCGTTCAACTAACTCAAATATAAACCTTCTGCGTCATTATTAGACAAAAAAAACAAACACTGTATGCATGTAACGAGTGGTAACAGTACGTTTCCTGTGAATGTGGAAGTTTATTTTGAAAAGACACTTTATGCATGTGAGAATGTGTATGCTTGTATGAGTTTGTATGCTTCCAGTGCAACCCGTTCTCACTCCCAACTCGTCAAACATCGCCATTTGTTTCAGTGCCCCTCGGCATTGGGAACCAACGCATGGAGGCACCCTTTGGCAAACGTATGTGACGAACCGGGCTTTCAACTAACTCCAATGTAAACCCATCCGTGGCGCTATACGACGGTCTGAGCAACTGACGTAGTATTAATAGCGTGAGAGTCCGCTAAAGGCGGGCGGTAGGGGCGGTGGATGACTTATTTTGTCACGTCAGTCTTTATTCACATGACTCGTCAGTATCATCAGCCCCGTGAGTTACGTGAGCTATTAGTCACATGAGTCGCTATTCAGTGAAGTTAATGTCAACCACGACCGTTTCCTGACCTTACCAAACTGGTTGTGTTGCCTCAACCTAACTTCCTGTGAAAAACGGAAGCTTATTTTGAAAGGAAACTATGCATGTACTGAGCGTATTTGACACGCCGTCCCCGGTCCGTCCAAAAGTAACGCAAGAAGGGTAGCCCGTGCTTTGGTCTCCGATGCCGAGGGGCACCGACCAAACGGCGGTATTTGACGAGTTGGGAGTGATAATGTGTTGTCATGTGAACACGGATGTTTATTTTGAAAAGACACTATGCATGTAACAAGTAGAAACTGACACGCCGTCCCTCAGTCCAAACTGACACTAGAGCATCAAAGTTTGAAGAGTAAGGCCACTGACCAAGCGTCAGTATTTGATGAGTTGGAAGTGAAAATGGGTTCTATGGGTACCCATAAGTCTCCCCTTTACAGACATGCCCACTTTATGATAATCACGTGCAGTTTGGGGCAAGTCATAGTCAAGTCAGCACACTGACAGCTGTTGGACTTGAGTTTGTCATGTTATGATTTGAGCATATGTTTATGCTAAATGCAGTACCTGTGAGGGTTTCTGCAAAATATCTGTTATTGTTTTGTGTTGTTAATTGATTTCAAATAATAGATATATACATACATTTGCATAAAGCAAGCATATTTGTCTCCCATGTTGATAAGAGTATTAAATACTTGAAAAATCTCCCTTTAAGTTACATTTTGAACAGATGAAAAAATGTGCGATTAATTTGCGATTAATCACGATTAATCATGGACAATCATGCGATTCAATAATTTAATCGATTGAAAGCCCTATTTTACGCACTTTCCAGTTCATCATGATTATCCCAGCATGAAAAGAGGGTTTGTAGGAAATCAATTTCAAGTTCAAGAAATGAGCGAACCGCCTCAAATTTCTGGTCCAGCAAACATCATACAGGACAAACTGGGACATATTTGCATGTAAGTTAATTTAATTTGTATGAGAAGGCAAAATAATGGCCAAATTTCAGCATTTTCTTTTCTCTCGTCTTTATTTACATATTTGATATTGAGATAATCCAAAAGTAACGGAAAGTTACATTACTGTGATACTTGGATTAGGTTACTGACTTACATTTTTTTAAAGTAACCCTCCCAACCCTGTGCAACAGTATATCTGTAAACAGTATAGACAGTATACTGTTGCAATCTTATTTGTAGAGAATAACAACTTTACGGGATGTTTGTCACAGTTTGAATAGCAATCAGCTTCTGCATCAACATCATTCTCATGTGCGTTTCTAAATGTTATAATATGGATATGTGTTTATTGTTAGGATTGTGTCACGTGAAAGAACAGAGAGGAGGTTTCAGTATAACTTGTGATTACTGCATTGTTTACATCACTTGTAGCAGTGTTCATGCTGAGCTGTTCTCATGCCATAAAGCCTGTCAGCCATTCATCGTAGTAGAGAAGCTTGTTTGCTCTCCTCTTGTCTCTGATCAGCTCTGATTGTCTTCGCTGGGATTGCCAGCCCATCCATAAAGCCCCCTGCTTCTACCTGGGGTGCAGTCTTGTTAACTGCCCCCCCCGGGACTCCATTCACATTTGGAGGTACTGAAAGAGCTCCTTGACTTGGTAATGGGGTCTCCGAGCTGTATACAAGGCCCTTGTCTTGTTAGGTATGTGCTGCGCGCCACAACCATTTACCTTGTTGACTTTCTCCGCTTTTGAAAAGAAGCTTTTAAATGTCCTGCTTCACCTTGAAGAGCAGCGCTCACAATGAATCCACACAGTGTAAAAAGGGTCTCAGGAATGTGCAGGGATGATTCGCACTGAAAGTAAAAAAAATAACATGCTTTTCATTTCTATAGAAAGACACATCTGTAGCCTCAGCTCAGAAGTTACGGATTTTAAACTGTTGAAGTTGTTTTTTAGACATGAAATATTCATGAGCTTCAAAAAAATCAGGAACGTCTCGTCGATATTCTCCGCGAGCAGCGTGTTGTCATCGACCCTGCTCTGTAAATTAGAGCAGCGCTGACAAACACCACAAAGGTATCCGTCTGCGAGGACTCTGCTGGCTGTTTTTTGTCTGCCACGAAGGCTAATTGACTTCTCTGGCTCGCCTAAATAGACTCACAGTAGTCTTACGTTTCATGCATGAACAGCGCGGGGTTGTTTACGAAGATCACAGGCACTTTTACACCGGGCCCTTCCCTGCATTCATGTTGTGACAGAGCCAAAGACCTCCTCCCTGACGGACACACGTCTGGCATATGCTGCCCTGATACCTGATCACTTGTTATTGAAGTTGCACAATAGCCTCTCCTGGTCTACGCCTTCTTTTCATATCTCAGGACAGGGAGATTAGTGCCCAACCAGTTGTATGTAACGGTGTAATATCCTCTAAACCTTCAAACACTAGCTTTTTGTATCAACCCACCTTTATTCATCCTACCCCACCCCTCTTTCTCTTCATTTTTTAAAAGGGAACTTCTAAGGAGTATCTGCCAGATGCCAAGCAAACACTTTTTTTTTTCTCTCATTCTGGTTCCATTTCAAACCTGTTCTCTCTGCTCCTCTACTCGGCACAAACAAAGCAGCACAGAGTGCCTCGTCAAGCAGCAGCATTCGCTTTGATGCCAATCATAAAACTCGTTAAGTTAACCAGGTTTTGTGCAGAGTCAGGCGCGCCGACGCAACGCTGTGTTTTTTTTCAAACCGTCTGAGAGTTGTGGGTGGCGCATGCAAGCAGGACAATAGAGGGACGACAGCAGCGAGTGAGGAGTTTTTTTTCCCCGTGCTGAACCAAAGTGTCGGAGGGGGAGTTGGGAGCGAACAAAGGCCTCCGATGTGGCTGCAGTTGAATGTTTACCACGTGCGGGGCCAATGGGTGACATATTTTCGGGAGTGCTCATTCATTACGCCGAAGATTTACTACCCTCAGCCCCCACTTCTTCCTTTCTGTTTGTCTTGGCAGATGTGAGGCAGGCGCTGTGGCCTTTCTCTCTCTCTCTTTTTTCCTTTCCTTTTTGGTGTGGGGGTAGAATCGTTCTCACCAAAGCACCACGTGTTCTTAATTCCAGGGCCATTTGCATGGAAACTCTTTTGGGTACCTAGATCAGCTTTCACAGCAGGCTAGACGCTCTCCCTCTGTTGTGACTCGAGCGGTCCGCGGCAGGGCCTGAGGCCTCCTTTTTAATCTTTGCTCTACAATCTCTTCACTTAGTTGCTCTTTTGTGTGCAATTCCCCGTCACTATTGATATTACATCAGCGTGGCATTGCAGGCAATCAACTGGTTATTAAACTGTAAACAGATTACTTAATGCACAAATGTAATTAGCAAGCATCTAATCCATTACAACAGAACTAATAAGCTGATGCAATAACAACCATATTATCCATTTAATGTTTTTTTTTTAAAGTGCTGTTATATTGCAATTAGACGCAGGACCAACTGTAAAGTGGTGGGCTGGTCATCAGATTTGTTCTTTATTACGAGCTATAACCAACTTTCCCAATGAGTACTTGGGCGCACCATGGAGCTTTTTTGTAATAATTGCCTGCTTACAGTACCCCACACAGACGCCGACCTTCTCTATAGGGTTTCACAGTAACTAGCTATTGCAGGCAATCCAGTGCTATTAGTTATCACTGCAGGATCGTGTTTTACGACCTTAATTAAAAGGTTCAGACGGTGAAAACAGCAGTTGTGTTTATCATGGTGGCCCAAGGGGAAGGGGGTACTAAAGGGTGTACTTATTACGCGGCCTATAACCATGGCCAGTCCTAATGATTCTCAGACCCATGTGCTTTATCTAAACACATTCCAGGTTGGGCCTGGGGAGGAAACTGCAAGGGCCTCCTATAAGCGACCCCTTAAAGGCTCCAGCGTTTAACTATAGCTAATGACGTGATCCTCTGCTTTGTCTGACCTCTGTTAGAGGCAGACTTTTGAAGGAAATCCAGGTCTAATTCAGATAATCTGAGAGGAATCAGAAGTCTCATGTGGTGCTAAACAAGCCATTTCTTCCCCGAAAACACGACTGAGTTGGGCTTGTAGAAACAACTGTAAGTGTATATTTGTTCGGGCCAGCTCTCAAATCCGGCAGTTGGTTTGAGTCGCTAAGAGAAATAGACAGGGGAAAAGCACAAGTGCAGGCGGTACAAGTTTTTTTGGAAGTGTAGCAGGGATGAGAAAGCCCCAGAGTGGGGCTATGGCGCGGTGTAAAAATGAAAAGTAAACAAGATTTTCTGACAGCTAAAGAGTCTCCTGGCATCTACCGAGTTCATGTTCTCCAGACAGACCCACTCCCAGCTACTGAGGGAAGTGTAGAGGCGGCTGCAGGGCACAGTGACAGGGGCCTGCAGTGTGTATGTGTGTGTGTGTTTGTGTGCAGGTCTCGTGTGAAATCACATGGCTGAAATGTGGGCCAGAGCCAGCGCTACGCCAGGGGCCAGTACCTGTGTGTTGATGAGGAGGGACACGTTAAAAGCAGCCACCGATTCGCATTAAGAGCCGCAAAACACTTAGCGGGTTGTTCCCTCCTGAATCATTCATGAGCAACTCAACACATACATTTAGAAAAGAAAAAAAAAGCCAGAAAAGTGGGAGTGTGGAAGGAGAGGGGGAGATGATTTGCATAAGGGAAAGTTGAAATGTCGGACGACTGATGAGCATTTCTTTCTGATGAGCTTCTTCTATATACGGGACCGAGTTCTGGCGTGCATGTTAATAGTCGGGCTAATTGACTATTAATTTGAATCAAAGCCCTGCGCGGGATAAAAATAACTTTGAGAAAACACCCTAATGATCTGATTTGGTGCATTGTGCACTCTCTTTCTCCTCAGTTCTCCCTGCCGCTCTTCTTCTCCTTCTTCTTCTTCTTTTTCTACTTCTTCCCCATTCATCCCAGCGGGTTTGTTAATGAAAACTTAAGGCTCAAACAAATCCAATACTCCCAAGAGGGATTCTCTGGTGGGGTAGGCTGGAGAAAGAAAGAGAGAGAGAGAGAGAAAGAGATGCACCAGAAGCATCTCTTTGCCTAGCTGTGTTTAAGCTAATGAAAGAGCTTCCTAATTACTTTGCCAGCGTTGATTTCCATGAGAAAGCCCCAGTCATCAGTCACGACACCTTATTCATTAGTCTTGCCTAAAGGACGGCCCCTCTGTCGCTGTGTACCCCCCCACCACCACCACCACCCCTCGTCTACTGCTTTCATTTCTAATCTACTCTTCCTCACTCCCTTGCTTTCCATCCTATCATAACAAGCCACAGTGTTTTCAGAGTGAGGAAAGGGGAGAGGTGCAATTAAGGGAGTAGCTGCACTTCACTTGGACCACCACATTCATTATACACAGCTCCGTGGAGGCTGTAGGAATGAAGTCCCCTATGTGAGTGCTTGTGTCAAACAGTGTGCAGTGGGACGTTGTAACAGGTCCTTGATGCCAAACTAAAAGTCATTTTGATAATTGGCAGTTGAAGCTGAAGAACTTAGTTTGGGACTTGCAAGCAAAGTTTGTTTTAGGATGTGACTTGATGATACAATGCTGGTGAGAGCAGATGTTGTGGACAACAGAGAACATAGGAGCAACATATTTTCAGCTGTGTTTTCTAAAATGTAAAGCCATAGAAATCATAAGTGAGGGAAAACATAGTAGCCCTTCTCTCACCTGCTTCTTCAAGGGTTTACCTCCTATGACCAAATCTGTGCAACGGCATTTCATATATTCCTTTTTCTTTAATTTCTAAATTGTACAGAGCAAGGTAAATGTGTGTGTCGTCTGCATAATCATGATTGTTGATTTTATTGTTTTGAACAATTTGGTCAAATGGAAGTATGGGAATGTTAAACAAGAGAGATTTAAGGATTGAGCCTTGGGGAACTCCACACGTCATGTTGGTCTGCTTATGCATAGTAGCCAAAATTGACAAAATTGCTCCAGTTCTAGATACAGGACTTGAACTGCCAATCCAACCCAGTTTTCCCATCTGTCCAGTAGTGTTGTAAAGGACCAAAGACCAAACACAAAACACAAACATTTTGTAACGTGTAAATAAATGAAAATGTATATGTTTCTGCAGAGTGGTAACATACTTTACTCAACATTTCAGAAAACCTAACAGCTCCAGCCTTACACAGCCAGACTACATGTCAGCTAAACATTTGGTATGAGATTTAAGTTTGGAGTAATCAATTCAGCCGGGTCAGATGCACACCAAACTAATCAGCATTCGGTTCATGTGGTTTGTCAACTATTAAAACTTGGCTGTGCAGGTATAAATTAACACACAATTCTGCAATTTCATGAGCTATTTCTAAATTCGATACTGTGCTTTTTTTCCAGTATGGGAATCAGAATCAAAGACAAACGACTGCCCAGAATGCCCTGCATCCGTCTGTGTGGATATCTGAGTGAAGGAGAGCTGTCAGTCATCTATTGTTCAGCATTTTGGAAATGACATCTGTCTCAAGCTAATTTATCCATGGCCGTGCCACGTCACAATGCACCAAGTCAACATTGTAGGATTGCTCTCAACTTGTGTGCAGCTAAAACATAAGTCTGGTTTATTACAACTTGGATCTTATTTTAATAGTTTTGCCATCATTCCCATCAGATATAATAATGTCGGGGTCAGTCATAACATTATACTACTTACTATAAGTCAACAAGAAGGAAACACAAGAAGAGTATTGATCTTCCCAGATGTGTTCCCAGATCTCAGCCATTACTTTAGTGACTTTCAAGCACGTTTCAAGATCTTTTGTCAAGACCTCCAAATTACAATTTGAGATTTAATCACCCGGAAACAAAGTACTCGAGTAGAGCGAACTCGAAGTTGATAAAGAACGTGTAATGTGGTTGAAAACTCAGTGAAAAGCTAGTAAGAAGACCTTGAGTTAAGATTATTTTGTCCCAACTACTATTTCCATGGTCACAAATAAGCTTTCATTCACAAAGGAAAAAAATTGAATTATCCTCCAACAATTCAACTATAATTTATTTAACATCTAGAAGCAATTTGATCTAACAATTAAACATGTTTCCGCTCAACTTTCTTATTTCAGGACACCATATTCTGTGAAGAGGCACCTTGTTTAACAGGCAAAAGCGTAGGCCCAGACTGACAAAGGCCGATCCCTGCACTCTGCACCTGTTCCTCTGCTGGTACGTGTAGCGCTCGCCCTTCACTCGTTACCAGACAAGGTTATTTTTTCCAATTGGACTCAATGAATAGCTGCAATGAGATGCAGATGGATGGCAGCCCAAATCAGCCAATCTGCTGATGCTTGACAGCAGGCACTGCTCAGCACCGCGACATGCTGCTACATATCTACAGATGTCCACACCCCCACCCCCTTCTCTCTCTGGTGCTCTCCGTCGTGGTCTCTCTCCCGCTGAGGGATAAGTGTCAGTGTGTCGGGATGTACAGATGCTGATCCGTCATTGTTAGAGGCCCGGCGAGAGCTGATGGTAATAAGCCTTCTCGTCCCAGCCCCCCAGTCCCAGGCGCATGACTTTTTTGTTGGGGGCTCAGGCCCCTTTTGTCCGGCCACAGGTGACCCCTGACCCCTTCGCCCTTCCTCCACCGGTGACACACACACGCATAGTTCAACCCTAACTCACACTTTCTCATAAGTCGTGTGAGGCATCGCCAGCCCACAGGCACACTTTCAGACAAAGACACTTGTACGCTGACACTGATTCAACCCTCTCCCTTCTTTCTGCCTTTCTTTCCTCTGAGCTCTTTGTGGGAGGTGAAGCCTCCTGCAGGTCATTAGCACGCAGTGCGCTGAGATTAAGAGAGCCTCCTCCCTTAATTAAGAGTAAAAGAAAGAGAAGCGACACAGGGGATAGATAGATATCAGGGAGAGAAAGAAAAGAGAGATGCTTTTCTGGAACCATTAAAGCTTATGGAGCAGAATACCTCTCACCTAACTTTCCCGTATTCCTCACTGTCTGATTGAGGCTGCCTGTAAGACAGACACAATTCAGTATTATTGTATTTCCTTCCATTACCATTAACATTTTAACAGCTTCCTCGGGGAGATCACAGATAAATAGTTTCCTCGGGAAGATCGCACATTACCATCGTCAATAACCTGCATTATCAACGGAGGGTTTCAGCAGAGGGTAGTTTAAAGTTCTTAAGCGAACGATGACTTGGAATTTTTCTTCATTTTCCAGAGGCAAAGTAACTTTACCTCACAGTTTGAGCACACACAGGGAGCTCAAGTAGTTTGTATTCCACTGTGGCCCACCTCATCGCCTGGATTTTAAGACATTATACAGAACGCCTCACAAAGTACTGAGGGGGTTGGCGCTGGTGGAAACGAGCAGGAATCGAAAATGTAAAAAGATGAAAGTGGGCGACTTATCAGGATGAATATTGATGTGGAGCCTATTTGGAAATCACCCTACTTTTTCTACATCAAACCAGGAAAAAAAAAAAACAATACTGACCTCCTTTTTACCTTCTCTTCCTCGCTCAAAGGAAAAGGAAGTATCATCGAAGTGAAATAGTGAGATCAGTAAAACTTGTTTCAGGTATTGCCAGTTTTTCTGTTATTTCAAAAAAGTTACTAATCGGGTTAAATCATAAAGTCCACTCATCTGAATATATTATTTAACAAATGGAACTGGAAGATTTCCAAATGACTGCGGGAATGCAGTGCTATCATAATGAGAAAAGTCACTGTGCTTGCAGCTTTTGTTTTACTGCACGCGCTGCTCTAAAGTAATCACTTCTGTATCTGTATATAGAGTTTTTATGAACTGAAGGTGTAGTATGCAGCGTAGTACAAATACATACTAGAATAGGTCACAGAGCTGGGGGCTGAACATTCTTGTGTAAAGTATCCTTGAATGTCTTTACAAGAGCCAAATAAAAATGTCTGAGGTTCTAAATGGATTGTTCAACACCGTATTAATCCTTGCAGTGGCATTCAAAGACTATATAAACTATATAAAACAGTCAACACATTCTCACTCCCAACTCATCAAATACTGACGCCTGGTCAGTGCCCCTCAGCATCAAGCTATGACTCCAGGTACCCCTCTAGCATCAGTTTTGAACATGTCAGGGACGGCGTGTCAATTTACACTCGTTACATGCATAGTGTCCTTTCAAAATAAACTTCCATCTTCATAGGAAATGTAGGTTTAGGCAACAAAACTACTTAGGTAGGGTTAGGGAAAGATGACTGAAGCAGCTGACTGTTATTTATTTATGCTAGCTACATTGTTATGTTATTATGTTAACACAAACCATGATCTTTTATCTAACCATAAACAATTGGTTTTGTTGCCTAAACCTAACCAAACATATTTATGAAATGTATTTTGGGTTCATTTGTCAACGTATCCGGGTTTGCACAAACTATTACACAGCTACACAGCTATTCCGACAGGAGACTGATTTTAGTTTCCTTATAGATTCAACCAAGTCAGCTTGGTCACAGGTTAGAAACCAGACAAATATCAGCTCCCTTGCTCAGATTTGAAGGTCACTGCAAAATAAAACATTGAACCTGAAGTGCCAACCCAAACTAAAAAGTTCTCATGCGCCCTGTGACTAGAGGTTACCGGCAATCCTGAACTTTATCCAAAGATATATATGTCAATTGTACAGCTAATAAAAAGATAAATTCACAGATGGAAACCTGAAGATCTTGCCACTCTAAAGGTGTCATTCTATCAAGAAGGTAAGTGGGTGAAGTTTGACCCTGAATTTACCATGTTCCTCTTACTTGCTTTTCATGTTTTTTCTCTCTTCTTAACAGCTTTTAAAAGCCAAAAAAATAAAGAGGTAATAAAAACATGTCTGTGATCTTCTGACATCTGATTTAATCAGCTCGAACCCACCTTGGAAATCATCAAGAGCCATAAAAGTTTTCTGCAACAATTCAGAATATTCAGCGCCTATTTGTTGGACATTTTGAAAAATGGCTGCCTTGGCCCTCAGGGGCCGAATTTGCAGCACCCCAATATCTATATCTTTTCATAACATATAAATCTACATTTGTGCCAAATTTGTTGCCTTTATCGCAACATACACAATTGTTATGAATATTTCAGCCTAGCTGCTGAAAACAGAGTGACAAGGAGGTGCAGAAGTCTACTTGACTCTCAGAACACTTGAATTATAATATGCTGAAAGGTTATTATGGAATTTTTACCCAATGACGCCACAAACTTGTTACAAACCGAAGCTTTAAGTACCTATATATAACCAGCGTAGTGCTCGTCAATTGTCAATATACAGTTTAAATGTATCACATGAATCATATCAGAGGTGGGCGACACTGATTGGAAGAGATCTTTAATAAAAGGTCAACATGGAGCCCATGAATCCATCTCATCCTGCTAACTGGAGGGTGCACTCTTAGTTCTTTTTCAGTCTGAGCAGCACCTCAGCTAATCAGCCCGGCAATCAGCCTGCTCTGTGTGTGTGTGTGTGTGTGTGTGTGTGTGTGTGTTCACTGCAGCATTCATTCCACTCCATTTGGCCTCCCTCCTCAGCCGACCTCCCCACCCCCAACTGTCTTTTCACATTTTGTCACTTTTTTCTTCCCACTTCCTTAATTTCTTTCTTTCAGTGGCGGACCCCGTCACCCCCCCCGCCAACGGGCTGTCGGCTTGGCAAGAACCTTGGAGCGGTTGTGGTGTGTGTGTGTGTGTGTGTGTGTGTGTGTGCAAAGCAAGGCCACCAATATACAAGCATTCACATTAGACACATGCTAACTTAATGTCCATATGTTTGCACACATTGGCCACCAAGCTCTCTCTCTTTCATACACACACACGCACGCTCGAATGCACCCACGCACGCGCGCGCACACACACACACAGGAATGTATGAATGTGTACCACATCACAGGCATAACATTGTACCACATCACAAAACACAGCACCTCCCTCACTCTTCCTCTGGAGGAAATCAGTCTCATCTGGAGCCTTGCAGCTCTGTCTCTCTCTCTATCTCTCTCTCACTCTTTCTCCAGCTTTCTTCTCCCTTTTCTCTCTTTCCTCCCTCAGAGAAAATTAGCTCCAACTGCAGAGAGGTTTCCAACCCCCCCCCCCAAAAAAAACAGAGTAGAACAATTGAATTCCTGCTTAGATTGGGATGATAATTTTAATTTTAAATATCAGCCAAACAGTTCACATTTTTGAAATAGAAAATCATAAATTTGAATTACAGTAAATGGGAGGTTTAGGGGAAACGCAGTGCAGGTTTATGTCAAACACTGAATCAGGAACATACAAGAAAAACTGAGAAAATTAGCAAAAGGAGGAAGTAGCGTTGACACATTACAAAGCCTCTATGGGACAGGGTTGTCATGGATGGATGGGCCAACAAAGTGTGTGACTTGGTTTCATTTACCATGACCACAGTCTTTCCCTTAACCTTAAGTAGTATTAGTTGACTAAACTTAGCAGCAAAACTTTTAATGTAACAGTGTAAAAATATGATGAGTTGACAAGTAGTCCTACATTCAATCATTTGACTTGTGTAAAAGATGCATTAAAGGGACGGTTCACCCTAAAATCAAAAACATATTTTTCCTCTGACCTGTAGTGTCATTTATCCTGGTGTGAGTTGGAGAAGCTTTTCACAATAAACTGGTCATCTATCAAATGTTTCAAAAGTTGCTTTAAGGGTCATTTAATTGCTGTTTTGTAATTGGTTTTCTCTATGTTGTCCATGTATTTGTTTTTATCTTTTTTATTTTTTATTTTTTATTTTTTCCCACTCACAATGTTATGTTTGGTTACGATTGCCAGAAGTCTTTGTAGATATTTAAATCAATATCCCCCTCACAGACACTAACCATACACTTCCACGCATACACACACGCATTTGTTTTTTTAATATATTTATTGTTATTGTTGTTATTGTATATATCTTGTTCTAATTGTTTGTTATCACTATTATGTAGTCATATCATTTCTTTATATTAATCCATCAGATAAGCCCAGTGGGTTTTTGCCTGTTCCTGCACTGTCTATTCTTTATTTATTTTTTTGTTGTGTTGTGTAGTCTTAAATTGTTAAAAATAAAATAAACAAATATCAAGTTTTTGATTCTGACATTGTTTCCTGATTCTCATGTGAATGGAATGTTACTTGCTATACTGTTTATGTTATCATTGTACCCAAAAAGATTTTGGGGTCATTTATGTCATGTTTTTTTTAAATCATACACGTCCATGTATTTTGCTGATTCTTGTGCTTCCATGCATGACTGATTTTGCTGTGCAATTCTTTAATCACTTTTTAATTGTAAAGGATTAGCATTTTGAATATTTTGATTCAGTCTTCTGTATTTTAGTTCTCCCAGTGTTCTGAGCAACATATGGTTGACGGTCAGGCAGGACATCGGGATGAAGGAGCAGAGGTTAACAGCACCCCCACCCCCCACCACACACACATGCGTGAGCGCAGCCGCAAGCGCACTTCTATGCCACAATGAGCTCTATGAATGCATGGGGTCATGGAGCAGCAGAGGGGAGTGTGTATATTGTGTGCGTGTGTGTGTGCGTGTGTGTGTGTGTGTGTGTGTGTGTGTGTGTGTGTGTGTGTGTGTGTGTGTGTGTGTGCGTGTGTGTGTGCGTGTGTGTGTGCGTGTGTGTGTGTGTGTGTGTGTGTGTGTGTGCGTGTGTTTGCGTGTGTGTGTGTGTGTGTGTGTGTGTGAGTGCGAAGAGCGTGGAGAGGTTGACCTTGCTGATGTGATTCACACACAAATACCACAGGTGTGACTCCAATCTGTGTGTGTGCGTGTGTGTGTGTGCATAGTATGACACAAAGACTGCGTGTGTCTACCAGCTGGACACATGATTCAAGGCTCTTCTATTAGTGCACGTAGACACACAATACAAACCACATGTGTCACAGCCCATTTGAGATGTTCTGAGTGTATTCTCCCATGGCAGTCTGTGCTTTATGTGGCCAGTGAGCCATTAACTGCACACACACACGCACGCAATTATTTATTAATGGCAAATATTTAGGGACCATTCTTGGTGCCATATGGTTACTAAGTGGATGGATTGTGGCAACAGTTCTGTGAGGCAAGGGCTTTTTGGCTGTTGCTTAAAAATGCTAATAGGCATGTATTGATATATTTATTATAGATCACAGGGCTCAAAGCAACTTATAAGGAAGGACATATTTTGGGAAAAGCACTTGTGACACTTTTGGGAAAAAAATATTTTTTTTGGCCATTTAGATGAAAGAAAATTAACATACAGATAGGACCAGGAGCTTAGGCCCTTGTCATAGGTTTAGAAGGTGTAGGTGTGGGGGACAGGGGATGTTCAGTGGTAGATAAAAAAGTCAACAGTAGATCACATACAAGTGGTGTACATCATCTGAAAGCTGGGAATGTGGAGATTAATTTTAGGTGCAGCTCAGCACTGTTTGTCAAGATTTTCTAGTTATTAAGAAATATAAATTAATTAGTAAATTAATTAAAATAAACTGTGAAAGTGTATAAGGGTTTAGAACATCATGATAGAAGTATATGATGGCCATTCTATTATGTCTCATACGTTGTTGCATCATTTGTTACACAGATTTGGTGCTAAATTTAACAATTTTTTACCACTCGAGAATTGATAAAAATGATCAATAATCCCTCCAGAATACCACATTAAGACACCAAGACCTGGAGGAACACAATAGAAAAAGCCATGCTGTGATTTGGTATCAAAAACTTTTGACATTTGGAGATTTCTGCAAGAATTGCATTTTTCGGCGATTGGATGGCGAGCACTTGTGTTGTGTAAACTGCTCAGAAACCCCCTTATTGCCAATATACCTAGAAAAGCCATCCATCCTCTGAATGCTCTAGGTCTCTAGTTTGTGTCTGTAAAGTTTCATGAGGCTGTGATTATCCCAGAGGTCACCACAGGTCATTTTATACAGTGAGGGTCAAGTTTCACTACAATGAAATGGTTACTATGAGGACTAACATGAATACAATTGGGTTCGTTGGATCCACAAGAGTCTCAGCTTTACAGTGATACCCAATTTAGCTTTAAGTCTGTTGCTGGCTTTAACTTTTTTTGTTCAGTTCAGGACAAAACTGCCTATGCAAGCACTTGTTTATAAGGTTAATGACTGTGCAACCACATGTGGGCTTGCATCCACTTTATGTGGATTTAATGGTCTTTCAGTAAACCAGAAAGTAGTCCACTGTATATCAAGTGCGAGCTGACAGCGGAGCTTTCATTCACTACCGAGGGAAAACTCGAACGCTAAAAGCTACCGATTCAGTCAGTGATGATTCAGTACACTCAGTGTTAAAGATCGGTTTGTCCACATACTCAGCACCTCTGTTTCAAATTACCCGAGAGGATAGGCCAAACTAGAAGGAAAACAGTTTTGGACTATTTATATAGTGTGATAATGGCCAAGGAAAGCAGTAGGTTTCTCTACAATGGAAAAGCTGCAGAGTTCAGGGATGCAAGTGGATAAAGCTGGTGAAGAAACCATAAGAACACACCAAATCTCACACCTCATAGGCTACTGATCTGTCCATACACACTATACCGTAGCTTCTGAAACAAACTATAAGCAGCGTTTAGGTGTTGAAGTGAAGCCAATAGCCAAATGCCATTAGGACATTTGGCTTTATTTTACTACGTTGACATCAGCACCACCGATTCCCACTGACTATAAAATGTATGAGTTCCACATGTATGCACACTCTCCAGTCCAGTATGCCTACATAAATCATAACTCGAGTGTGATTTTTGTTCTGCACTTTTTTTTTTACTGCATTTTCTTTTGTGTTCTTAGTGTGCGTCTCATTGTATGTTAATACCGAGCCTGTATGTCTGCAAGCAGCCCCCTTTCCTCACAGGACAAGCGAGCTGAACAGAGAGAAACAAAGGGAGATGGAAGATGATTTAAGCATGATGAAGCAGCAGAATTCCTGTGTGTAGCCTGCTAGGCTGTGTGTATGCGTGTCTGTGTGTGTGTGTATGTTTGAGAGAGAGAGAGAGAGAGAGAGAAAGAGAGAGAGAGAGGTACGGAGGAAAGAGGAGGTTCTGATTGGAAATATTTATTTTGGAAACTGAAGGTTGGAAACCACAGTCTCTCTCTCGCTCTCTTTCATTCTCTCTCTTTCTCCCTCTCTTTTTCTCCCCCCCACCCACCACCTCCATCCTCCTGGTGTCCCATAACCAAAATGGACCACTCCACATCACTTGAAACATAATACCTCCTCCGTCCCACCCCCACCTCTCTCTCTCTTCTCCCTTTGAGGGAATTCAAAACAATGAGATCCTTTATACTCAGTCTGTCTCTCCAGACATCAGCCGAACCCCCAGCTCCCCCTCCGGTCCATACCTCCACCCACCCTCCACCCTCCTCCCTCAACCTACTGCCTAAACACTAACAAAAGACCCCCCTGCCTTTAGAAACCATAGACGTCCTCTGGCAAACATGCACATTCACATAAACACATCGGCACATGTGCTGTTCCTTTAATGGTACGATGATACTGCCTATAAAAGAATACAAACTTTAATATGTCAAAAGATAAATCATATATTTGAACCGTGTTAAGATGGTAAAACACACACACATGCACACACGCACACACCCACCAGCTGCTATCTCAAAAGGCAAGGCAGCCTTATTTGATTCAGCATACCATGCTGCGTCACGATTTGTCTCTGATTCAGGTGTCCGCACACATCATTGCAGTTTGTATGAGAAAGTTGGTTTGCTCTCCTTATACAACTGTAGAATGGACTAGATTTTGCTCTATATGAAAAGCGTCCTGAGATAACTTCTGTTATGATTTGACGCTGTATAAGAATAACCTGAATTGAACTGATTGTCTCGGATTGCATGTGAGAGAGGCTGCTGATGATGAAAGGGTTGGTGTCGCCTCTCGCGGCTCTGCTTGTGGCGTCCGTGGGTTTTTCGGCCTTCGCCGATGAGGGAGAGGAGACCTGAGATCTGCCGGGGAGTCGAGGCCGTGGTGTGTTTATCGCTGAGCGCAAGAAAAGTATTCAACAATTACCTCGGAATTGTACCACAAATGTACAGTACTTGAGTAAATGCACTGATCCCACTGATGACCAGAGACTTATGGTTGCTGATGGTAGCTAATTGTGGATCGATGTTGCTTTTTCTAAAAACTCTACTCTTCCTGTAAATGTCACTGGTGGCCACACTGGCTGCGGTTCCGCAAAAGTTATATGAAAACCAACAGACAATCGCATTGTTCTTCATTTTGACTTTAGTTACATTTAAAAAAAAAAAGAAAAGAAAAAGAAAAATAACCGACAATGCAGGAGACATATGCAAGGCAGTCTTTGTATACGCATTCAAACTGTGCTCATTGACTTCAGACAGGCAACATGCAGAACAGAGCCGACAGGCACAGGGCATGTGTTCAGAATCATTCTGGGAGAGCGGCCATGCTTTGATTAGTTTCAGATTTCTCTCTCTCTCTCTTTCATTCTCTTTCTGTCTCCCTCTCTGATCTCTCCATCTCCCTCTCTACCTCTCCCATCCACACTTCCTTTCTTTTTTATCCTGTAGAGAGCCTTTTCCAGCCACAGACTTGGATCCAGACCTCACATTTAATACACACACACACACAGACAGAGAGAGAGAGAGAGAGAAAGAAAGAGGAGAGAGAGAGAGAGAGAGAGTTAAGGAGAGCTTTATAGAGTTCATGCTTTTTATGCCACATTCAGCAGAAAACCACTCTAAACCCAAGGGATCCGCGTACACCAGACATGAAAAGTTGCTCAAAAATAAAAGAAGAAAGAGCAGTATGGAGGAAGAAAAGAGGAAACGAAGGAGGGAGGAGGAGGAGGAGGGCTGCAGTGGGAACGGCTCTGGCTCCTCTGACGCTCTCAAATTGCAGCCTCTCTTTCTGTTTTCAAAAAACCACCGCCGGAGTGCCACAGAGTTTGGGGACTGCAGCTAGTCAAATATTGGTTTTGAATGATGTAAGGAACATGCCATCCTGGAGAGCCACAGCCAGCGCTCGGCTCAGGAGACGCAGTCTGAGACTTACACTGGCAATGCGTCTTCAGGCACAGAAACATGGCACTGTCTCCCACTGGCACTTGTCGATACGGAGAGATGGGGGGAAATAAAACCCTGCATGTGTTGACTGTGGATCCCTTAAGACAGCTCATCTTACTCCTGCTGATCCCTTACTGTCTGGGGCTGAGGGGGAAATATGTTGCTGTTGTTGTTTTTTTGTTTTTTTAAATGGAAAATTGGTAATATTTAAACTTAATACATCTGTAGGGGGTTGATTTGGTTTCTTGATGAGTGCCAGTGACTCGGCAATTACTTGGCCAGCTGCTGAGATTTTTGGCTTTGAGAATTAATTTTCCCGTCTGTAGTGTAGTGTTGCTCCCTCCCCCCAACCGCAGTGTTAAAACACCCCCCATTTCCAATGATGTGTTGATTTAAATATACATCATCTGCTGCCAATACTGAAAAACTGTTTCCTATTGTCCCTCTTTGCCAAGAGCAATTTCTTTATCACTTCATTATGTATACAGTTTATGGTACATGCGGCTTGGAGATGGCTGTTGTGTTTGGGAAAGTGCCGAAAACTGTGATTTATGCAGTCTCTTTTTTCATTTTCTTTGGTTCCTTAAAGGTGCAACGTGTAAGATCTTGCCAGAATTTTCAATTAAACATTCAAAAAGTAACAGTTTTGACGTTATGCCAAATATGTCACTGTATTGTGCTGCAGAGATATCTACTAGCAAGGTCCGGCCCATACTTTTTTGTAATGCTACTAGTTCCTTGAGAGGTGAGTCACTGTAGCATCAGTCTGCCCTCAGTCCAGAGAACGAAGAAGTAGAGCTGCACCGAGGGCTTGTCAATAATACATCCATGATCTTTGTGCATTTAGATAATTTGTTTATTGGATTAAATCCAGAGTGGTAGAAACAAAGAATACGGCTCGCACCCTCACCTTGTCCTCACCGCAGCTGGGAGGCTGCTTTGCCGGGAGGCTGCTTTGCCGGGAGTATAGTGTGCGGCAGCTCCGGGAGATCTCCCCCCCCCCAATTAGAAGTTAGCAGATAACTCAAATTCAGCCAGCGCAAACCCCAGCACTGGGGGTCTGATCCCTGGGGCAGCGCTCCGACTCCTCGCCATATCAGCAAACTTTCTGTTGCTTCCGTTGCACGGGTTAGACCCAGTGTTCCACCATGAAGATGCAGGTCTTTTTTTCTCGTTTCTACTTTAGATTTAATCCACGAAACAAACTATCAAAAACATAGCAGTGGTATTTTGGCTCCCAGAGTTTCAGCAGTTTGGTTGATAGTATGTATTCTTGTCCTGCTGTTAGTTAATAGTTGACCTCTTTTCTTTATAACTGATGACTGTAAATGTAGATTGTATGGACCCAGTAGTAGAGGTGAAATGCTGCCTCCCATTAGTTTGGAGCATGTACCCAGGTATTATACTTTGCAGCTTTAACCATTAAAGGGTCAGTTAAAGATCAAATTGGTATTTTGTGTTGCTTGGTCTATCTTTTCATTATCTATGCATATGCCAAATACATACTAATTATAATAAGTAAGGAATAATGTACAGCGAGCCAGTCATTGTTGTGAAAGATTTCCCAACAGGATGATGCTGCAGATGCTGCTGTCTCTCATCGCCCTGAAGGGGATTCTCTCACAACAATGACCCGCTAGCTGTTATCCTGCTTATTACTCGGCTACTTACTTAAGAAATCAATATTTTGACACAAACACGGTCCGCCAGAGTCCGTCATCAGAGCTGTGCCCATAGCAACGGTCTGTTATACATAGCAACGTTCTGTAATACATAGCAACGGTCTGTAATACATAGCAACGGTCTGTAATACATAGCAACGGTCTGTTATACATAGCAACGGACTGTCATGCAGAAATTACAAACCGCAGAACGCCGTGATGACCAATCAGAATCGAGTATTCAACACAGCCATGTAATAATTCTTATTATTACTTACAGACACAAGGCAAGGCAACTCACACAGGGCCCCAGACCTTCAGGGGGGCCCAAAAGTCCTATAGGTTGACTACATGTCAGCGGGTGACCAGTGATTTTGATAATCTGATTAAATGCATAATTTTTGGGAATTTGCACCACTAAAGAACAATATCAACTAAGGCTGGTAGCCTACTGAATTATCCCTTTAAGTCACGTAGTGTCCACATAACTGTAGTAACATTTAGGAACATGCACCACGTGAGCACATAAACTTGTGTTTAATCAAGCCAACCCAAAGAAACTTTGGGGTTGTTCTAGGTATCTGGGCAAATAATAAAGCTGCCACATGTAACCTGTTGAGTGCCCTGTACTTAACGGGTGACAGGATAGCACAGAGGATAGGTATAGGGTGAACAGGGAAATTGATTTGCAGGTCTGCCTGAAGAGAATTATTGAGCCCAAGTGAAATTAATTTGTTGCTTAAAGGTATAGTTCAGAAGTGAGGTTGTATGAGGTGCTTATCCATAGTCAGTGTATCACCTACAGTAGATGGCGATTGGCACGCCCCCCAGTTATGGAAGCTGGAGACTGGAGAAACAGATAGGGGTACCATCATGGGAGCAAAGAAATGTACTGCTGTGGATGGGGACAGCAGTATTTCAGCCAGTGTTCATTTTGTTATCAAAAACTATGTTGAAATATGTTCATCAACAAACTTCTTTTCCATGACTAAGATGAGACAATGACGAGAGGACACCAATGTCAATAAAAGTAATACCGCTCATGAAAGAAGACGAGACTAAAATGTAGTTTTTAGTTTACTTCACCAAAATCTCTCTTTACTTTCCTCACCTTCTACCTTCTCTTCCCTTCTGTCTGTCACTTTCACTCTGCCTCAAACACACACACACACACACACACACGCACACGCACACACACACACACACACACACAGAACGGCAACTATGCATAAAGTTGGCAGTTTGTGGGTCGGGTCGGGTTTGGGTAGTTTATTAATGCATAGTTTTGCATGTTGGGCGGTGTGGATTGGCTCTCATTAGGGGCTGGTGGGTGCGAATGAACCACTACATCACTAATGAGCACAGTCAGGAGGACTCGGTGTAGCAAAGCTGCATTCTTAATCATTCAACCTGTGTTTTTCATCAGATAATGATTAGATAAAATCATATGTGAAATAAATTTGACTAAAATTATTGGTTTGGCAAGACTAGATTGATGGAAATGTTCAATATAATCTGATAAAAAATAAAAAAAGGACACAGGACTAGGACTGAATAAAAACAAGACTCGGTAAAAAACCAAGTATATTGCTGGTCCGTGTACGGTCAGTCTGTGAATATGTGGTTAAATTGTTACACAAATAGTCAGTGGTCATGTTTATAATGTTAAATCCAGCGCTACATGTCCACCAGGTCCAGCGAGGACACTAGGGGACGGGCTGCTCCACTCAACTGGCCGTTCAAGCGGTGACCTACCCTATCGTGGAACGCACCTGATTGGTCCCTGGTTTTCTGCTCGTCGTTTCAAACAGGAAACAACATGGCGGCCTGCTCGTAAACTTAGTTATTCCGTCCAAACAATCCACCAAAATCTACTTCTGAAACATTTTAAAATAAAGAAATAGGCTATGCCACTGCTGAATCTGGTTTCATTTTAGAACGAGAGTTACGTATGTAACTACGGTTCTATGAGTTCTGGATGACTGCCAGAGGCAGTGTTTAACACTGGATGTTATCCATCTCGCGCACGCGCAGGTCGAGTATTTAATATCAACAAAGTCACATGTGACCTGGGATGACGTAGTTTATATAAGCCCACGTCATCATCAGAGATGTCCCTCCAGAATCTTCTCGCCAAGATTCCGAGTGACAGCCAACTCTGGCAGTCATCCAGAACTCATAGAACCGTAGTTACATACGTAACTCTCGTTCTATTTCGTTCTTCCTGACTGCCAGAGGCAGTGTTTAACACTGGATGACGACTACCAACGTAGTCACGAGGAAAACCCACCTCACCGGGAACGGCCTGTGGATTCCTGAAAGACCACCGATGCTACTGCATGGGGAGCAGCAACATTGACCCTGTAAAAACGGGCAAAGGTGCATGGAGTAGCCCAGCTGGCCGCAGCGCAGATATCACTTAGGGGGATCCCCCGTAGTGCTGCCCAGGAAGTGGAGACACTCCTGGTGGAGTGGCCTCTGATATTAAGAGGTAAAGGCAGTCCTTTTGACCTGTATGCTTCCTCAATGGCCTGAACAATCCACCTGGAAAGCCTCTGCTTGGACAGGGTGTGCCCTTTCCTATGGCCCCCATAGCAGACAAACAGACTATCAGAGCGGCGAAAGCTCGCAGTCACCTGTATATAATGCCTTAAGGCCCTCACTGGGCAGAGCAGTTCTGCTGACTTAGCATCTTCACCCTGTAGGCATGAAGGGTCATAAGCTGCCAGCTCAATGACCTGATTAGAGTGGGCCGGAGCCAACCTCTTCGGGAAAAATGATGGGTTAGGCCAAAGTGCTACCCCTGTGCCATCCGAGTTCCAGCGAATACACGTTTCACTCACTGACAAGGCGTGAAGTTCACTCACACGTTTTGCTGATGCCATCGCCAAAAGGAAAGCAACCTTTACTGAAGACCACTCCAGCCCCGACTGATCCAGAGGCTCGAAGGGGGGGAGACAAAGGGCTTCTAGCACCAGAGGCAGTTCCCACGAGGGAACCTTGACAGCCTGCGGGGGGTTCCGCCGCTGGGCTCCTTTAAGAAATCGGGTCACCAGAGTGTGAGACCCCACGGTCTGGTTATCCACTCTGACATGCCCGGCTGAAATAGCAGCTACATAGACCTTCAAGGTAGAAGGAGAGAGTTTCTTCTCCAGCAAAGACTGCAAAAATCTCAGTATTATTGGCACAGAGGCACTCTGAGGTATCTCCTCATGAACTTTACACCACTCTGAGAATATTTTCCACCTGTTGGCATACAGTGCCCTGGTGGAGGGTGCTCTTGAGTCAGAAATGGTTTGAATTACCGCCTGGTCACATACCCTTAGGAGTGGGTCCGGCTCCTCAGGGGCCATACCCAAAGCTGTAGGCGATCCGGGTTCGGATGCCAGATGCGGCCCCCCAGCTGTGAGAGCAAGTCTTGCCTCTTGGGCAGGCACCATGGAACTCCGTCCAGAAGCCTGTGCATCCCTGGAAACCAGGGTCTCCCCGGCCAGTTTGGGGCGACCAACAGGAGTCTGTTGTTGCCGTGCTGTATTCTGTGTAGCGTTACTGCTATCAGTGGGAATGGTGGGAAGGCATAGAGGAGGCAATCTGGCCATGGGTGTGCCAGGGCATCCTGTCCCAACGGGCATGCTGTCTCCGTCAGGGAGAACCAAAGAGGGCAGTGCGTTGAGGCTTCTGAGGCAAACAGGTCCACCTCTGCTGCGCCATATTTGCGCCATATCTCCTCTACCACCTCTGGGTGGAGCCTCCACTCGCCCGCGGGGGGTTTCTGGCGGGAGAGAAAGTCTGCCACCACATTCTGTGGCCCTGGCAGATACATGGCCCTGAGGCTGGAAAAACAAGGGAAAGCCCATACCAGAAGTCTCCGTGCCACCTGTAGCAACCGGGTTGATCTGGTGCCCCCTTGCCGGTTTACATGGTAGACAGCTGACTTGTTGTCGGACCGTACAACAACATGCCTGCCTCTCAAATGTGGTAGGAATTTGCGAAGTGCCAAATATATAGCACGGAGCTCGAGCACATTTATGTGCTCCGCCGCTTCCTGTGCTGTCCAGAGCCCCCTTATCGCTCTGTGCTGCCATACTGCCCCCCAGCCGGAGGGCGAAGCATCGGTCACCACCACCTCGCGACGTGAGGGAATCGAACCCAATGAGATGCCCCTGGCCAGATATGCCCCGGCTCTCCATGGCCGCAATGCAAGGAGGCATCGGCTGGACACCCTGACTCTCTTGGATCTGTGGGACTTTGGATCTAATTGGAGACAATTGATCCAAATTTGGAATGGCCGTAAGTACAGGAGGCCCAGTGGCACTACTGATGTTACTGACGTCAACATACCTAACAGCCTGAGAAACAGGCTGTACCTCAACCTCCTGTTCTTCCGGAACCGGAGGAGGAGCTGGAGTATGGCGTTTACTCGTCTTGGTGTTGGGAAGGCCAGCATATGGCGGGAGTCCAGAGTTAAACCAATGAACACTACCCTTTGGCTGGGTATGAGACAACTCTTGGCATGGTTGACGGTAAGGCCCAACCTCGTCACGTGATGCAGAAGGGACGCAGTGTCCCGCTCTGCCTGTTCCCTGGTCAGAGCACAAATTAGCCAATCGTCCAGGTATGGGAGGATAAGCATACCCCTGGCCTGCATTGGGGCGAGTGCCGCCCTCATGCACCTTGTGAAGACCCGTGGGGCAAGGGAAAGACCAAATGGGAGCACCTTGAATTGGAAGGCCTTGCCTTCGAATGCGAAGCGCAGGTACTGCCTGTGAGATAGTGCTATTGGGACGTGAAAGTATGCGTCCTTCAAATCGATGGATGTGAACCAACTGTGCCGTGTCACGTTTTGGAGCACATCTGCTGTACTCAGCATGTGGAAGGGCAACACCTTCAGAAATGTGTTCAGCCCTCGTAAGTCCAGTATAGGGCGAAACCCACCCTCTCTCTTTGGAATCAGAAAATAAACTGAGTAAAACCCACCTTGCTGTGTCTCTTGCCCCAGCTCTTCGATGGCACCCTTCCCCAGGAGGGTGGATATTTCTTGTCTGAGTGCCTGGGACTTTGTGGGATCTCTGACCGTGGTCAGTCTGATCCCACTGAAAACTGGGGGCCGGCGTCGGAATTGGAGATTGTACCCTTGGGAAAGCGTAGCCACCACCCAAGGGTCTGAAGTGCTGCTTTCCCAGCAGCTGAGTTGCTGCTGGGAGAAGCGTCCGACTGCCGGCCCCGGGGCATCAGGATCTTCCCCTCTGGCCCTTTGGGTACCTGGGGGGGCGATACCCTGACCCCCGACCCCTTCTCGCTTGAGGCACCGGCCGTGCCGGAGCCTGCGAGGTCCTCGGGTACGTATCAGGACGAGCTGGAAGCCGAGGGCGACTGGTACCACCACCCTGTGGGGGCCGCTGTCGCAATAAAGGCGTAGGTTCCCGGAAGCTAGCAAACTGCTGCCGAGTCTGGTTCGCCTGGATTCCCCGCTCCAAGGCCTGCTGTGCTGCTGGGCCAAACAGCTCCCCCGGAACCACGGGGAGAGTGCGGAGGGCTCTCCGGCCCGGCTCCGAAAGCGGAGATTGGGCCAGCCATACCTGCCGGCGAGTCAGCGTAAGGGTCGACATTAGTCTGCCAAGCTCCCTTGTGATAAGACCGAACGCCTGCAGGGATGCATCACTGAGGCTCTGGACGGAAGCATCCACGCCAGCAGCTTGCAGGGACTGGGACAAGGATAGTATCAGGTGGGAAAGAGAGTTTCCAAGACGGCCCATGCGTGCCGCTGTTTCATAAGCCTTGACTAGAAAGTCGTCTGTGATGCGACACTGGGGCCTGGGACAGCGAGCATCAGGCCTCAAGACCTCATTGGGAGACACAATAAGGGCGGCAATAGATGGCTCCACTGCTGGCATCTTACCCAGTCCGTAAGTGTCAGCGTTCTGCATTGAAGCTAAGGCCCTGCCGTCAGTGGTGTGGTGGGAAAGTGATTTCGGGTCTGGCCAGCATTTGTGGAGCTCCTCAATGTATGGCTGGGAGGGTGGAACAGAGAAACCCGCCAGGGGCGGGGCCCACCTAAAAAATGCACTGGATGAGGTGCCCGCAGTCGGGGTCTCATCCAAGCCTAAGCGTGCCAGAGCCATACGGACCACTGGCTTAACTGTCGCTGGAGCAGACTCTGAGTCTGCCCTGGACCCACTTCCTGACTGCTGGGAACAGGTGTCAGAAGCGTGGGAGGAGGCTACTAGCTCTCCCTGTCCAGGCCGGTCCTCACAGAACTGGCTACAGGAAGCCCTCGTAGACAGGGCATCCTCATCCCATCTCAGTGGGGTAGGTGTCATAGCCTGCGGGCTGTCATTCTGGGTTGCGTTCACCCTGCCTGGCTGAAGGTTAAGGAGCAGCGCTTTAATCTCAGCAAACTCTGATGTTAGCGTGTCGACCTTAGTTGCCAAACAGTCCACTTTCCGTGCCTTTTTTGTAGGTGGGGCCCCCTTAGGTGGGGCGCGTCTCCGCCCACTCCGTGCATTTGAAGGTACACCCGATAGGGGCAACTGGAACTCGAGCTGCTCTTCTAGCTCAGCTAATCGAGCTATCTTCAGCTCCCGTGGCATAAAACTACAATTCATGCACTGACTGTCGGACAGCCCCTCCCTCAGGTGTACAACACCGAGGCATGTGGGGCATTCATCATGGCCATCAGTAGCTAGCAGTGGAGCCATGCAGGCACGGCAAACATGCTCACCTAACATGGTGCTGCTGATATTTATAATAATTCTTAGTATTAATTTTATACTCTTATATTTAATTAAATAATGTATTTATCTTACTAATATAATGTGTTTACTTAGTTATGCAAATCATTGGTTACACTGGAGTGAAAGCACTCTCTAGTAACAGAGAGAAAAAAAATTACATCAATTTGCTTAACAGCAAACTGTCTCAGTAACTAGACACTAGCTTTGAACTAGGACTGTTATTATACAAAAGACAGGGGAGATAATAACTTCCCCATTAACAGCAGCCACAAAATAAGTTAACCCACAAGCGAAATCACTTACTGGGGAGCGGTCGCTCTATCTATCAACAAAGGAGATGTCTGCTTTAACGAGCGAAATCACTCGCTGCTGAGCAATACACACTGTAAAAGGAAATGAATTAGCCGACAACAGCCTAACGGGGCTCGTTGTCCGACGGAGGCTCGCCGATACTGTAGCGCAAACACTTAGCTCGGCGGCAATAAACAATAAAGGAGACCGAAAACAGACTCCTATCAACAAACGTAACTTAAACTCTAACGACGGGAGGATATACTCACCTTGTTATCCTAGCTCACCTGTCGTTAGCCTCGCTGAATTGAACCGGCGAAAACACCGGTGTTACAGCGTCTAAAGTGTTAGAGTGTAGCCGTGATTAACTAATCGCAGCCCTTGGAGGACGAAACCGTAGCTCCAACCATGCGGTTGCAGGGCTTCCAGCGAAAAGTCAACGGCTTATCTCTTTAATCAACCTGCATTCGCGGATTACCTGCCGCGAGAAGATTCAAGGGACATCTCTGATGATGACGTGGGCTTATATAAACTACGTCATCCCAGGTCACATGTGACTTTGTTGATATTAAATACTCGACCTGCGCGTGCGCGAGATGGATAACATCCAGTGTTAAACACTGCCTCTGGCAGTCAGGAAGAACGAAATAGAACTATATCACCTAGTTTGACAGTTTGGTCCAAGTTTCGGGAGGTTAATTTGCATAACAGACTGTTCCCCGCCTTTTCATTTTGACCAATGAGGAAACTCCAAAACTCGGCCGACCAATCATGTAACTTCGTCACTTAGTCAGTCACTCAGTGACAGATTTGCATTTGTAGGTCCAGACAAAAATAGGGAACATTTTGACTAAAAGTAATGACTAAAACCAAACTAAAACGTTTTGAGTTGTTCTTGACTAAAATTAGACTAAAACTATGAAGGATAAAAGTGACTAAAATTAATAAGCATTTCCCTTTTAAGACAAAGACTAAAACTAAATCTAAAATAGCTGCCAAAATGAACACTGATTTCAGCCAGCTAAAAAAGGTTTGAGGTTTAGGTGTACGCTGTATTTAAAATATGTTTGCCCCTTTACCTCGCTGTCAGACAGCCCTTTTACGACGAGGAACTGAAGCCATTATCTATGCTCTCCTCAAAGCCACAAGACTCCTTTTGACAAAAACAGTAATTTTACCTCGCAGTACCCTGGAGTTCCTGGTGTACCGCTGCCTTGATCAGTTACTCTGTTTGTCTTATTGTGTGACTTTGGTGACTCCGAACTAACCTTGTTGTTGGAGCGACTTACTAGATGGCTGCTCTTCTCTGCACCTCTCTCAACAGCTTGATGATATTACTCTCAAACAACGGCCATTCATCTTCATTTATGTCTTATGTCCCGTCATTTATGTCTTATGTCCCGTCAGAGTGTAAGCGTGTGTCTGTGCGTGCATGTGTGTCTTTGCAGGTTTTGGATGGTAGCTCCTTCAGACACACACACACACACACACACACACACACAGGTATGACATAATTTGGAATGAAACATAAACAGGCATTGTCTCATGGAGTTTACATGAATCCACCCCAAAAAATCGTCCTGATGAAACTTTATGGTTTGAGCCAAAGAATGAGCGTACTAACATTGAGGCTAGCTGTTGCTGCTGGGGCCGGTTACACTGAGTGCATTAAAAACACTGGAGTCATCGGTTTTGTTCCCAAAAGAAAGGAGAGGACAATAGAGGATGTAGGCTTCCACAAAACCCAAATTATAAAACACTTCACTTCCTTTACAGCAGTGTTTTGGTCAATAATACAGACGTTGCATGTTGCATGAACAACATACTTTTTTTTCATGGGGCTATGGAGCTGCTTTGAATGAGTGGGTCGCCATTTTGTTCATCCTGAGATAAACATTATTCCGCTGTAACACGGTGGCAGTAACACGCCAAGATATGCTGCAATGCACCAGGAAAGACGGTGAAGAAGAAGACTGCTTGCAAGTAAACATGGATGTAAACAATGATGGATTCAAAATACTTAAACATGCAAGGAATAAAATTAGCTTTGGGGAGTAACACTGAATGTAAACATAACTTTTGTCTGTCTACAAGAAAGGACATTTAAGTATTTAGCATGTTTGAACTGACTGGAGCTCATCTTTATAGACATGTTTTTGCAGAATGAGATTTAAAGCAGTATGAATTGATTGTTCTTTGACCACTTAAGGGTCAAGCAAGCTGTAAACACAACATTGGCACCAACAGGTGTCTATTTACACATCTAGCAGACACAGAGCAACATTATCATTCATTTGGTGTCCTCTTGATGGATGTAAACTCAATATTATCTCTCTTTTAGCTCTCTTTTGGTCTCCACCAACCCCTGACAAAAAAGATCTGTCTCTTTAGCTGCTAAATGCTCTACTGTGTTCAACAGCTAGTCTCTAACTGTGTCTGCTGTTTGGTGCTGAATAGGTGTACAGTGAGTTTTTTTACTGAAGGCTACTGCTGCTGCTCGAAACCAGATAAATGAAAGCGGAGAGACTGAACCAAAACAGTAAAGTTACAGGTCCAAAACAATGAACTGAGAGATGCTAAAATGCCCTGTGGAGCTAAGGAAAATTGCAGAGTTGGTGATAATTCACTTTGAGTGGCAGCTTTCACATTACACATTGTCACATGATTGATTGATGACATCAGTCTGACAGGTTTGTTTTTTTATAAAGTCAATAACTCTGTTTAAATAAAAACTACAATCTTCCCAGCCCACAACTTTTCCTAAATGTGGGTTATTTGATGTCTGAAGCCCAGAAGGTACTACAATAAAAACACAAGATTTGAAAAATGGATAAATAATCACAGAAAACATTCAGTGTTTATTATTATGGATTTATTTTACAAAGTCTCCAAATAGACACCGCAGTTCAAGGCTGGATTACAAAGCTTCTGAGAGGGATACGATCGCACCGGAGCCCTCATCAACACAGCACAATGGTTTTATAGTCGTATACGCCATTATACACAGCTTTGTTGAAGACTCGATTCTGATTGCGGCGGCTGTAAGGGGTGCTATAATCCTGGCGGTCTTAGTGTAATGGCTTTTATGGGGATTTTTTTATGATTCCTGCTTACGTTTTTTTTTAGTTTTAACCTTAATTCATGTATTTCACTATTGATTTTATCTGGTCTTTTACTAATTTTTACTGCACTGAAGCATGATTTAAACGTCACACTTTACAGAATTTTTCACAGTACACAGTCATTTGATCTTTAAGATAAAATTGAAAGTATTAAGTAGTGCAGATCTAATGAAATGTTTAATGGGTGACTTTTACGATTATTGCATCATTTTATACTTTTGGCCTTAATGTATGTATTTTAATATTAATTATATCGGTTAATACTACTCATTTGTACAACATTAAAGCACGATTTAAAACAACAAACTCATGATAATAACTACATGTGATTGTTATTGTGATTGTACTGGCCAGCACTCTCTGGATGTGGAAAACTAAAAGTGAAGCAGGGTGTTGTTGGGAAAAAGCACGTCAGCTAAGCTGATTTTCTCCGGATAAATTAAAGCATTAAAAAAAAATCTTTCATGCCTCTTTTTATGTGTGTGTGTGTGTGTGTGTATTTACTGTTGAGGGCGACGCTCTGTGATTCGTGGGTTGACTCCCCAGCCTGCGTATTCGTTCCAGTTTCTATTCTTGCTCGGGATGTGGGGAGGAAACTGGGAGAAGGAATGTGTCCCTTGTTCCTCTCGGGAGCACAGATCCTTTAGGGATATGTTTTTGGAGCACGCTACTAGTAACTTTAGTAGCAGCTTTATTTATGTGTTCCAAAAATATTCCTGTGCTATGCTACAGCAAGTGTGGACATGTCGTGTCAATAATGGCTGGAAATAGAGCCTCTTCCCAGTCACCATCTATGGTTGAGTCTAGTTCTACTAAAATGTATACAGTCAGACCAGAACAGACGATAAGTAACATCAACATTATACCCTGAGCTCTATGGAGCATTTTAGCATCTTTCAGCTTGTTTTGTTTTGGTTTTCTGTTTTGGTTCAGTCTCACCACTCATCAACCCATGGTTTCCAGCAGCAGCAAACAGCTGTTTTCTGTAAACCCAATACCTGCTCAGCAGCAAACAGCGAGAGACTAGAGACCAGTTGATAAACATAGCAGAGCATTTAGCAGCTACAGACACAGATATTTCTCTCAGGGGTTGGTGGAGACCAAAAACAGAGCTAAAACGAGAGCGAATATTGGACTTTCATCCGGTGGACACAAGCTCTCTGTCTGCTGCATGTGTAAGGCAATGGGTTGCTAATATGTTAGCGTTATCAACTATAGCTTCAGCAGTTTTGCCCACAAATGCTCAATATCATTGCAAATGTACATCAACAAATTTTCATAATAAAGATTTGCCTTTTCAAAACTCAAGTTTAAATTTTTCAAACTTGGAAAACAAACTAAATATTATCTTACTAGAAAATTGAGCGAAAATATAAGACAAACTTTAGAGAATGTTGCTACATGAGGCCCATGGTTTGCAGAGATTTGATTTTTTTTCAGCCTATCAAAACATTATGCAAGACTTCAAAACTTAGTTTCAAAATATGATAATGTATTCATCCCATAAAAAAACTGATAAATGCAGACCAAATGCTTTGAAATTCTTGAACATACTCTAACCATCAAACACATTAACAACATTGTGCTTTATTTGCCAGAAGTCGATATTATAGGAAATCAAATAAAATACAGTGACACTGAATAAATAATTCTTCATTATGCTAACAAAACTATGTATCCATGGTGCATTACATTTCCTATAAAAGGTATCTGTTAATGCAAATTAGTTGTTGATAAATGGAAGTCTTAGGAGACAGGGTTGATTTGAACAAAAATGAACACTTAAAGTCACAGTGAAACTGCAGTTATAGCATCTTTCTTTCCATAAAGTCATACAATATATCCATCTGAAACAGTAGGCTATAATTTTGAGAGGGATTTGATCAAATCCTTCAGATTTGATGCTAGCTACTACAATCCCTCAACTGAAAGTCAAGTATGATATTCAATCGTGCTTTTTATTGTTTCCTTAAAAAAATGACTACAACAAACTAAACCATAACAAATAAAGTAATATGTACATAATAACAGATAGTTACTGTAAATAAAAAAAGTACTCAAAAACAAGGGAGGAAAAAAAACAAAAAAAAAATTCATAATAAATATAAAATTATAAATAAATAATACAAATATAATAATAATAATAATAATAATAATAATAATAATAATAATAATAATAATAATACAGAAATATAAAATGGAAGTGAAGTAAGCTAGTTGCTGATGTAAAAAAATTTTAAACATATAAAAACAGAACAATTTGTGCACAGGATAACAACTTAGAAAGCATGTTTTATTCCACTGTGTCTTTAAGATAATCAACCATGTTTTATTTTAGAGTTTAAAGCTCTGCGTGTATTTTTTTTTAAAATTTTTGTTCAATCATTCATTAATTTGTTTGTGGTGCTTTTCCACTGCTATCCCTTAGAGATCTCCTGTCAATCAAAGAGTGTGGGCGGTACTCTGATCTTTTTTTCTTTTTTCCCTGTGGTGCTCTTTTCTGCATACCACAGGGTTTTCATAATAAACAGCAACCATCAAAGATTTTGAAGAGGTTAAATTAGTCATCAGATTATTCAGCACAGCAAAGTGACTCTTTTTTCAGAATTGAATATGAAATCATTAAATTGGCATCCCTAAAGAAACATTTTATTGATGCAATCCGTTTCTCTTAATCATATAAAAGTAAAAGACACCCCTGGCCACCACACAGCGCTCTGTAGCGTTCTGGCTGCAGAACAGCATGAGGTCAGAGCCTCCAGCTAACTTTCCTCTGTTGCACAAACACCGGGCTGTGTGTGTGTGTGTGTGTGTGTGTGTGTGTGTGTGGGGGGGGGGGGGAGAGCTTAGGGGGGGAGTCAATCTGCAACATTAGACCGTGTGGGCTGCTGTGAAAGAGACAGACGGTGGCTGAGGAGAGTGTGACAGATGCCCTTTTCACCGCCAAATGCAGGCAGTCCGCCAGAGGTCAAAGCATCAGTCAGAGGTCAAAGGTCACCCTGCCTGCAGTATGCACGAGCAGGAAAGTGATTGGACAGATATGATGATCGAGGGTCACAGGATTTAGCTTGTGGGTCTGTGAAAATATTAGTGAGGAAGCATTAGTATGATGTGCCCCAGTGCACTAAATACGCACTCCAACATGGCAGCACTGAATGCATGAGCGCACATCCATACACACACACACTCACACACACACAGTACACATAGGTAAAAGCAACACTAATGCAATCTCTAATGCCTCTGCATGAAAAATGAAAGATTTATTCAAGAAGAGAGCAACATTCAACCCTGAGGCCTCTTCTCACAGGAAATGGATCCTCTCTTCATCTCTGCATGTGTGTTGTTGTTATTATTATGTGCATGAATGACTTGTTGTGAGATGCTGGCAGAGCATGCCTGCACACACATACACAAAGACCTGGATGTCGGGAGGGGTAAATAATACGTCCTATTTTTAGAGGTCTGCTCCAATTTGTGCTCCACTCCTCTGAACCCAAACAGAGTCAGAGCTAATCAGCGCTGCCTCCCCACAGCCACACAGAGAGCAACAAGGCACAGCCTGGTTGTTCCTGTGTGGAGAAAATACCTCCATCTCTCCACAGCTTAGCAAGGACGAGCTGTTTTTCTTTTCAAAAAAGCTCTTGTAACTTGTGTAACTCTGTGATTGCATGCGTTCTTGCCCAAATATCCCATTATTTCATTCATCATTCATAATGTGTAATGCAATTTACTATATAAATACAATTGCCTTTCTTTGCAGGGAAAAAAAGATATGTAACTTTTGTGGCTGAACACAAAAAAAATGTAACTTTTTTTTGTATAAAGTGTACAGAATGTGTTTCCGCACCATTTTACAGAACATTCCAACTTTAATAATTACAGCTTAATAATACACAGGCTGTGTAATGGCTTGCATTTTAGTTGCTTGTAACACGACCTGAAGTGTCTTTTTAGGTTTCAAGTCGGACTTCAGCATGTGACTACAATGAGTATTGAGCTGTGAGAGCTGAACACATCCTGAGTAGACAATAGCCCCTTTTACACAGCGATTCCGCAATTCTGTCGTAATGAAGATCCGCCATTACGCCGGCTTTGCTTTTTTACACCGAACCAAACAACGGCGGCATAACGCTGCCCCGGTGTGTGATTTTAGATTTAGCATGCCAGAGGCGTGACAAGTAACACAACAGCGTCGGCCTCTAGTGTATGTGTGCGTGTAGTCAGCTGTCTTTTTTACACAGACGATTCGGCTCTGTCCTACTACCTCTGCTGCCGGCTTAAAGCCCCCCTCCAGACAGTTTTACTTCCTGTTTTTTGGTTAATGTTCTTTCTCAAACAGAGAATGGGGGTGTGGTTAATAGTCAGTTGTAATTCGTCACCATGGCAACCAGATTGCATCATTTTTCAACCCAGTTTAGATGAAACCAGCTTAGATGAATTAACTGTTCATCAGACCACAAATGAGACAAGAATTAGCGAAACAAACCAACTCTTCTTTACCGTTTCCTCCCGGCGAGGCGGCTGTTTGGATGCTGCTGCACCGAGGAGCCGCACCGCCGCACGCCGGCCACAGCGCACTGGAGGATGGATAGACATGTTGCAGAGGTTTGCTGTTTGAAATACCATTTAGGGACGTTTTGGAGGTGCACCGTCCACCAGCACCGGCAATTCTCGCCTCAGCTCACACGCCGACACCGCACTGGGCTGCACTGTGATTCGTTTATTTCTCTAACGGGACTTTTCTTGTTTTCTCTTGAGCTGAAAGTTGTGCGCTCCCCATCGTCCAGACCTGTCAGAGGCCAACAAACCTCCGGTATCGGCTGCTTTCCGTTAATTTACCTCCAGCAGGAGGAGACGGTAAAGAAGAGAGTTAGTGAGAGAGACAGTCAGTGTTGTGTTCATTCTGCCGGTGGGATTTTGTGTAATTCAATGCATTGATTGCACCTACCTACCACCTGCTACTATAGTGAAGGCATGACCGGCCCTACTCTGCCTCTGATTGGCTTACCATGATATTCTTACCCTAACCCTACCCAATGTCACTCTTCATGCCTAAACCTAACCAATCCAACCAACGAAAGCAGCGAGCTAGCCAAACCAGCCAATCAGAGGCAGAGTGTGGCAGGTCATGTCTTCACTATAGCTATTCACAGTGCTCCCTGCAAGGCTTCCTGCTGCTTTACTGACCCAGACCTCCTTCGCATGGCTCCATCCCAGCTCACATGCTCTGTCTGACTGTTTGTATGATTGAGTGTGTCTCTCTGTGTGTGTATGTGAAGGGTATGCGCCTAAGTCCTTGTTTGGTCAGAGGATTTTAGAGTGTGCAGACAACATCTTGACCTCCGTCTGAAAAATCACACACAAGCATGAAGCATCGATGGACACCGTCCTGCTCACATGCCTCACATTCCTCCCTGTTTGCTTCCCTTCCAAAGTTCTCCTGATTAGGAAAAGAGGAGAGCGTTGACCTCTGGTTTGTTTGAGGAACGAGGGAGGGGGAAAACCATGAGGAGAGAACAAATATTAGGATGACCTGGTCACTAAATCACATTAAAAGTTATAATTAGCATCCTGTTTTTATTATTTTGACCATAGTTTGACTCACTACAGGATGATTAACTTTTGTGTTATTATGTGTCAGTGAAGGATTTTACATTTGCTGATTTAAATATCTTGTGCAACATATTTGTATGGTCATTAAATAAGAAGAAGATCATACTGTACCCTTGAAATTGGCATTCCAGTTTTCCAAAACAAAACCACAAATTTTGGTTTGTCATCAAATCACCAAATTATTTTGAGTGGGCTTTCAACTACGACCTATTCCTAGTCTACATCAGTGGATAAAGTCCAAGGAACTTCCACACTGAGCCATCGCCATGACAACTGAGCAAACTCCATCTGCTGTTGAAGTAAAGATGATGAAATCTGTATGAAGTGGTTGAAAACTCCAGAAAAGGCTAACAAGTGGACCTTGACTCAACATTTTCTTTTTCAAAGAATATTTAGGTTAGCTTAAAGGGACTCTATGTAAGAATCAGAAATTGCTTGATAACAGTGACACCTGTGACAAAGAGCATCCTGTTGCATGCGCTTATGCTCATAAACAAAGGTCCCTCCATGAATTGAAGGCCCGGCATATGTTGATCCTAGTATTCTCTCGACATCTGTCACATTCCTTTTCTGGAAGACGGGCTTCACTAGATATAGCTTTGTTTTTTTGTGCTTCCGTGAAGTTTGTGTTGGGAGTCTGAGTTGTGGTGGTGGCTGGTCATTTATTGGCGTTAATGGACTCCATTTCTAACCAAACATTAGCTATGGTTGCACACAGTTAGCCCTATAAGTTGTGCTGAAAATAAAGGCACTCGCGAGCGTGCATGACATCACATCCATTGGATTTTCCCGGTATAAACAACATTAAAAGCAGTCTACAGGCTGAGAGAGGGCACCCAGAAAGTCGCGGAAGGTCTTATTTTGACATGCCTTGTCCGTATCAGACGCCGAGGGCCGTAAAACAAAACGTGGGGTGTTTGACTCCCTGGGAATGAGACCGGGTTGAATATGACCATATGATGTTGTGAGTGCAACTTTCATTTCATTAAGTGCAATTAATAATAATCCCAGTACTGCCAGTTTTTTGGGCAGCCAAGTGTTATGTTTGGCTTGGTTCCAACAATCTCAGGCTCCAAACTGCACGATCACACTGCAAACCCTTAAAGCAAACAGCCGGCCATTGGTAGCACTGTGTGTGTGTGTTTGCGTGTGTGTGTGTGTGTATGTGTGTGTGTGCGTGTGGAGCGATAGATGGAGGAGAGAGAGAGTGAGACGTTTTAACCACTGCATGCAGGGATTTTAACATGTGTTATTATGCTCTATCTCCACTTGCTCTTTTTTTTGTACATCATGACTGCAGTTTGAGTTGTTGTGAAATATGGAACTCATCTGTCTACCTCTGATATGATGCATATGTGCGTGAAAGATTACATATGTGCTGAGGAAGTGACCATTATAACACTGGTCTCGTGAAACACTCCCTGTGCTCTGTTTTATGAAGTTTTTTTTGGCCCCGTGTCAGTGACCGAAACGAAGGTTACGATATTGTAACCCTAGTTCTATAAGCACAGGCGGAGCCCTCTACTGGACTCTATGGATACTACAATCACAAGCACGCTTTCGCCCACTGAGATTTGCATAAACGTTGCCGCCATATAAGGATGTATCCCTGGCACGCCCTTTTCAGCGAGCAACACAGGAGCGTCAGGGCCTACTTGGTAGAGGGCTCCGACTGTGCATAACAAATAGGGTTACAATATCGTAACCTTCTTTCTAACTCACACAGTCTCTGCCCTCTACTAGACTCTATGGGTACAGTGGGTTGATTCCGATGGATGTAGGCCCTGCCGCGCTACCACATTGACCTAACTACACTGATTCAGACCGGCTAAGGATTAGACACCACAGCCCACCTCTTCTTTATAACCTAGGCCGCCACAGTAGAGAAGTAGGCTATAGGGGGCCCTAGCAACCCAGATAGTACACAGCTAAACTGAGTAGAGCCATGGCCTAACCCTGCAGAGGTCAAGAGACAAACAGTAGACATCCTCCACACCACATTCCCCGGGTCATCAAGGAGCACGAGAACATGTAGGTGTATCATGCCCAGAGGGAAGTCAGGTGCAACACAACTGACACACACACCTCACCCTTTTCACCAGTCGTGTGTCGCTCCAGCGAGCACAGACCCTGAAAAAAGGAGTCCGACATGTCCAAGAGATGGAACCGTATGAATGGAAAAGGCGTCGACCATAACGCCGCCGTACATATGTCCTCAACATTCACCCCACTGAACAATGTCATTGACACCGCCACACTGCGTGTAGAGTGAGCACGGACCACCGTGGGAGGGTCTCTTCCCGCCCACCTATAGGCCTGGTAGATGCACTCACAAAGCCATCTCACCAGGCGTTTCTTGGAAAGGGCTTTACTGATCGCACCATCACCGAAGCAGACCAACAACTATTCAGTGCGCCTGAGGGGGACTGAACAGAGAATTTTTATACCCTCGACCTGAATGAACTCTGCTACTACCCGTTACATTTGTAAAGTGAAAATTAAACTGAACGTTGTGAACACAGGATACGTACGAACAGCTGATTGTAACATGAACGTGAAACTTTGACACACAGGACATGAACAGCGGTCTCCTGGCTGAAAGCCTTGTGTTTGTTGGACCCATCCGCCTTCCTTCCCTCCCGCCCGACCTGTGTGTCTTTTTTCCTCTTTAAACTACATCACCACAATCACTCCCGGCACACTTTCCCTCAGCATTTACTGTTGTTTACTGTGGTTAATGGAAAGCCTAGTGCATCTCATACCGGTGCTAAAGGGTGCCGGTATCAAATGCAGACAGCCGTGACAAAGCATTGGTATATAATGCTCTGGGAATGACAACGGGCCCTCCGCCTGGCTCCAGACAGGGGCTTCCTGCCGGGTAACTCCTCCTTTGCCTCGTTGTGTCATTGGGTTTTTGTGAAAAATTCTTAGTCTGGCCCCTCGCCTGAAACCAATTTGCCGTTGGAGACCCTACCAGGAGCACCAGGCTCCAGACAACACAGCCCTCGGGGTCATAGGGACACACAAACCTCTCCACCACATTAAGGTGATGGTTCCCGGAGAGGTTTCTGGTATTTAAATAATTATATTAATTTTGATGGAAATCTTTGTTGGTTTGTCTGCCTTCACAAACTCAACCCCTGTTTGCACTCCTCACATGCAGCTGGTTACAGATTTATCACTCTTGACATATGTGCTCATGTATTTACAGAATGGATTTTTTCCCCAGTGTACTCTCATGCACCTGTGGAGCAGATTTATAACATGTAAACTCTCACATATCACCATGTGTGTCACATTAACCGGATGAGGAATCATCTGTCTCTTGGACAACGGTTGATTTAGATACAAGAAGTTTTTTTTTTTTTTTGTTCCTGTCTAAATTTGAGTTGGGAAGCAGAGAGAAAAAAAAGTATCTTTTTTCCCCCCTCTCATTGTTTATGCAAAGTCAGCTGCTGTACAATCCTTTTACACCGATAACAGAGATGAGATCGCCACTGCGGATCTGCAGTTTTCTGCAGACATCTGCACTATCTCAGGCTGGTGCACACACATTCGCCCACAGGCACACGCACGCACGCACATTAACACACACACACACACACACACACACACACACACACACACACACACACTCACTCACACACACACATTCTCCCTAATCTGATTGTTCCGGAAAACTGAATGTAAAATTGCAATCAGTGTAGTGCAATTATTAGCCATCCTGCAATTCAGTCTGCACTCTTCTCTACCTCCTCCACTGCTGTAAATCAGCACATTCACTACAGGCAAAAAAAAGAAGGAACAAGTGGGTGGAAGGAGAGACAAAGAAAGAAGTGAGTAAAGACACGGAGGGAGAAACAGATGAAAGATAGAAATAAAAATCAATTGCTGTCACATCCATCGTAGAAAATACAGCAGAAGAAAGACACAGAAAGAAAGAACTGAGTACAAAATAGGCCCAGAGATGGAGAAATGGCTGCGAGAGAAGCAAAGTAGGAGGGAAGACGGAGGAGGAAGAAATAGTTGAAAGAACAAAAGCAAAATAAAGAAATCAATTAGTGTCACATCTGTCGGGGGAACTGGAGCGGTGGAAAAGAAAGAAAACGAGAAAGGTTGAGGAGGGGAATCTCATCTGAAAACCTGCATCTAAAATTCAGAAAGCTTCTTTCATGAACCTACTGAAATATTCAAATGGCAGTAGCCCAGGGACGGTACATCCATCGGCCTAATATGTTTGATATTTCCATGTAGAAATAAAAGCCACTGAGTAAAATATTGATATCTGCTTCCTAATGACCTGCGAAGGATGTGGAGGAAAATTATGATGTATAGAAGAGGGGAAAGAAGAGGAGAATGGAATAAAGGACTCAAAGTAAGAGACCTATTGTGCCCAGGAGAAGTGAAAGGGACTCAGGACAGACATTGTGATACCCTCAATAGAACATAATTCATGGTATACTAACACGTACCACAGATACGGTAGCTATTTTTCATTTGGCCATATCTCACATGGTTAGTTATGGTGGACAGGTATTCTCAGTGGTACTTTCCATTGTCTTTTTTGTTGCAAAGACTGTGATAAAGGAGCCCAATATTTTCAGTCATTTTCGTGGCAGTGCAACAACCAGTACAAGCTGCTACAACAGTTTGGTCATTTCCTGACCTTAAAATTTGCTTTGTTGGTCAGTGTGGTGCCCGGCACGCACAGTACACAGGTTTGGAGGAGAATTGGTCCATCCGTCTATCCGTCCACCACTTTGGTCCACAGCAAGATATCAACAGGTGCTGACCAGAGAACTGTGATATTTATTAAGAGTATCCATCCATCCATCCATCCATCATGAATTAATGAATTAATAGAAATAAATTGAGAAAGTGTCTTACGATAAAAGTTTGTGATGGCCATCCCCATGTTCTGTTATGTCTCAAAAGTTGTTGCATCAATTTTTGGGTTGATACCATTACCAGATACCACCAGATTTGGTGCTAAATGTAATCCTTATTTTACCACTCGAGAATTGATAAAAATGATCAATAATCCCTCCAAAATACCACATTAAGACACCAAGACCATGAGGAACACCATAGAAGAAGCCATGTTTTGATTTGGTATCAAAAACTTTTGACATTTGGAGATTTCTGCAAGAATTTTGGCGATTGACATTTGTCATGCATGTACATAAACAAATGGATTTTGCCCACAACTGAATGGGATTATCATGAAGTGGGCATGTCTGTAAAGTGGAGACTCGTGGGTACCCATAGAACCCATTTTCATTCAGATATATTGAGGTCAGAGGTCAGGGGACCCCTTTGAAAATGGCCATGCCAGTTTTTCCTCGCCAAAATTTGCATGAATTCGTAGCGTTATTTAGCATTCTTCCCAACAAGCTAGCATGACATGGTTACATGATGGTATCAATGGATTCCTTAGGTTTTGTAGTTTCATATGATACCAGTATATTCACTCTAGCTTGAAAACTGACCCTGGTATAACCTCTGAAACACATAATAGCAGCCGGGCCAGCCGGCGGGCCGTCTGAGTTTTAAGGGGTTAATGGTCCCCAGAGCATCAACCCTAACATTTTAGTGATCCAATAGCCTTTCCCGCAGCCCAATCTATCTAAATCTAACCAGATTGCTTTTAAAGTTACTGCGCATGCTAACGTTACTATCAATCCATTCATCTTCCACCACTTAACCGCACGCTGCTGACATCTAATTGCTCATACTGTCTTTCCTTTTCAGTCATTTTTCTTTGAATACGTTCTACTGCTGTCATAAGTGACCTAATTTAGCTACAAGGATCATTAAAGTTTGATCTCAGTTTTTACTATTTTATCTCTAAATTCAGTCTGACAGAAAATATGCAGGCTGATTGAAATAATCAGCAGAATATAAAAAAACTGAATATGTTTTACTGATAGATATCTGATAGGGATGCACAATCTCATCCACCAGTTCAGGGGTGGATAATAAGGGGCCAATACTGACCCTGTTAAGCGGATCAGGTATCAGCCAGATGTCGCCTATCTTCATCATTATATATGTGTCAAATCATACATAATTATACAATTCAGTATTTCATCAGTTACAATGATTCACTCAAGGCAGGCCCACAACTCACTTTTTAACGCAACTGAAATTTCTGACTTCATGTTACCGTACATAAAAGTAGTACCAATGAATTTCATGCAATATGGTATAGAATCTTAAATGTTGGAAAAAGAGGAGCTAAGGCACCGACCATGAACCACAACACCGCCTGGTTGCATCTGGCGGGGGACCTTTGTTGCATGTCATGGCCCTTCTCCCTACTGTCCACAGAGTTGAGGTAGGCAATCGGTATTAGATGGGAAAACATGCCTGACCAACACATTCTCACTCCACACTTGGTCAGTGGCCCTATGCTTCAAACTATACTGCTCCAGGTACCCCTCTAGCGTTAGTTTTGGACGTAGCAGGGACGGTGTGTCAATTTCCGCTTGTTACATGCAGAGTGTCTTTTCAAAATAAACTTCTGTGTTCACCACAAACGTAGTTATCACTCTTTACATGCATTCAGTGTATTTTCAAAATAAACTTCCAACGCAGGTTTACTTAGTTTGTAGGTCTACTTACGCAACAAAAGGACTTGGTTAAGCTTCGGAAAAGATTGTGGTTTGGGTTAAAATAAGTATGTTTGTTACCTAAAATAAATATTTGTTACATAACTTGCGTTAGTTAAGGCTACGTAAGTTACATAACTAAACTAAGGTAAAGTCGATGTTGACTTTTGGTTTCACGCGGGGCATGAATAGTAGTCTTCTGGGTGAAAGTCCTTTGTTTGTGTGTTTTATGAGTAAGAGCAGAACAGTTTAATTTGGTTCAACTCTGATCTGCATCACAGTCAGGTAAATATAATGCAAGTTAGTGACCAGCTGTTTTAGGAAATTAAACTATATATTTGGGTGTGTTTTTAAAAATGCACGTCTTCAGTATAGGAACCAATGGGCTTGGAGCTGAGAGCCACTGGGTAGGGAAGTCAGAGTATTGAGACACAAACTAACACATGGTTTTGGTCTGTTCATGGTCTGTTCAGAAGAAAATATAAAATAACACCGGCCACATCCTTTAAAAAAAAAAAATGTAATAGTGTAATGACAGCAGATGAACATAAAGTATGAAAGAAAATATAAAAATCAATAAACACATATGACAGTGATATCTACAATGTTCAATATACATATTCTGTCTGATAAACACACTTAGTTAGTTAAGCTTAATGTAGTCAGGACATCTCATTGAGATCTCTTTTGTAAGAGAGACCTTAGAACAAATTGCTTATACAAGAAAATGAATTCACTCAAGACAACCACCACACACACGCTACACTAATTAATTACAAATATTATAAGAAACATAAGCCAGCAAAGCTTTAAAGTCTCTCAGAGGAAATGAGTGTCTCTAAGTTGAGTGTGTGTTGCAGTTCATTCCAGTTCATACAAGCCAAAGTCTGGTATGGCTTCACAATCCAAGTTGCATTATTACAGCACATTACTGTTCCATTAGGCTGAGCGACTGCTTGACCAGCCAAGTCTAATGGAAAGACACAGAGCGGTGACCACAGCCAGCGCTGGATGCTTCACTGCACCACCAATATTTTGGTCAAATGATTCAATTACTCCTTCAACAGAGCGGTGAGCCAAAGAAAGCAGGCCGTCCCACTCTTTTTTAGTGTGTGTGAGGGTGTGTGTGCAAGAGTGTGTTTATGTGCACGTGCACATAGGGACCTAAAAGGGGACCTAATTGAAACCAGCTGTTCCACCGAGACAGTACTGGAACGAGGCCAGAGCGCCACATTAGTCTGACATGAATAGAGCGAGAGACACGTACGGAGACAGGGAGCGGGAGATAAAAGAATGCGAGGCTCATGCAGAGTCAGTGTTTATATGGGGGGTGTGGGTGGTGGTGGTGGTGGTGGTGGAGGGGTTCTGATTGTTTCTCTCCAGACTTTGGTGACAATTTGATGTATTTTGTACTTGCACAAGCGTCAGACTAAGAAGCTAAGGAGCTTATGTACAGTACATAATCACGGGTGCCTCCACAGACAGGCACAAAGTTCTATCTTTATTCGTTTGTTTCGACACTTTGACCCAGATATCAGAGCTTTATAGGGGCTGACATTTGGGACTTTCAAGTCAGCTGCAAAAGATGTAATCTCTGATTTTGTTTTAGCTCCCCAAAAATCCCCAAATATCCTTAGTCAAAAAAAACCTCCACAAGTTACACCACACTTTCAATGAGCCGGATGGAAATTCTGAGTCATAGGTGTAATTTAGGGATAAGACCGAGTGTGCGTCTTTAAACAGCATTTACAGCACATAGTTTATAGTGAAATCAAACCCAGAAGACAAGCAATAAACCATTATTAACCAAGTTAAGCTGGCTAAACAGCTGATAAACATCAACATCACCAACTAAATAAATTGATGAGGTGCCGGAGCAGGGACAGAGCCAGACGTTGTAAACATTCAGGACTCAGCACAAACCTAGGGCGGTCTGGAGCCCCATGGAGATGGATCTGATGTTGATGGGTTGGTTCAGTAGCTTTTAGAACTTTTTAAGCATCACGGTTCATTCTTGACCTTGGGAATAGTAGTTTCATAAAACAATCCCAAATCATGGTACACTTACTTTGTTTCTTCCATAGCAACCCATCACATAGTCTTCATTAGTGGATGAAGTTAGCTCAGTTGTCACTGAGATGGATGGTAAAGCATGAACTTTCATGCTTGGCTTTTAAGCCATCTCAGACGGGACGTCCTGAAAGTGCTATGGGAGAAATCATAATAATCATCATAACTCTGAGTTTGTCAGAGAATAGATCCATCTTCATGACAACTGACCAAACTCTATCTGCTGGTGAAGACCGTGTGATATAGGTGAAAGCTAGTAAATGAACCTTGACTTTTTTTGCGAAAATATTAGCCCCAAGGTCAAGCAAGGTGCTGAAATATGGAAATATGGCAACATTTCAACAGCAAAGTTCAACGGGGCAAGAAGAGAAGAAACATGAGCAGTCACACTGTCAGACAGGTGAAACTGTCCTGTTTTAGATTTCAACTGCATCTTATCCTCAAATGCAGAAGTCTCAGTTGCCATCATGTGACTTAAACCTTCATTAACAAATGTTGTTGTCGGGGGCACCAGAAAGAAGTTGTGAATATAACATTGTCATATCATCAGCTTTTAAGTTAATATGGCGAACTTGTTGGCAAACAGTTGCTTATTTACACAGTTAACAGATACAGAGCAACATTATTATTCCTTTGTAGTTGTGTTTGTGTCCACCTGATGAATATAAGTCCAATATTGTCTCTCTTTTAGCTCTGTTTTTGGTCTCTACCAACTCCTGAGGGGACATACCTGACTCTTTAGCTGCTAAACGCTCCACTAGTTCACCAGCTAGTCTTGAACTGTGTCTCTCTGCTGCTTGGTGCTGAGCAGGTAGATTAGCCTACGGTGGCTTTAGGGAGCTTTTTCATTGAAAACAGCTGCCTGCTTGTGAGAGTGAATCAAAACAGTAAAGTTTCAGCCCGACAGCTAAATAATGAGCTGGAACAAGTTGGGATTTGTGATCAACTGGAAGAAAAGCTGCCCCCCTGCCACACCAACAGGTGGAGCATCTGGGGGATGAGCTCGATGCATGCAGTCTACGGGATACTCAGATGGACGTCCCTGCCGCAGGCAGTTTCCAAACTGTGGCGGCGGCGGCGGCGGCGGCGGCGGCGGCGGCATTGACTATCATGAAGGCGTTGGGGTTCATGGCGGCTGCTCACTCGTTGGTTCCACTGGGGCTGCTGCACATGCGAAGCCTAGAGAGGTGGTTTTGCCAACCTCCGCTTGTGCCAAGAACGCTAAGTTTGTTGTGGTTTATTGGATAAAATACATTATAAAGAATAGTGTGGCTAGCTATTCTTAAATTCAACAAATATCTCTATGTTTTCACCAACTTCTCTTGGCAAGCATGCATTAGTAATTCCAGCTGAGGTAATGGCCATTACTTTTTAGTGACAACACATTAAAATGTTTGAAGAAGCATCCTTACATGACTATTTTTCACAATATTTCAATCTAATTATACAATGAATATTTACACAGTTCATTATATCACCACAATAAACAATTAAACAGAAAATAAAATATGCCCATCTCAATGTTGTCAGATTACCTCTGTGAAACTATAGGCCCAAATCTGAACAGGGCCTATGAGTATAAAGCAGGGGGGGGGGGGGCAATAAGTATTAGCTCAACTGTTTACAGAGTCAAAGTATAAGCTGAAACTAAAGTGTTTCATATGGAAATCTCTGTCTGAACTGCCAAGTTGAAACACTACTGTGTTACTGTATACTGATCCAAGTTAGACAGAAAGTAGTCCTGTAGGATGAAAAAATGTAGAAAGAATTCTAGAAAATGAGGGAAAAGTAACAAGACAATTGTAGGTGCCCGTGTTTCTCCTCCTTTCCTTCCCTTCATCTTTCCTATTTCTATTCTTCTTCCCATCCCATCAATTTTTATTACTCTCCATTACATTGTACAGCACAGATGTCAACTCCAAGACATCATCCCCTTTCTGCTCTCTGCTCTTCCTGTCCCCACTCTTATTATCTCTCCTCTTCATCACCCTTTCCTTTCCTCTGTTCTTCCCCATCCTGTCCCCTTACCTCTTTCTCTCCTCTCGTTTCATCTTCCCTCTTTCTTTCCTTTCCTCTCTTCATCTTTTTCCTCCTCTTCCTATTTTCCCCCTACCCGGTCTCACCAATGGGTGAATGACACGGCAATTTGTAAGTCATTTTGCGTGCAATAACAACGCCTTTGATGCGTTTGGCTTGTCATCTGACACCATGTAGTCTGTACTGACTGCAATGGAAACCATGTGAATATGCTATGCTCAGAGATAATGATGAAGAATAAAAAGTGAGAAAGACTGCTTGTGTTGGGCGGGCAGGAAGGGAGGTGGATAGATCCAACAAACACAGGACTTTCAACCAGGAGACCAATGTTTGTGTCCCAAAGTGTTATTTGGAAGTTACGTTAGTGATATCTGTGACATGTTTTCCCAACACAGTCGCACAGCAGTTTGTGAAATAGTCACAACATTTAATGTATTGACTTGTGTACATAAACACCAATGTCACATTTTTTTTTTATGATGGTCAGCACAAAATCAATTCATTTGTAATCCACTGCGTAGGGAGGAGGTCAGGGTGGATGGGTGGGTCTTTTGCCCAGGAGACAGGTGTCAACACAGCCAACACATGACATGATTTCTCCAAACTAAAAGTCAGTTTTTGTCACATAACTTCCATGCCTAAGTTACAGCACTTTCTAAGTTATTTTAACCCAAACCATAATCTAAGTACTTTTGTTGCCTAAGCCTAACCAAGTTGATCTATTCGTAAACCAAACTGAGTCGTTTTATTTTGAAAAGACTGGAGCGGGAGTCATGACCAAAAGAACTAGATCGTGGGTACAAGCAGCAGAAATGGGTTTCCTCAGGAGGGTGGCTGGCGTCTCCCATAGAGATAGGGTGAGAAGCTCAGTCATCCCTGAGGGACTCGGAGTAGAGTCGCTGCTCCTTTGCGTTGAAAGGAGCCAGCTGAGGTGGTTCGGGCATCTAGTACGGATGCCCCCTGGGCGCCTCCCTAGGGAAGAATTCCAGGCACAACCAGCTGGGAGGAGGCCACGGGGAAGACCCAGGACTAGGTGGAGAGATTATATCTCCACACTGGCCTGGGAACGCCTCGGGATCCCCCAGTCAGAGCTGGTTAATGTGGCCTGGGAAAGGGAAGTTTGGGGCCCGTGCTGGAGCTGTTGCCCCCATGACCCGACCACAGATAGCAGTTGAAGATGGATGGATGGAGCGGGAATTGAGAACGTGCGTCACGTGTTGCTGGACATTCGTAGGAAAAAGCATGAAAAGAAAAATGCGTTGTTTAAAGTTGCGTTGAGCGTCACGAAAAAAAAAAAGGAAAATTTGTGTCTACGTAGACAAATCAAATTGATTACATTTTGTGTCTATTTCACAAACTGCCATGAGACTGTGCTGGTGTTCCGTACATGTTAACTATGTATTTTACTTAGTTTTCATAGTTACTTTAAGCCCAACCATGCTGTTTTTCCTAAACCTAACTAAGTGGTTTTGTTGCCTAAACATAACTGCGACCAATTTCACAGTAATGATGTGGGATGACCCCCAAGAAGCCGTTTTACAAGATTAAGCCTGTGCTGTATGAACGACATGCAAAATGCTTAAAATACATAATAATTACACGCGGAATGTCCTTACCGCCCCACCCCCCTCTCTATTCTCCCTTCTCTCCTCTTTTCATTTCCCTTATTTCTCCTCCTCTTCTCCCCTATCCTTGACTCTCCTTTATTCTCCTCCTTTCCTTTATTTTCCTCCCCTTCTTCTCCTCTCTTCCATTCCTCCCCTTTCTGATGATGCATTTTGATCTGTTCTATTTTGTCATCTGGGTCGTCTGTGTATTTCTTCTCCTCTTGTCTTTCTTTGTACTTCTCTCTCTTATTCCTCTCTCTCTCTCCTGACAATCGACAGGCCCTTTTTTTGCCATTTTTCAGGCAGACAGGCTCTGATTCATGTGCCCATCATCCCGCCCGCCCGAGGGCCATCGGGCCAGGCACAAAAGACGCAAGCAGTCAAGCATCTCTTTCTCCTCTCTCTGCAGTCGTTTTCATTGCTCTCTTCCCTGACTTGTGTCTCTTTCTTCCCCTCTCATTCTTCTGTCATTCTGTCGTGCCTCTAATGTAGGTCTTGCTCTGTCAGTTTTTCTCTCTCCGTCTACTATACACCCACCATTCATCACTCACTTTGCTCATGTCTTTCCTTTATCTGTTAGCTTTTTGTTTTCTTCTCATGGCCTTCGTCTCTCATCTGGTTTCAGTCCTTGCTCCGATCTCTCCTCTTCAGATGTGTTCACTCTCTGCACTCGTCAGTCATCGTGTTCATTTAGCCGAGCGGAGAAGAATGCAGGGCAGTGTGAGAGATTATTTACAGAACGGAGTTTATTTGGATTTTCAGGTCTGCCTGCAGAGAACGATTGAGCCCAAGTGAGATTCATTTGATTGTTGTATCAGGCAGTGAATCCAGCTTCGGCCTGGACACTGGACCACATCAACGTTTCAAAACAGTGACCACAATCTCTCTTGTGGCTGAAGTAGAAAAAAAAGAAGTCTCCAAAACCAGGGTTACCACCAGTGTGTTGCAAGCCTGACGTACAACCAGGCCAAAGTTGACTCCACGCCTACCCTAAGCATCAGGGATTTTAAAAAAAAAGTATCTTTACGATTTTTTTGGTAAACTAAAATGTGTTATACAAGTAACAAACTCCTTTAAGGAATAACTCAGCGCGTAGGTTGTGTGTGTAACATTAGCAAGTGTGTTAGAGAGAGGAAAGAGAGAGAGCGTGTGTAATAATTACAGGGGGTGAAAGTAGTGAATGTGATAAGCCATGATTGTCACAGCCTCTAATGTCCAATTGTGCCACAGGTGTGCCAAGTTATCTGCCTCATGAAAATGCCTATAATACGTGTATATTAGTGCATACACGTGCATGAAAGTGTGGTACAATTAAGGGTCCCGGTTTGGGGGTTTTAAAGTATGGTCACCCTAGCTTAGCCCCAAAGTTGGCGGCAACTAACTCAAAGTTGGAGACACATATTACGACCTTTGAGTCCATTATGAATGTGATTTGGCTGTGACCACTGATGGGACCGAGTAGGAGCCGGTCTGTTCCAGTCTGGGTCAGTTGATGTTGACAGTCGGCAGATAAAATCATATAGCGAGTGATATGTTAAGATCCAGTATCTGCCAGTCGTTCACATGGAGATTTTTTTAATATGTTTGATATTTGCAACTGACATCTGCGACCAGTGGCGTCAATTTTGTGTCGACTGAAGGAGACGTACCGGTAAATTGTGAGCAAAAAGGTCTAGTATGTGGTGTAAGAGTTTGAGCTTTTTTTCCTCATTTTGGCCCTTTCAGCACAAACGTGACTGCATATAAACAGTGCAAGCTGCTGGTTGGCGTCCATGTTTACATATCCTAATGAGCAGTAAACATGAAATACAGCGAATTGATATCACTTACTAATTGGTTTATATTATACGTTATGATAAATGACATTTATTGCAGACATAAATTTCAATTCTTTATTGAATTAACAGGCCATTTTATACATCATGTTACATTTGGAGGTTTGCAGATGGTGAGAGATGAAGTTGCATTAATCTGTGTGAAAAGAAACCTTTACTCCCTTTACTTTAGAGTAGAGGGAGTAGAGGCAGAGATAAGACTGATTTATGTAATTGTATATTAATTGATAGCTGTGTTTGATAGATAGGTATAATGATACTAATTGGAATCCGTTTGAGGACCATGAATGTATCGTAGATGTTGATGTATGTCACTGGACAAGTGAAAAGTGTGACCAGCTGGTGGCCCACATAAATAATCAGGGGATCACCAAAGTCATTACTACTCATCCTGTGCAGGGCCATGAATGTCTGTAACAAAGATCATCACAATTCATCCAATAGCAGCCCGTTGTCACTCCCAAATCGTTAAATACAACACATTCTCACTCCCAGCTTGGTCAGTACCCCTCGTCATCGGAGACCGACGCACGGGGTACCCCTCTTGCATTATTGGACGGACCATGGACAACGTGTCAATATATGCTTGTTACATGCATAGTGTCCTTTCAAAATAATCTTCAATTTTCACAGAAAGTTAGGTTTAGGCAACACAACAAGGTAGTGTTAGGAAACGATCATGGTTGACATTGACTTCACTGACTAGTGACTCACGTGACTAACGACTGACGTAACAAAATAAGTCAACATTACTTTTAGTTTCAAACAGGACACGAACCTGGTTGAAAGTCGTCTTTGACATCCACCATCCCTCCCGTCCTGAACGGACTCTCACGCTATTAATACTACGTCAATTTCTCCGACCGTTGTATAACAACGCGGGTGGGTTCACATTGGAGTTAGCTGAAAGCCCGGTTCGTCACATACTGTTGCTGAAGGGTGCTAGGGTGCTTCCGTACATCGGTTTCCAATGCCGAGGGGCACTGACCAAACGGCGGTATTTGACGAGTTGGGAGTGAGAACAGGTTGTCAAATACATACGGCAACGTATGGCACTCTACATGGTCGTAGTTATGGCGCGAGTAAAGGAGGAAGTCAGGTGACGTAGTATAAAGAGCATGGAAGTCACAAACCAAGGACTTTCACTCAGGAGACCGGTGTTCGTGTCCCGTGTGAAACCAAAAGTCAACATTGACTTATTTTAACTTATAAGTTGAATTCTGTAATGTCACATAGCATACGTCATAGCCTACTTAACTAGGTAACAAAAACTTATTTTAACCCAAACCACAATCGTTTTCCTAAACCTAACCAAGTAGTTTTGTTGTCTAAACCTATACAAGTTATTTCCTGTGTGACACAGACGTTTATTTTGAAAAGACAGTGTATGCATGTAACTAAACAAAAACTGACAAGTGCAAAAGTGACGCTAGAGGGGTACGTGGAACGTTTGGAGTTTGAAACGTCGGACCACTGACCAAGCTGCGGTATTTGAAAAGTTTGGAGTGAGAACATGTTTCCAGTAGAAACATTTTTTCATAAAACCAAAATGAAACATTACAATCTGACGATGGTGTCAGAGAAAATGTCAGGATTCATAATCCATTCAATATTTCAGTTCGGACCACCGTGGTGGATCATCCAACCAACTGGCATTATTATAGAGCCATGTGGCTTACATGGCTAAATATCAATGAAAACACATTTTTTATAGAATTGGCTATACATGAGAAGAATCTCCTTGACGACTTCACAATATTTATTAAACTAGATTTATTTAATTTGAGCATAGAGTACACTTTGAAAGAGGACGTCTGCATCATGCTGTTTCTTTCACTGTCTTTCATTCCACAGTTCTCATGCATTCTTCCATCCATTGTCCTTATTAAAGCTATTTATCTCTGTGCATGCCCATAGCCCGACTCTGTGTGTGTGTATGTAATTTGATTATGCTTCGCTTTGGTATATTTTAAGATGTTTTGGCAGTTGTTACTGGCAAGGTAAAGTGGTGGCTGGTGGTGTCTTCTTTCTTTGTCTGTTTTTCTGTTTTGTTATGTGTGAGTGTGTATGACATAAAGAGAAAGTGTGTGTGTGTGTGTGTGTGTGTGTGTGTCATGTCATGTGCGTTACAAGATGGAGAGCAGCCATAGTGAAGGACAAGCGTTTCTCATCCATTTATCAGGCCGTCAGCATGAAAGCCAGCCAAGCATCTTAATGACCTATGACTCAACTCGGAGAATAATCTGACACAAACACACACACACACAAAGACACGGGGCGGAATCACACAAAGTTCACACATGTCGCACAAACAGTAACACACAAAACACAGTCATACTCACAATACAAGACAACATGGTGACCTCAAAACACGAGTCCCCTTTTTGTTGTAGTAAAGCTTATATTAGTACAAACAGATGCTGACTTTAATAGCTGTTTGAAGATAATCGGGACAATAAAGTTGGTAGAGTTTGAGGTGGCAGCGAGACTTCCGGCTGACTCCGCGCACACATGAATGACATGAAAATCATTGACTGATATGGCTCTTCATGAATGATCAAATTCTGGTAATGCAAAGAATTATTTCGGTGTGTTTTTGTGATGCTCAGAAATATGTATTCATTGTTTCACAGCCGCTCCTTTTTCTAATGATTGCGTATGGGGGAAAATACTTTTTTTCATCACGTTACCTGCAATTCCAACTCTGGCCACCACACATAAAAGGCGTCACAGCTCAGCGCCGTTCCCTGTGGGCTTGGTGTTATTAAAACCACATTATGTGAGGAATCCTCTCACTCCGTGGTTTGTTTGGGTGCAACATAAATAGATCCATCACTTCATTTGTTCTTCTTTTGTTGTATCAATTACAGTGGAGTAGCTCAATGTGCTCAATGCTGCCCCCAGTGGTCAATAAATGTGTTCTTTCAAACTGAACTTTGGGACCTAGTATTCAAACTTACTTGCTATTAACAGCAACAGGTGTCACCACATCAACCAGAGTTGAGTTTTTAAAGGAAGATTTACATTTTTGGGGAAATACAGCAATTTGCTTTCTTGCCGTGAGTACAATGTTCAGATTAATACCACTCTCATGTACGGTAAATATGTACCTGGCAAATGTGTATCTGTAACATTTTTCAGAACATTTTTTGAACATTGCTTTGAAGGAATTAGAGCAGTTTCCAACTGAGGGATCATAGGGCTGAGAGAACATAAACATGTCTTTAAGGGAAGATAGGGCTGATGAAATGTAGGCTTAGAGCTGAGGAAACATAGGGTGGACCCTGAGAGATGTGCATCCATATTGCCCAGCAAATCAACATTTTATATTCAATATTTCATAAATAGTCAGTTTCAATATATTGCTTCCCATCTTGCATTAGTTCAGAGTTGTAACTAAACCTTGACTGAGAGACTAGATAATCACTGCCTTGTTTTTTAATTATGTGTGCCTATGAGGAGAGCCATAAAGGCCATACAGTTTAATGTCTAGACTGTCCCCACAGAGGCTGATGCTGGAGTTTCATTTTGTGCACTTGCATATGAACGCCTGTTCGTGGTTAGGCATCAGGCCAGCTCTGACAGTAGCTCTGGTAATGAAGATGTATCTGAGCTACCGATTATGAGGAATTTGTTTTTGTGCCATTTATGAATCAGATCAGGATACCGTCCAAGTAGTGGTCCCAAGAGAAGGTACGACTGATGATGGAACTCCATATACTGTAGTTACCTCAACTGATTCGACCTTGCTGCTATAAACATGCGAGTAGCCATGTCATTGTGAAAATATCCATGTATTGGAATGATCAGATTCAAGATTCAAGATTCAAGAGTTTTATTTGCCATTTGCACCTAAGTACATTGGAATTCTGAGCAGTTTACACCGAGTCAGCTTTAAGAAAAGAAAAAAGGTAGAAAAGGCACAAGGTAATTACAGTACAAAATAAGTAGCACATTCAACTCAACACAATAAATAAATAAATTATTAAAATATAAAACTCCCTCAGTGTAGTCAATAAATAAACTAAACTACCCTCTGCATAGGAACGATACCCCCACAATACATATATAGTAGTATATATATATGCTCCATGACCACGTTGAGATGAAGATGAAAAAAAATAAAAACAAGATTGAAAGGGGAGGTTTTAGATAGTTGTGAAATAGCTTTTCAACATAATTTCTTATTCACACTTTGTTAACAACAATGCATTAACAACAATATATATTAACAAACTGCATCAACAAAAACATTGATAACAATTACACAACATAAAGAACACCCACTGGGAGAGACTGTATAGTTGGTGTTACATACTTACATATAGCGACCCCAGAGAACTCTTTGGATCGATAAAGTACGGCAATGCCATACTCTCCATTCAAAGCGATAAATTTAAATAAGGCAAAAAGTTTGAAGCTTAAAAATAAATAATAATGATATTTCTGCAACCAAAAAACATTGTCTCACCACAAAAAGTGATGTGTGCCATGTGTGAAACCGGGCTAAATTTACTAGCACGATACTAAGCTAGCCGGCTAAACCGATTGACAAGCGAACAGGAGTGAGTAAAAATGAACCAAGCACATAAGCACACATAAACATGCTCACATGGCTCCACATCCATGAATTTTCTCATGAAATGAGCAACAAAACTGTCATCTATTCAAAGTCAACCATCCTTGAACATCCTTGAAGTCCTGGCCTGTTTTGGTGTTGTGTCTCTAGAGGTAACAAGCACACTGAGTATACAAGAGGTTGCTAGGTTAACTCCCTCTCGCTATTCTTAGGTTGTGCAGTCAATATGCATTAGTTTAGTTAATTAATATTACTTGCATACAAAATAACATAGAAACACCAAGTAACACATTAAATAAAAGTTGACATTTTGAAGTTAGAGCACTGAAATTGTAATTTATTATAGAATTACATAAAAGGTCATATTTAGAAGGCCAAGGAATCATTTTCTCAGAGTACATATTTCCCTTTGATTTCTGTTGTAATTACCACTCTGCCCTATGATGAAAATAACTTCATTGTTCATGTCAGTTAAAAGCAAAAGAACTATCTCTCTGCGATGCAATCCCCCAGTCAACAATTTCAATTTGTAAAAGTAATTAATGAGCTAATTTCAATTTGATTTAAACTGACTAAACTGACATAAATTGGCACCATATTTTTCTTTAAATGTCTTTGAAAGAAAAAGTGACACTAACGGAAAATCATATAGAAGACATCATCATATTATGAACAGTGTTGTGTGTGTCATTTTTTTTTTCTCTCCTCTCTGTCTCCGTCTGTCTCTGGGGAGTTTATTGATCTCTGCTGAACACGAGTTTGTTTATTCTTCAGGGTTTAGGATTATCAGTTAGCATACTGGAGAGATTAATTTTCTAATCTTTTAATCAGTGGTGAATATTTATGATTTTACATGTGATTATGGTGTTCCACATTGTGGCTATGTTGTAGTGGAGGGAATACTGTATTTTAAATTGCTGAGGTCCACACCACACACCAAAAGGTAGCATACAAAATATGTTTAATCATTTGGATTTTTTTTATTTTGTTGTTTTTGTTTTTGTCATTTATTTTGCTGTTTAGTTTAAGTGAATTTCTCAAAGTGAAGGTCTAAATGTTGTTTCAAAGCACACTAAAATTCTGGTGGATAAATACTGATTATTACCTCCGCCAAGGCCGAGGGCCTAGGAAGGAGGTTATGTTTTCACCGGCGTTGGTTTGTTTGTTGGTTTGTTGGTTTGCCCGTTTGGATGATTACTCCAAAAGTCCCCAATGGATTTGAAATACATTTTTTGGACGAGTGGGGTGTGGCACAATGAACAATCCATTCGATTATGGTGGCGATCCGGATCATGATCCGGCTTCGGGATTTTTTTGAATAACTCCGCTCAGCCTGTGCATTAACACCACAGGCTTTAAGACATGCGCAGTGTAACTGATGACGCGTTCATGACATGTCCCCCTGCCTTTTGCTGCTCCACTACGAACAGCTGATCTCAACAAACAAAAATGATGGTGCAAGCTGCACGGAGAGGGGAGGCAATTGTACTCGGGCAGCTTGGCGGAGGTCTGCGCTCTCCAAGTGCCATTCTAGTTTTACTTCTTTATTTTTACTTATCTCTTTTGTGTTGGCCTAAACATATCTTAAGTACCCGGAGTCTAAAAATATTAGAATAATATCATTATATCATCAATGGGTCAAAAATATCACCAACTCTGCAGTTCCCCTCAACTTTAGGGAACTTTTCAGCCTTTTTTTAGCATATTGTTTAGTTTTCCAGCCCACAACTTCACTGGTTCAGTTTAGTCTCAGCGCTCTCATAAACCCCAGTCTTCTGCAGCAGGAAGCTGTTTTAAGTGAAAACATTCTGATAAACCCACAGTACACTGCCCAGCACCAAACAGTAGACAGACACAGTTAGAGACTGGTGAAAATAACTTGGAGCATTTATCAGCTAAAGAGACAGAAGTGGTGGAGACCAAAAACAGAGCTAAATGAGAGTGAATATTGTACTTATATTTGTCTCGGGGACACAAACACGACTCCAATGTTGCTTTGTGTCTGCTGGCTGTGTAAATAGGCAACTGTTTGCTAAATTTATTTTGGTGATAATATGTCAATATTATTGTGTTTACAATTTGTTTCGCTGCCCCCAAGTGGCTAAAAAAGTACAGTGTCCTAAATGGTAGCTACAGACCTGAGTACAAAGCTTCTGTACATTTAGAAGTTACATATGCTGAATAAGCCCTTGAAATAATACACTGAATGATCACGCATGATAGTGTTTATATTAGATCAAAAGCTCGATGAGTCATGTTCCAGTGAGAATTAGGTGAGGTGTGAAGTGCACTTGCTTGTCCATGGCCTCAGGTCTTGAATTAATTATTTAATGACGCATAACTAACCAGCAAAAGACAATCAAAACAAGTGGATCTCAAAATCTTTTCCTGACAGTTATTAAATTATCCAATTAAAAACAGAGATTATCCTCACAGATAATCTGAGTCTACGTTTTGCTCTGCACAGCTCTCGTCATATTTGTTTTGCAGGGAGAATGAAAAGTGACAGTTCTCTCTCACATTCTGTACGGTAATCCTGAAATTGACAGTGATTTTGAGCAGCTTTAAGCCTCCGTATCCTGAAATCAAAGAGGATCCAAAATGCTACTGTGAAACACAGACTTTAACTCTCGTCGATGCTACCAGAATGCATTGTATCCTCTGATGTAGAGGTGATGATGTCATTTTTAAAAGAAAACTAAGGTTTAATTCAACCTGGATTTTCATTGTGACAGCTCTGGCCATCAGTTTAATTATTTCTTATAACACTGTACTTACTGTGTAAGTCATTGCTAAGATCTCAGAACATGGCAACATTGCTAAAAATAGGTCCACTCATGGGCTGATGAAAAGATGCAGTTGAAAGCGACACTTCTGTGTCGTTTCTTGACATAGTTTTTGGTCTTGCACACGTCATTTAAAGACTTTATGCTGTGTACGTTTGTAGAGAGAAAAAGGGCTTCCATGGAAACATAGACACTTAAATATAGACTACTTAAATCATCTGATCAGTCAACCATATTGGAAAAGATAAGGTATCCCACTGGGATCCCTCTCTTTAGAAGTGCATTGGAGACCACATTTAAAGAAATAGCTCAGCATTTTGAGGAATACTCTTTCAACTCCTTTAGAATGAGATGAGATTGACATCAATATGAGATTGACATCAATCTCATATCTGTGCATTATGTATGGAGCTTGAGTCAGGAGGTTGTTAGCCTAGCTTAGCATAAAGAATGCAACTAGCTAGAAACAGCTAACCTGGGTCCGTCCGAAGTTGAAAAATGTGCCTACCAACACCTCTGAATCTCACTGATGTAAAAACAACAAAGTTGTGTGCTGGAACTAATTCTTCACTTACAACAGCAGCGACAGAGCAACATTAGCATTCATCTGGAGCCGTGTTTGTGCAACACATTCTCACTCCCAACTCGTCAAATACCGTCGCTTGGTCAGTGCCCCTCGGCTTTGGAGAACGACTCATGGGGTACCTTTTGGACGGACCAGGGACGGCATGTCAATATATGCTTGTGACATGCAAAGTGTCCTTTCCGTGTTCACAGGAGGTTAGGTTTAGGTAACACAACCTCTTAGGTAGGGTTGGAAAAGAAAACAACGTTAACTAACTAGCGACTCACGTAAATCCCGGGACTGACGATACAGATGGGTCATGTGATTATAGACTGAAGTGACAAAGTAAGTCAACGTTACTTTTAGTTTCACGAACACCGGCCTCGTGGTTGGAAGGCTTGTGTTTGTTTGACCCATCCACCACATCTCCCGCCCGCCCTCTTGGATTCTTTATTAATACAACGTAACTTGCTCAGTCGAATAACGCCGCAGGTGGGTTTACATTGGAGTCAGTTGAAAGCCCGGTTACTAAAGGGTTCCTCCGTGCGTCGGTTTCGGATGCCGAAAGGCACTAACCAAACGGTGGTATTTGACGAGTTGGGAGTGAGAACGGGTTGGTTTGTGTCCATCTGATGAATGTACTGTAAGTCCAAAATTCACTCCCCTTTTATCTTTGTTTTGGTCTCTACCAACTCCTGAGAAATATCTGTCTCTTTAGCTGCTAAATGCTCCACTATGTTCATTAACTAGTCTCTAACTGTGTCTGTCTGCTGCTGAGCAGGTAGTGTACAGTGGGTTTATTAGAGCTTTTTGATGAAAACAGCTGCTGCTGCTGGAAATGAAGTTGGTGAGAGTGGTGAGACTGAAATAAAATCCTGCTGTAAAACCAAAACAATGAGCTGAAAGAAACTAAAAAGCTCCGTAGAGCCCAGGGGAACTGCAGAGATGTTGCTGCTCATCACTATGAGTGACCCCTTTAACATTAGGCCTGGGCCTACAGGTAGTCATTTGAACCATCGTTCATATAAAAATACTGATTAATGCAGCTTTTAGAGGATTGCTTGGGATAATTAATAAGGAGTATTTATGGAAATGAGTGCAGGTTTTAGCATTGTAGAACATCATAATCTTTGTTGGACAGCAATAAGACAACTTCACTAAACAGAAGAAAGACAAATGTTAACTAAAACCCTCATGATTGGAGCGTTTCCTTGCGGATTTTAGAACATTTTGGCACTTTTTCTACAAGACAAGGCATCAAATTCATGCCATGAAGTGAAGTGTTGTTTTATTTTGCTGTGTGCAGGAAGGATCACAGGAACAGACAACAGTGTTTTGTTGGATTTAGCTGAGTCAGAGAGAAGACAGAGAGAGGAAGGTATAGAGAGTGCTGGGGTCTGTATGTCGGCTGCCTTCCAGAGGACCAAGCCAAGCAGATAATAAAGCAGCAGCACCTCGCTGACCAGCGGCTCAGAAAAACCCTCATCTCTAGATACTCAGTGTGTGTGTGTGTGTGTGTGTGTGTGTGTGTGTGTGTGTGTTCTGCTAAGCAGGCCGTGATATTAGCACTTGGGTTGTGTGGGGGGTCAGGAGAGACACTTGAATGGAAAGAGACAATATCGATTTCTCTCTTGCAAAGACTAACTTGGGAAAACTCCTCATAAGGCCGGGATAAAATGCTTTGTGGCTAAACATTATGGGGGTAATGACACCGCTGCAAAACTAAACAAACAAGTAGTTTACCATTCAACTTTTCGTCATCTCTTCAAGGACATAGTACCCTCTCCGACGAAAACAGTTTAGTAATTATTTGGAGTAACTAATGTGTGATGAGAATGTTAATTTCATTGCTCTTATTTTCTCCTTTTGCTGATATTAAGTAAATGTAATAAGGGAATGGACAAAGCTGCTAAAAAGAAGTCAGATGAGGCCAAAGGTTAGGGGAAATTCGTAACCCATAGATCTCCCTGCGTCGCTCGTTGACTCTGCAGTTGAATAGAGACCTAAGGCGAGCCACGGGCCAGCACATGTCACTCAAAACCCTCCTTGGCCATGAGCACCTGTGACATCGAGAAGGAAAATCAGGGAGTCTGAGCAACTGTTCATACAGTACTGTATGTATACCTACGAAAAGTAATGCCCTGTAATTCATATATAACCCTCGTAATCGTAAGCCAGGACGTTCAGGGCTGTCGCTAAGGAAGTCAGGTGACGTAGAAAGAGCAACAAAGTTGTGAATGGGTCAAACAAGCACAGGACTTTCACTCAGGAGACCTCTGCTTGTGTCCCGTGTGAAAACAAAAGTCAACGTTGACTTATTTTACCTTAATTTTTTACGTAACTTGCATACTTAACTAATGCCACATGCGTAAGTTACATAACTAACATACTTATTTTAACCCAAACCACAATCTTTTCCTAAACCTAACCAAGTACTTTTGTTGCCTAAACTGGTTCTGCACTGCCGATCGCTCGTGTTGCTGGACATTCGAAGGAGAACGCACGAAAAATAACCTTTCGTAAGATGTCATATATCGGCTTTTCCTTTAATACTTTACATATTAATTTTTTTTTTTTTTTACAATCGCTAACATTCTTTTGTCCAATCTGTAGTCATATTTTCAAAACTCTAAACACATCATCATTAGCACAACATCCGTCTGCTGTGGACCATACCATTTACACAATTCATGTTTTCACAGAATCTGCAATTAACACGTTTCTAAAATGCCTACATTTTCTTCACATACCACAACCAAAATTATGGATCTTTCCTGTCTTATTTACAAATGGTTGCACACAGTATGCTTGAAATGAAAACGTAATGTTAAAAACCTTAAACAACAGCAGCTCAAAAGCTGTATTGAAACAGCTGATGAGCATTTTTGAATGAACAAATTATTGAAACATTGAGAAATAGCTGATTTACTGTAACTTAACTGTAAAATAGACTGCCAGGGGTGGATGAGGCATGCCAAGCGTTTCTATCCGAGGTGCATAGCGAGAGACGACATAACATGTGATGTGCACATGAACAGATAGACTGTATAGATTAGAACAGGACTGTGCATCTAGTATTTTTTTTCCCATTTCTGTGCCTTTTTCACTGCATTTTATTTTTACAAATTTGGAACCAAATGCCATGGATGTAGGATGCTAATACAGCTTTTACTACAGCAATTCTGTCACTTGCTATTTTTTTTTATACTGTACATTCTATAAAGTAAAGATGACTCATTACTTTAGCCAATGTTTCCACTAATGCACACATCCAACACTCAACCGAAAACATGTGTTTCTGTGTATGTAGAGTTGCGTTTGAAATGTAGACTTGGAATTTAACGAACAAAATGTGTTTTTGAACAGAAAATTAACAATTTGGCTGATGTAGGTGTGTTGCTGTGTTAAGAGTTTAAAAAAAGTATTTATGTAAACTCTTGTTAGCAATTGTAAAAAAAAAAAAAAAATGTAAATAATCAGTATACCAAAGAATATGATTATGGTACCAGTTGTCTTCCCAGATTTTCAAGGTCAAATGACAATTAGTCCTTTAAAAATGGGACATAATCCAGTTAATCCCCCCCTACCTGTCCAACGCTCTGAACATGTTTAACACATCTGAACTCAGAGGACTTACACATTAATATCAGCTACCATGCAATATGTCTCTATCAATTTGATAGCTTCAGCTAACATAGCCGCCATACTGGTCATACCAGACCAAGAAAGGTTGTACCAGTAAAACCTGAGTCTATTGAAAATGAGAAAGGATTTGTTCTATTTCTTCCGATTTCATTTGTAAGAGGAAGATTGTGTTGTACTATAGTCTCATTTAAAGGTAGACAGTGGATATTTTGATGGCACTGTATAGAGCAACGTTTTAATGCTTTGGTGCTTTTTGGAATCACTCTTCCCCAAAAGTAGTTGCACAGTCTGCCAGCAAGCTCCACACCATGAGTAACCAGCAGTGCAACAGAGCCCACAGCATCACTTGAGCTATTTCTCAGTGCTTGTGGGCTAATACTCCTCCATAGCTATCATCCGCCAGTCCCCAAACAGCCCCCCTTCCACCCACAACTCCCTGAAGTGCTTACAGAGGCTGCCTAGCCTTGGCAGGATATGACACGCCATTAACCGGCCGCCATGTCATAATGCTTATTTAGAGACATCTGGAGCTGAAAATATTTCATGACTTCTCCTAGGACCTCCACGGATTAAAATAAGGGAGCCTGGTTAGTTTAAATACAGAGACAGAGAGAGTGAGACGGGGAGCAGTGGAGAGAGAGAGAGAGCCCTGTAGAGGAGTCCAATGGTGACAGTACAGCCATAGCTAATGTGATTCCCCTGCCGTGACTCATAGAAGAGGTATATAAATACCCACACAGGCCCCTGTCACTGACACGCAAACCCTCCCTGACTCTGTATAAACCCCTGAGACAGAGAGAGGCAGAATTTTAAAGGCCAGACATTTTTCTTTTCCCCCCTGAACTGTGAACTTGTGTTTATCTTGCAGTGTGGAGAAGATTTATGTGTGCCTCTCACACACAGCTGTGCAATAAATAAAAAAAAAGAAAGAAAATTAGAAATAGTGAGATGGATCATAAGGGGTTTCTTGGAGCCTCAAATGAGCAGAAAGTGTAGAAAGAGAGAAGAGGAGTAAATGAGAAAACCAAGATGGAGGGTGGTGGTGGGGGGGTGGGAGGGGTGGACCTCGGTGTGAGACGAGAGTCTCCTACTTGCAGCTGTTAACACACTGGGCTTCTTGCTGATGGAAAGGAGTTGAGTAATATGGAGATGATGCTGCTCACATTTGCAGCTGCTATAGTAAAGGCGAGCTCGGTGATAAAGAGGGATCTGTTTGCCCTTCAAGCTTTAGTAGAAGAAACATCACCTGTTGTCGTCTTTGAGCTCAGATTTCACTCACTAGATTAGATCTGAGGGCACATTCACACCTTCAATTTCAAGTCTTACGAACACATGGGAACTTCTTATTGGAGTCAAACCTTTTTTTTTTGCTTGATTTTCATTACCTTTATTTACAGGCCTGTAGCATTGACATTTCACGTCTGAGCTATAGCATATAAGGGTACTCAGAAACACCGTCAGTTGGCATGTAAGTGGTATCGTGCAGTTACATGCTATAGGAACAACACACTCACAACTTGTCAAATACAGCGACTTGGTCAGTGGCCCTGCACTTCAAACTATGATGCTCTATGTACCCCTCTAGCAGTCCGTTTCCGCTCTTTACACATGCATACTCTGTCTTTTCAAAATAAATTTCCGCATTCACAGGAAGGTTGCATAGTTAAAGGTTCAGTAGACAAGTTTTTGGCATCATTGGGAAACATTCCATAATAACCTTTCAGCATATTGTAATTCAAGTGTTCTGAGAGAGAAAACTAGACTTCTGCACCTCCTCATGGCTCTGTTTTCAGGCTTTAAAAAATTTAGCCCGTGATGGATGACTTTGGCCAATCAGGTCATTTCAGAGAGGGAGCGTTCCTATTGGCTGTGCTCCGGCTGGTGGGCGGTGCTTGGTATTTCCTCAACTGATCTCAACATGGCTGCCGGGTCACAAACGTTCTCATTTTGCAGCTAAACAGTACACTACAAGATGTTTCTGAAAATAGGCATTACAGTAACATAATATTGATTCATATTTGATCAGCGCTGCCTAGTTTGACCGTTTGGTCGGAATTTGCAAGTGATTGACAATCGGCTCTCATAGACTGAAACTGGACGGCAGACTCCAGATTAGATCTGATTGGTTGTTTTCCTCCGGTCTGTGAAATCTTGCAGATGCCGTTAGGAGCACCGGAGGACACAGGGAAACATAAATTTTTTTCAGATTACCTGTCTCATGCACTACTGTCAGGGTATAGTGACCGTTTTTTAAAAAATAATTCTGATCGGGGACTCCTGGCCCGGGAGACTGATGCTCCCGTGCGATGCCCTCACACTTCCTTTTGTCCTGGTTTCCTGCTGCAGCGGCAAGCACTGTGTGTGCACTGGGCCTTTGTTGAAGAATGCACACACACGAAATTTCACACATACACATGCATTGTCACTCCATTGTGAGCCATTGTACATGTGACCCCTCATCACTGGGTCAATAATTCTAGCAGTTAGGGTTAGTCCCGAAGTAGTAACATTATGAATAAGAATCTGCAGCCATGCGTGTGAGGAAAAATACTGACGTTATGCTGCTGATTAGCAGGAAAAAGACAAAGAGGAGAGTGTGGTTTGCTGATTGTGTCAGCTGTGTAGGTTACCAGGCCAATATTAGCTCATACCCCTCATAACTTGCAAGACCCCCTCAGAGTCGAGGAGAGCTCCGGAACAAACCAGAGTAAATCCAGTTCTGAGAAAGCAAGGAAGAGCAGTTTTAGTGGCTTTGCTGCCAGTTTTGAGGCTGCAAAGCAAGCGATGCAGTGTCTTAAAGTCAATTCCTCTCAGGAGAGCCACAGAGAGAAGACATTTATTTAAAAGGACCACCATATATGTTTGTGTAGGATTTAAGAAGCCTGGGGAAATGTCATTCTCTTGAGGAAAATAGTATGGTTTGGATGAGATGAAAACACTGAAGGACTCAACTGATGCACACCACTAGTTGTAGTGTTTCCTCATTAGCCTAAGCCATTAGCTTGGAAGTCAATGACTTTGACTTTGCCACTATGTTATCTTGTAAAGGACAATATCTACTCACGGTTTAGTGGCTGTCCTTGGAGTAGATATGATTTACACAGACTGATTTATCTTCTCAGAAAGGACATGCACGTAGCTTGATAATTACTGACTGAATTATACCATTGTTCATAGAGTGTAGAAGCAGGGGGGGGCAGCGGCTCGGGTAACTCTTGGAGTCATTTATATAATATTTTTATGAATAAAAGCCTGAATTGTATCCATTTTTTTCTCAAAACTTACTTACTACCACTTACTTACTTTAAACGAGCTAAAGGACACCGGCCACCGTTAACCACTCCCACTGACTGCTGCTATGCAATTTGACATTTACCTATCACGTGCATTGTTTATCAACGATGTTGTTTCAGAACCATGGACAGCGCTGTTTGTTGTGTATAGAGGGTGTGTGTCTAGGTGCGGCGCTGTCCGTAGTACTGAAACAGAACAGGAGATCGATAAATAGATCACGATTTTTTTATTTGGTTTCTTAACCTGCTTGCTTTTCGTGGTTGGAAAGAGAGAGAGAGAGGACACTGAAAGCCGCAACAGCTGTTAGCACTGCAAACAGCTGTTCCTAGCACTGCAAACAGCTGTTCCTAGTGGCGCAAACAGTGGCTTGTAGCACTGCAAACAGCTGCTGGTAGCGCCGCAAACAGTGGCGTATAGCACTGCAAACAGCTGTTTTAGCGCCACAAACAATTGTTCCTTGCGCCGCAGACAGTTGCTTGTAGCGCCACAAAGAGCTGTTCCTAGCACTGCAAACAACTGTTCCTAGCACCGCAAACAGCTGTTCCTAGCACCGCAAACAACTGTTCCTAGCACTGCAAACAGCTGCTTGTGGTGCCGCAAACAACTGTTCCTTGTGCCACAAACAACTGTTTCTAGTGCCGCAAACAGCTGTTCCTAGCGCCACAAACAGTGGCTTGTAGCACCGCAAACAGCTGGTTGTAGCGCCGCAAATAGCTGCTTGTAGCGTTGCAAACAGCTGTTCCTAGAGCCCAAACAGTTGCTTGTAGCGCCATAAACAGCAGTTTCTAGCATCGCAAACAGCAGTTTCTAGCATCGCAAACAGCAGTTTCTAGCATTGCAAACAGCTGTTCTTAGCACCGTAAACAGCTGCTTGTAGCGCCGTAAACAGCAGTTTCTAGCATCGCAAACAGCTGTTCTTAGCACCGCAAACAGCTGTTTTGTAGCACTGCACACAGCTGTTCCTAGCGCTGCAAAAAGCTGTTTCTAGAAGCCATAGCTCATGAATTAAATATATATTTAGTGCTCTCCTCTTGCTACGTTCATATGTGAGTGCTCTGATTAATAATTGTACTCTTTGATTTTGAAAAAGTAGCCTTCAGGGTTGCTGTTGTCGTGTAGCCTGTCTGAGGCTGTTGCATGGTTAAATCAATGAATTGTATTGTATGAAAATCTCCCTCAGTCATTTCATCCTGGCGCCTGGCCTGGGTGTCGGATTAAAAGTGTTCTGTAACTACTCAATAGTAATATAGGCCTATGTCTGTTTCAATGCATATGCCCTCCAACCCCCCCGCGTGCCTTGAAATCAAAAGTTTCTAGTGCTTAGCTCTCAGCCGGCTCAGCCAAAGACTAGTGCACATGCTCTTTGAGCCCAAAACACAGAAGACTGAGGAATCCTTAAAATGTTTCTCCTAATACAGCCATGGGTGCACCACAGAGGGCTGTTAAGTCTGCTGCTGAGAAATGTTGATACATATTGCAGTTTGATTATTGCAATTACAATCATAATATAATAATTTTGGTAGTTTGAATTGAGAAGAAGACGTTCATGATTAGAGAAAGAAGCATTACAGGAAATGGAGAGCAATAATACTTCACTGCTCCCCCCCTAACTCAGGAAACATATCGAAGACATTAATATTGTGAAAATGAACATATTAATATGGTTTGACTCTTAAGAAGCCAGATTTGAACCTTTTAAGGCACAATAACTGATTGTGTGAAGACAGAAGGGCCTTTTGTTGTCAGGCGCACAAGAAACTACACATTTTTGTGATAATAATCATTAGCCTCGGAGTCATTAGCCTGGAAGTCAATGGCTTTACATATGTTGTCTTGTAAAAGATAATATCCCAGCTCAAGGTTGTGGATTAGTGGCTGTCCTCCTTGTGGGAACTGTATGACACCCACTCATTTCTTTTTTTTTCCTTTTGGAGTAGACTTAACTAGGAGACAACAATATCAACTTAACTATAACCTATAACTGAGCTATGTGAACCTCTTAAAAATTATAATATTTCAACCAATACTGAATCATTGCACTAAAGCTACATTTTGGAGGTTCTCTGACAGCAACAAATATATGGAGCTTTTTTCCTATCTTTAATTCAAAAGCGTGGTCTTTCAATTTGAGAGCATGACTTATTGATTTCTCTTTCAGATTTTGTTATGCTTTCCCTCAAAACCCACTCAAATAGCCCCCTGCTTGTGCTTGGATTAACTCTGCTTCTGCTCAAACTGTATGCTTGCACTCAGATATGTTGTTGCTTGCACAGATTTTCTGCGCTTCAGCTTCAGCCCTTCTCCTCACACTCAGGCTGCTTCTGCTCGTGAAACGTCTGCTCTCAGATTTCTCCTCTGCTCTCTGACTTTTTGTGCAATAAACCTGTCAAAATTCTCCAACCAATAGAAAGTTCAGGTGTAGAGTTGACCAATGAAATGATCTCTGCCTCGTTGTGTGTGCCTTCGCTTTACTAGAACATCCCTGACTGGCGGTTACTCTGAACCAGGTTCATTCACTTCCGCTCTCCAGGCTTTAATATATGTACTTCCCTTGCTTTCTTTACGGCTTTTGGAATAAAAGGAAAGTTTATATATATATATATGTATATATATATATCGGTCATATATATAACTTTCTCAACTAGCTAAGACCCGTGTTCCCAGACAGTGAGTGACTGAACATATTGAGAGAAACTCATATCTTCAGCAACTGTTAAAAAAACAAACCAATAAAACTTGCTAGCCAGTGTTATCTAACGTAATAAAAAAAAGTTGGTCTCAGTAATAGTAGTCGGTGTAGTTATTACAACAAAAGAAAAAGTATGGGCCCCGGTATAAATATTATAGCCTATATACAGTATGTCATTTAATTCCAAAAATGGTAAAGAAAGCATGGGAAGTACATAATAAAGCCTTGGAGGGCGGAAGTAGACCGCGTCGTGAAGGGAACCCGCAAAAAAGACTTGCAAAAATTCTTGCGAGACTCACTGCCCGATAACCCAGCTAAAGAGTAACCGCCCGTCAGGGACGCTCCAAGAAGTAAAGTGAACGCACCCACAACGAGGCAGGGATCATTTCACTGGTCAACACTACACCTGGTATTCTATTCATTGGAGAATTTTGACAGGCTTATTGCACAAAAAATCCGAGAGCAGAGGAGAAATCTGAGAGCAGACGTTTCATGAGCAGAAGCAGCCCAAGTGTGAGGAGAAGGGCTGAAGCTGGAGAGCAGGAAATCTGTGCAAGCAACAATATATCTGAGTGCAAGCATACAGTTTGAGCAGAAGCAGAGTTAATCCAAGCACAAGCAGGGGCTATTTGAGAGGGTTTTGAGGGAAAGCATTACAAAATGTGAATGTCAAATCAATAAGTCATGCTCTCAAATTGAAAGACCACGCTCTTGAATAAAGTTGGAAAAAAGCTCTGAATGTCCAAATCGTTACTGTAATGTGAAATATATGATGTACTTGTACAATATATGTTCTGTAATATCTTCTGAAAATGTTTGTAAAATGATTATAGAGCTACTGTAAGCATTTAGCGTTTTCATAAGGATGTTTGAAATCATCATGTGTGCATACTATTTACTCACAAACGTAACTTTGAATGTGTTCGAGTATGTGTGAGGGGTGTTTTGTGGCTCTGCCTGTCTGTCTGTTTTTTGCCTGTCAGTCTTTCTTGCTCTCTCTCAGATCCTCGACTCATGAATATTCATGCTCGCTATGATTATACCCGCTCTAATCCAGGAAGTGAGTGGGATGATAAAAAGCCCCCCAAGCGCCTAGACCGCTCCTTCGATGCTGAAATAAACAAATAATCACGACATCTCAAACTCGCCTGCACAAACACACAAATTCAGAAGACCTCGCTGCTCTTTCCTGACAATGTCGCATGATGGAGGGTGATGGAGGGTGACGTGCGGCGCGCAGAAAGCCGAACGCCAAGCCGGTGAGACGGTAAGTGTGTTTGAAAGGAGAGGAGCAGGGGTAGAATGAGTGTGTTCTGTGATTTCATGACCTCAGTCCGGGATGAAACTAACGTGACTCTCATGAGAAGAAAGAGAAAGATGGTCTCTTTCTCGTAATTGCATCAGCACTTCGTTAACAATAATGCAATTAAACAGAGGGCCCCTGGAAAACATGCAGCCAGAAGGAGCTTTTTACCCCCTCTCCCTGTGTTTTCCCATATGAGGCTGAGGTATTTTAATGTCAATTGGATTCTGCTCGTTATCTCTCCAGCCGCCCTAATCTGATCCCTGGGAAAGTCGGGGAACAAGATGTCGAGTCAGTTGAAAAACTTCCCGGCTGATAAAGAGAGAGCATGAATTTCTCCTCCCACATTGATGCACTTAAAAGAATGAAATTAATGCCAAATGTCAGAGGCATAAAGGGCAGGGCAGAGGGGGAAGATAATTAATTTGTTGCTTAATATAGTTGCCAGATTATTAGGAACAGTCTAACACAACAATAGTGCAATAAATCTTACTTTCATGAAGGTCGTAATGTTTAGTTTTTGTTCTAACTGTTGTTGTTTGTTCAATTTATGTGGATCTATGAGGGTAGTAGACTAAATATTACAAACACCTTTCAGTTTAACACAAAATAACAGCACCAGTCTAAAGAAACAACATCAGCTGTCTTTCTGTCTGAACACAGACCAAAACCACTCACACACATCCACTGGGAAGAGGTCAAAGGTCATCGACGAGGATTCAGTGAACGACAAGAGAAAAGGTTCGTAAAAGATTGTGGTCTTTGTTAAATATTGAAAAAGTCAGTGGTGACTTTTTCAATAGTTACTATAACCTAAACCACCATCTTCCCTATCCTTACCCAAAGTGTGTTTGGAAAAAAAAAGCATTTAGTAGTATACAACAATGCATTTTAGGAGACAGTGTTGTTGGATATTTCAGGACCTGGATTTGACTTTTCAATAAGAAATGTTCACTTATACTACTACTGAGGCTCTGGTGGACCCCTTAGGTGCCTGGCCCTGTGCTGTATGCCTGTTTGGTAATCCTTGCATGTGTTGTAGCATCCTGGTCTCAATACCATTGCATCAAATACTGACATGTTGTCATATCAACGCACCAGACCTTCAAGTAACTCCAACATAAACCCATCCATGGCAATATTGGACGCTCAAAGCAACTGTCCCGGAAGTCAGGAGACATAGTATAAAGGCCGATTAGGTCAGTGTAGGGAGGATGGATCAAACCAACACAAGACTTTCACCCAGGAGCCGCCGTCTGAAACCAAAATTCAATGTTGTGTAGGTACGTTACATACTTATGTAATGTAGGCTACGTAGAGGCATACTTATTTTAACCCAACCACAGTCTTTTACTAAACCTAACTAAGTAGTTTTAATGTCTAAACCTAAATGATGCCAAGGGGTCCTGACTAAGCATCCGTATGTAATGAGTTGGGAAGGAAGTATTGGGAATGCAGGATTTCAACGGACGGTGGTTGTCTCCTCTGCGGTTAGCTGATCCTGCGTCGACCCTGTTGCACGGAGCAGGTTCGACCTTGAACACGAGGCCGGGTCGATGTGGGCCAAGAGAAACGGCACAACCCTTTAACACTGATGCATGATACACATTGCTGACTTAACAGCTTGATGTAAAAGCAGTATCTCACACAGTCTGTCCTACATGGGTTGAAATTGTCAGGAGTCAATGAGCTTCAGTTAGGATACTTGTTCATCCCTAGTGCAATACTTTGATTAAACTGAACAACTTCCAGTAAATCATAGTAGCCTAAATCATACAGTAGGAGTGAAGGATGATTTTAGTTCTCAGACGATTTTCTCTGCTCATAGAAGTTAAAGCCTCTCTAATAGCAACATAACCCAATAGTGACCTCACAGAGCTTTAAAAACAGTCAATCACAGTCAAGGTTAAAAGCATTAACCCGTAAACTGAGACTCAATTTGTGGAACAGGTGGCTCCTCTGGACACCGACATCAAATAGGAGAGACTAAAAAATGTAAATGAAATAGAAAGAAAATGAACCAAAACAAATGATTCCAAAGTGATCGTGCAAGTTTTACTTCATCTGTAAAATTCAATGAAGAGGGGACTCAACCTCCCCAACAACAGCGGTGTTCGTCATCTGTTATCTCTTTTTCTCGTATGCAAAGCATGCCTGGCTACACCGAGGAAGGACATTTATCCATCCATGTTAATGTTTTAGTGGGAAATAAAAGGGGTGGAGAAACAAAAGGACAGACAGTCGCCCGCTCTGTCTTCCAAGGAGGCAGACGTTTGACCTAATTAGTATGTAAACGTATGCGCGGGCGCGGGAAGGCATTCGGTCGGAGGTTGTTGGTGATTTAAGGCGCGAGAGGAGAAAAACTCTTTCTGCCCTCCATTCATCCATCCAACCTCTGCTGCTGTCTTTTGTGCCCCGTAGCCCTGTATCTCCCTGGCCTACATTCCCTCTCAGACATCTTTGTGTTTGGGTGGCTGGAGGACAAGGCCAAGCGGGTAAGACCCAACATCCATAAATTAAGATGCGGGGAAAGTAGAAAAAGCAGGGCACAAGGCTTTACTGTATTGTTTTTTTTGTTTCTTGTGATAAGGGAACAACTGTTGGTAAAAGAGCTTTGTTTGTGAGTTGTGTTCCTCGCATTGTCTCAGACAAAGATGCATTTAGTTGAGCACTCAGATGATCCTTAGGCTCGGAAAGACAATGGGCAGAATACCTCATTCCCCCTGTAGGAGCCAGACAAAGCTGCAGTAATGATGATGTAAATCTGAAAACAAAAGGCAGAAAGAAAGAGGGGAAGGAGAAATTGAATGAGCATGTTGGCATTTGGTAAGAAGGGCACTCAGAGACCCCCGCTGTTTAATCGCATCACGCATCCCAGACACACCTCTCCTCGTCTCCTCTGGCCTTTGGCGCAAAAAACATTGGCGCTAATTGTCTGTGATGGTTGCAGTCCCGGGAATAAGACAAGGAGTCAGAGCGGTTAAGGAGGACGGAGACCAGACGAAGGGCGGACGGGATGGGACAGAGCGGCAGAGGGGAGGGGGGGGTAATGAGGGAGGAAATAAAGCAAAATGGAAGTGTGCGCGGGAGGAAAGGGCAAAGAGGATGTGGACAGACTGATGGAGGGCGAAGGAGGAGACAAAGGCAAAGGGACGAATAGGAGAGGGGAAACAAAGTAGGCTGTAATAAATGTCTCACAGAGGCAACACGCATCAAGGGTTTCACAGATATATGCATCAGGAGACCATGCAGGTCCAATATCAACCCAAACAGGCAGGAAGGTGTTATATTAGGATGTCACGGCAGGGTAAAACAAGAGGGATATCTCACTTTGTAGATCACTTTACTCTTCTTAACCCAGAGTTTCAATACTGATTGAGGCTGTCTCAGGACAGCATTTATATCAAAATGGGATTGTGAGGACAGAATCCAAAAGGATGGGGAGAGGAGAGAACAAGCAAAGGAGGAGTGAAGTGGCAAAGACGAGAGAAGAATCAAGGAAAGGCTAAGAGGAGAGATGACAGGAGAGGAGGGAAAGGAAGAGAGAAAAAGCAAGGAGCAAAGGAGAAAAGAGGAGGGGACAAAGTGGGAAAGGAAAGGAGACACAAGGGGGAGGCAGGAAAGGAAAGAAAAGGAGAAGTGAGGAGAGGTGGAAAAAAAGGGAGAAGGGAAAAAGGAGATCACAAGAGAGAGGAGTAAAGTAAAGCGCGAAAAGGAGATAGATGGGAAGGGAGAGGAGAGGGGTAAAGGAAAAGAGTGGAGAGGGCAAAGATGGAAAGTAAAGAAGGAGAAGAAAAGACAGAAGAGAACAGGAAAGTACGGAGCCTGGAAGCGGCCATAAAAATATATATATATATATATATTGAGGCCACAATTTACTAATTTGTGTGCATGAGATATACTTTGTTCCCTCAATTTAATTAAATCGTTCCCATGTTTTGAATAATTTGTGCGAACAAGATAAGTGTATATACAGACAGCCGGCACAGTCAGCCGATTAGACTGTTGTCAGGCTATTAAATAGGCACTATCGCTAGCATCAGTCGCTATAACCCCCATAGATGTGGGTCAATAGGGGCCTACTACACCCACTAGTAGGCTTTATCATCTATTCAATGGTTGATCACAGAATGAAGGTATAAAAGAGCACAACAGTGACCTCTAACGACTGTAGTAATTATGACAGGAGCAGAAGCGGAAGTCAGGCGCTGTAGTATAGATTGTGTGAAACTCCATAAAGACCAGAGTTTGCATCCCGTGTGAAACCAACAATGTGTAGTTGTCACAGAGCTATTTTAACCTCAAACACAATTTTTTTCCCTAAACCTAATTAAGTGGCATTTTTTGCCTAAACCTAAAGAAGTTGTAGTTTTCTTGCCTAAACCTAAAGAAGCCTTTTTGTTTTGTGGCTTAAACCTGAAGGAGTTGTAGTTTTGTTGCCTAAACCTAAAAAAGTATTAGTTTTGCGGCTTAAACCTAAAAGAGTTGTAGTCTTCTTGCGTAAACCTAAAGAAGTTTTAGTTTTGTGGCTTAAACCTAAAGTAGTTTTAGTTTTCTTGCCTAAACCTAATGGAGTTGTAGTTTTCTTGCCTAAACCTAGAGAAGCCTTTTTTTTATGTTCAAAATTTGACGTTTCATTCAGTTTTACAACGTGTTAGAACGTGTTGCTTTTAAGTTTCACTTTCACAACGTAGTAGGCATAGTAGGCCTCTGATGACCCCCATCTGCACCCCACTGCAGTAACTGGAGTGATGCTGTGCGTTATCGAACCACAATCATACATGGCAGATCCGCTAGTTACATTTTTTGCGGGCAGCATCAGACTGTTGTAAAATAACCACAGAAACTCCGGTGCTAATGTGCACATCAAACGTATAGTTTACTTTTGTTTACAGTACATGTATATTACTCTACAGTTTCTTCTGCACATCAACAGGCTTTGAGACTGACACATTGAAAGAGTTCACACAGAACAGCTAGGTGCATCATCTTTTTTTAACCAAGGCGGGCCAAAATGTTGTCAGAGCTCTATGTTTTTAATTATAATGGTGTGTGGCTGTGATGAGCAACATGATGTGATAGAGACGGGTTCGGGTTCAAAACTGTCAGTGCATCATGACAGGGAGAGCCCTGATTAAAGGGGGTGAAAATAGTAAATGTGATTAGCCTGGGAAAGGATGAGGGCTGAGATGAGGAAAAGAGAGAAGGATGGAGTAAAAGAGAGGGAAGGGGAGGAAAATATCAGAAGAGACGAGAGAAAAGTAAACAAGGTAAGGTGAGGAGAGACAGAAAGAAAATGAGGAAGGACACAAGGAAGGAAGGGTAGAGGAGGTGAGAGGACAAAAGTAACAATGAAAGCAGAAAAGAAAAGGAGAGGAAGAAAAGAGGAGAGGTGGAAGAGAAGAGAGAAGAGAGCAAGACAAGGCAGGAAAGGAAAGGTCAAGGGAGTAAAAGGAAGAGAAACAAAAGGAGAGGAGAAGGAAGGAAGGAAAGAAAATGAGGAGATAAATGGACAAGACAGGAAAGAAAGGAAGCACAGAGGAGTGGAGAAACGAAAGCAAAAAAGAAAAGAGAAAGAAAAGAGAAAGGAGGAGATTAGAAGAGAGGGGGATGAAAGAGAGTAGAGGAAAGAAATACGAGATGGGAGGAGGAAATAGAGGGGAGGAACAAGGAGCAGAGAGACAACAAGACAGGACAGGAGAAGATGGGAGGAAAGTCTTAAATATCACATTATGTCTAAATCAGTTTCACCTTTCAGAATGTGAAAACACCGAGACCTGCCTGTGCAGGAGATTTACAATAAAGGATACCACTGTGTAATGTGTCACCACTCTTCAGTGTTCAAACATGTCATAACTGACCTCTTCTATAGTCTCAGTGGCAGTTTCTTTTCACCTGCTCTACATCTTAAGCTTTAGGCGGCAGTAGCTCAGTCCATGGGGACTTGGCACGGGAACCGGAGGGTCGCCAGTTCAGGTCCCTGTATGGACCAAGAATGGAGTGTGGACTGGTTGCTGGAGAGGTGCCAGCTCGCCTCCGGGGCACTGCTAAGGTGCCCTTGAGCAAGGCACCGGACCCACAAAAATCAGATGTAGTTTGGTTTTGTTCTAATTTGCAAAATATTAGCATGCTGACACACCAGACTAAGATGGTTAACATGGTAAACATTATACCATAAGCATGTTATGCGTTGTGATTGACCGTATGGTAGCATGCTAATGTTAGCATTTAGCTGAAAGCATCACTGTGCCAAAGTCCTATAGGGATGCACTGATCCAATCCAGATCAGACAACTTGGTAAAGAGAGAGAAGTTGGCGTATCCTGACACAGTGGTGCATCAAATCCTGTGAGAATACAAATTCTCATGCGTTCCTGTACCAAAGCAGAAATTTGCATGAATCAAAAATCCTTGTCTTTCTAATTTATACTGCAATCTGTGATGAAAAGGGAAAGAAACACATGTGATACAGTCAATGGTCGCCATAACAGCCGTAAACATCAAACATGTTTTATAATTTTAATAAGACCGAAGAGTTGCAAATGGAGCAGAAGACAAACATTTCAAATCTTTTAACACCACCCACTGTTTGATTTTATCTCTGTATTGTCAACACCAACCAAACCAGACTGAAACGCTCTCAGTCCAACCTGGTCCAGTCAGTCATCACCCTCAAATCATATTAGAATCATACTGAGTGTCCCCGCCACTGATGAGAAGAAAGTTAGTGGTTTAGAGCACAGATGTCACAGAAGTAAATCATCATGAATAAATAATAAATAAAAAATATTAATGCTGCTTTGTTATTTGTTTTTTGGGCTTGGGAACAAGCTATTTCTTCTTTCAGTCAAGTCCTGGTGGGGGATTTGGACTGTGATGTAACCCATATGTGGCAGTATACGACACAGACCACAGAGTGAATTGTGAGAGCCAGAACTCTCAGCAGCCGGCCGACCAATGACTGAGTAATTGGTATTGATCAACAGCCCTATCAACCCCCCCCGCAGATATATTATGGTCATTCTGTGCAATGGGACAGTAAAAATGGGAATTATTTTGTCTTGCAGGGTCGCAGGCGCCTGGAGGGGAGAAGTTGGGAAGGGAAGGGTGGTGACAAAGATGGAGGGGTGTGGAGAGGTGGAGGGTTGGAGGGATGGAGGGATGGAGGGAGGGATAGAGGGATAAAAAAGGAGGAGAGCTCCAGTGGGCTGTTGGAGAGGCTCTGTTCTGCTGTGTCCTTGGGGGCGCAGGCATAAAAGCACTCCACATCAACACCATTATAAAAAAAGATGAGAAGAAAGAGAAGAGAAAATACATGAAGAGATGGAAAATGACATGTGGGCCCTTTTATTTCTCCAATAGCCGTGCCCAGCCGTCTCTCTTTTCTCTGGATGTAAACTGTCTCCCATTCTCTCTCTTCCTCCATCAGTCCATCCGGCTCTGTTTGTGCAGTCTCATCACGCCGCCGTCTGAACGTGCTCAAGAGTGCACGAACCAGAGAGAAGAGAGAGAACAGCAGAGAGACGAAAACACACATGTAAGAGGTGATATTGACATCCTCACATGCACGTTACTGGCTAAAACTAATAAATTTATGTATGTTAAGTATTCCAGCTGTAATTTGTCTCATCACTCTCTGCAACATTTCCATTACATTATTAAAAAAATCCATCTTCTCTTCCAGGATTCCAGGTCAGCTTCCTCATCCGTTAATGATCAGGATGTCAAACACTGTCTGGTGACAACCCTGTCTCCTACAAAATTTTGTTCCCATACAACTAAACTGCATTCTCAATTATGTTTCGAGGGAAACGTATTTTCTACTGGATTACAGTCACCGTTTTAAATAGTTATAAGCATATGGTTAATGTTGTGAATTGAAACAAAACAAACCAAACTACTTCCTTAGGTTTAGGCAACAAACCTACTTGGTTGGGTTTAGTACAAAAAAACGTCATGGTTTGGCTTAAAATTACTATGTTCATTACGTTATAAACTACGGACGTAAATTTAATCAGGATAAATGTCCCTATTAAGCCGACATACCATAAAGGTCAATATGCCAATACTGCTACAGTTTAAGTTGAAGTATATTTATTAAATATTTAAAAAATGTCAAATGAGTTAGATATACCTTTTTCGCAAAGACATTATTCCCATAGACTAATGCAGGATATGGATGTTAGTAAGTAAACTATTGTAAACCACATTCATGTTAATTAAAGGTGCTAAATTCAACATCCAGAGCACTAATACAGCAGCAAACAACTATATGTAAAGATATAGGGGAGTAGTGTCTACCTGAGCAGAGAATGAAGTCTCTCTCCCTCTATGTGTGTTGTTATCTGAGGTTCTCTGTTCTTTGTTGACATAACCGGGCTGGCCATGTTTGCATTTTAGTGCATGAGTCTCTCTCTCTTGTGCTCCACTGGCTAGCTCACGGCCGTCGCTCTGCACTGCGCTCGGTTACAGCTGATAACGCCGTCCCGACTGATGGCGTCGTCACGGAAGCTAAGCGCTCTCTCTCATATCTCTCTGGTCACGGCGGTCACGCCAGTAACTGGAGGAGAGCTGAGAGCTCGCTGCAGGTTGAGCAATACAGAACGCCTGAGAGCCTTACTTCATTATATTCCATTATATTCTGAATTGTCACCTGCCGCCTGTATTTTGTGTTTTACTTTACACAAATAAAAACACTGTACTAGCGCCGACACTGTTTTCAACTGAGGAGGAAGAGATGTGCTGCGTCCCTGTGTGTGTGACCAGCAGAGTATACGCATGTTATGAACCTGTCTATGCATCTTACTATCTGAATAATGAGCCCTTTAAATAGGAGGAATATACTGCGCCACACTTTAGACCAAAGTTTTGTTGGTTAATAGCAAAATCACTTTCTGCTGCCTCAAGATAGAAATGTGCTAACAATGCACCTGATCACACCTCATTTTAAGACCAACACGCCCATGGGCGCACAGATGGGCGCAAGTACATTTGCTACTAACACAACTTGGACTGCGTTGGTCTGAAACTAGCACTGACAGTTGCAGTGCGACGCTTTGAGCCATATACTTTTTATATACATTTATCTTCTTTCTCCTACTAGTATGTACATAATAGATAAATGTTTAAGTTTACTCTTGTTGAGCTTTGTTGTCCTCATTTTTAGTTGCATTTCTATTTCTGTCAATGTACAATGAGAGCAAAAATAACTGGAGTCAAATTCCTGGGATGTGTATTTATACCTGGTCAATACAACTGATTCTGATGTGTCAGACTTGTAGGACTATATAGGATAAATGAACAAAGCAGAATTGCGACTGGATGGATGCACAGACAGGACTGACTGAACTAACGTGGTACGGATGTAAAATAGTTACTTGTTTAATCAACATAAGTTCTTGGCTTTACTGCAGAAGCTTTACTTAATGTGACTGAATAAATGAGTGTGAAATGGCCTAGATTAAGCCTGCAACTCCCCACTTACAGGACATCCTCTCTCCGGTTTTACCCCACCAATGCTGCAGAAACACTTGCATCTTCTTCTCCTCCACCCTGTAATGACAGTGAGCTTCCTCACTTCAGTTTCAAGTTGTTGTTTCCTCTTTGGTCACAGTATCCTGAGGGAAAGGCCCACTTGCAGAAATATGCAAATGACAATATTATTGTGCCGCATTTGTGTTATTCCATATTCATCCTTTTTTATTTTTATTCTTTTAATGTGCAAATGAATGCAACACACAACACAAAGCTGTCTCACCTACAGTACATCCATCAGCAGTAGTAAGGGTGCTGCAGATGCTGCCTGTCACAAGGTTCAACAACATTTCTTGTCACCAGAAGCCCAAGCTTAATGGGCAAGTTTATCATTTAGTGTAGGGTTTGTATACTGTAAATGGGGTTTTGGAAGTCTAATATTAATATTTTTATGTATGCTTTTAGATTTGTGGCTGCTGACGGCTGGTGTTTAAACATTTTATAGCAACTAATTTACATACAAATATAGTGTTCATTATAAAAGGTTTGTCATATGTCAGATTGCAGCATGTCTAATGTAAAGACCTAACAGAAGTAGGTCACAAACAGTTTTCGGTCATAACACATAATTTCAAAGACTAATACTCTTATGATGAGAGCTAAGTACATATATATATATATATATATATATATATGTGTGTGTGTGGGTGGGGGGGGTCGGGGGGGTCCAGTATACCAGTTACAGTACACTGATGCCCACTTTTGAGACCCATTTGGCTTCTTCTTGTGCCAGCCTGTTACCCGTCTGCTCTGACACGCCTGTCACCCGGCTGCTGCATTATCTTAACCATATTACCACTGATTCCCTCCACAATACACACAGCCTCCTACACATTTGTCAACACATTAAGCATGTGCCATTGGAGGCCCTTTGTCCCATGTGCAGACAGGGTTTTGGACAACTTGGTCTTTTGTTTGCAGCCCCCTGCCGCAGAGCCACGTAATCAGACAATGGGACCATTGAAAGTGAACTTGCCCTGACACACTTGGCTATGTTGGGGGTTTGGGGATTTGGGGGGTGTGTGTGGGGTGGACTGGCACAAGCAGCACAAGGGAAGTAGTACTTAAAGATGTTAAGGCAGGAGAGTATATGTGTGCCTGTGCTTTGTCTTTGTGATAATGTAATATTATGATCAATAAATTCCATGAATCCCCAGAGATCAAAACCAACAATTAATAATTGATTCAACCAACAAGTATTGAGTGTATCCAGAGACTTATATCTTATTGCACTGTGCCATCAACATTACTTTATACCTGGATTTCCACCATTTATGACGGTCAGAAGGAATGAAAGAGAATACAGGCGAGGTTTGTATTTAGCTAGATATCTGTGAATATATGAAAATAAATTGAATACTATATTACCGGGAGCTGAATCAATGGACACAATTAAAGTGACTGTGCATACAGCATAATTTATGAACTCTAAACAGTGGAGTTTTCTTGTAAACAAAGAACGTTTGTGTTTACATGCAGTGTTTCTCACCAGTACTCATTGTGTGTATTCTCGAGATCTAACAAAAATGCATTTTCTTCATCATAAAACATATGCAAAGCCAATTTATTTTGAAACCTGCATTATTTACAGTTTGTTTACTTGTTAACGGTTTTCTTCTTCTTCCCAGCCTTTGCTGATGTGTTGCTACGTTTCTGTGTGTGCGTTACTGCCACCTGTAGGTCAGTAAAATAGTGTAAGTGCGCCTTCTTGCACAAGGTTAGTGTTGGGTCATGGCTTGCTTATCTTGGTTTTGGAATCTCCAAGTTAAAGGTTTCAGGATACATCAATATTTTACACTCATCCTTGTACACTATAAATTAGCTATAGATCAGACAATATGGAAAGCTGTCATCGGGATCATTTCAGAGGTAGTCAGACATTTAGCTTGACCTTTGTCATTATTACAGGTGGATAGCAGCCATAAGTACATTTATATCATTTTAAATGTAAAGATGATTATTTTTGAGAATAATTATTAAGAAATGTTAAGTATCCCAGTGGCAATTACACTCTGGGTGTCCAGATTTCACAATGTTGTTTATTGGTCCCCTTGGATAGAATAGTGACCCATTTGACTCCCTCCAATATGATCCTGTCTCACCAGATTTTTTTGCTATTAACTAAATATAAAGATTGATTCACTGGTGGGTTTGGTAAAATGTGGTGTTCTGACATGGAGGAGGGGGTGAATGAGTTATACATTTATATTTGTACAAGTCTGTTTTGGTGCTGAGAGAACATAGAAAGAGGAAGACAGAACAAAAGACGGGTGTCTTCAGTGGTTGATGCAGCTGCGGTGAGCTTCTGCAGAAGAGACACAAAAAGGAAATATCTTATTCTCTTGCGAAATTTTCAATACCTCAGTGGTGTTCATGGAGAGCAGTCACATATTCTCATGCTTATCTCTTGCTCTTGTCTTTCCCTTCTCTCCATCCTCCTCTCAGCATCATCGGTCTGCAACTCATCAACACCAACACCTGACTGATGTGTCTATAGGTAGCCATACCTCTCTTCCTCAGAGATCATATAATTAGAATAATCTAAATCTGAGGTTATTATTTTTCTGTGCCTAAAGGCACTTTTTTCCCACTCTGGGTTGTACATTAGCATTAAACCCACCAACACATGCCTGTGGCATTATATAAGAAGAGACTCTGTACAGGAGCTATAAATAATGTAGTCTCACAGGCGACTGAGCACATATATTAGTTTCTGCTGAGTTTTTCATTATTGCTTTAGCTTTTGAGGAATTTAGACAATATATTGTACCACAGAGAACCATGAGGTGAATCAGCTATTACTGAACAGAGAATGGGTGTCAAATGGCTCTTTTCATTCATTTTCATTTCAGCCACTTAAAGGGACAGTTTGGATGTTTTCAGGTGGAGTTGTATGAGATACGTATCCACAGTCAGTTTATTACCTACAGTAGATGACGGTCGGCATACCCTCAGTTTAGAGAAACAGACAGGAGTACCAGCACGGGAGCAAAGCAATGTACTTCTGTGGACGGTGGCAGCAGCAAAACATGTTTTAGACACCTAAAAAAATCTATATTAGCTTAAATGTACATTATACTGTATTTTCACCACTCTATCTTGCCGTCAGATAGCCCTTTCTGAACTAACCCTTGAACCTATTAAGACCCACCCTTTTTTTAAAAAGGAACCCTTACCCTAATACCATCATTCAAAACGTTGTTGATTATCATGTTTACCCCTACCCCCAATCTGCCGGCGGGCAGGTATAGGTTTTAAGGGGTTAACACACATAATAACACAAAAAAACTAACTAATCAAGGCAGCAGTAGACCAGCAACTTCCGTGTTCTACAAAGTAAAATGACTGTTTTTGTCAAAGGAGTCTGGTGGCTTTGAAGGGAGCATAGATGGATGCTTCAGTTCCCCGTCAGAAAGGGATGTCTGATGGCTACAGTATAGGTAAAGCGATCAAAATATTCAAATTATAGCATACATTTAAACCGTTATTGAATTTTTTAGGTGCTAAAATACATTTTGCTGCTACCATTTCTATGTCATACGAACAACAGCATTGTCGCAGAACAATATAGCGCCCCACACAATATCATTGGCCATGATGAATAATACCTTGGCTAAAGCAATATGTTTAATTCTGAGGTTAGTTTTACCCTAAGACGTCATTTGATTTGAACATCCGACAAAATGTTAGACCTCTGTTTCTTTTTTTTTAATTATCAGGGGTGCAAACACAAATGAAGCTGCGTTGATTTTGTTTGCAAACACTTTCCATATATCTTCATTATCTGCACTTGTTAATGTCGTATTAAGTTGTCGTTACTATATCTTTTCTCTGATGGTCCTCATCTAATAGGAGCAGATCTTTCTGGGGTTTTCTAACCATGCAAACCTACAACATATACTGGTAAAATCAGAACAGCACCCTAAGTAAAGGTTGAGGCGAGGAGTGTGTTACTTTTTCATGCTTATCGTTTTATTTATGTGTTTATGTTTCACACTGAAAGGCTTTCTTTTTTGTGAAAGACCAGAGCCAATGAGGCCAAAGAGTGATGACGAAGCTCTGGACCCACTGGCGCTCATTGAGCTACATTCAGCACCTTGACTGTTTCCTGTTCCCTCTGTTCTGTGCTCTGAGATGTTTTATCAGCCATTATATTTTTACTGTGACCAAAAAAAAAAAAAAAAGCCATCTCCCTGCCTGCCTTGTTTTATTCCACACAGCTAAAACTGGAGGGAAGAGACAGAGTTAGTGTTAGAGAAATGGTTCTGGAGGAAAAAAGGCGAACAAACACAAGATAACAATGAGACAGAGAGCGACAGTGAGACGCTTCTGGGGGAGAAAAAAAAACCGAGGAAAAACAAGAGGAGGAGGAGGGAGAAGAGGCGAAAAGAATAGAAGAAAGAGAAAGAGAGTTAAGCCAGATTGAGAGTGTCTGCCTCGGGTGGTACTAGTCACCCTGAATTATAAATGGTCTCTCACTTTCCAAGCCAAAACACACAACCACAATATAATACCCATGATGCATTTCCACTGGCAGGCCACTCCGCTGTCCCCTGGGATAGCCCTCGCCACTAATCTCTGTCCTCTGCTTTCCTTCTCCTCCATCCCTCTCTCTCTGTCTTTTCAGTCCCTGGAGTGAAGGATTTTGCAAACTTTGCCCTCCTTCGCTCTCTCCATCTTCCTCGCTCTGGTCAGCGAGTGCTTGCACTGTGTCACAGCGAGCTGCAATCTCCACAGAAATAGCCCATTCCCCTTCTTTTCACCCCCTTCCTCCATCTCTTTTCTCTCGCTTTGTGAAAAGAAAATATTACATCCACCATCCCTGAACTCTTTCCATGCTCAGCTGTCCCAGTTTCTTTCGCAGCTAGCTTTTCACATTTTGTTCCCTTTCACATTATGCTGCTGCAGCTTTCATCCCTGTTATCTGCGTTTTCCAGTGTGCTTGCTCTTTCCTTACTGTGAGATCTACTGACCTCACATACTGTCCCAGTTGATCAGCAGCCTTCATCTCTTCCTGCAGTGTCAGAAACATAAGAATGATATCCAAAGCACTCCTATAAAGAGTAAATATTGAGCCCTGTGATCCAGAGAAAAGTATGTATCTTAAAGGCAAATTATAGAACTGTCATAATGGTTTTCTCCATTTTTACCATTAATTATGATTAAGGTTGAGTTCCCCTTTGCACCCACTTCCTTTTTGGAAAAATACACAGATTCTTCAAGCACATTTCGAATGGTGACACAAACAAATGTAATTTTTCAGACATCACTGACCATCACCGGTAGCTGGTTATATCAGCTGTAGCTTGTTAATTGTGTAGCCCGATGGGGAAGTAAACCTTTTGGCTTGCGTTTGTCTACAGAAATGTCCTCACTGCAAGCCAGACTCTGCACTCAGCCAAAGATTGAGCAGTGAGGAACATGATTTTCTTTTCACAGATTATCTGTCTCATGCACTACTGTCTTATGAGTTTTATTAAAAAAAATAACGTTTTATCATATTTGCTCATAGATCCCTACTGCAGCTTTAAAGCCAATAGGATTAGCACTTATTTTAGAGCCCTCTACATTTCTAGCAGTCTTAATTTCACTCAATCTGAACTCCGATTGAGTTTATAGCTCAGTCTTCAAAGCTCATCCAGTTAGACTACAGCTGTATGTGTCAGATGTGTCTAATGTCATATTGTCTGTTGCAACACATTTGTAGCCTACTTTCACACAAATGTAGGAAATAGAAAAAGACAGAGCAAACCTTTAAAGAGAAGCAATATGTACTGGGGACCCTTCATCACAGGTCACATATGAGCAGTTCAACCAAAGCGATGTTCCCTTTAGAGATTGTCTCATTTAAATCATTTTGATAGCCGCTAAAAGATAAAACTATGTGGTTTCTCAAAATTAAAAAGCATAAATTTTAGAAAACTGAATGGCGTGTCTACTATCAGTGGATTGCCCTTTGTGATGTGAGGACTTTGTGCATGTTATTAACTTGGCTTTCAGTTCATCGCCTTCTTGTCCAACAGCCTAAATTAAAGTTAAAATGCTAAAATAGCCAATCTGAATCTAATTGTTAAGATACATTCCACATGTCCCCAGCATTGTATTTGTCCCTGCAGTAGTCTGTATATAAACCGGCTGTGCACTTACTGCTTCATTAATGGAAGCATGTTGCAAGAAATGGCCCCTATTCCTCCTGCATGCTCTTCTTCCTGCAACTTGGTCTTGACCAACGTTACAGAATCTGGTCAAAATCATAAGGAATGAAAATGGAAAAAAAGTGAATACCCCTTATCATCTCCCCAAACACACACGAAACACACACACACACACACTTCCCCTCCCTCTCCTCTCGTTCATCATGTTTGCGAGAGAGGAAAATCGAATCATGTGCGTCCCGCGATTGACTGCCAATGAGCTCCCCTTCCAAATATTCACTTCTGACAAGACCTCATCTGTTTCCCATTTTCAGACTGTGGAAACGCTTCTACAGTATCCATGCAGTTTATATACTAATGTGTTTCCATCACCGCTCCGGGCTCGCAGTGCAGCCACACACACACACACACACACACACACACACACACTTGGCTTAATTCAATAGAAACTCATCTGGTATAAGCCAAGTTTCTGGTTTGCTTTATCGGTCTGTTCCACTTTAAACTAATGTGCGTCAGTGCAAGAATGAGGAGAAATCTGGTTGTGTGAAGTGCTCAATGCGGTAAATACATTAGAAAAAGCACACCTCTTGTGTCATGAAATAATATTTGCATAATTATATAAAAAATGGAGCCATCCTGTGCGATGCAATAATGAGGAGGATTTTTCCGGGTTGGAATGGGCCTCGCTGCCTCGTAGATGTGTACACACACTCATGCACAATGCTGATGAGCTGTGGTTTGTTAGGACTGCTTTGGTACACACACACACACACACATATTTGTGTGTATGAGTGTGTATTTTTTTCCTGTATTCTGCTTCACATTTGCACTCCAGGCTTTTAAAGGAAAGCAGTCTTGGAGTGGCCCGGCACACCTCCAGGCTCACCACAACAAGGCAACACTTCCCGTTTTATCTCTTCGTCTGAGATCAGTTTATCGTAACATCTCCTCCCGCTTCCTGCAGGGTGAACTGACTCCATAACACACTTAATGATGAGTAGTATTGTGAAGAACTATAAATTATAACAACCACAACTGCTGCTATCAGTGGGTCCATGTTTTCAGTGTCACGGCAACCGTTTTAACAATGTTTCCGCTGGTGGTTCTCTTCAAATTAAAGGAATAACTCAACATGTTGGGAAGGCAAACCATAATGACTGGAAGCAGGGGAGACACAGCTACTAAAAAAAAATTAAAAATTGTTTTTATGGGGTGTTACATGTTAGAACAATTTCTTGACGAATAACAGTTTATCCATCCAGCCCTGTATGTTGCTGCACTTACATGAATTATTTAACAATATCTGTTAGGTAAGGTTTACTTTTTATGGTAAGTTGGAGGACTTGCAGTAGTCGAAATTGGTCAAAATGGAAGTAGCAGAGGCCCAGATATCCTGACTATGGGTCAAGCTCCAAAAACACTGAATCCTACATTTCATTTAATACAACCAATAGCAATAACATGTTAAAGTAAATTTGTTTTGACGCCACTAATTTCTTTAACGCATTAATGCAACTTGCGATTTTGAGGTTGAGCGGACTTAGTTTTAAAGCTAGAGTGAAGATACTGGCATCATATGAAACTAGAAAAACCTAAGGAATCCATTGGTACCAACCATGTCATACTAGCTCATCGCGAATGAGGCTAAATAATGCTCCAAACTTGCGCTAAATTTTGGCGTGGAAAACCTGGCATGGCCATTTTCAAAGAGGTCCCTTGACCTCTGACCTCAAGATATGTGAATGAAAATGGGTTCTATAGGTACCCACGAGTCTCCCCTTTACAGACATGCCCACTTTATGATAATCACATGCAGTTTGGGGCAAGTCGTAGTCAAGTCAGCACACTGACACACTGAGAGCTGTTGTTGCCTGTTGGGCTGCAGTTTGCCATGTTATGATTTGAGCATATTTTTTTATGCTAAATGCAGTACCTGTGAGGGTTTCTGGACAATATTTGTCAATGTTTTGTGTTGTTAATTGATTTTCAAAAATAAATATATACATACATTTTCATAAAGCAAGCATATTTGCCCACTCCCATGTCGATAAGAGTATTAAATACTTGACAAATCTCCCTTTAAGGGACATTTTGAACAGATAAAAAAAATATGTGATTAATTTGTGATTTATCATGAGTAACTAAGGACAGTATTTGAATCGATTGACAGCCCTAATATATCTATATATCTATATATATAGATATATAGATATACAGTATATGTATACAGTAGATATAGATATAGATAGCTAGATAGATACATTTGTATCTCTCTCTCTCTCTGTCTCTCTCAGTTGCAGATGCAAGACTTCCCTGCATCTGTTTAACAATGTATGTTTACATTCTGTGCCACAGCAGGGATGTTTGTGGATGGTTGGTTGTAAAGTCCTGCTGATCTGATCCTGTCTCCTATCAACAGTCAACTTTAGTTTCTTTGAACCATGATCAATATTTACTTAATCTCACACAAAAAAAAACTCTGGCTGGACCAGATCAGTAAAATGCTCATATGGGTCATTTTGCACGGCAGTGACAAACAATTGCCTATTTGGTAATGTAGTTATGAGGATTTGTTGCCATTGCTGCTGGGTGTGTAGCCTGTAAGTCAATAAACTAAGTAAATGTTTTAATTATCTAAATGAACCACCTAAAAGTAAAATATGATTATGAAGATATATTGATGGTTTATACACATTCAGGAACTTTCCATCTGTTCTCAAAAGGTCACAGTATTAGGACCAGCGTGTACATACGTATATATTTATATTACTCCCATACCGTACACACGTGATTAAGATTAGAGTGTGATGTATGTCTAACACGTTTGTGACGGTGCAGATGCAGCGTGCAGACCTCGGGTGTCGACGGTGCGGCTCAGAGGAGGCAAATGTCTGAATGAGTCTGGATCTGTGTTGCACAGCGCGCCCGCTCAGCAAGGCCTACGCTCTGTTCAAATGTCAGAAGCAACATTAAACCTCAGGGGTGTTTAGGAGACCAAACACACACGCGGACATCGACGGAGAGAGAGAGAGAGAGAGAGAGTCATCAACTAGCCTCTAAATGTGTTGGTTTCATTGTGCAAAGGATGCTGGGAGCCAGGTCTCATTAGCGTTGCCTTGTTGACAACAGCCTAAAGGTGGCGCGGCGCGCCATGGCGCTTATGTGTTTGTTCAGTTTATGTGTGTGTTTTGTGTCTGAGTGTGTTTGTTTCTTGTGCAGTGGGTGCTTAGCTCGTCGTGGTCTGAAGGCCATATTCTGTTGTTCTCTATCATTATCATGAACAACATTTCCCATCCTGCCTCCCTGCGTCTCTGCTGGCTCTTCCATTAGTTAAGCCATAAGGAACATCTTCAGCGTGCCCGCTCTGTGGAAGCAGCTCAGATCAAGATCATGATGATATTGAGCTTCAAAATAGCAAAACTGATATGCAGTAAAGTTTTCTTTTATATGTCAAAGTAATAGGCACTCTAAATATATAATATATAAATAAATATATAGAAGCTACATAAATCACTTTTTTTTAGATCGTTTTTTTTGCCTTTTTCTCTTTTATTTGACAGAATATAGGCAAAGTGGAAACGGGGGAGAGACATAGAGGGGAGTATGATATGCAACAATGCTTCCAAGGCTGGAATCAAACCCGGAGCATTGCGTTAATGTGGCATGTGATGTAACCACATGGCTACCAAGGCGCTCCTAAGTCACATTTTAATGGGGTTTTGTAGAACTGTGGATTGTGATGGAACCTTGAGGTTTTCTATAACTGGTACATTGCAGATTGAATCATGTTTTGTTTTTTTAGAACTGATGGATCACAGATAGAATCCTTGGAGTTTTTAAACAATCAGTAGATTGCACATAGAATAGTTGGGGTTTTCGAGAACTGGCAGATTGAAGATAGAACTCTAGGGTTTTCTAGAAATGTGGACGAGATGAAATCTTGGGGTTTTCTAGAACCACATATTGCAGATAGAACCTTCCTTGAGGTTTTCTAGAGCTGTGGATTTATTTTACAACCTTGGGGTTTTCTAAAACTATGTATTATGGGTTGAACCTTGAGTTTTTTTTAGAACCATGGTTTAAAGATATAACCTTGGGTTTTTCTAGAACCAGAAGATCGCAAATAGAATCTTGGGGTTTTCTAAAACTCGTAAATTGCAGATAGAACCTTGTGGTTTTATAGAATTGGTAGATTGTAGATAGAAACTTAATGTTTTCTAGAAGTATGGATTGTTTTAGAACGTTGAGGTTTTCTAGGATAGGTGTGAGATAGAATTTGGGTTTTCTAGAACTAGTAGATGAAGATAGAACCTTGGACCTATTTAGGATTGCAGATAAAACCTTGGGGGATTCTTGAAATGGTAGACTGCAGATAGTAGTTGGGGTTTTCTTGAATTGTGGAGTATGATACAACCATGGACTGCAATAGAACCTTTGGGTTTCCCATAAAATTGCCACCTAATATAAAGTCATTTTACTTATGTGCTCCTGTTGCCTTTCGTAAGAATTGTTCAGATTTCATAGTTTTGTGAACAATGAGGTCTCTAAGACAATCAAAAGGCATGCAGGCTGTTTTAGGTTTTGATATTTTGCAGCAGGCATTGAAGGCATGTGTTACCAATACAGGAGGAAGTCATTCTACCATGATCCTCCGGGAATTCACAATGAAGAATGTTTTCTACCTCCCTCACAGGCACACAGATACATACAAAAGAAGTCATACACAATCCATTCACATACTCATGTAACAAAATACTGTACAGTGGGTGGTCACATGCACAGACACAGTACACATGCTCACCATATGAATCTAAATGTCTTTTTCTCTCCCAGCAAATGGGGAGTAGATGTCGATACAACTAAAACCTCATGTAAAAGAAAAACAAAACAAAGTACAATGAGATGACATCCATAGTCGTGTAGCTGCTACAGTTAGGTTTTGAAAAATCAGGGCATTAGCGCTGCCGAACATAGTCATTTCAAGTGAGCACTGACTTTTGTGACTGTATTCTTGTTACAGCCTGGTACACATTATTTCTTTATTTATATATCATATAACGCTCAAGTTTTGCAGATCATTTAAACTCACATCAGTCATCATGTTGATGCTTTTGTCACAATTGCCTTATAACTGAGCTGCAAGCTTCATTAACGCGCAAAATGATGCTGTGAGCCAACATGTTAATACTCTACTCATTTTCACATCACCAGCATTTTAGAACTTCAGACTGAGTCCCAGCAAGTCGTCTGATACATTTGAATCTAGTAGCCCAGCTGCTTTTGGTATGAAATTGTTGAAGAAATATTTTGGGGTGAAATTATTATTAGCTTTTTTTTCCCAGAATGACATGAGAAGATTGATATCAATCTCATGTCTGAGTGTTATTTACAGAGGTTGGGTCAGGATGTGGTTAGCTTAGCTTAGTATTAAGACTGGAAGCAGGAGGAAACAGCCAACATGGCTCCTAAAATACAGGACAATCCAACAAGCTTCCTATGAGCAACAGCAGGCGGTGGAACTCAATGTCAACATTTAGTACCACACTACCACAAAATAGTATTCTGGCATACCCCCACAATAGTTGAGGGAGGTAGAGCATGGAAGTTCATTCTTGACCTCTGGGAACACTAGATGTGACAAAATAACCTCAAGGGTCAACTATAGCTTTTTGGAACCTTTGACCAGATCTCACAGTTTTCATCAGTGAATGGAGCTGACTCTGGTGTTATCATGTGACCTAAGTACGGATCAGATGTGAATATCCTCCTTGATGTTTCTTCATCCACAGACCCCTGCTCATTGACCTTTGACTTCTTCTCAGTGGACGCTGTGAGTTCTTTTGGTCTGGTGTTGCTGATCTGGTCTGTTTCTGCTGTTAATTCAGTCTCTTGTCTGATGTACTATTGGAGCTATGTATGATGTCATACATTTTTCCAATCTTCCTCTCAAGGGGGGTCCTGACAAACAGCACTTGTTGAAAAAATGCAGCCCCCCTCATTCATTTGAATGGGACCACTGCCTTGGCTGAGGGTGGGTGCCAAAGCAGAGGTCAAACAACTTTTCCTTCAATGCAACAAAGTGTTGGTCAATCAAATACACACTAGCACATATTCCTGGCATATTACTTTGTAATGTGAACACTGTATTCCTGTTTATCTCCCAGTTATTGCAGAGAGAGTTGTAAAGTGCTGCTTCACCAAAAGAGCTAAGAACTAAATCCTTACAAAATAGCTCCCAAGACACACAAACACTCTGGATGTCAACAGGCAGCACAAATGGCCAAGAGACATAGAAGAGCAGCTCCACAGCCTCTCTTTTTTTTGCAAAGACTGTTTTTCCTAAGACAGCTAAAAAAAACTCAAAGTAAAACAAAGCCTCTTCTTACAGTTTTACTGTCGTTATTGAGAGCAAACTCACCTCATCCATAACAGTTCGGTACTGCAGTACGGACAGTCACACACGCAAAACAACGGCAGCGCCGCACAGTTAATAAATCGTCTTTGATTATTGGCTCCCCCCTTCCATCAGTTGAATCACTAAAAATCTGTCCACTGCATCTTTCAGCTGATGCACTCTAGGAGGCGCTATAAGTCCCTGCTCGACAATTTAAAAAGGAACCGGGACTAGGGACTGCTATGGCCGGACAGGGATAGCGGGCCGCTAAGGCCTGGCAGGTGTCGGCCGGACCGCCGACAGGAGACGAGGGGTACCTGACCCCCAACACAGGAACTAGCGTGACTTCAGCTGGGCCACTGGGCCACTGGGCAGCGTAGACTCTGAGGCGCTGGGCAGCTTGAGGGATTGACGTCTCCGAGACCCACACTCCCTTCTGGGGGCCCCAACCCAACTCTGAAAGCTTTTTATTATATCACTGCCCCATCTAGACGACTATATCTGACTTTTCAGGCAGTTAAATTAATAAGTTTGTTAATTTACACATTCACATGCTGTTTTTCCTGCATTTGGCAGCTTCAACGGTGTTGATTTTAGTCTGGAATATGTGTTTAACTTCCTCGTATTTGTCTAATATTATAGTTCATTCTTGGTTTGTTAAATGTGCCGCTCTGCTGACAGTAGACTTGTCCATGTTTGTGATTGGTCATATGCTGCAAACACCGCCCCTTTATGTGAATGCGCTCAGAGCCAGATTGAGAAACCATGAGTTGATTTACCGAGTTGATAAGCAGTGTTGACTGGACTTAAGTTCTTAGTTTTTTATTGACATTAGTGAGTTTTTTTTCTCGTAAATTTACCAATTTAATCTCAGAGAATATTTGATTTTTTTTTTTCTTGTAAGTTTACGACCTTAATATCGGAAAATCTAAATATTACCCCCTTCCTAAGCTCCATATTTTTTTTATTACTTTTTTACTGGCTCTAAAATGCTGGTGTAATTATTAAACTAATAAACAATTTGAGTAAATAATTCAGTTTATAAGAAGCTAGTTCAGTTAAAGGTGCTAAATGTGAGATTGGGAGCCTTTCTATTGCCTCTGCACGGCAATCAACATGGCGACGGCAGCTAACAGTGAAAAGAACGGCAACAGTTCTGAAAGTGTTTACCTGAGGGGGAACTGGAGGGTGGGCGCTATGCTTCTGCAACGGCGCCTTTGGTCAGGATGGTAAAGCTGTATGAGAGCAGTGCAGAGTTGCGGCTATATGTGGCTATATGTAAAGCACGGAGCAGCTCTGATTTCAACCCAAACAGAGGGAGAGTGACTTCATTCTCTTTCAAGGTACACATAACTCCACTATATCCTTACATATCAAATAGTTTGCTGCTATATTAATGCTCTGAATATCTTAGAGCACCTTCAAGAAAAGTTCAAGGCAGCCTCATGCAAGCACAATTACCAGGTGGAATACCTCGTAGCATTGTTCTTATTTGCCGCTTCGACTTTCATCTTCTTTACATCATCTTCACTCACTCTAAACTGCGA